>NC_057919.1:58435662-59123383 GCF_018873765.1 Telopea speciosissima | reverse complement strand
TTTATTATTCCTGTTCTGCATTCGGTGAATGTAAGAAGAGCCTCACACTTTGATACCAAACTCTGTCACACCCCAAACCACCTGGGAGGAGTAGGTAGGTGACACAGATTGGATAATGGCAATACCCAAAACCCACGGATCTAAGCGATTAATACATTCATGGTACCACATTAAGTAACATTGCCATGAGATCAGTGCTTTCTGAGAAAAATCTACAATTATAACTAAGAAAAGAAAGCGTGGCAATACAAGAATGATGGTGATATATATACATATCATATAGTTACTGAAATATTCCCGACACACCCAACCAATAAAGTAAAACGCATATCACATAAGCAAAAGAAAAGGTACATATATATATAAGGAGAGGATAACTCAACCCCAAAGGAAGAAATACACACGAGGAAACGAAAGCGAGGATAAACTCTATCAAAAACAAAAAGGAGTCCCCAGTAAAAAAGCATCCAGAGTCGAGCCCTCAGTTGGTCTTCATTAATAACCGAGAAGTAGGGTTGCATAAATGGATAACTAAAAATCCGAAGTTCGATCATATCCGTATCCGTTTAGGGAGCATCAGTATTTGATTAGAGATGTCATGGAAAAAAATCCGAATATAAGTAAGAAATCCGAGATCTGAATCGTAATTATAAAAATTAAGTAAATAATGATCTTGAGGGTTTTGAAGATTCAACGGGTTCTAGAATATGAGAAAGAGAGAATCATGATCTAAAACTATGGATTGAGGAGTGAATTGTATCCACTAGGGGGAGAAAGGTTCGGGGTTATACAAGGTAGAGGTGTAAGCGGATGAGGTGAAAACCTGAATTCGATCCACATGTGAGATCATCGAATACGTTCTTTAGAAGTATAATGTTTGGCCGGAAATATCGAGATCGATTATATCAGATCCGTGCTATAAGACCAAACAGATCCGTTCACGGGCCCTCCCAGGAAACGCCTAGCATCATTTTGCAATTTAATAATAGTACAATAACATTTCACTCACCTAGGTCTAGTTCTAAGAACTGGAGTTACAATTTCGAGTTTAATGACTCGTGGCTCTGGCCTCCCAGGCGTGGATCAAACCCTAGATATAAATCAGAAATATGTCACTTAATATTTCAAAACTATTTTGGATGTCCTAGGGTTGATCTGGGCTCGGCTGGATTGGCTTCCGATGTTAGATTGGTCATCATAGGATTCACGAACCTTGTACTATGGCCTTGGGCCTATGTCTCGATGCATCATCTGAGATTGTAGCCGAGGGGCGGAATGGTCATTTATCATAGTGGTACATGTTTTTCTGGGTTATTTAAACTTCACCGGAGTGCGTTCCCAACATGGCGGTGCTGCGGGACCATCACAGAGACGGGGTTCCAAGCCTGCGGGGCCCTTGGGTACCCGAGGTATTCATTCATGGGACGGATGTGGGGAGGGGCATTTTGGTCATTTTCACCTCCCTGCACTAATTTTTGGTACTGGTGAAAGATCCCCAAGTCAAGATCGTAATTACGCAAAATTTCATTCATTAGGCGATGTCTCTGGGTGATGTACGCATGCCCTTGTCGTCGCCGAGATTATAAGCAAGGGGAACAGGTGGAGATTCCAAGGTTTTGATCATGGGCGGTGGCAAGGATCTTCTCCCCATGCATGTTGGGGTCATGTTGGACCCCGGGGGTATACTTTACACTGGTCTTTGTGGATTTTTCATTGGGAATCTGTAGCTGCCAATAGCTACCCAAAGAGCCTGATGAATAGTAACCGGACATATCTTCGGTTGCAAATGGGGGTTTTGGCTGCATGCAAGGCTGGATTCACATGCCGTAACGGTTTCTGGGCTGTTACAACTCAAAGCTAGGTTGCATGCAGCCAGGAGCCCACACGAGGTCCCGAGAAGCCCCGGTGCCGGAGTTCTTGATATAACGAGGGCGGTGCGGCTGGCTGACTTCGATTTCAGTCCTGAGGTGAAGAACAGATATGAATATCACTATAAAATACTCAGTTCCTTCATGCATCATGTTTGCATATTTGGTTTTGAGATTGTTCATAGCAGCCCCCCCAGCTCTTTTGGGCTGCCAATGGCAGGCACAACCTCAAGCTCTGGGAAATCCATGGAGAAAATCGATGGCGGCCGCTCCCAGCGCGATTGGTATGAGTTCAGCACATACACGGAAATCAAGGTGGAAGGGATACGGTCTGAAGTAGGGTCTCTCCTCCTTCTCCTTCTCGCCTTCCTTCTTCTTCTCCTTCTCTTTCTCTCTTTCTTTTATTTACTCCTTTCTCCACCGGTTCCAATAGTCACGAGAGCTCTAGTGAGCCCAGGCACCCTATTTATAATGATTAGATAATTAATGGTTAATATGATTATCATGAGTGGGATGTAAGTTGGCACATTTTTCTGCTCTGGGTGGTTAGGATATGGTTGTTGTAACAACCTTCCCATGTGCACATGGGTAGTTACAAGGTTGTTAGTGTAACAACCTACCCATGTGATGATGGATTTGGTTTGTTTTGTTTATTCCAATTATTGAAGCATGTATCCAATTAGGTTGTGATTACTAATTTTTATTTCAAAATTTTTTAATCATGTTCTATATGTTTGGGGGGGGGGGGGGAGCGCACGCTGCCAAGCCTCTGTGCACGCCATTCCCCATGAACCTACCCTTGTGCGCATCCCCTTGTGGGCTGCTGCCTGCGGGCAGCAAGCTTGCGGGCTGCGGGCCTGCAGGCTGCTGTCCGTGGGCCCTATGCCTATGGGCTGTGCAGGGAGTGCCTGCAGCCTGCGCAAGTGGGCTGCATGCACCCCCCTTGTTTTCCCTCTAGTTTAACAAAAAGAAAAACAGATTTTTCAAAACAGAATTTTATTATTTTGTTTTGTTTTTGGAGGATGATGATGGGTGCAGAGATTCCCTCTTTACCCACTTGCAATTAAAATGCGATTTTAATTTTATGGGCTTGGATACATGATATCACATGCGATGTGGTGGTTCAATAATTGAAGGAATCCATGTTTTAATTTTTGGTTCACTTGCTTTAATGCCCATGCATGAAATTATATTATGATGTGATTATGGGAACGTCATTCTAATAAATGGATGGATTGTTTATGTATGTGATACATGGGGTTATGGGTGGATGTGATGCTTCTCTCTCTTTCTCTCTCTCCCCCTTTCTTTTTTATAAACAAATGTACTCCACCCCATGGGCAACCCAAATGGTGGGTTGGTTTCTCCATGCGGGGTTTCTTTATTATTATGGAAAGGAAAGTGTATAGAATTTTTCTAGGTGTCCATTGCAATTTTAGAAGAGTTAGGACTCCCAGGGCATGTAGATGGTGATCCACATGTGGCGCTCAAAGCTTATGGAGATGCAAGTCACTTACTTTGAAGACGTGATCGGGCGGAGGAGATGATCGAGGCGTGGCATCCATGGCATGATAAATGCACCCAAAGTTATTAGTTTTATTTTTATTGGGAGGGTTCTTTAATTGCTTCTGATAAAAATGCCGCCATCCCATAATCACTTTTAATTAATGTTGATTAATTATGTTGTTTAAATCTATCCATGTATGTGAGAGTTAATTAATCCCTCTTTATTCACAATACATGTATGATATGGACTAGTCTTAATCGGTAGACATGTCCATGGCCTCCTATTGAAGATAAATGTAGAAAATGTGTGACATGACCCCGCATAAGCCGACAGGACATTGCCAGGACCTCTGTCACGCATTTATCTATATTTACCTCCATCTATATACGTTAGGGTATGGATAGTGAGAGGGCACTGCGATAGTGGGCCATCTTTCATGATTCCATGATTCTAACTAATGCAATAGGTAAGTACATGACTTGGGTGTATGTCAGCCGACAGGATCTGGACATGACACCCAGGTGGCAGAAAATATTGGAAGCCCATGAGGTGGATAGCTTAGTCCACACTACCATGGTGTGTATAATGACTCCCGACAGGGTAAGTTATGCATGCAAGGGTTGTAGGTATTCAATTCATCTTTTAGGTTATGAGGGAAACTCAAATCATGAAAGACCATTGATGTGTGTGTGCTCAATTTATTTTTTTTTCAATGGTCATTAATTAGTATGTGGTTATTTACTTGTGCATGTGTAGATTAATATACGATGGCTGTCGTTAATTCCAACCTGTTAACACTCATTAGCGAATACAAACTTAATGGTACAAACTATGTCGATTGGTACCGGAGCATTAAGTTGCTCTCGATCGTGAAGGATCAGTACGCTTCTAGATGAACAAGTTCCTCCTCAACCCGACCCGAACGATTTTGAGGCAAATGAAGAGATGCAAGGGTTCCTCATGAGGGATTCCAAGGCATCACTCTATATCCTAGGATCGTTGGAAAAATCAGTTGTAGACTCAGTCAAGGATATACGCACTGCTGGGGGTAAAATGGATAAGCTTGATGAATTGTTCAATAGGCAGTGAGTCAGATCCATAACTCCAAGATGTCTCAGGGGACTCCAGTGATGGATCATGTAATGAAAATGATCAATCTGTTTGAAAAACTGGAATCCATGGGGACTGATTTCAGCCTGCGATACAAGACTGATGTGATCTTAGCGTCACTCACTTCTGCCTACGCACCTTTTAGGATGTCCTACAAGATGTCCGAGAAGGAGATGGAGCTCACCGAGCTTGCTAATGCACTGGTAGAGGCTGAAGCGTCCTTGAAAAAGGACAAGGCTGAGGTCAATGCAACTGAGGCAAAGCCTTCTTCAAATGGGAAGAAGAAGAAAAAGGGAAGTAAGGGCAAGACCCTGAAAGCCAAGGGTGGGAAGTCTGGCAATAAAGGCAAAGGCAAGTGCTTCTATTGCAAGAAGGAGGGTCACTGGAAAAGAAACTGTCGTGCTTACCTGGAAACTTTGAAAGACAAGAAGCCGGATGAAACAGAGACTTCTAAAGAAGGTACATATGATGTTCACGTTCTTCATGAGTCTAATTTGTCTTTTGAACCGACCAATTCTTGGTTGGTGGATAGTGGATCCACTGTTCACATTTGCAATGATTTGCAGGGGTTCAAGGAGACAAGGAACCTGGAAAGAAATGAAGTGCGTCTTCGGATGGGCACTGGAGCTGAGACCATGGCGTTGGCTGTGGGAACTTTTATTTTAAATTTTAGTTCTGCTAGTTTAGTTTTAAAGGATTGCTATTATGTACCCTCTTTCAAGAGGAAGATAATTTCAGTTTCAAAACTTGTTTTGGACGGATATAGTTTTTCCTTTAATTCTAAATTGATTATTTGTTGTAATAATTCCTTTGTGGCATCCGGATATATGCAAAGTGGTTTGTATTTTCTAGATTGCTCTATTAGAACGAATGTTGTTTCAAATGTTGATTTGAAACGGAAAGCAGCTCCAGTGAACTCAACATATCTGTGGCATCTAAGATTGGGTCACATTAATGTGGACCGAATCAGTAGATTGGTGAGGGATGGGCCCTTAGAGAGTCTGAGGGTGGAACCATTCCCCACCTGTGAGTCATGCCTTCAGGGTAAAATGACCACGAAATCCTTTAGCAATAAAGGTGCTAGAGCCACAGATCTGTTGGAGTTGATACACATTGACGTGTGTGGACCCATAAACATACAAGCAAGATATGGGTATCAGTACTTTATCACGTTCACCGATGATTACTCTAGATATGGTTACATATACTTGATGCGTAGAAAATCGGAAGCCTTTGATAAATTCAAAGAATTCCAAACCGAGGTCGAAAGACAGCTCGATAAACGCATCAAGTCCTTACGATCAGATCATGGAGGGGAGTATCTATCGGATGAGTTTAAAGAACATCTCATATCCCAAGGGATAGTTAGTCAGCTAACTAATCCAGGTACACCACAACAAAATGGTGTATCCGAACGCCGCAATTAGACCCTATTGGATATGGTCAGGACGATGCTCACTTATATTGAGCTGCCTCTTTCTTTCTGGGGGTATGCTTTAGAGACGGTGGTATATATCTTGAATAGGGTTCCATCTAAGTCTGTAGCCAAGACACCCTTTGAGTTGTGGAAAGGGCGAAAGCCCAGTATTCAACACCTTAGGGTATGGGGTTGCATAGCACATGTGCGAAAGCAACAGACAGACAAGTTAGAATCCAGGACTTCGAGATGCTATTTCTTAGGCTACCCCAAAGGCACAATAGACTATTATTTCTATGACCCAGTTGACCAAAAGGTCATTGTAAGTAAACATGTCACATTTTTGGAGGAAGAATTGATGACCCAGAGGTCCGAACCAGTAGTCATAAAAGAACTATCAGATGGCTCAGAAACGTCACTTCCAGAAGTGAGACCAACTGACATACCCACTGAAATACCAACACCTGAGGAACCTCGACACAGTGGGAGGACTATTAGACCACCCACCAGGCTAACTCTTCTAACCGAAGAGGAAACAGTGGAAGAGTTCCACATGGTATCGGTTGAATCGGATGATGATCCGATGACATACTCTGAGGCTCTAAAGGATGTTGATGCCACTAGGTGGCTGGAAGCAATGCGCTTTGAAATCGATTCGATGCATTCCAACAAGGTTTGGACTCTAGTCGATCCACCACTTGGCGTCAAGCCGATTGGATGTAAATGGATCTGCAAGAGGAAGAAGGGCGCAGATGGAAAGGTCGAGAGATTCAAAACGAGACTGGTGGCAAAGGGTTATACCCAGAAAGAGGGTATAGACTATGAGGAAACCTTTTTGATGAGCACATTTATGTGTGAAATTTTAGAGCATAAATTATACATTTTACCACATTGGACAGAGTTACTCGGTGCTTTCTTGTGCTTTTCAGGGTTTAGGTGAATTCTTGTAAAAATGAAGGAGATGATGCTAAGGAGATGTTTTTAAGCTTTTTAGAAGTGTAAATGGATGCATAGCCCATCGAGTCAGCTTTGCAATGGTTCAAACGGCACTTAATTCCGAGTTGAAACGAAGAAGTTATGGCCGTTTCCGTAACGACGCGTGAAAATGGTCTGCAGGGGTTTATTTATAATTATTGACAGTCGGATGGGGACAAAGTGAAACGGAAGTTCGGATTTTAGGGGCCTTAATGAAATTATCAGAAGTTACTTTACTGTACCCGAAAGATTCCATTTGGAAGGCTCTGGACAGTCCAACTTCAACTTGAGATATCTTGGGCTCCCCAACTCCGAATTGGATGAAATTTGGGTCTATTTTGTGTGATTTTTCGCAAGGAACACAATGGTGAGACCTATATAAGCACCCCATGCTCTACATTTTCTGAAGGACAGAATGGGTATTTTATTTATTCTTGAAGGAATCCTAGTCATCACCCTTACTCTCTCTCTCCTCCAACTTCTCAAGGGCACTTCTGAAATTCTACTTGGGATAGATTTATATTTTCTCATCTATGGAAGGTTGAAAAATCAAAGATGCTTTGATTTTATTGCTTGGAGAAGATATCTACAAAGAAAAGGAAGCACTTGTTAAAATTGGAAGTTTATTTTTCTAGAAATAGAAGGTCTATGTAAACAATCTTCTCTTCTTCTTCTTTCTATTTTTTTTCTTTTTTCTTAGGATCCAAGGCATTGTAAAAGAGGAAAGAGAAGAGAATATTCTCTTTTCTTAGGGAATATTTCTCCTACACTTCCATCTTCTCTCTTCTCCTCTCTTCCACCTATAAATACCCCCTACCTCTCTTGTAAAAATTTGCTCATTCACTTAGTGAAATTTCTTCTCTTCTTCTCCTTCTAATTTGTGATTTTTGGCTTTTCTAAGTTCTAGTTTGCTTTTATAATTTTTAGTTAATGCTTATAATAGGTTTAGTTTATGCTTTAATTTCAATTTAAGTCTTCAATTGGGTTGTAATTTCTTAATTCTAGTTTAGGTTTGAAGCCTTCTAGTCTAAGTTCTTAAGTTGATGACAAGACTTGAAGATTTAGAAGAGGAGGCCATAGTAAGTTTATGCAAGTATTCAAGCTTTTCATTTACATTCATGCAAGCACATCCAGGTTTTACTATCTAAACTCTCAATCTCATTCTCCATCTCCTCTATCTCTCTCTATCTTCTTCTTCTTCCCCCCTCTATTTCTTTTATTTTAATTTTATATGGTTGTGGTTTATGGATGCATTTTTATTCCCTTATTTCTTTTTATGTGATTAGTATGTGTGGCTGCATTTTTATTCCTTTCAATTCGCTTTAGTTTGATAGGTTAGATGCTCATGTGTTAGGACGCCGATTTAATCCCTTAATTTTGTTAGATGCTTATGAGTTAGGATGCATTGATTTTTGTTAGTTTAATTAGTTTAATTTAACACTTTAATTTGGTTCATTTTGCATTACTTTTAAGTTAGTTAAATAGAGTGGCGTATATCTCCTCGTGTTCGACCCGTAGCTACGATTGACCCGTACGCTTGCGGTTTTATTTTAACTCAAACAAGTTTTTGGCGCCGTTGCCGGGGAGATTATTGTTCATTTTATTTATCTGATTTTTAAGTAGTTCGAAGTGTTTTAGTTTATTATTTTCTCTTCTTTTTTTTTTGAAAAAAAAAAAAAAAAAAAAATCAGTTTTTGAAAACCTCTTCTTGTTTCTCTTCTGTTTCAAATAGTGTGCGCCCAATCTAAAGTCCTTCATATGCTTCAACCCTCCACCTTTTGGTGTCCCTCATAGGATTAAGTTACCTATGACGCTACATCTTGACTTGGTTGGGTGGATTGACATGTGACTTATCTTTGGAGGTGACCACTTGTGATAACAGGAAAACGACATAGTGAGAGTGTTGGAAACATAAACGTATAGTAGACCTCCATTCTACATCAGAATCCATATTGGAGTCGCACGTAGGTGGCTATAGAAGACTATACGGGTTCCCTTGCTGTCAATCTATATGGCATCCTTATAGCTTTTGAACCATTGTTTTGATTTTTGAGGGATAGAGATGCACTATCTACCTTGGGGTCCCTCTTGTTTCTAGTTTTTTTTTTTTTTTTTTTAAGTGTTTTATTTTTCTTTAATTTTTCTAAAGGAGACCTCATATCTATTTAGGTGGCTAAGGTGTGGACTCGTGATTCAAGTAATCGTCTTATTAGAAGACCACCTTCTCTATCACCTTTGACCATGGGTGACCAACAACCCAAGACTCTTAAGGATAGGTTTTACCTCACCAGGGCTGCACAGCCCTCATGCATTAGTCTGCCTGTTGTTACAGGGAATAACTATGAACTCAAGACCAACTTCATCAGCATGCTACCCCATTTCCATGGGATGGCTAATGAGGATGCATATCTCTTCCTTAGGGAATTTGAGGAGGTCTGTGTTCTAATTAAGGTCTAGAATTTGACTGATGATGCAGTTAGGCTTAGGTTTATACCCTTTGCCCTGAAAGACCAGGCCAAGAAGTGGCTCTATGGACTGCCAACAAACTCCATTAATACATGGGATGAGTTCACCATTGTCTTTTTGAGAAAATTCTTTCCTCTTCACAAGACCAATAAGCTTAAAAGTGACATCCTCCAGTTCAGCAGAAACCACATGAGTCCTTTTCTAAATTCATGGAAAGATTCAAGGACCTCCTCTTAGAATGCCCTCACCATGGTTTTGACTTGTGGCAGCTATGCCAAATTATTTATTAGGGTATTGATTATCGAGACCAAGCAACTTGTAGAGTCTATGTGTCCAAGAGCTTTACTTCTTTTCTCGAGGAGAATGATGCATGGACATTCTTAACCAACTTGGCTGATAAGACTAGGGAATGGGAATCTTCCCAAGAGGCTGAAAGGACCACTAAGGGGTATCTCATTGAGGGTATGCCAGCCAAGGAGGCCAAACTTGATAGCCTCATAAAACGGTTGGAGTCCATAGTTCTTAAAGAGTCTATACCAGTTAATCCGGTCAACCATGTGTCGGTATGCAGTTGGTGCCAAACCCCTGGACGCCTTTCTGAGGAATGCCCCAACACCTTGGTGGGCAGTTCCAGCACTGAGAATGTAAGTGCTCTCTACCAAAATAACCCATATAGCAATACTTACAATCCAGGATGGAGAAATCACCCCAATTTCTCATGGAATCAAGGGAACCAAGCAGGCCCATCCAACTTTAACCATCAAGGCCAGGTTGGTGCCCAAAGGACCAACTATGCACCACAAGACCAAGGAATGTCTCCTAACCCCTTTCCCCCTCGTCCTCATCCAGGATCTTCTATTAATTCTGCTAGGCCTCCTCTCGTTGCACCTTATCAGCAACCCCCAGGGTTTACCAATATAGGAGAGGCAACAAGACTGAATGAGATGGACAACAAGATAGCTCTTCTCATGACAAGCCACAATAACATGGAAAAACAACTCACCCAGCTTGTCACAATCCTGCATGAGAGGGAAACAGGAAGTTACCTAGCCAGCCTGAGCCAAATCCTAGGCATCGGTTCATATTCAAGAAGGTACCCAAGCTCCTCCAACCAATGTTGCACAAGGCCAACAGCACCAAGGGCCCTCTAGACAGGTAAATGTTGTGTATGCTTTAAGGAGTGGTCGTGAGTATCAACAGGCTAGTGCACCTCGCTTTATCATCTCATACTCCGATTGACTCTCCCCTTCCGAAGAGGCCATTGAAGTGCCTACGCTTCGTTCGTCCGATGAACCTAAAGATATACCGGATGATTTGGTTGAGGAAACCAAAGAGGATTCTGTTGAGGAAGTTAAAAAGACCAACCCTGAAAGAATTTATACCCCACCTGGCCCTTTCCCAAATAGGTTGGTTAGCAAGAAGTCTCCTTCTATGGAGAAGATATTGGATGTGTTCAAACAGGTTCAGGTGAATATCCCCTTGTTGGATGCTATTGCCCAGATCTCCGCTTATGCTAAAGTCCTCAAAGACTTATGCACCCAAAAGCGGACCACCAATGTGCCTAAAAAGGCATTCTTGGCTGCTAACATTAGTTCTCTAATCTCACAGCCAGTAGCAGCCAAGCATAAGGATCCGGGAAGCCCCACCATCTCTTGCACTATAGGCCATACTACTATTGATCATGCCTTATTGGACCTTGGTCCAAGTGTGAACCTCTTACCCTTTCATGTCTACCAACAACTGGGATTGGGAGAACTGAAACCGACCAAAATTACTCTTCAACTTGCAGATCGGTCGGTTAAAGTTCCTAAGGGAATGATTGAGGATGTCCTATTGAAGGTTGGAGAATTTATTTTTCCTGTAGATTTTATTGTTTTAGATACCCAACCCACTGCCAACTTCAAGGACCAAATCCCAATCATATTGGGTAGACCATTCCTAGCTACCAGTAATGCTTTAATCAATTACAGGAATGGTCTCATGAAATTATCTTTTGGCAATACTTCTGTTGACTTCAATGTGTTTAGGTTGGGCAAGCAGCCTGACATGGATGAAGAGGTGCATATGCTTCAAGGATTTCCCGATGATATTGATACGTTCTTTGAGATTGATTTTGATTCGGGATTTCAAGAATGTATGCAAGAATTGGAGGGTGTTGATGATACTCCCTTATCTGAGGTCTGGAGCATCCAACCACCTTTGGAGCCCCTTGGACCCCTATCCACTTTCATTCCCAAATCCTCTATTATTGAGCCCCCCACATTAGAGTTGAAGGCATTGCCCTCCAACCTCAAGTATGTCTTCTTAGGATATGATCATACTCTTCTTGTTATTATTGCTTCTGATTTGACTTCTATTTAGGAAGAAGAGTTGATTAAGCTTCTAAAGGACAATAAGGAAGCCATAGGTTGGACCATGTCTGACATCAAAGGTATTAGCCCCTCCATTGTTCAACATCATATACATCTGATGGAGAGTTCCAAACCTTCTAGGGAACCCCAAAGGAGGGCTAATCCTGTGATGAAAGAGGCAATCAAGAAAGAGATCCTAAAATGCTTGGATCATGGCATCATTTATCCTATTTCTGATAGCCAATGGGTGAGTCCTGTGCAGGTTGTGCCTAAGAAAGGAGGAGTCACTGTAGTTGAGAATGCTAATAATGAGTTGATTCAAACCCGTATCCAAACAGGATGGAGAGTGTGCATTGACTATAGGAAATTGAATGCGGCAACTTGGAGGGACCACTTCCCCTTACCTTTTATTGATCAGATGTTAGAGAGACTAGCTGGCCATGAATATTATTGTTTTCTTGATGGTTATGTAGGCTATAACCAAATTCCTATTGCTCTAGAGGACCAACACAAGACCACTTTCACATGTCCTTATGGAACCTTTGCTTACCGGTGTATGCCTTTTGGGCTTTGCAATGCCCCTGCTACATTCCAAAGGTGTATGATGAGTATCTTTTCTGATATGGTAGAGCACTTCCTAGAGGTGTTTATGGATGATTTTTCTATTCACGGCTCTACTTTTTCTAATTGCTTGCATCATCTCTCTTTGGTTCTTAAAAGATGCATAGAAAAGAACTTGGTCCTGAATTGGGAGAAGTGCCACTTCATGGTAAAGCAAGGTATAGTTCTTGGTCACATTGTGTCCAAAGAAGGGATCAAGGTTGATAGATCTAAGGTGGACCTTATAGCCAATTTACCACCACCCAAGAGTGTGAAGGACATTCGATCTTTTCTTGGCCATGCAGGTTTTTATAGAAGATTCATCAAGGACTTTAGCCAGATAGCTAGACCTCTCACATCTCTTTTGGCAAAGGACTGCCCATTTGATTTCTCTTCTGAGTGTCATGATAGTTTTGAGCAATTGAAAAGAGCGTTGACTTCAGCCCCCATTATTCAAGCTCCAATTTGGACAGTTTCATTTGAACTTATGTGTGATGCCTCTGATTTTGCTATAGGGGCTGTTCTTGGGCAAAGAATCAATAAATTGCCCCATGTGATTTATTATGCAAGTAGGACTCTTAATGATGCACACTTAATTATACCACCACCGAGAAAGAATTTTTAGTCGTTGTGTTTGCTTTAGAGAAGTTTAGGCCCTACTTGGTTGGATCACATGTGATTGTTTATACTGACCATGCAGCTATCAAATATCTTGTGCAGAAGAAAGATGCCAAGGCTCGCCTCATTAGGTGGGTCCTTTTGTTACAAGAATTTGATCTTGAAATTAGGGATAAGAAAGGGTGTGAAAATTTGGTTGCAGACCATCTATCCCGGCTGCCTAATTCCTTGACTGTAGATTCTCCAGTCAACGAGAATTTTCCTGATGAGTATCTGATGGCAGTGTCTTGTGAACCTTGGTTTGCTGACATTGTTAATTATCTGGTTACGGGTGTGACACATGCACATTGGTCCACCCAAGATAAGAATCTTTTCTTTTCACAAGTTAAGTATTTCTTTTGGGATGATCCTTATCTTTTTAAGACCTGCCCGGATCAAGTAATCCGGAGATGTGTCCCTGATCATGAGCAACAATCTGTCTTATCTTTTTGCCATGATCAGGCTTGTGGAGGCCATTTTGGGCCTAATAAGACTGCGGCCAAAGTTTTACAAAGGTGGGATTTTATTGGCCTAGTCTCGTTTAAAGACGCTTTACTTATTGCAGGGCATGTTCTTCATGCCAATCCTTAGGGCGTCTTACTAAGAGAAATATGATGCCCCTCAACCCAATTCTGGTGGTTGAGGTGTTTGATGTATGGGGTATTGATTTCATGGGGCCTTTCCCTAACTCTTTTGGTAACCTGTACATATTACTTGCTGTGGACTATGTGTCCAAATGGATTGAGGCAGTTGCTTGTAAGACCAATGACCACAAGGTGGTTGTGAAATTTCTGAAGGAGAACATCTTCTCCCGTTTTGGTACTCCCCGGGCTCTCATTAGTGATCGGGGCAAGCATTTTTGTAATCGGCCTTTTGAGGCCCTCATGAAAAAGTATGGTGTCGTCCATAAGTTGGCCACACCCTACCATCCCCAGACCAGTGGCCAGGTTGAGGTGTCAAATAGGCAGATCAAGCAAATTCTTGAGAAAACCATCAACCCGAGCCGCAAGGATTGGTCTAACCGATTGGTAGATGCATTGTGGGCCCATAGGACAGCCTTCAAGACCGATCTTGGTTAATCTCCGTACCGTCTAGTGTATGGAAAGGCATGTCACTTACCTGTAGAGATTGAGCACAAGGCCTTTTGGGCTATCAAAAAGCTTAACTTTGACCTACGCACTGCAGGTGCCCATAGGAAACTCCAACTATCTGAGTTGGAAGAGCTTAGGAATGAGGCATATGAGAATGCCCGAATTTACAAGGAAAAAACCAAGGCTTTCCATGATAGGCACATTTTGAGAAAATCTTTTGAGGTAGGCCAGAATGTTTTGTTGTACAATTCTCGTTTGCATATCTTTCCAGGTAAGCTGCGTTCTAGATGGGATGGGCCCTATATTGTTCAAAAAGTTTATCCTCATGGGGCTATTGAAGTCCTCAATCCAAGTACAGGAGCTACTTTCAAGGTCAATGGCCAAAGATTGAAGCCGTACATAGAGATGCCTACTCCAGTTGATGAAGAGGTCATGAATCTCCATGAGCCTCTTTACCTTGACCCCTGATATCCTGGTATGTATCCCCTCCCTTTTCCTTATTCGTTCTTTTTTGCATGCATTGAGGACACTGCATGAATTAAGTGTGGGGGGTGTGTTGGACTTTAATTGTGAATTTTGTGAATTTTGATTGTGGCGATAGTTTTTGGGTATGTGCATAAGTCTCTTCGATTTGCAAAGCGAGAGTGAGAGGGAATTAGGTGCCCTCCTAGCATGCGAAATAATAAAAAAATCCCTTTTCAAGGATGGTAGTTGGTTTGTATCCGGTGATGGGGATTGAATTGAAAAATAT
This sequence comes from Telopea speciosissima, assembly GCF_018873765.1. Lineage (NCBI taxonomy): Eukaryota > Viridiplantae > Streptophyta > Magnoliopsida > Proteales > Proteaceae > Telopea > Telopea speciosissima. Next base: position 59,108,590 of record NC_057919.1, on the reverse strand, counting down.
GAGCGTTATTTCATTTGATGGCTAAATTCCTCTATGTGTTTTATGGATCCTTTGATCTTTTGGCTAGTAGTTGAGACCAATTTGTTTGTGGTAAGGCAAGGCATGAAAGTGGAAGTGAATGAAAAAAAAAAAAGAAAAAAAACAAGGAATAGAAAAGAAAGTGGAATTCCTTGGGACTAGACAGGGCACTGTGCCTCATAAAGCAGGGTGACTTGATCGAAATTCCTTGGAAGGAAACTCAAAAAAAAAAAAAAAAACTCTTGCATCAATGTCTTAATGTCTTATGGATATATGCAAAAAGCGAAGCTACCAAGTATTTGGGTGTCTGGTGTATGCTCCACCATGTCATTCAGAGAACAGTAGTGGAGTAGAAATAGAGTTTGTGGTTGAGAGAGAAAAAAACTTTTGAAAAAAAAAGTATGGTCAACATTACTCAATGCCTAAGTCTTTGGTTCCATCGATGCTATGGGGGGTTTACTTGAAGGTGAGTAGTGTTCAGAAAATATGAGGAGATCCCTTGAACTTGATGCATGCTTGTTACTTGAATTGATGTGGGGTGATAAAATTCAAGTGTGGGGAAACCTTTGGCTCCTTGATCTTTAGTTGAACACTTTTTGGGATTATGTGCACTGTCCTACTTATGCCATGATTAAAATTTGCAATATTTATTTACAATTGAATTTTGGGTGTATATTCACTGCAAACACCCACGAGACACAACTCGTCCACTAGGGGTAACCTAGGGGTTTAAAGGCTTGTTGCACATGCTAAGTGCAACCGTGATTCCTACGAAAGTGAGTTAGGATTTTTTGCATTCTAGGTTAGTTTTTGTTTTTGCTTTACTTGAGGATAAGTAACGTTCAAGTGTGGGGGAATCTGATGAGCACATTTATGTGTGAAATTTTAGGGCATAAATTATACATTTTACCACATTGGACAGAGTTACTCGGTGCTTTCTTGTGCTTTTCAGGGTTTAGGTGAATTCTTGTGAAAATGAAGGAGATGATGCTAAGGAGATGTTTTTAAGCTTTTTAGAAGTGTAAATGGATGCATAGCCCATCGAGTCAGCTTTGCAATGGTTCAAACGGCACTTAATTCCGAGTTGAAACGAAGAAGTTATGGCCGTTTCCGTAACGACGCGTGAAAATGGTCTGTAGGGGTTTATTTATAATTATTGACAGTCGGATGGGGACAAAGTGAAACGGAAGTTCGGATTTTAGGGGCCTTAATGAAGTTATCAGAAGTTACTTTACTGTACCCGAAAGATTCCATTTGGAAGGCTCTGGACAGTCCAACTTCAACTTGAGATATCTTGGGCTCCCCAACTCCGAATTGGATGAAATTTGGGTCTATTTTGTGTGATTTTTCGCAAGGAACTCAATGGTGGGACCTATATAAGCACCCCATGCTCCACGTTTTCTGAAGGACAGAATGGGTATTTTATTTATTCTTGAAGGAATCCTAGTCATCACCCTTACTCTCTCTCTCCTCCAACTTCTCAAGGGCACTTCTGAAATTCTACTTGGGATAGATTTATATTTTCTCATCTATGGAAGGTTGAAAAATCAAAGATGCTTTGATTTTATTGCTTGGAGAAGATATCTACAAAGAAAAGGAAGCACTTGTTAAAATTGGAAGTTTATTTTTCTAGAAATAGAAGGTCTATGTAAACAATCTTCTCTTCTTCTTCTTTCTATTTTTTTTCTTTTTTCTTAGGATCCAAGGCATTGTAAAAGTGGAAAGAGAAGAGAATATTCTCTTTTCTTAGGGAATATTTCTCCTACACTTCCATCTTCTCTCTTCTCCTCTCTTCCACCTATAAATACCCCCTACCTCTCTTGTAAAAATTTGCTCATTCACTTAGTAAAATTTCTTCTCTTCTTCTCCTTCTAATTTGTGATTTTTGGCTTTTCTAAGTTCTAGTTTGCTTTTATAATTTTTAGTTAATGCTTATAATAGGTTTAGTTTATGCTTTAATTTCAATTTAAGTCTTCAATTGGGTTGTAATTTCTTAATTCTAGTTTAGGTTTGAAGCCTTCTAGTCTAAGTTCTTAAGTTGATGACAAGACTTGAAGATTTAGAAGAGGAGGCCATAGTAAGTTTATGAAAGTATTCAAGCTTTTCATTTACATTCATGCAAGCACATCCAGGTTTTACTAACTAAACTCTCAATCTCATTCTCCATCTCCTCTATCTCTCTCTATCTTCTTCTTCTTCCCCCTCTATTTCTTTTATTTTAATTTTATATGGTTGTGGTTTATGGATGCATTTTTATTCCCTTATTTCTTTTTATGTGATTAGTATGTGTGGCTGCATTTTTATTCCTTTCAATTCGCTTTAGTTTGATAGGTTAGATGCTCATGTGTTAGGACGCCGATTTAATCCCTTAATTTTGTTAGATGCTTATGAGTTAGGATGCATTGATTTTTGTTAGTTTAATTAGTTTAATTTAACACTTTAATTTGGTTCATTTTGCATTACTTTTAAGTTAGTTAAATAGAGTGGCGTATATCTCCTCGTGTTCGACCCGTAGCTACGATTGACCCGTATGCTTGCGGTTTTATTTTAACTCAAACACTTTTCACCAGTAGCGATGATGAAATCCATCAGGATTTTATTGTCTATCGCAACACACTTTGATTATGAGATCTGACAGATGGATGTGTAGACTGCATTTCTAAATGGGTTCCTTCAAGAGGAAATCTACATGGAACAGCCAGAGGGGTTCTCTTCCTTGGAAGAAGAAAGAAAGGTGTGCAAATTGCAGAGGTCCATTTATGGGCTGAAGCAGGCTTCCAGGAGCTAGAACATCAGGTTTGATCAATCAATCAAATCATTTGGTTTTGATCAAAACATGGATGAAGCATGCGTTTACAAGAAGATCAGTGGGAGGGCAGTATGTTTTCTTGTTTTATACGTAGATGATATATTGCTGATTGGTAACGATGTAGGATTCCTTTCATCAGTAAAATAGTGGTTATCCACAACGTTTTTGATGAAAGACCTTGGTGAAGCTAGCTATATCCTTGGGATCAAACTTGTAAGAGATCGCCAGAAAAGGATGCTAGGCTTGTCACAGGCTACCTATATAGACAAAGTCCTGGCCAGATTTAGTATGGAGAACTCCAAAAGGGGAAGTGTTCCCTTCAGACATGGAGTCAGTCTTTCCAGATCTCAATGTCCTCAGTCTCAGACAGACATTGAAGAGATGAAGAGGATTCCCTATGCCTCAGCAGTAGGGAGTCTTATGTACGCCATGTTGTGTACGAGGCCGAATATTTGCTATGCAGTAGGCATGGTAAGTCGTTATCAATCTAACCCTGGATGCGAGCATTGGAGTGCTGTCAAGAATATCCTCAAGTACTTGAGAAGGACTAAGGAATATTTCTTGGTTTTTGGATCTGATCAGTTGTCAGTATTGGGATACACAGATTCGGATTTCCAAACTGACAAGGATGACAGAAAATCCACGTCCGGGATGGTATATCTAATGGGTGGAGGTGCCATTGTGTGGCGGAGTGCGAAATAAAAGTCTACAGCCGATTCTACTACCGAAGCAAAATACCTTGCAGCTTGTGATGCAGCAAAAGAAGGTGTTTGGCTGAGAAAATTCCTATCAGATTTGGAGGTAGTCCCTGATCTTGTCAAGGGCTCTATTCCCCTGTTATGTGACAACAGAGGGGCCATTGCACAAGCTAAGGAGCCTAGGGCTCATCAGAGGAACAAACACGAGCAGCGGAAGTATCATCTCATCAGAGAGATTATCCAGCAGGGTGACGTGAGTATCTCCAAAGTGGACACAACTGAAAATGTGTCTGATGCCATGACAAAGGGTTTGTCACCAGGAGTGTTTGAGAAACACATGGAGGGCATGGGTTTAAAATGTATGGGGAATTGGCTTTGATGTACAAGTGGGAGATTGTTGGACAAGTGTGTGTCCATCAAACCCAGTTCGGTCCGGTTTAACCCGGTTCACCTTTGTATTGAACATTTATACATTTTAGTTTAATATTGTCACATGCGATATAAACTTTTTGAGCATTATGTGTCCGTAAGTTATACTTAAAATGGTAGTCACGACTAGGGTTTGGGCTGGGCACCCTTATCATATGGTTGTCGCATTGGGTATGCCTAGACATGTGATGTCAGGGTACGAATGCGAGTACTCACATGTTTAATGTGTGCATTGGCGAAGAATCTACTTTATCGATTCCCTCATGTATTACTGCCAGATGTAGGAAGGGATAGACATGTGTCACCGACACCCTGTACCTGAGGGAACCCTGTCACTGCAAAGTGATCGCATTCTTTGGTTCATCAATGACTGAGACTCAAGCGAGTCAAAACCGGTGTTCTGGGAATGCGTGAACACTTTGTGAGTGAAGGAGTTATCCAACACGGTCACCACTGCCCGATTGGGGAACACCAAGATAGAGACTGTCTGTGCATGGTCGGATTAGAATCTGGATCCAGTACCGTTTTGGAAATGGTTTTGCAAAATTTATTTTACATAAAATGATACATTATTTATAGTTATTTCAAATAAAGTGTTTTATCGAGTTTTGCGGGACCCGATCGGATGCACAGACGCTCTTATATGGACATGTACTATGGATTGGGGTTTGGCAGTACATGTGTACATGCCCTAGATTCCATAATGATGAGGTTGATTAGTGGGGGGGGGGGGGTTGTATATGATAAATTGTTATCATATAGGGAGTTATTTGAAATTTTCTAATTTAATTGGCTCTTTATTTAATTAATGGATTTGGTGCTAATTGTAATTATCCATTAATAATTAAATAAAGAATCTAATTAATACTTTCCCTATTAGATTCTGCTTCTTCACCTGTGTAGCACTTTGAGTTTAAACAGAACTGCCAGACTGAGAGAGAGAGAGTCAAACTCTCACTAGGGCTCTATTAAGTCTATCTAGGATTTAATTAAACCCTATTATTATAAATAGGGGACCATAAAACGCAGAAGAGGGAGCTCTCCACGTTTTTGGAGGAGACACTCTCTCTCCTACATTTTTGGTTTCTCTCTCTCCCTCTTGTGATCTCTCTTCTTCTTCTTGCTTCTCTCACCTATGTTTGAGAGTTAGGGTTTATGAAACCCTAGATATGTGCTGAGGAGTTTGAGGGCATCTGTGATTGGCATGTAGAACCTTGGTAGCACCATTGGAGTTCAGATCTGTTTGCTTGGAGCGCTCACTGGAGGAAGAACCACTGTCTATTGGAGGAGCAACACTTGAGGCTCACCAGGTTAGCAGTTCTTTATTAATTCCTTCTGTTAATTGATTATTAATATTTATGGGATGCGAAAGAAACTCGAATCGATTAATTTCCACTGCGCATTCGAGTATGGGATGGATCCCTCTTGCCATGTGATGGACTAGAGACGAATTTCTCCGTCCCTATTGTGATAATTAATTTTATGGGACACAATAGGGAAGGAGAAACCCTAATAGGGATGCACCAGGGTTCCCATGGGAAACCATGGGACACCCTAAAATTAAAATGGGGCACCCATGGGACACCATGGGATAACCCAGGGCCTGCAATACCCTAATTGATTTATAATTGGTTTCCCTACGGAACCATGGTTTGATCCCTGGACCGTTGTTTGACCAACACTTCAAGCCGCCAACCCAGGAGAATGGAAAGCGAACTGCAACGACCAACAAGTGAACCCATAAGGTACCCATCAAAAAAAAAAAAAGGGCCACGGCCAAGGGCCGTAGGCTACAAGCCATGGACATGGGGGAGGTTCGAGGTTCGAGGTTCGAGGTCCGAGGTCCGTGGTCGAAGTTCGCGAGGGATTGAGGTCAAGGTTCGAGTAAAGATGTGTTTATGGCCAAAGACCAATTCGACTTAGTACAAAAAAAAAAAAAAAAAAAAATGCCACGACCAAGGGCCGTAGGCGACAGGTTATGGGCATGGTCTAAGGACGAGGTTCGAGGTCCGAGGTCGAAGTTAGCGAGAAGTCGAGGTTAAGGTTCGAGTAAAGATGTGTCTATGGCCAAAGACCAAGGGAGAGCAAATATTTTATATACCAGAGAAGACAGGCATGGACCAACGGAGATGGGCGCAGAATCGACTCGAACGAGCGTCACCAGGCATAGATCGAATTGAATGAGCGTTGTTGGACGTGGATCGAGCCGAGCAACCTACGGGCTCGAATTGAATGAGCGTCGAGCCATCGATCGATGGGCGTCGCCCAGGCACGAATCGAATGAGCATCGTCAGACGCGGATCGGATCGAATGGGCATCAAAAGGATCGAATGGGCATCAAAAGGCGCGGATAGGATCGAATGGGTGTCAAAGGGCACGGATCAGGATCGAATGGGCATCACCAGGCGTCGATCGAAGGGGCGTCAATGGGCGAGGATAGAACGAGGGCGCCATCAATGGGCTTTGACTCTTAAGAGAGAAGAAAAAAAAAAATCCATCAAGGGCCACGGTCTATGGGCGTCAACCCCTTAGGCAAGGAGAGCAAAGGAAAAAAAAAAAAAAAAAAAAAAAAAAGAAGCAGTCAAGGGTCCAAGCCCAAAGGGCCATGGGCACGGACTCGTGAGTGAGAGCAAAGGATGAGTGGAGCGAAAGGAGAGACGAAACAGAGTGAAAAAAAAAATTCATGAATGGGCGCCATCCATCAATGGATGCCGCCCAAAAGCAAAGGAGAAGAGAGAGAAGAAGGAGAGTTCAAAAAATAAAAAAATAAAAAAATAATTTATGAATGGCCGCCATCCATCAATGGACGCCGCCCAAAAGCAAAGGAGAAGAGAGAGAGAGAGAAGAGAGACAAGAAGGAGAGTTAAAAAAAAAAAAAAAAAAAAATTTTATGAATGGGCGGATGGATGCCGCCTAAAAGCAAACGATAAGAGAGAAAAGAGAGAAAAAGTAGGAGAGAGAAAAGAAGAAACAGAAGAAACGAGAGAAGAAAGAAAAGGCTTTTTGGCCACGCCCAAGAGCCGCGGTTGAGCGGTGGCAACGGGCACGGACGGGCACGGATGACCTATAGGTGTGGATCGATGGGCGCGATAGACGCCAACCCAGCTCGACAGGCACGGATAGAGACGGGCGTGGATCAGGACAGGAGCGGATCGAAATAGGCACGAATCGAGACAGGCGTGGATCAAGACAGACACGGATCGAACAGGCACGGATCAAGATGGGCGTGGATCGAACAGGAGCAGATTGGACAGGTGCAGATAGTCAAGCGGCGCCAATGGGTGCGAACGAGCACAAACAAGCCGAGGTACGAGCAAAGAACATGAGACCAAGGTATGGGCGACACAGGCACAAGGAGGCGACAAGCTCATGACCGAGACCGCGGACGTGATCAAGATCAAGAGTAAGCAAGCCACTAGGAAGGTGAAGGGCTAACAGCCAAGAAAGGAAGAAACCAGAAGAGAGAAAGGGAGAGAAAGTTTCAAAACAAAAATGAAAAAGATACTCTCTTGAGCACTCCGTTCCAAGAGAGTGGAGGGCAAATGTTAAACCCAAAATCACCCTGACCAACCAGGGACTGCCATGTGTCCTAACCTAGGAAGGAGGGCCAGCTTAGGACCAGAAGCAAACAGGTGAACCAAGGAGAGATTCGACCTAGACCGGACCCGGGCGGGACCAAGGACCTCAGGCGCAGACCCCAGACCCCGGGCACGGACCACAAGCCTTGGGCGCGGACTGAAGATCCCAGGTGCAGACTGCAAGCCCTGGGCGTGGACCGGCCGCGGATCCCCTCGGGCGCAGTCCCCCTCGAGCACGGCGGCGTCCACCACCATCAACAAGACAGGTCACATAACAAAGGATTCTAGGCTACTGCCTATCAGTCACGTAGTCTGAGCGGACTCATATATCGGGAACCTCATCTACCGCGTCGATAAGTCTATCCATCAAGGATACCAAGTCTATCATGACACTACGTCTCACGGGAAGACAACCAATCAAGGATGAGCCCTGCTACTCAGGGACTCTATCAACTACGAAGACTACCCACCATCAACTGGGACTCTCCACACCGCCAAACCCCACTATAAAAGGGAAGGTACTCTACCCATCTAAGGAATCTTGAATACTATTATTTATTTGTTTGGTCAGGAGATCTAACTTTGGCATCGGAGGGTCCTAGGCCGGAACCACACCGGTTCTCCTTTGTCACCCTCTGGTCCTTTTGCAGATTACAGCACTCGAAGGACTGCCTGACGATTTCTTGATGCAACAGACAGCTTACAGTTCAGTTTATCAGCACTGTCGATCAGCTGGCTGATACATTGACCAAGGCCCTGCCAATGGCACAGTTCCAATTTATGCGCAACAAACTAAAGGTCCGCTCCACAGGCCCTTCATCTTGAGGGGTTGTATTGACCGATATAGAGATTTCCTCACAATGGAAATCTCTTATTTGGTATTTCCATTAGATCTCCCATTAAGGCATGTGCTATCCATTAGGTCTCCCATTCCTTATTAAAATCAGTCTCTCTAAGCCATGTGTTATCACATGCGATATCATTCTCGATCTTCAACTAATGTATTTAGATATTCTCCTATTGGAGATCAATCTCAATGAAGAAATAATATCCTCCAACATTGAGCAATATTGTAATCAATGGCTAATTCATTAGCGCTACTCTTAACCGTGGTTATGAGAATGAGAGAATCAAAGGCAAGGGTACTGCTCAATAGCGTCCAAAAAGCCAAGCAATTAGGTGTCACAACCGTACGTGACCGGCCATTTGAAGTCATGGTAGCGAGGTGGTGATTTTTCTTCAACAAGAAATGGACCAGCAGCCTTCGGATACTTCTACTTTTTTTGTTGGACTTTAAAACTATGAGTAGTTTTTTTCACTTTGTAAATATTCTTAAGAAAGACAGGTGTTTTGTCTCAGAAACCCATCACTTGGCTGTGCGAGTTCGGAAGGAAAAACTATCAAAACATGTGGTTAATGATATATTATTTGAAGTTTCGTTTAGTAATTAATTTTTGGGTCAGTGTTCTTTGTGGGGAAGTGTGGTCTCTGTGTGCGCATAGGAACCAATGAGAGTGCACATTGGCATCATGGAGGCAGAATTTCTGCCTTTCATTGGGATGCGGCTATCATTTCACCTCCTGTCAAGGTGTGATATAAAATAGAACTTCTACAAAAAAAAAAAAGAGATAAAATAGAACATTATAGATTGGTCAGGTATAAAATTAGGGCCTGATTTAATCATATGACCCATATTATATTTTCCTACGGCCCAGATTTGTCAAAAATTTATAATCGTAATCATCTTTTTTATTTTTTAAATTTTGATATTTAGCCAAAATTATGCATTAAATAAGAGAGAATACATAAAATTTTTAGCCCTACCTAATCTGCTTCTAGAACTCCTTTCTTTCCTTTCTTCTATTTGCAAACTCTGCACCTATCCATTCCAATTCCCAACACCTTTAAAGAAAAAAATTAATTACTTTATCTGACCAAAATACCCCTGCATATACTATTATTGTTATGTTTCATCAATTTTTAGGACAGCTTTAATGGTAGTATTGTCAAGGGGCCCTATTGTCAATATATAATCAAAATCAAAGTAACAAATCCGAGTATGAATATGAATTAATCTCTCTTTCTCTACTTTATATAAACGTATTACGTAACACTCCCCTCTAATAGGAATACAGTTGTTAGTTAGTTTGTTCATTTTTCTGTTTCTGACATCATAGTCCACATGGTCCCCTCATGTCCACGTGTAGGCACAATATGTAAGTTTAAGCAATTTGCTGTTTCTATATAAATGAAAGCAGTTTTGTCTTCTCATGGTCTGTGTGAGAAACATTCCCAAAATCTCTGTATCGTCTCATTTTGCTCTGTGTCTTCTCATCCCTTGATACCCTCCCCAAACAGAAAACTAACAACGAGATCAACAAGAGTGAGAAAGAAGAAGATGGGTTCTGAAGGGAGAAAAAACGAAGAGATGGGAGGGAAAGCACCTGAAAACCCTTCTCGCTGTGCAAACGGATGTGGTTTCTTTGGCAAACCAGCAACCCTTAACCTCTGCTCCAAGTGTTATAGGGACTTCTCTCTCCAAGAAGCCAAACGCTGCTCTCCAATAAAAACGTCAAAAACCGTGCAACTATCACTCCTCCCCTCAACGTCTTCTGGAAGTCCTGTTGAGATTTCTAATCCCACAGTCCTTGCCGGTGCCATTAATGAATCATCTCCGGTGGTGATGATGAAGAATAATAAGTGTATGAGTTGCAGTAAGAAAGTAGGGTTGCTAGGGTTCAACTGTAGGTGTGGAAGTACTTTCTGCTCAAAGCACAGGTACCCTGAGATGCATGTCTGTTTCTTCAACTACAAGGTTGTGGGTCAAGAAGCTATTGCTAAGGCTAATCCATTGGTCAAGTCTGAAAAGATTGAGAGGCTATGAGTTCCATTTGATGATTATATCAGGTAAGTCCCCTCATCTCGACCCTCATTTTTATTTCTGCATGCTGCATAATTTAAGTATGGGAAGGGGGGATTCATCGAATTGTAGTCTTTATTTTGGTTCGAGATCGAGTGTGTAGCCTCTTTAGTTTATTTTTCTGAAAGACTTTGAGAGCATCCAAAATACCATGCACTTTCAAGTAATAAAAATTTCGCACTGAGGAGGGAATTGGAATATAGCGATCAAGGGGATTTTAAATTCTTTGAAAGTACACTGTCTACTGAGAGAGCCGATTTTGTTAGTCATCTTGTATACACGAGTTTTGGTTAGGTGCTAAGGTTGAACCATGATACACTTGCATGACATATATAGTTGATTGCCAAGAAAAAAAAAATGTATTTGCTCTTTGATCCAGTCTTGGCTTGTAGCCTATTTGGTTTGAGTAAGTAAGCCCGAGGGGTGTTTTACACCTAATTCCTTAAAGCCGTCTGGTTTGAGAGTAATTGGCCTAAAGCTCGCTACAAGAGCCACCTAGAAAGCTTAAGAGGTCAAGACATTGCACGGATTAGAGTAGAATAAAAGAAAGAAAAAAATAAAAAAAAGTTTGAACTCATACTGCATCAATGTCTAAAGCCACAACGTGGCAATCAAATGATATATGCACTGAGAATCTATTCCAACACTACTTAGTAACTTGGGTGTCTGGTGCAAGCCCTGCATGTCATTCAAGCCAATTGTAGTGGAGGGACATTTGAGTTCAATACTTGGAAAAATATGGCAAGTAAAATCAAAGTGAAATTGAAATTGTGCATGTGTTTAAAGGTTCTACCAAGGTTCCGAGCTGAAATCTTTTGTACCCTAGATGACCTACTCAATCTAATCTTAAGGAAAAACAGTGTGACTCACCCTACCCCAAACCTCCCTAAGTTAGATGTATGACAGTTCTCCAACTCAGAGTGGGTTAATAAAGTTCAAGTGTGAGGGAATATCTAGAAAATCTCAAAGTAAATTATTTTGGAGTGGCTGCATTCTTTATCTTGGCCATTGTATTGATTTACAATATTATTTTATTTGCTCTTTCATCCAGTCTTGGCTTGTAGCCTATTTGGTTTGAGTAAGTAAGCCCGAGGGGTGTTTTACACCTAGTTCCTTAAAGCCATCTGGTTTGAGAGTAATTGGCCTAAAGCTCGCTACAAAAACCACCTAGAAAGCTTAAGAGGTCAAGACATTGCACGGATTGGAGTAGAATAAAATAAAAAAAATATAAAAAAAAAGTTTGAACTCATACTGCATCAATGTCTAGAGCCACAATGTGGCAATCAAATGATATATGCACTGAGAATCTATTCCAACACTACTTAGTAACTTGGGTGTCTGGTGCAAGCCCTGCATGTCATTCAAGCCAATTGTAGTGGAGGGACATTTTGAGTTCAATACTTGGAAAAATATGGCAAGTAAAATCAAAGTGAAATTAAAAAAAAAAAAAAATTTATTTGCTCTTTGATCTAGTCTTGGCTTGTAGCCTATTTGGTTTGAGTAAGTAAGCCCGAGAGGTGTTTTACACCTAATTCCTTAAGGCCGTCTGGTTTGAGAGTAATTGGCCTAATGCTCGCTACAAGGGCCACCTAGAAAGCTTAAGAGGTCAAGACATTGCACGGATTGGAGTAGAATAAAATAAGAAAAAAAGTTTGAACTTATATTGCATCAATGTCTAAAGCCACAATGTGGCAATCAAATGATATATGCACTGAGAATCTATTCCAACACTACTTAGTAACTTGGGTGTCTGGTGCAAGCCCTGCATGTCATTCAAGCCAATTGTAGTGGAGGGACATTTGAGTTCAATACTTGAAAAAATCTGGCAAGTAAAATCAAAGTGAAATTGAAATGGTGTATGTGTTTAAAGGTTCTACCAAGGTTCCAAGCTGAGACCAGGGATTCTAGCCTTTTTTTTTTTTTTAGAGGTTGACCAAGTGCCACCTGTCGGTCAAAACGACCGACCCCGGACGTACCCACCCTCGTGGGGAACCGGGTAAACAAAAGCCGCGATTAGAATAAAGGGAGTTCGCTGGGATTGTATTTAATTTACCTTTCCAGAGGTGTTGGTTCGAGTCCAACTCGGGGCATGGCCTTGGTCATATAGACATCTCGACGATCTTGCTCGGACCATATTTTATACCTCATTTTAACGTATTATTTACTGTCATTTTATTCCAAGAACAGTGCTACTCGGGTATTTTTTGTCATTTTTCAGGTTTAGGGGCATTTTGGTCAAAGTGGAGAATACATGTCTAATTGGACCGCCAAACGCCAAATAATAAACCAACTTCGATTAACATCAATAACTCTTTTAAAATCAAAACAAAGTAGACTTGTTAATAATGGAGAGGAAGGAAGATGGGAAGGATAGAAGAATAACTAAAAAAAAAACTTGTAAATTCCTTGTACATGCAAAGCTGATTTCCATCTTCTTCACTTGGCAAGGTTGAGGAATTAGTCCTACTTTTAGTTCTCTGCCTTCTTCAACAGCTCTGCATCTTCCTTCTTCTATTTGATTTTAACAATGGAGCAGTTATTTCCCATCTTTTCTTTTTAAGAAAATGTTACTTTTCTTGCTTGCATCCACATGTGCATTTTTCAATATTTTTGTTGAGCTTCTGCAAGAGAGGGAGAAAAGTTAAGATATATTATTGAATAATTCACTCTCAAGGTGCCAATAATAATACCCAAATGATTGAGTCTCCAGATGTTTAAGGATTTATCCAATAATCCTTGTAATAGGGGAAGTTCTAACGTTACAACAACAAAATAAAGAACTAGGCAAAATATACAGAAAAAAATGGGGTGGGTAAATTTTAAATGTAATGGATAAATTTAAGTTATCTGGAGGACAGAAGAACTATCATAATATTCTCTTTTTTTTTTCTTTTTTCTTTTTTTTAATTGGGTAGGTGTATGGAAATATTTTTTTTTTTTTGCCAAAAGGTCATGTATATTAAGAAGAAAAAACAAAGTACAAAAGGAGCTGGTCGAGCTGGTAATCAACAAAAATCGAGTAGAAGCATACCCCACCTATGACAAAGCCATCAGCGGGGAAAGCAACAAAATGAACCAAACAAAGTAAAGAAACAAAACTAGAACAGATTAAGACAATCTGAATCCAGGCCTTCTCTGAGCATCCACCCTCAGCTCCTCCTCCACATGATCAGGCCGTGAAAGAATCGGAGTTGAGACTTCAAACTGAGCAGCTGACTTTGCAAGGAAATAAAGCATTGTTTAACATTCCTTAATATACTATGTCGTATTGTAATATGATACAAGGGATTCTCTTATTGAAACCCTACAAGGGGTCAAATAATTTGTAACTCTACTTTTTTTGCTCTTTTAGCTAGTATAAAACTCCATTTGGGAGGCTAGCTGCATTTGGGTGCCTAGAATATGCAGATTAAGGAAGGAGTAGTGGGGCGTTCGGTAGAAAAGAATTTTGAGTTTTCCTATAGTTGTTTGGTTGCTCGAGAAAATATATCTAATGTTGCAACAAATAACTTTATTATTGTATTTGGTTCTCTAGAAAATGACAAAAAAAAAAAAAAAAGATAAAAATTTGGAAAGGGGAAGGTTGGTAGGAGGTAACAACCTTCATCATCTTCACTCCTAAAATTTATATTTTTTAATAGGACCCAGTTTTTAGGCATGGCCGTGTACGTATAAGGTTGTGCCTTTCAACCATTGCATGGTGGCGGACAAAAATATAATAACTTATTTCCCTCTCTCCCCATCCAATAGTTGAAGGCTAGATTGAGTACATAAATCGGCCATGCATAAAACCTTTTGCCTTTTTAATATGAAATCTAGAGGAAAAAAGAAAAGAGAAAAGAGAAAATAATATAAATGAATATATACGAAAAATCTGTGGGTGAATATTTTCTACTTCTAGAAACATATAAAAGAAAAAAGAAAAAATTATAAGATTATATATAAGAGAGAGAGGGAAAAATATGAGTTCTGGAGAGAGGGAGCGTGGTGCGGCGGCGGTTAGGGTTTTTTCTAGGGTTTTTCATGCAGGCAGCAGTTCCCATCATGCGACGGTGGCCTCGGATGCGTCAGAGGCGCCTGTGATCAATGGAGGGGTCGAGGATGGAGTTCCTGCTGGGGAGGAGGTTCTAGGTCCGACTGGGGTTTCCTTACAGCCATCGTTTGCAACGGCAGTTGGAGCTCGGATTCCCATTGCGGAGAATCTCCCCCAGCCAGTGAGGGATGGCAGTATGACTCGCATCTAGATTCCCAAGTCAACCAATGAGGTGCAGATGGATCAGCTTAGGTTTTCGTTGATTGGAAGGTTAAATTTCAGGTATCTCTCGATGAACGATGTGCGTAGATTCACACGGGATTCTTGGGCCCTTGAAGGGACTGTGGAGTTGAAAACCCTTGGTAAAGGATTTGTGCTTTTCAAGTTTGATCATGAAGCAGATTTGACAAAGATCTGGAGACGGGGTCCATTTCGCATTGAAGGGCAGTTGTTAAGGTTCTATCGATGGAGCCCTGATTTTAATGTGGAAACTCAGCAGATGACCGATCGGCTAACCTGGATCTGGCTACCGGGACTACCGCAGGAATACTGGCATGATGAGATCTTGTTCTCAATCGCTAATGCTGTGGGGCTACCGGTAGCCATTGATAGGAAGACAAAGGACTCGTTCTACGACCACTTTGCTAGGGTTTGTGTGGACGAGGATGAAACCCTGCCTAGGGTTACAGAGGTATTGGTGGAGCGGGAACAGCCGGGTAGTGCTGAGTTATTCCTCTTCAAATAGCTTGTTGTGTTTGAGGATCCGCCGTCACGGTCTGGGGAATGTAGGAAATTTGGCCATAAATCAGATTCGTGCCCCAACCGTGTGCATGAGCCACGAGAGGAGCCCACGATCCCGGGTGCAGTTTATGTCGATGATCATGAAAAGCCACGCCATGGGCTATGGAGAAGGAAAAGGAAGGCGGCCTCTCCCCCAATCCATGCCGCGGGGAGTGGGGCCACAGGATCAGGAGAGGAGTGCATGGGGGTTTAAG
This sequence comes from Telopea speciosissima, assembly GCF_018873765.1. NCBI lineage: Eukaryota > Viridiplantae > Streptophyta > Magnoliopsida > Proteales > Proteaceae > Telopea > Telopea speciosissima. Next base: position 59,093,110 of record NC_057919.1, on the reverse strand, counting down.
TTTCACAGATGCAGACGGTTCAAGAGGGCTCTGTGGGTGCTTTGGAAGTGGTGCTACACCAAGGGGTTGTTATTGAAACCTAGCCTGTTCATACAGATTTGGGGGGTTCTATTGAAGTAGTATTGGAGTGTCCTGGTAGTAAGGACCTTATGGAGCAGTCTAAGGAGGTGGATGAAGTGGGGTAGCAGGATCAGGGGGATGCAGTTTTATCTTTGGAAGGCCAGGGGAGTGGGCACGATCAGTCGGCTTTGGCGACAGCCTTTGATGAGGTCAGGCAGGCGGATGCGGTTTTAGCTGGTACTTTTACACCAGTAAAGAGCAGAAGGGCTGGAAAGGAGCCAACGAAGGCGTGGAATCAACCACGCTGAGCTATAAGGGAAGCCACGAAAACATTGGTTTTAAAATGAAGGTAATCTTTTGGAATTTACGTGGAATTCTCAACAGCCGAACAAAGGCTGCTTTAAGAATTCTGGTAAAAACTCATGCACCTGATGTGTTATGTATAGCTGAGCCAATGATTGGTTCAGAAAAGTTCCCAAAGTTATTTTTTAAGCATATGGGGTTCTCGGTTGAGTGTATGCACAATGAAAGAGAAGGAAAGAACCCGAACCATTGGATCACTAGGAGGAACTGCATTCAAAAGCCTATGGTTATTAGCTCCTCTGACCAACAAATTACAGTGTTCTTACAGGTGGGAGGGGAGAAAGTTTTTCTCTCGTCGGTTTATGCTAGTAGCTTCCATGCACGGAGGAGAGATTTGTGGTCAGACCTGTCGAGTCAACCTTTTTCGGTAATGCCCTGGTTAGTGATTGGTGATTTTAATGCTACCCTTCTAGCTACAGAGAAATGGGGTCCTGGTGCTTTTAATAATGGCTCTGCAATGGAGTTTGCTGCTTTTTTAGATGCCTCCTCTCTTATCCAGTTGCCTTCAAAAGGAAATAAGTTCACTTGGAGCAATAACAGGAAGTGAGGGAATGTGGCAGCCTTTATGGACAAAAGTTTTTGTAATGCAGCGTGGTTAGATGTGTTTGGTGATACTTTCCAGCGTGTCCTGCCTCGTTCAATTTCTGATCACTCCTCTATAGTTGTATCTTCGGAAGTGGTGCCTAAGCCAAAGAACTGCCCTTTCAGAATGCAACATTTTTGGCTAGAGCATAATGATTTTATTTCGGTTGTTGAGAGGCCATGGGCCGAGTGTGTTTTGGGTTCCCCTTTCTTTGTGGTGGTTCAGAAGCTTAAGCGAGTAAAGGGGGTACTAATAGCCTGGCCAGTGTTTCCCACTGTGAATGTGGAGGTGGACCGATCTAGAGTTGCTTTAGATGATGCATAGGAAGTTTTGGAGACAGTGGGAAGCTCGGAGTTCTTAGTCCAGTGTGAAGAATAGGCAAAGAAGGATTATGTCTCAGCTATTACCCTTTAGGAGAAGTATTGGGCGGAGAAATCTAGAGTCAGGTACCTCTCATGTGGTGACCGTAATACAAAATTTTTCTACCTTGCTACAAAAATCAGACTATCAAAGAGCCTTATTAGAATGTTGAAGAAGCCAGATGGAACTATTCTCACTGAAAACACTCAAATTGGTAGTTTTGTTACAGAATTCTATGAGGAGTTTCATAAGTGAAGTCCCTCTGTGGCCCGACCTAAGATTCTATCATCCATTCCCCCTGTGATTTCAGAGGAAGACAATGCTTTCCTTACAGCAGTCCCTAGTAGAGAAGAGATAAAGGCGGCGGTTTTTGATTTGGATCCGGATAGTGCCCCTGGGCCTGATGGATTCCCTGGGGCTTTTTTTAGACACTGCTGGAAGATCATCGAAAGGGATGTGTGTAGAGCTATTATGAGTTTTTTCCGTGAGGGCATTATCACAAAGGGGGTGAATAATAATTTCATCACTTTAATCCCAAAAGTGGAAGAAGCTATTACCCTGGACAAGTTCTGTCCTATTTGTCTAGGGAATTTTTTGTATAAGTTGATACCAAAAATCTTGGCTACTTGATTGCCGGGGTTCCTGTCTAAGCTGATCTCTGAGGAGCAAGGGGCATTCCAGAAAGGGAAGGTGATATTTTCCAATATTTGTCTCGCGTCCTGAGTGACAAATATATTGCATGTTAAATCTTATGGGGGAATGGGCCTCAAACTGGACATCCAAAAAGCTTATGACACAATGGAGTAGGACTTTATGTTTGATGTCATGAGGAAGTTCAGGTTTTGTGCATCGTGGGTAAACAAGATCCATCAACTCCTTTCTTCAGCTAAGCTCTCTATCCTGTTAAATGGAGGTCCTGTGGGATTTTTTGGTGTTGAGAGGGCACTCAGGCAAGGAGATCCGTTGGCACCTCTTCTATTTGTTATTGCAGAGGAAGCTTTATGCTGGGGGTTCACAAAATTAAAGGAAGAAAAGAAGATTTCGCCTCTCCAAGGGCCGCATGGGGTAGTGGTTCCCACCCATTTGCTTTTTGCTGATGATGTTTTCCTATTTGTTAAAGCAGGTACTCGTTCTGTTCGATGCCTGACGGATTTCTTGGAAGAATACCATGAGTACTCGGGGAAGAGTATAAACATTCATAAGAGCAAAATGTTCTTGTGTAATGTAAGTACTATTAGAAGGGTGAAGATAAAGGACATTGTCGGATTCCCTGAGAGCAATTTTTGTACCAGATATCTAGAGATCGACAGTTTTAAGGAAGGGTCAAGAAGGATGCTATCTCAACATTGATGGACAAATTCAAAGCCAGATTGGCGGGATGGAAAGGAAAGCTAATTTCTTTGGCAGGGAGAGTCCAACTGGTCAGGTCAGTGATGACTAGCATGCAAATTCATACCTTCTCAGTTTATTTGTGGCCTACCTCTTTAATTTCTTTAATGGAGAGATGGGTTCGGAATTTTATTTGGTGCGGAGATCCAGATGTTTTTAAAAGAATTATAGTGAAATGGGAGTGGGTGTGTAAGCCTTGCGAAGAAGGGGGTCTGGGCATTAGGAAATTTAGGTAGGTTAATAAGGCACTGCTTTGCAAACTCTGTTGAGGAATTAAGGCTGAGAATTCCCTTATTAGTACCTTCCTTCGAGCAAGATGCGCTTCTAAGGGTAGAATTAAACACCAGATCAATTCTTCTTCTTCGATTTGGCTTGGGATCAAGAAGATGTGGGACTTTGTCTCGGATCATGAAGCTTGGGTTTTGGGGGATGGCTCGGCTATAGATTTCTGGCACGATCGTTAGCTTAATGGAGATATTATTGCAGAACACCCTGGGTTCTAGGGGTCGGAGAATTGGTTAAAGACCTTTAACACACCACTGGCTAGCTTCATCTCAAACTCAAAGTGGAATTTCCCTATGGTAGACACCCCAGTGCTTCAACAGATTATCAATCTAGCCTCCTCCATACCTCTTCCATCAGTCAAGGCTGAGGACACAAGAGTTTGGACCCTATCCAAACAAGGTGAATTCACAGTTAAGTCGGCGTGGGAGGGCCTTAGAAGAGATGAAAACCGGATAGCCTGGCATTCAGTGGTATGGGCTCCTTACTTGAAACCTCAACATTCAATGTTTGGCTGGCGGATGATGCAACAGAAATTGCCAACTGATGAGCTAGTTGCCCAGAAGGGCGTCCCATTGGCCTCATGCTGTAACTTATGCTTGAAAGCTACTGATTCTCAAAGACACATTTTCCTTGAATGTTCTTTTTCTTTGAAATTGTGGCAGGGGTTTCTCTCCTTGTTTCAAAGAGCATGGCCAGCGAAGGATTCCATACATGATTTGTTCGTTTGGTGGAAGGAGAAAGCTGGTACTAGTGTTCTACCCAAGGTGTGGCTTGCGGGCTTCATCTTGGTTCCATTGCATATCTGGAGTGAAAGAAATAGCAGGCGGTATGAAGGGAGCAGCAATAGGTCTGCCTCAGTCTTGCGGCTACTGATATCAGACTGCAGGGACGCCTCAACACTATTGAAGTGCTCCATCAAGTCTATGCAGGATCTGGTTCTAGCTCGTAATATTGGTGTTTCCTTTCCAAATGCCCTAGCCAGAAGGATCATGGAAGTTCAGTGGAGAAAACCTGAAGAAAACTGGACGAAGCTAAACATTGATGGTTGCTCAATAGGGAATCCGGGAAATTCTAGTCCAGCAGGGATCTTACGAAACTGCCAGAGACATCCTAAGGGAAGCTTAAAGACATTATGTGGAATAATACACATAGTTATAGGGAAGCAAATACTATAGCAGATCTTCTAGCCAAAAGGTGTGCCTCTTCAAATGTCTCTCAACGATGGGAGGAAGCCCCAAGCTATGCAAGAATTGAGATAGAGTGGGATATCCTAGAAAGCAACAGGTTTCGGTTCTCATAATAGATCAACTGAGGGACTAGGGTGTTTCCAATGGTTCCTAATTTTATGTTTGGTATTGATGGTTGATGGCCATAGGTGAGAGGCTTTGATTTTTCCCTGACTCTTCACGTTGGGGACCTCTCCAATCTTGTATTATGTACTCTTTTATTAGGTAATATACACTTTGCTGACCTTTAGCAAAAAAAAATATATAAGAAAATTTTGAGGATGAATATTTTCTACTTCTAGAAACAAATGAACGAAAAATTAATCTTCCATCTTCCATTTCTTTACAAAAATAGTTTAATATTCCATCAAAATACTCATTTTTCTGGTTTTCTACATGGAAATATTGTACTGTTCAAGAGAACCAAACCCATCTTTAGGGCTTGAAACCATCAAGCTACATTACCGTGTAATTCAATTAATAGCATGTAACAAGGCATAGCTTCATCAAAATATAGAGTAAATAAAAAAAAAAAGAGAGAGGAGGGTTTCTAACATGGCATAGTAAGAAGGAATCTGCATACTATAGCAATGAGGGGTTGGAAAATGGTATCATTCATATGGTGCCTACGTAGAACTCATATAATCAAAATAAGAGAGTAAATGTCAATGTAGACCTAGGGATGTAAACGAATTGTATTCGGCTCAGATAGTGCTATATCCGCATCTGCATCCTATTAGCTTTCAGACGGATTTAGATAGTGCTAAACGAATATGGACCCGGATACGGATCGGATATTTTATCCGTTTACATGTAAATATAGCTTTTCGGATAGCTATAGCCTATCCGTATCCGCATCCGTTTAGCTTTCGGATGGATTTAGATAGTGCTAAACGGATACGGACACGGATTCGAAAATGGATTTCGGCTATTCATTTACACCCCTATGTAGACCCCACTGTTTATTATGTGAGAAGAGTATAAAAAAAATATATCTTTATAAAGGCGGCGCATGCTTCCTTTCCAATAAAATAAACTTTAGTTTTTCATGTGTCCAAAAAATTAAAGTAAAGCACAAATTGATTTTGTGTGTCAATTTTACTGATCCTAATGACTTCATGTTTTCATTTTTCTCACACCTTACAAATGAGTAAATTTTTAACGAACCTGCACTTGGCCCTGGAGGCATTTGATATGTTGCACTGCCAAATCCAACATGTCTGCCGTATTTGTTTGCTGCAATGACAGTCAAATTTAGATAGGTTTCTTAGACATAATACCATTTATAGGTTAATGTGTGTGTGTGTGTGTGTGTGTGTGTGTGAGTGAGTGAGAGAGAGAGAGAGAGAGAGAGAGAGAGAGAGAGAGAGAGAGATTAGGGTTATTTATAGGTTAAGAAGATAGAGAGAGATAGAGAGATTAGGGTTATTTATATGTTACTGAGAGAGACAGATTAGGAAATATGCGGTGGGCGCTCCAATAGGGAAGTTCCCTACTAGGGGGAGTGTGTCAGCCTTTGGTATTGTCGCCAAAGGGGGAGAGAGCAGCTGGTGTTGCGAACAATGCCAAAGGGGGAGATTGTTGAGTTTTGGCAATGTTTGAAGGGTATATGTTGTCTTTCTTGGCAACAGTACAGTAGTGTTAGTGTTTGGAAGGTGCTTGAAATGTTGAAAATGTGTTTGGAATGGTTGCATGTGTTTCTTGTATGATTTTGATGCCCAAGGGCATTTTGGTTAATGTGGTGGCTTAGACGGTAGCATTGGTTTGGATGATGTGGCCAAATATTTAGGCCACATGGCCTTTTGAAGTAGTGGCCTGGGGAGCACAAGGCCACGCGCATGGGCGTCACAAGTCACACATGGTCGGGCATCAATAAGGCCACCAAGGGCCATAACTGTCATAGCAGCAGCAAGGGGCATGGCCCCCACGCGCATTGGGCGGTATGCCCTAAGAGGCCCCTGCGAGCACGACTGGCCATGTCGGGTTGTTGGCTGGCTCGCAACGCATTTCCATGCCTCAATCAATTTTCTAAGGTTTTCGGTTACTGAATGCTTTGAACCATTTTTCCAGTAAAAATCCCTTTAATGTATTTTTAATAGTCGAAAGACCCTAAAAGTCATAGGGATGTTGGAATAAATATAAAAAAATGATGGAAGGGCCTGGTTGTAATTTTAAAAAGTTTGGATTTGGTCCATAGTGATGTTTGGGGTCCGTCTCATGTTATTACTTCTGCTCAAGAACATAAATATTTTTGTAGTTTTTGTTGATGACAATACCAATTTTATATAGTTTTATCCTCTCTTAAATAAGTCTGATGTTTTTTCTGTCTTTCTCAGTTTTCAATCTTTGGTTGAACGCTAATTCTCATGAAAAATTAAAGCCGTTGAAACAGATTGGGGAGGAAACTACCGGTCCTTAACTCAATTTTTTCAACGACTTGGTATTTCTCATCGTGTCTCTTGTCCACATACTCATGAACAACAAGGTTTTGTGGAAAGGAGACACCGCCATATCGTTGAAACCGGTCTTTCACTCCCCGCCCATGCCTCTGTCCCTATGTATTATTGGAATCATGCCTTTGACAGTGCTATCTATTTAATTAACAGAAAGCCTTCCAAAGTTTCAAATAGAGTGACCCCCTTTCAACTTCTTACACATAGGACCCTGACTATTCCTTCTTACCAATTTTTGGGTGTCTTTGCTATCCTTATCTTCGACCCTATAATCGTCACAAAATGCATTTTTGATCAACTCCATGTGTTTTCTTGAGTTATAGTCCTACTCATGTTGGTTATCGTTGTCTGGATCTTTCCACCAATCGAATATATATACCACGACATGTTCTGTTAGATTGAGAGCACTTTCCCTTTTGCTAATAAAAATCGTGGTGCTTCCCCTCCTTCAGTGCAACCATCCCCAACCCCGTGGGGTTCCATCCCCACTCGTGTGACACCCTTACCAGCGCCAGCTGCTGCTATCCTAGCACCACACACCACACCCTCACCGATGCCAACTCCCCAAAATCCTAACCCATCGTCCCCTATTTCTATCTCTCCTCCTTGTCACACCAGGCCCTTATCTGACCTGTATAATACCCTTCCTCCTATTAACCCTCCTATACCTTCCCCACCCATACCGTCCTCATCAGTCCAATCTTCCATAGCCCAACCCATAACCAACCCATATCCTTCAAGATCACATCTCCTGAGTCTAAGATCACATCCCCATGCTCTATCCACTATTAAACTCCCATATGATGAGCTTACCTGCTACTCTCAAGCCTGTAAAAAATACCCTGAATGACGCAAAGCTATGTCCGATGAGTTCAATGCTCTTTTTAAAAATGGCACTTGGTCCTTGGTTCCCCCTTCTCCTGGCATGAATCTGGTTGGCTGCAAGTGGGTTTACAAAATTAATAGGAAAGCTAATGGGACATTGGAACGTTATTAAGAAAGGTTGGTCGCCAAGGGGTTCCATCAACAGGAAGGCCAAAAAGATCCTGTCCAGCACCCAGCCCGGGCTGCCTGTGCAGCGCCAGACAGAGTGAGGCATGAAAAGACCGCCTCACCCTTGCTCGGGCAAGGCGCTCAGGCAGGGGTGAGGCGGTCTTTTCACACCTCACTCTGTCCGGCGCTGCATGTTCAGCCCGGGCAGAGTGCTGGATAGGAGCCAAGTCCATAGGAAGGGCTGGACTACTCTAAAACATCTAGCCCGGTTGTGAAGCCCACCACTGTTTGCACTATTTTGACTATTGCAATTTTCCCAAGGGTGGCATATGCATCAACTTGATGTGCATTTAATATAATACCTTTCTTCACGGCATTCTCAATGAAATAGTTTATATGGCATAACCTCAAGGCTTTGAGGATCTCCCTAAGTCCAAACATGTGTGCAAGCTTTACCGGTCTTTATATGGCCTTAAACAAGCACCTCGTGCCTGGTTTATACAGGCTGTCCCAATATTTACTACAACTAGGATTTACTGCTTCTAGAACCGATCCGTCTCTTTTTCTCTACAAGCAACTCTCCAACTCAAGTGACTTCCCTACAGTAGCAATCGGCCATTGAGTTCTCCATCACAGATCTTGGTCGTTTGCAATTTTTTTCTTGGGATTGAAGCTCTTCCTAAGCACAATGGGTTATTGCTCTCCCAGTCCCGTTATATAGATGATTTGCTACAATGCTCCGGTATGCTTGACTGTAAGCCCATCATGACACCAATGTCCACCACTTTCTCCACATCTGACTTAGGGGGTGCTCTCATGGATGATCCCAAACGATATAGGTTTATTGTTGGTGCTCTACAATATGTCACCTTGACCCGACCGGATGTGGCTTTTGAGGTGAATCAAGTTTGTTAGTTTATGCGTTCTCCTACAAATGATCATTGGTCTTTGGTGAAACATATTTTGCGTTATCACAAGCATACACAGACTCATGGGCTGTTCATTGAACGTTCACCTAGTGCCACTTTGTAGACCTTTTCTGATGCTGATTAGGCAGGTAACAATTCTGACCGTTGTTCGACGGGTAGTTATGCCATATTTCTTTGGCCAAATCTCCTTTCTTGGCAATCTCGCAATCAGAAGACTGTTGCAAGATCGTCCACCGAATCTAAATATAAGGCCTTTGCGGATGCTTCAGCCAAACTTATTTGGCTCGAATCTCTCTTCAGTGAATTGGGATTTCCTCTCAATGGTCCTCATGTACTTTGGTGTGATAACATTGAGGCCACATATTTATCTGCTAACTCTGTGTTTCACGCCCGCACAAAGCACAATGAAATTGACTTCCATTTTGTTCCTGAATGGGTCACGAATCGACAGCTTACAGTTCAGTTTATTAGCACTGCTGATCAGCTGGCCGATACATTGACCAAGGCCCTGCCAATGGCACAGTTCCAATTTATACGCGACAAGCTAAAGGTTTGCTCCGCAGGCCCTTCATCTTGAGGGGGTGTATTGACCGATATAGAGCTCTATATCGGTATTTCCATTAGGTCTCCCATTAAGGCATGTGCTATCCATTAGGTCTCCCATTCCTTATTAAAATCAATCTCTCTAAGGCATGTGTTATCACATGCGATATCATTCTTGATTCTCAAGTATTGTATTAACGGCTAGGGCTGTAACTCTCTCTTGTATTTATATATTCTCCTATTGGAGATCAATCTCAATGAAGAAATAATATTCTCCAACAATGAGCAATATTGTAATCAATGGCTAATTCATTAGCGCTACTCTTAACCATGGTTATGAGAATGAGAGAATCAATGGCAAGGGTACTGTTCAAGGGCCTTGGGATACCTTTACTTTTTTGTTGGACTTTAAAACTATGAGTAGTTGTTTTGACTTTGTAAATATTCTTAAGAAAGACAGGTGTTTTGTCTCGACAACCCGTCACTTGGCTTTGCGAGTTTGGAAGGAAAAACTATCAAAACATGTGATTAATGATGTATTATTTGAAGTTTCGTTTAGTAATTAATTTTTGGGTCGATGTTCTTTGTGGGGAAGTGTGGTCTCTGTATGTCCATAGGGAACAATGAAAGTGCACATTGGCATAATGGGGGCAGGATTTCTGCCTTTCATTGAGACGCGGCGATCATTTCACCTCCTGTGTCTGTCTGGGTGTTAGATAAAATAGAACATTATGGATTGGTGAGGTGTAAAATTAGGGCCTGATTTAATCATATGACCCATATCATATTATCCTACAGCCCAGATTTGTCAATATTTTATAATCGTAATCATCATTTTTATTTATTAAATTTTGATATCTAGCCAGAATTATGCATTAAATAAGAGAGAATACAAAAAAATTTTAGCCCTACCTAATCGGCTTCTAGAACTCCTTCAATTCCATCTATTTATAAGCTCTGCACCTATTGAAAATGACGCGGCATATTTATTCCAATTCCCAACACCGTTTAAAATAAAAAATATATATATGTTACTTTATCTGACCAAAATACCCCTGCATATTCTTATTATTTTTATGTTTCATCAATTTTTAGAAGGACAAATTTAATGGTAGTATCGATGGGACTCACTAATTTTCGATGTTAATGGGTTTCCATTTTTTTTTGGGAAAATTTCACGGACACCCCCTCAAAGTATTCATTATGTCACGGACTTACCAATCTTGGTCAAAATGGCAACCTTCCCCCTCACGTTAAGCAGGGTTACCACCCAAAGTTAAAATGTCAATTTTACCCTCTTAGTTATTTAAATAAAAAATGAGTAAATGACACTTAAGACCTAACGTTTGGTAAAATTATAAGTTGGATATCCAATGTTTGACAAATTCCGTTTAAGGAACTAAACCATCACCATTCACCACTGCCGCTGCCACCACCACACCCTCGTCTTCCCGCACGACCACCATCACCCCACCACCTGCTGCAACGGCCCGCCCCCTCGACTACTCGTGATGCCCGCCCAACTAAAATTGTCGTGTCCATGATTTGTTTATTTGTTTCCATAAAGCAGCTCTACGATTCCATCCCTTCCATCCTTCAATTCATTTTCGGAATCCAAAGAGTCAACAGAGATTGCCGTGTCCATGAAATTCCAGACATCCACCCCTTGAATTCCTCAAAATCAATCTAAAATGATCATAGTCCATTGTAAAAAATAACCTCTGATCTCCAAATTTCACCTGATTTTTCCCACTGGAAATTGTTGGAAGACCTAGAAGTTGGATTTCATACAATTTGCAAATTGATCCGATTAGATAACGTTAAGAAAAACAAAATGAGGTCATTAACATCATTTAATCTGCCAAAACCAGGGAAAGAAGTGGTGGCAGAGGTTTTGAGTTGGGGTAAAGAATGAAGTGAGGAAGATGGGTTTCGTTTTGGGGGTTTGGGAAAGGGAGTAGGTAACGATGATGATGAAAATTTAGTTAATGGAAGGGAAATATAGATGAATTTTGAAGTTCAGTGGAGAGATGGGTTCGGTTATGGTGTATGGAGAATAATAAGAATAAGAAGAAGAAGAAGGGGAAAGAGAGGGTGGTTGGACGACAGCTGTGAACAGGTAATAAACAAAAAAACAAAATGGTCTTCAATATTGCTTCATTCTTATCTCTAATAATCTGTTTGATTTCTTATCTAAACTTGAAGAAATTCAACAGCAACAAATAAAATCGCACAATATGTGTACCTTTGGTTGTGGAGGGAGTAGATTTGGTCAGGACGAACATTAGCGTGCGCACTGTTGAACGCCATGGAAAAGGCATTACTGGGATGGGAAGAGAGGAAATCCTTGAGAATCTCCTCTGGAATTGGATTAGTCTTTTCAGCACTCCTTGAAGAATCAGGGGTGCAGCTCCTTTGGTTGATGAGCTACTGTCTTGTTAAGATCGCCAATATCTTCTTCTTCTTCTTCTTCTTCTTCTTCTTTGAGCTTGGAACAATCAAATTGAGATTCGAGAAACTAAAACTCGAAACAGGAACAGAGAAATTGAATGAAAATAAAAGAGGAATCGATGAGTAGAAGAAGATGGAGATATGTAAAGTGTATTTATAGGTTGATAGACATGCGAGCCTGGGCATCGGTTACGATGGTCCGTCTAGGTGCTGCCTTGAAAGTCATTGACATTGGTGGTGGTCAGAGGTTGCAGCGGTGAAGCAGAAAGAAACGAAGAAGAAGAAGAAGAAATGGTGGGTTCCATGAAGAGAATGGTTTGTATTTGGGATTTTACCCTTAAGGGTATTATGGGGAGTTCACAGGTAAGGGTAATTTCGCTATTTAAAAAAGAGTTAACAGCCACTTAACTGCAGAGACCTAACGGAGTCGACAAAATTGAAATTAAGTCATAAAGTAGGGGGTGTCTGTGACATTTTGACCAAGTTGGGTAAGTCCGTGATATATTGAATACTTAGAGGGGGCGTCCGTGAAATTTTCCCCCTTTTTTTTTTTTTTTTTGATGAGAATGGGTTTCCATTTCCAAATCCGAATATGAATATGAATTAATCTCTCTCTCTCTCTACTTTATATACACGTATTACGTAACAGTCCCCTCCCCAAACAGAAAACTAACAACCAGATCAACAAGAGAGAGAAAGAAGAAGAAGAAGATGGGATCTGAAGGTAGAATAAACGCAGAGATGGGATGGAAAGCACCTGAAAGCCCTTCTTGCTGTGCAAACGGTTGTGGTTTCTTTGGCAGACCAGTAACCCTTAACCTCTGCTCCAAGTGTTATAGGGACTTCTCTCTCCAACAAGCCAAACGCTGCTCTCCAATACAAACTTCAAAAACAGTGCAGCTGCAGCAGAAACACCCACAACAACTATCACTTCTCCCCTCATCGTTTTTGGGAAGTCCCGTTGAGATTTCTAATCCCACAGTCCTTGCCTGTGCCATTATTGAATCATCTCCGGTGTTGGTAGTGAAGAATAATAAGTGTCTGAGTTGCAGTAAGAAAGTAGGGTTGCTAGGGTTCAACTGCAGGTGTGGAGGTAGTTTGTGCTCAAAGCACAGGTACCCTGGAAGTAGTTGTGGGTCAAGAAGCTATTGCTAAGGCTAATCCTTTGGTCAAGTCTGAAAAGATTGAGAGGTTATGAGTATCTACCAAGAGATCCTCTCTCTCTCCATATTTTCTCCACTTACCATGCATGTGCATGCTATCTTAAGCAATATCACATGTGGCAAATCCTTGGATATGAAGACTTACCTTTCACAGACTTACCATTCACAGTGTTATCATATGTGGCATTTCCTTGGGTACCAAGACTTACCTTTCAAAGTATTATCACATGTGATAATACCCCTTGTAGTATCCAGTTTCCATATCTTGTATTATTCTCTAAGATCCTAGGAGATCACAATGTAATCCTGTATATATACTCTACTATTATGGTAGAGATAATTAAGGTGAATGAATATACAATCCATTCTCAACATGGTATTTAGAGCCAAATGCTCAAACGAACCCTCTCCCTACAACTAAAATCTTCTTTTTTCTCTCATCTTTGTTCTCCCCTCCCACATTTTGGCCTCCATGGATAATCAAGGTAGCTCCATTGCGGGTGTCACTGGCCCCTCCCCATCTCCTATTGTGCCCGCTACAATTGGTTCAGGTGCTCACCATTTTCTTTCAATCAAGCTCAACTCCACGAATTATATCTATTGGAAGACGCAGGTTGTCCCCTATTTGATTGAACAACGCCTCTATGACTATGTCACCAGCGACAAACCATGCCTTGATGACCCTGAGAAAGCCGCAGATTGGCGCATTCAAGATGTTGCCATTATGAGTCTTCTTATTACCTCCCTGGACAAAGATGCTCTACCACTTGTTGTGGGCCGAGTGAGCAGCAAAGAGATCTGGGATGCCCTCACGGCAGCTTTCAGTAATCCAAACACTCCACATCTCCTTGTTCTCAATTTTGCTCTTCAAAATTTGGTACACAAACATGATGAAACCGTTTCTCAGTTCCTTCATCGGGCAAAGGAACTCTCTGATGAACTAGCAGCTACAGGCAAACCACTTCCTGCAGAGGACTTTAATATTCACATTTTCAGATCCTTACACGAGGAGTACCAATCTGTCATTCCTACCATGATGTATTGTTAGCCGCCTCTCACTTACTCTGAACTACATGAGCTCCTCATGAGTCATGAGTCTTTGCTCACCTCGAGACGTGCTACTATTGACCCCTTTACTGTGGCCTATGCTAATCTCACACAGCAAGGCCGTGGCTTTGGCTCTTCTTCCTCTGGCCATGGCGCCCCTAGAGGCCGGGGTCGTGGACGTGGCTTTGGTCATTTTAATGCTTATGCACACAGCCCTTGCACAGTTTGTGGCCGCACCAACCATCAGGCATCTATGTGCTATTATCGCCAGCAAGCTCCCATCACCAATCAAAAACCACCCCTCCTCCCTACCCCATCGCCATCTTCTTACCCTCAACCAACGCACCAGCCCACGGCCTACTACACCCACCACCGTTATCCTTCCACTCATAACTCTCAACCGGCCATTCCTCACACCCACACCCCAACCGTCCCTTCCCAACAACCCTACGTCCCGACCCAATGGATCCCTGATATAGGTGCCACTCACCATTCCACCCCTGATCTGCAATCTTTCACTACCTATGATCCATGCGCAGGTACCAATCAACTTCAAGTAGGTAATGGTAATGGTCTACCCATTGTAAACATAGGTTCAGTCTCCCTTCCCTCATCTAATCGTTCTTTTTTATTATCCGATGTTCTTCATGTTCCTTCTCTCACTAACTCTTTAATTTCTGTTCAAAAATTTTATCATGATAATCGTGTCTTTTTTGAGTTTCATGCTTCTTTTTTTCTTGTGAAGGATCTGTTCACCAAGGCGATCCTCTTTTCCGGACCCAGTAAGGTTGGCTCATACACCTTTTCCACTGCTCCTCCTCCTTCTGCAAACTTGACGTCTGCTTCCTCCTATGATCGTTGGCACCATCGTTTGGGACACCCACATGATCGTGCTCTTCATCTTATGGTTCCGAATCAGCGTCTCCCTCGGACTCCTCATCTTTGCTCCGCTTGTCAAATGGGTAAGGCCCATCGTTTATCTTTGTCTGAAACTGTTTCTCGTAGATATTTTCCTTTAGATTTAATTTTCATTGATGTATGGGGACCTCATCCAACTGCCTCTTCTGAAGGCAATCGCTACTTTTTTATTTTTGTTGATGACTTTAGCAAGCATATTTGGTTCTATCCCTTAAAATTAAAATCTGATGTTTTTCCCTGTTTTCTTAAGTTCAAGACCTTGGTAGAAAAATGTCTCCAGTTCGATCCTGGGCAGCATCAAAACGAATCCTTATTTAATCATTATGGTGCAAATTTTTCCAGGCGAAATATTTCCAAAATGAACACGCAGCTTTGGTAGGGGAAAGAGTGAGCGGATCAGCAATCTGGAGGAGGGCATTGCGGTTCAAGGAGTGGTTGTTATCAAAATCGCAATGGCTCATTGGAAAAGGGGAGGTTCTATTTTGGTTGGACAACTGGTCAGGAAAGGGTGCTATAATGGATTTTGTTGATGGGGCGCTAAACCTGGATTTGGAAACCAGTGTAAAAGATGTCCTTAGCCTGGATGGAGCATGGAACATGGAGATTTTGAAACTGGAACATGAGCCCTCAATAAAGTATGGGGAGGGGGGGATTTCATCGAATTGTAGTCTTTACTTTGGTTTGAGATTGAGTGTGTAGCCTCTTTAGTTTACTTTTCTAAAAGACTTTGAGAGCATCCAAAATACCATGCACTTTCAAGTAATAAAAATTTTGCACTGAGGAGAGAATTGGAATATACCGATCAAAGGGATTTTAAATTCTTTGAAAGTACACTGTCTACTGAGAGAGCCGATTTTGTTATTCATCCTGTTTACACGAGTTTTGGTTAGGTGCTAAGGTTGAACCATGCTACACTTGCATGATATATATAGTTGATTGCCAAGAAAAAATAATTTTATTTGCTCTGTGATCCAGTCTTGGCTTGTAGCCTATTTGGTTTGAGTAAGTAAGCCCGAGGGATGTTTTACACCTAATTCCTTAAAGCCGTCTGGTTTGAGAGTAATTGGCTTAAAGCTCGCTACAAGAGCCACCTAGAAAGCTTAAGAGTTCAAGGCATTGCACGGATTGAATTAGAATAAAAGAAACAAAAAAATTAAAAAAAAAGTTTGAACTCATACTGCATCAATGTCTAAAGCCACAATGTGGCAATCAAATGATATATGTACTGAGAATCTATTCCAACACTACTTAGTAACTTGGGTGTTTGGTGTAAGCCCTGCGTGTCATTCAAGCCAATTGTAGTGGAGGGACATTTGAGTTCAATACTTCAAAAAATATGGCAAGTAAAATCAAAGTGAAATTGAAATTGTGCATGTGTTTAAAGGTTCTACCAAGGTTCCGAGCTGAAATCTTTTGTAGCCTAGATGACCTACTCGATCTAATCTCAAGGAAAAATAGTGTGACTCACCCTACCCCAAACCTCCCTAAGTTAGATGTATGACAGTTCTCCAACTCAGAGTGGGATAATAAAGTTCAAGTGTGGGGAAATATCTAGAAAATCTCAAAGTAAATAATTTTGGAGCGGCCGCATTCTTTATCTTGGCCAAAGTATTGATTTACAATTGAATTTTGTGTGCATATTCATTGTTACATGAGTTTTGGTTAGGTGCTAAGGTTGAACCATGATACACTTGTACGATATAATTGATTGCCAAAAAAAATAAAATTTATTTGCTCTTTGATCCAGTCTTGGCTTGTAGCCTATTTGGTTTGAGTAAGTAAGGCCGAGGGGTGTTTGACACTTAATTCCTTAAAGCCGTCTGGTTTGAGATTAATTGGCCTAAAGCTTGCTACAAGAGTCACCTAGAAAGCTTAAGAGGTCAAGACATTGCACGGATTGGAGTAGAATAAAATAAAAAAAAAGTTTGAACTCATACTGCATCAATGTCTAAAGCCACAATGTGGCAATCAAATGATATATGCACTGAGAATCTATTCCAACACTACTTAGTAACTTGGGTGTCTGGTGCAAGCCCTGCATGTCATTCAAGCCAATTGTAGTGGAGGGACATTTGAGTTCAATACTTGGAAAAATATGGCAAGTAAAATCAAAGTGAAATTGAAATTGTGCATGTGTTTAAAGGTTCTACCAAGGTTCCGAGCTGAAATCTTTTGTAGCCTAGATGACCTACTCGATCTAATCTCAAGGAAAAACAGTGTGACTAACCCTACCCCAAACCTCCCTAAGTTAGATTTATGACAGTTCTCCAACTCAGAGTGGGATAATAAAGTTCAAGTGTGGGGGAATATCTAGAAAATCTCAAAGTAAATAATTTTGGAGTGGCCACATTCTTTATCTTGGCCATAGTATTGATTTACAATTAATTTTGTGTGCATATTCATTGTTACATGAGTTTTGGTTAGGTGCTAAGGTTGAACCATGATACACTTGTACGATATAATTGATTGCCAAAAAAAATAAAATTTATTTGCTCTTTGATCCAGTCTTGGCTTGTAGCCTATATGGTTTGAGTAAGTAAGCCCGAGGGGTGTTTGACACCTAATTCCTTAAAGCCGTCTGGTTTGAGGGTAATTGGCCTAAAGCTTGCTACAAGAGTCACCTAGAAAGCTTAAGAGGTCAAGACATTGCACGGATTGGAGTAGAATAAAAAAAAAAAAAAGGTTTGAACTCATACTGCATCAATCTCTAAAGCCACAATGTGGCAATCAAATGATATATGCACTGAGAATCTATTCCAACACTACTTAGTAACTTGGGTGTCTGGTGCAAGCCCTGCATGTCATTCAAGCCAATTGTAGTGGAGGGACATTTGAGTTCAATACTTGAAAAAATATGGCAAGTAAAATCAAAGTGAAATTGAAATTGTGCATGTGTTTAAAGGTTCTACCAAGGTTCCGAGCTGAAATCTTTTGTAGCCTAGATGACCTACTCGATCTAATCTCAAGGAAAAACAGCGACTCACCCTACCCCAAACCTCCCTAAGTTAGATGTATGACAGTTCTCCAACTCACAGTGGAATAATAAAGTTCAAGTGTGAGGAAATATCTCGAAATTCTCAAAGTAAATAATTTTGGAGCAGCTGTATTCTTTATCTTGGCCATAGTATTGATTTACAATTGAATTTTGTATGCATATTCACTGTTACGTGAGTTTTGGTTAGGTGCTAAGGTTGAACCATGATACACTTGTGTGATATAATTGATTGCCAAAAAAAATAAAATTTATTTGCTCTTTGATCCAGTCTTAGCTTGTAGCCTATTTGGTTTGAGTAAGTAAGGCCGAGGGGTGTTTTACACCTAATTCCTTAAAGCCGTCTGGTTTGAGAGTAATTGGCCTAAAGCTCGCTACAAGAGCCACCTAAAAAGCTTAAGAGGTGAAGACATTGCACGGATTGGAGTAGAATAAAATAAAAAAAAAGGTTTGAACTCATACTGCATCAATGTCTAAAGCCACAATGTGGCAATCAAATGATATATGCACTGAGAATCTATTCCAACACTACTTAGTAACTTGGGTGTCTGGTGCAAGCCCTGCATGTCATTCAAGCCACTTGTAGTGGAGGGACATTTGAGTTCAATACTTGGAAAAATATGGCAAGTAAAATCAAAGTGAAATTGAAATTGTGCATGTGTTTAAAGGTTCTACCACGGTTCCAGAGTGCAGGAGCTTTTTTCATGGAGGAGGAGGAAGGCAAGGACGGTTCTTTTGCGAAAGGCATGGCTGCCTTTAGCAATTTTGATTCCATACCAGCTATGGAGGGAGCAGAATAGAAGGAGGTTTGAGAATAGGGCTGGTTCACACAAGATGGTTATTAAGCAAGTGCTAGTGTCTTTGGCGGACTTTGCTGCTATTACTCCTATAAATGTGAGGTCGGTATCTAAATTGGTGCTCTCAAGAGCACTGCACGTGAAGGTAGTGCCGAACTCGTTGCAAAGGATAATTGAGCTAGGTTGGTCCCCCCCCCCGGTCCAGGAGGGTGTCAAGTTAAATATAGATGGCTGTGCTCTTGGGAATCCAGGGCGTACAGGTGCGGGAGGCATCCTCCCTGATCATAGGGGTAACCCCATGAGTTGCTTTGCAAGCTATGCAGGTGTGGGATCAAATTTCTATGCAGAATTCAAAGCTTTCTTTGTAGGAATCCACCATGCTATGTCCTTGCAGGTGGTAAACCTATGGGTGGAATGCGACTCACTTGCAGTGGTGAGGTGCATAACCGAACAACATATTCCATGGATTTTTCAGCAAAGATGGTGGTACTACAAGGGGTACCTAGATAGCAGCGCTTGGAGGATTACACACTGCTTCAGGGAGATAAACACTGTGGCGGACAGGCTTGCAAATCATGTAGCTTCATCTTCAACCAGCAATGTGTGGGACAAGCCCCCAAATTTTATAATAAGGGAAATTGAGTGGGATACTCTAAAGAAACCGAGATACAGAATCTTGTAAATTTTCTTCTTGGTTGGGTGCTGTCCGCTAAGGGCTATGCCATAAGTGGATCAGCTACCTGAAGACTCTGTAATACGTTTGGTTGGTTTGGATATATAATACACCTCATCTGCTGATGCTTAGCGAAAAAAAACAACAAAATAAAGAATTAGGCAAAATATATAGAAAAAAATGGGGTGGGTAAATTTTAAATGTAATGGATAAATTTAAGTTATCCGGAGGATAGAAGAACTATCATAATATTCTCTTTTTTTTTATTTTTAATTAGGTGGATGTATGAATTTTTTTTTTTTTTTGTGGCTAAAAGGTCATGTATATTAAGAAGAAAAAATAACGTACAAAAGCAGCTGGTCGAGCTGGTAACCAACAAAAATCGAGTAGAAGCAAACCCCACCTACGACAAAGCCATCAGAGGAGAAAGCAACTAAATGAACCAAACAAAATAAAGAAACAAAACTAGAACAGATTAAGACAATCTGAATCTAGGCCTTCTCTGAGCATCCACCCTCAGCTCCTCCTCCACATGACCAGGCCATGAAAGAATTGGAGTTGAGACTTCAAACTAAGAGGCTGACTTTGCAAGGAAATAAAGCATTGTTTAACATTCCTTAATATACTATGTCGTATTGTAATATGATACAAGGGATTCTCTTATTGAAACCCTACAAGGTGTCGAATAATTTGTAACTTTACTTTTTTCGCTCTTTTAGCTAGTATAAAACTCCATTTGGGAGGCTAGCTGCATTTGGCTACGTGCCTAGAATATGCAGATTAAGGTAGGATTAGTGGGGTGTTCGTTGGAAAAGAAACTTGAGTTTTCCTATAGTTGTTTGGTTGCTCGAGAAACTATATCTAATGTTGCAACAAATAACTTTATTATTGTATTTGGTTCTCTAGAAAATGACAAAAAAAAAAAAAGAAAAGATAAAAATTTAGAAAGGGGAAGGTTGGTAGGAGGTAACAACCTTCATCATCTTCGCTCCTAAAATTTATATTTTTTTAATAGGACCCAGTTTTTATGCATGGCCGTGTACGTATAAGGTTGTGCCTTTCATCGTTGCATGGTGGCAGACAAAAATATAATAACTTATTTCCCTCTCTCCCCATCCAATAGATGAAGTCTAGATCAAGTACATAAATCGGCCATGCATAAAACCTTTTGCATTTTTAATATGAAATCTAGAGGAAAAAAGAAAAGAGAAAAGAGAAAATAATACAAAGGAATATATACGAAAAATCTGTGGGTGAATATTTTCTACTTCTAGAAACATATAAAAGAAAAAAGAAAAAAAATATAAGATTATATATAAGAAAATTTTGAGGATGAATATTTTCTACTTCTAGAAACAAATGAACGAAAAATTAATCTTCCATCTTCCATTTCTTTACAAAAATAGTTTAATATTCCATCAAAATACTCATTTTTCTGGTTTTCTACATGGAAATATTGTACTGTTCAAGAGAACCAAACCCATCTTTAGGGCTTGAAACCATCAAGCTACATGACAGTGTAATTCAATTAATAGCATGTAATAATGCATAGCTTCATCAAAATGTAGAGTAAATAAAATAAAAAAAAAGAGGAGGGTTTCTAACAATGGCTTAGTAAGAAGGAATCTGCATACTATAACAATGAGGGGTTGGAAAATGGTATCATTCATATGGTGCCTACGTAGAACTCATATAATCAAAATAAGAGAGTAAATGTCAATGTAGACCTAGGGATGTAAACGGATTGGATTCGGCTCAGATAGTGCTATATCCGCATCTGCATCCGGTTAGCTTTTGGACAGATTCGGATAGTGCTAAACGAATACGTATCGGATATTTTATCCGTTTACATGTAATTATAGCTTTTCGGATAGCTATAGCCTATCCGTATCCGCATCCATTTAGCTTTCGGACGGATTCGGATAGTGCTAAACAGATACGGACACGGATTAGGAAACGGATTTTGGCTATTCATTTACACCCCTATGTAGACCCCACTATTTATTATGTGAGAAGAGTATAAAAAAATATATATATATCTATATAAAGGAGGCACATGCTTTTTTTTTCCGCTAAAGGGTCATTGCATTAAGGAAATAGAAAGAAAAAAGGAAAACAAACCAAGGAAAAGGGCGTAGCCCCTTACAACGAAGAAAACAGCTATAAAGAAACCAACCAGGCAGAGGCGAACACTCTACCCGGCCCTACAAAAATCTGTAGCTTGGCAAACCCATAGCATCACGGCCTAGAAGCTCATTAATATGGCTAGGGAAGGTATGGCTATTTAGGGATGTGCCCATTTTTGCCGCTTGCTTAGCCAAGTAGTCCGCAATATGGTTCGCTTCTCTGAAACAATGCGTAATTTTTCATTTGCAGGAGTCAAGGTACAGATTAATCACCTGCAACCTTTGGAGAGCAAACCAGGGAATATTAGATTTCTGAATAGAGAGAACAAAAGCCGCCGAATCCGATTCGATCCAAATTTCTCTGAACCTACTCTCCCTAGCAACAAAGAGCCCCTCCATCAGAGCTTCAATTTCAGCTTCGAAGCTATTGGAAATGCCCAGGTATTTTCCATACGAGAACACCACTTGGGCCTGGTGGTTGCGAAACACGTCCCCCGCCCCTGCCCTGCCAGGGTTGCCCAAGGAACTGCCATCAATGTTGAGCTTGACCCAGTTTGGATCCGGCTTACACAAAAACACTTCCAAGATCCCCCTACTTGTGTCTTTAGAAGAAACCAAACCAATGTTGAGCTTGACCCAGTTTTGTATTTTCTTCTTTCTATTTTTATCTTTTTCTTAGGATTCAAGGCATTGTAAAAGAGGAAGGAGAAGAGAATATTCTCTTTTCTTAGGGAATATTTCTCCTACACTTCCCTCTTCTCCTCTCTTCCTCCTATAAATACCCCTACCCTCTCCTTTGTAATATTGTTCATTCACTTAGTGAAATTTCTTCTCTTCTTCTCCTTCTAATTTGTGATTTTTGGCTTTTCTAAGTTCTAGTTTGCTTTTATGATTTTTAATTAATGGTTATAATAGGTTTAGTTTATGCTTTAATTTCCATTTAAGTCTTCAATTGGGTTGTAATTTCTTAATTCTAGTTTAGGTTTTAAGCCTTCTAGTCTAAGTTCTTAAGTTGATGACAAGACTTGAAGATTTAGAAGAGGAGGTCATGGTAAGTTTATGCAAGTATTCAAGCTTTTCAATTACATTTATGCAAGCACATCTAGGTTTTACTATCTAAACTCTCAATCTCATTCTCCATCTCCTCTATCTCTCTCTATCTTCTTCTTCTTCTCCCTCTATTTCTTTTATTTTAATTTTATATGGTTGTGGTTTGTGGATGCATTTTTATTCCCTTATTTCTTTTTATGTGGTTAGTATGTGTGGCTGCATTTTTATTCCTTTCAATTCACTTTAGTTTGATAGGTTAGATGCTTATGTGTTAGGACGCCGATTTAATCCCTTAATTTTGTTCGATGCTTATGAGTTAGGATGCATTGATTTTCGTTAGTTTAATTAGTTTAATTTAACACATTAATTTGGTTCACTTTGCATTACATTTAAGTTAGTTAAATAGAGTGGCGTATATCTCCTCGTGTTCGACCCGTAGCTAAGATTGACCCGTACGCTTGCGCTAATTTTTTAACAAAAACAACCACCAAGGCACAATGCCACCAAGGTCCGCAGACCACTAAGGCACAATGCCACCAAGGTCCGTAGACCACCAAGGCGCAATGCCACCAAGGTCCGTAGACCACCAAGACGCAATGCCACCAAGGTCCGCAGACCACCGAGGCGCAATGCCACTAAGGTCCATGGACCACCAGCGTCCACAGACCACCAAAGTTTGAGAACTATCAAGTCTCAAGGCCACCAAGGTTGAACGACTACCAAGGCCTATTGGCCACATACGAGGGATGAGGAACAACAACACCCAGAAGGGAGACTACTTACTTGGGCGGTACTTCCCCAACTTCAAGCCGCCAACCCCGAAGAATGGAAAGCGAACTGCAACGACCAACAAGTGAACCCATAAGGTACCCATAAAAAAAAAAAAGGGCCACGGCCAAGGGCTGTAGGCTACAAGCCATGGACATGGGCGAGGTTTGAGGTTCGAGGTCCGAGGTCCGAGGTCGAAGTTCGCGAGGGATTGAGGTCAAGGTTCGAGTAAAGATGTGTCTATGGCCAAAGACCAATTCGACTCAGTACAAAAAAAAAAAAAAAATGCCACGGCCAAGGGCCGTAGGCGACAGGCTATGGGCATGGTCTAAGGATGAGGTTTGAGGTCCGAGGTCAAAGTTAGCGAGAAGTCGAGGTTAAGGTTCGAGTAAAGATGTGTCTATGGCCAAAGACCAAGGGAGAGCAAGTATTTTATATACCAGAGAAGACAGGCATGGACCAACGGAGATGGGCGCAGAATCGACTCGAACGAGCGTCACCAGGCATAGATCGAATTGAATGAGCGTTGTCGGATGTGGATCGAGCCTAGCAGCCTACGGGCGCGAATTAAATGAGCTTCGGGCCATCGATCGATGGGCGTCGCCCAGGCACGAATCGAATGAGCATCGTCAAACGCGGATTGGATCGAATGGGCATCAAAAGGCGCGGATAGGATCGAATGGGTGTCAAAGGGCGCGGATCAGGATCGAATGGGCATCACCAGGCGTCGATCGAAGGGGCATCAATGGGCGCGGATAGAACGAGGGCGCCATCAATGGGCTTTGACTCTTAAGAGAGAAGAAAAAATAAATCCATCAAGGGCCACGGTCTATGGGCGTCAACCCCTTAGGCAAGGAGAGCAAAGGAAAAAAACAAAAAAAAAAAGAAGCAGTCAAGGGTCCAAGCCCAAAGGGCCATGGGCGCGGACTCGTGAGTGAGAGCAAAGGATGAGTGGAGAGAAAGGAGAGACGACACAGAGTGAAAAAAAAAATTCATGAATGGGCGCCATCCATCAATGGACGCCGCCCAAAAGCAAAGGAGAAGAGAGAGAGAGAAGAGAGAGAAGACGGAGAGTTCAAAAAAAAAAAAAAATTATGAATGGCCACCATCCATCAATGGACGCTGCCCAAAAGCAAAGGAGAAGAGAGAGAGAGAGAGAAGAGAGAGAAGAGAGAGAAGAAGGAGAGTTAAAAAAAAATAAAATAAAAAAATTTTATGAATGGGCGGATGGATGCCGCCCAAAAGCAAAGGATAAGAGAGAGAAGAGAGAAAAAGTAGGAGAGAGAAAAGAAGAAAAAGAAGAAACGAGAGAAGAAAGAAAAGGGTTTTTGGCCATGCCCAAGAGCCGCGGTCGAGCGGTGGCAACGGGCACGGACGGGCACGGACGACCTACAAGCGTGGATCGGGACAGGAGCGGATCGAAACAGGCACGAATCGAGACGGGCGTGGATCAAGACAGACACGGATCAAACAGGCTCGGATCGAGATGGGCATGGATCGAACAGAAGCAGATCGGACAGGCACAGATAGTCAAGCGGCGCCAACGGGTGCGGACGAGCACAAACAAGCCGAGGTATGAGCAAAGAACATGAGACCAAGGTATGGGCGACACGGGCACAAGGAGGCGACAAGCTCATGACCGGGACCGCGGACGTGATCAAGATCAAGAGTAAGCAAGCCACTAGGAAGGTGAAGGGCTAATAGCCAAGAAAGGAAGAAACCAGAAGAGAGCAAGGGAGACAAAGTTTCAAAACAAAAATAAAAAAGATACTCTCTTGAGCACTCCGTTCCAAGAGAGTGGAGGGCAAATGTTAAACCCAAAATCACCCTGACCAACCAGGGACTGCCACGTGTCCTAACCCAGGAAGGAGGGCCAGCTCAGGACCAGAAGCAAACAGGTGAACCAAGGAGAGATTCGACCCAGACCGGACCCGGGCGGGACCAAGGACCCCAGGCGCAGACCCCAGACCCCAGGCACGGACCATAGGCCTTGGACGCGGACTGAAGATCCCAGGCGCAAACTGCAAGCCCTGGGCGTGGACCATGCACGGATCCCCTCGGGCGCAGTCATCCTTGGGCGCAGTCTCCCTCGAACACGGCGGCGTCCACCACCATCAGCAAGACGACTCACATAACAAAGGATTCTAGGCTACTGCCTATCAGTCACGTAGTCTGAGCGGACTCATATACCGGGAACCTCATCTACCGTGTCGATAAGACTATCGATCAAGGATACCAAGTCTATCATAACACTACGTCTCACAGGAAGACAACCAATCAAGGATGAGCCCTGCTACTCAGGGACTCTATCAACTACGAAGACTACCCACCATCAACCAGGACTCTCCACACCGCCAAACCCCACTATAAAAGGGAAGGTACTCTACCCATCTAAGGCATCTTGAATACTATTATTTATCTGTTTGCTCAGGAGATCTAACTTTGGCATCGGAGGGTCCTAGGCCGGAACCACACCGGTTCTCCTTTGTCACCCTCAGGTCCTTTTGCAGGTTACGGCACTCGAAGGACTGCCTGACGATTTCTTGACGCAACAGACAGCGTACAGTTCAGTTTATCAGCACTGTCGATCAGCTGGCTGATACATTGACCAAGGCCCTGCCAATGACACAGTTCCAATTTATGCGCGACAAGCTAAAGGTCCGCTCCACAGGCCCTTCATCTTGAGGGGTTGTATTGACCGATATAGAGATTTCCTCACAATGGAAATCTCTTATTTGGTATTTCCATTAGATCTCCCATTAAGGCATGTGCTATCCATTAGGTCTCACATTCCTTATTAAAATCTGTCTCTCTAAGCCATGTGTTATCACATGCGATATCATTCTCGATCTTCAACTATTGTATTTAGATATTCTCCTATTGGAGATCAATCTCAATGAAGAAATAATATCCTCCAACATTGAGCAATATTGTAATCAATGGCTAATTCATTAGCGCTACTCTTAACCGTGGTTATGAGAATGAGAGAATCAAAGGCAAGGGTACTGCTCAATAGCGTCCAAAAAGCCAAGCAATTAGGTGTCACAACCGTACGTGACCGGCCATTTGAACTCATGGTAGCGAGGTGGTGATTTTTCTTCAACAAGAACTGGACCAGCAGCCTTGGGATACTTCTACTTTTTTTGTTGGGCTTTAACACTATGAGTAGTTTTTTTCACTTTGTAAATATTCTTAAGAAAGACAGGTGTTTTGTCTCGGAAACCCATCACTTGGCTGTGCGAGTTCGGAAGGAAAAACTATCAAAACATGTGGTTAATGATATATTATTTGAAGTTTCGTTTAGTAATTAATTTTTGGGTCAGTGTTCTTTGTGGGGAAGTGTGGTCTCTGTGTGCGCATAGGAACCAATGAGAGTGCACATTGGCATCATGGAGGCAGAATTTCTGCCTTTCATTGGGATGCGGCTATCATTTCACCTCCTGTCAAGGTGTGATATAAAATAGAACTTCTACAAAAAAAAAAAGAGATAAAATAGAACATTATAGATTGGTCAGGTATAAAATTAGGGCCTGATTTAATCATATGACCCATATTATATTTTCCTACGGCCCAGATTTGTCAAAAATTTATAATCGTAATCATCTTTTTTATTTTTTAAATTTTGATATTTAGCCAAAATTATGCATTAAATAAGAGAGAATACATAAAATTTTTAGCCCTACCTAATCTGCTTCTAGAACTCCTTTCTTTCCTTTCTTCTATTTGCAAACTCTGCACCTATCCATTCCAATTCCCAACACCTTTAAAGAAAAAAATTAATTACTTTATCTGACCAAAATACCCCTGCATATACTATTATTGTTATGTTTCATCAATTTTTAGGACAGCTTTAATGGTAGTATTGTCAAGGGGCCCTATTGTCAATATATAATCAAAATCAAAGTAACAAATCCGAGTATGAATATGAATTAATCTCTCTTTCTCTACTTTATATAAACGTATTACTTAACACTCCCCTCTAATAGGAATACAGTTGTTAGTTAGTTTGTTCATTTTTCTGTTTCTGACATCATAGTCCACATGGTCCCCTCATGTCCACGTGTAGGCACAATATGTAAGTTTAAGCAATTTGCTGTTTCTATATAAATGAAAGCAGTTTTGTCTTCTCATGGTCTGTGTGAGAAACATTCCCAAAATCTCTGTATCGTCTCATTTTGCTCTGTATCTTCTCATCCCTTGATACCCTCCCCAAACAGAAAACTAACAACGAGATCAACAAGAGTGAGAAAGAAGAAGATGGGTTCTGAAGGGAGAAAAAACGAAGAGATGGGAGGGAAAGCACCTGAAAACCCTTCTCGCTGTGCAAACGGATGTGGTTTCTTTGGCAAACCAGCAACCCTTAACCTCTGCTCCAAGTGTTATAGGGACTTCTCTCTCCAAGAAGCCAAACGCTGCTCTCCAATAAAAACGTCAAAAACCGTGCAACTATCACTCCTCCCCTCAACGTCTTCTGGAAGTCCTGTTGAGATTTCTAATCCCACAGTCCTTGCCGGTGCCATTAATGAATCATCTACGGTGGTGATGATGAAGAATAATAAGTGTATGAGTTGCAGTAAGAAAGTAGGGTTGCTAGGGTTCAACTGTAGGTGTGGAAGTACTTTCTGCTCAAAGCACAGGTACCCTGAGATGCATGTCTGTTTCTTCAACTACAAGGTTGTGGGTCAAGAAGCTATTGCTAAGGCTAATCCATTGGTCAAGTCTGAAAAGATTGAGAGGCTATGAGTTCCATTTGATGATTATATCAGGTAAGTCCCCTCATCTCGACCCTCATTTTTATTTCTGCATGCTGCATAATTTAAGTATGGGAAGGGGGGATTCATCGAATTGTAGTCTTTATTTTGGTTCGAGATCGAGTGTGTAGCCTCTTTAGTTTATTTTTCTGAAAGACTTTGAGAGCATCCAAAATACCATGCACTTTCAAGTAATAAAAATTTCGCACTGAGGAGGGAATTGGAATATAGCGATCAAAGGGATTTTAAATTCTTTGAAAGTACACTGTCTACTGAGAGAGCCGATTTTGTTAGTCATCTTGTATACACGAGTTTTGGTTAGGTGCTAAGGTTGAACCATGATACACTTGCATGACATATATAGTTGATTGCCAAGAAAAAAAAAATGTATTTGCTCTTTGATCCAGTCTTGGCTTGTAGCCTATTTGGTTTGAGTAAGTAAGCCCGATGGGTGTTTTACACCTAATTCCTTAAAGCCGTCTAGTTTGAGAGTAATTGGCCTAAACCTCGCTACAAGAGCCACCTAGAAAGCTTAAGAGGTCAAGACATTGTACGGATTAGAGTAGAATAAAAGAAAGAAAAAAATAAAAAAAAAGTTTGAACTCATACTGCATCAATGTCTCAGGCCACAACGTGGCAATCAAATGATATATGCACTGAGAATCTATTCCAACACTACTTAGTAACTTGGGTGTCTGGTGCAAGCCCTGCATGTCATTCAAGCCAATTGTAGTGGAGGGACATTTGAGTTCAATACTTGAAAAAATATGGCAAGTAAAATCAAAGTGAAATTGAAATTGTGCATGTATTTAAAGGTTCTACCAAGGTTCCGAGCTGAAATCTTTTGTACCCTAGATGACCTACTCAATCTAATCTTAAGGAAAAACAGTGTGACTCACCCTACCCCAAACCTCCCTAAGTTAGATGTATGACAGTTCTCCTACTCAGAGTGGGATAATAAAGTTCAAGTGTGAGGGAATATCTAGAAAATCTCAAAGTAAATTATTTTGGAGCGGCTGCATTCTTTATCTTGGCCATTGTATTGATTTACAATAAAATTTTATTTGCTCTTTCATCCAGTCTTGGCTTGTAGCCTATTTGGTTTGAGTAAGTAAGCCTGAGGGGTGTTTTACACCTAGTTCCTTAAAGCCGTCTGGTTTGAGAGTAATTGGCCTAAAGCTCGCTACAAAAACCACCTAGAAAGCTTAAGAGGTCAAGACATTGCACGGATTGGAGTAGAATAAAATTAAAAAAAAATAAAAAAAAAGTTTGAACTCATACTGCATCAATGTCTAAAGCCACAATGTGGCAATCAAATGATATATGCACTGAGAATCTATTCCAACACTACTTAGTAACTTGGGTGTCTGGTGCAAGCCCTGCATGTCATTCAAGCCAATTGTAGTGGAGGGACATTTTGAGTTCAATACTTGGAAAAATATGGCAAGTAAAATCAAAGTGAAATAAAAAAAAAAAAAAAATTTATTTGCTCTTTGATCCAGTCTTGGCTTGTAGCCTATTTGGTTTGAGTAAGTAAGCCCGAGAGGTGTTTTACACCTAATTCCTTAAAGCCGTATGGTTTGAGAGTAATTGGTCTAAAGCTCGCTACAAGAGCCACCTAGAAAGCTTAAGAGGTCAAGACATTGCACGGATTGGAGTAGAATAAAATAAGAAAAAAAGTTTGAACTCATATTGCATCAATGTCTAAAGCCACAATGTGGCAATCAAATGATATATGCACTGAGAATCTATTCCAACACTTCTTAGTAACTTGGGTGTCTAGTGCAAGCCCTGCATGTCATTCAAGCCAATTGTAGTGGAGGGACATTTGAGTTCAATACGTGAAAAAATCTGGCAAGTAAAATCAAAGTGAAATTGAAATTGTGTATGTGTTTAATGGTTCTACCAAGGTTCGGAGCTGAGACCAGGGATTCTAGGCTTTTTTTTTTTTTTGGAGGTTGACCAAGTGCCACCTGTCGGTCAAAACGACCGACCCCGGACGTACCCACCCTTGTGGGGAACCGGGTAAACAAAAGCCGCGATTAGAATAAAGGGAGTTCGCTGGGATTGTATTTAATTTACCTTTCCAGAGGTGTTGGTTCGAGTCCAACTCGGGGCATGGCCTTGGTCATATAGACATCTCGACGATCTTGCTCGGACCATATTTTATACCTCATTTTAACGTATTATTTACTGTCATTTTATTCCAAGAACAGTGCTACTCGGGTATTTTTTGTCATTTTTCAGGTTTAGGGGCATTTTGGTCAAAGTGGAGAATACATGTTTAATTGGACCGCCAAACGCCAAATAATAAACCAACTTCGATTAGCATCAATTACTCTTTTAAAATCAAAACAAAGTAGACTTGTTAATAATGGAGAGGAAGGAAGATGGGAAGGATAGAAGAATAACTAAAAAAAAAACTTGTAAATTCCTTGTACATGCAAAGCTGATTTCCATCTTCTTCACTTGGCAAGGTTGAGGAATTAGTCCTACTTTTAGTTCTCTGCCTTCTTCAACAGCTCTGCATCTTCCTTCTTCTATTTGATTTTAACAATGGAACAGTTATTTCCCATCTTTTCTTTTTAAGAAAATGTTACTTTTCTTGCTTGCATCCACATGTGCATTTTTCAATATTTTTGTTGAGCTTCTGCAAGAGAGGGAGAAAAGTTAAGATATATTATTGAATAATTCACTCTCAAGGTGCCAATAATAATAACCAAATGATTGAGTCTCCAGATGTTTAAGGATTTATCCAATAATCCTTGTAATAGTGGAAGTTCTAACGATACAACAACAAAATAAAGAACTAGGCAAAATATAAAGAAAAAAATGGGGTGGGTAAATTTTAAATGTAATGGATAAATTTAAGTTATCTGGAGGACAGAAGAACTATCATAATATTCTCTTTTTTTTTTCTTTCTTTCTTTTTTTTAATTGGGTAGGTGTGTGGAAATTTGTTTTTTTTTTTTGCCAAAAGGTTATGTATATTAAGAAGAAAAAACAAAGTACAAAAGGAGCTGGTCGAGCTGGTAATCAACAAAAATCGAGTAGAAGCATACCCCACCTATGACAAAGCCATCAGAGGGGAAAGCAACTAAATGAACCAACCAAAATAAAGAAACAAAACTAGAACAGATTAAGACAATCTGAATCTAGGCCTTCTCTGAGCATCCACCCTCAGCTCCTCCTCCACATGATCAGGCCATGAAAGAATCGGAGTTGAGACTTCAAACTGAGCAGCTGACTTTGCAAGGAAATAAAGCATTGTTTAACATTCCTTAATATACTATGTCATATTGTAATATGATACAAGGGATTCTCTTATTGAAACCCTACAAGGGGTCAAATAATTTGTAACTCTACTTTTTTTGCTCTTTTAGCTAGTATAAAACTCCATTTGGGAGGCTAGCTGCATTTGGGTGCCTAGAATATGCAGATTAAGGAAGGAGTAGTGGGGCGTTCGGTAGAAAAGAATTTTGAGTTTTCCTATAGTTGTTTGGTTGCTCGAGAAAATATATCTAATGTTGCAACAAATAACTTTATTATTGTATTTGGTTCTCTAGAAAATGACAAAAAAATAAAAAAGATAAAAATTTGGAAAGGGGAAGGTTGGTAGGAGGTAACAACCTTCATCATCTTCGCTCCTAAAATTTATATTTTTTAATAGGACCCAATTTTTAGGCATGCCCATGTACGTATAAGGTTGCGCCTTTCAACTGTTGCATGGTGGCGGACAAAAATATAATAACTTATTTCCCTCTCTCCCCATCCAATAGTTGAAGGCTAGATCGAGTACATAAATGGGCCATGCATAAAACCTTTTGCCTTTTTAATATGAAATCTAGAGGAAAAAAGAAAAGAGAAAAGAGAAAATAATATAAAGGAATATATACGAAAAATATGTGGGTGAATATTTTCTACTTCTAGAAACATATAAAAGAAAAAAGAAAAAATTATAAGATTATATATAAGAGAGAGAGGGAAAAATATGAGTTCTGGAGAGAGGGAGCGTGGTGCGGCGGCGGTTAGGGTTTTTTCTAGGGTTTTTCATGCAGGCAGCAGTTCCCATCATGCGACGGTGGCCTCGGATGCGTCAGAGGCTCCTGTGATCAATGGAGGGGTCGAGGATGGAGTTCCTATTGGGGAGGAGGTTCTAGGTCCGACTAGGGTTTCCTTACAGCGATCGTTTGCAACGGCAGTTGGAGCTCGGATTCCCATTGCGAAGAATCTCCCCCAGCCAGTGAGGGATGGCAGTATGACCCGCATCAAGATTCCCCAGTCAACCAATGAGGTGCAGATGGATCCGCTTAGGTTTTCGTTGATTGGAAGGTTAAATTTCAGGTATCTCTCGATGAACGATGTGCGTAGATTCACACGAGATTCTTGGGCACTTGAAAGGACTGTGGAGTTGAAAACCCTTGGTAAAGGATTTGTGCTTTTCAAGTTTGATCGTGATGCAGATATGACAAAGATCTGGAGACGGGGTCGATTTCGCATTGAAGGGCAGTTGTTAAGGTTCTATCGATGGAGCCCTGATTTTAATGTGGAAACTCAGCAGATGACCGATCGGCTAACCTAGATCATGCTACCGGGACTACCGTAGGAATACTGGCATGATGAGATCTTGTTCTCAATCGCTAATGTTGTGGGGCGACCAGTAGCCATTGATAGGAAGACAAAGGACTCGTTCTACAGCCACTTTGCTAGGGTTTGTGTGGACGAGGATGAAACCCTGCCTAGGGTTACAGAGGTATTGGTGGAGCGGGAACAGCTGGGTAGTGCTGAGTTATTCCTCTTCAAATAGCCTGTTGTGTTCGAGGATCCGCCGTCACGGTCTGGGGAATGTAGGAAATTTGGCCATAAATCAGATTCGTGCCCCAACCATGTGCATGAGCCACGAGAGGAGCCCACGATCCCGGGTGCAGTTTATGTCGATGATCATGAAAAGCCATGCCATGGGCTATGGAGAAGGAAAAGGAAGGCGGCTTCTCCCCCAATCCATGCCGCGGGGAGTGGGGCCATGGGATCAGGAGAGGAGTGCATGGGGGTTTAAGTTTCACAGATGCAGACGGTTCAAGAGGGCTCTGTGGGTGCTTTGGAAGTGGTGCTACACCAAGGGGTTGTTATTGAAACCTAGCCTGTTCATACAGATTTGGGGGGTTCTATTGAAGTAGTATTGGAGTGTCCTGGTAGTAAGGATCTTATGGAGCAGTCTAAGGAGGTGGATGAAGTGGGTTAGCAGGATCAGGGGGATGCAGTTTTATCTTTGGAAGGCCAGGGGAGTGGGCACGATCCGTCGGCTTCGACGACGGCCTTTGATGAGGTCAGGCAGGTGGACGCGGTTTTAGCTGGTACTTTTACACCAGTAAAGAGCAGAAGAGCTGGAAAGCAGCCAACGAAGGCATGGAATCAACCACGCCGAGCTACAAGGAAAGCCACGAAAACATTGGTTTTAAAATGAAGGTAATCTTTTGGAATTTACGTGGAATTCTCAACAGCCTAACAAAAGCTGGTTTAAGAATTCTAGTAAAAACTCATGCACCTAATGTGTTATGTATAGCTAAGCCAATGATTGGTCCAGAAAAGTTCCCAAAGTTATTTTTTAAGCATATGGGGTTCTCAGTTGAGTGTATGCACAATGAAAGAGAAGGAAAGAACCCGAACCATTGGATCACTAGGAGGAACTGCATTCAAAAGCCTATGGTTATTAGCTCCTCTGACCAACAAATTATAGTGTTCTTACAGGTGGGAGGGGTGAAAGTTTTTCTCTCGTCGGTTCATGCTAGTAGCTTCAGTGCACGGAGGAGAGATTTGTGGTCAAACCTGTCGAGTCAACCTTTTTCGGTAATGCCCTGGTTAGTGATTGGTGATTTTAATGCTACCCTTCTAGCTACATAGAAATGGGGTCCTGGTGCTTTTAACAATGGCTCTGCAATGGAGTTTGCTGCTTTTTTAGATGCCTCCTCTCTTATCCAGTTGCCTTCAAAAGGAAATAAGTTCACTTGGAGCAATAACAGGAAGTGAGGGAATGCGGCAGCCTTTATGGACAGAAGTTTTTGTAATGCAGCGTGGTTAGATGTGTTTAGTGATACTTTCCAGCGTGTCCGGCCTCGTTCAGTTTCTGATCACTCCTCCATAGTTGTATCTTCGGAAGTGGTGCCTAAGCCAAA
The DNA here is from genome assembly GCF_018873765.1 of Telopea speciosissima. Lineage (NCBI taxonomy): Eukaryota > Viridiplantae > Streptophyta > Magnoliopsida > Proteales > Proteaceae > Telopea > Telopea speciosissima. The sequence continues at coordinate 59,059,017 of NC_057919.1, read as the reverse complement.
GAACTGCCCTTTCAGAATGCAACGTTTTTGGGTAGAGCATAATGATTTTACTTCGGTTGTTGAGAGGCCATGGGCCGAGTATGTTTTGGGTTCCCCTTCTTTGTGGTGGTTCAGAAGCTTAAGCGAGTAAAGGGGGTACTAATAGCCTGGCCAGTGTTTCCCACTATGAATGTGGTGGTGGACCGATCTAGAGTTGCTTTAGATGATGCATAGGAAGTTTTGGAGACAGTGGGAAGCTCGGAGTTCTTAGTCTAGTGTGAAGAATAGGCAAAGAAGGATTATGTCTCAGCTATTACCCTTTAGGAGAAGTATTGGGCGGAGAAATCTAGAGTCAGGTACCTCTCATGTGGTGACCGTAATACAAAATTTTTCCACCTTGCTACAAAAATCAGACGATCAAAGAGCTTTATTAGAATGTTGAAGAAGCCAGATGGAATTATTTTCATTGAAAACACTCAAATTGGTAGTTTTGTTATAGAATTCTATGAGGAGTTTCACAAGCGAGGTCCCTCTGTGGCCCAACCTAAGATTCTATCGTCCATTCCCCCTGTGATTTCAGAAGAAGACAATGCTTTCTTTACTTCAGTCCCTAGTAGAGAAGAGATAAAGGCGGCAGTTTTTTATTTGGATCCGGATAGTGCCCCTGGGCCTAATGGATTCCCTGGGTCTTTTTTTAGACACTGCAGGAAGATCATCGAAAGGGATGTGTGTAGAGCTATTATGAGTTTTTTCCGTGAGGGCATTATCACGAAGGGGGTGAATAATAATTTCATCAGTTTAATCCCAAAAGTGGAAGAAGCTATTACCCTGGACAAGTTCCGTCCTATTTGTCTGGGGAATTTTTTGTATAAGTTGATACCAAAAATCTTGGCTACTTGATTGTCGGGGTTCCTGTCTAAGCTGATCTCTGAGGAGCAAGGGGCATTCCAGAAAGGGAAGGTGATATTTTCCAATATTTGTGCTGCGTCTGAGCTGACAAATATATTGCATGTTAAATCTTATGGGGGGGGGAAATGGGCCTCAAACTGAACATCCAAAAAGCTTAAGACACAATGGAGTAGGACTTTATGTTTGATGTCATGAGGAAGTTCAGGTTTTGTGCATCATGGGTAAACATGATCCATCAGCTCCTTTCTTCAGCTAAGCTCTCTATCTTGTTGAATGGAGGTCCTGTGGGATTTTTCGGTGTTGAGAGGGCACTCAGGCAAGGAGATCCGTTGGCACCTCTTCTATTTGTTATTGCAGAGGAAGCTTTATGCTGGGGGTTCACAAAATTAAAGGAAGAAAAGAAGATTTCACCACTCCAAGGGCCGCATGGGGTAGTGGTTCCCACCCATTTGCTTTTTGCTGATGATGTTTTCCTATTTGTTAAAGCAGGTACTCGCTCTGTTCGATGCCTGACGGATTTCTTGGAAGAATACCATGAGTACTCGGGGAAGAGTATAAACATTCATAAGAGCAAAATGTTCTTGTGTAATGTAAGTACTGTTATAAGGGTGAAGATAAAGGACATTATCGGATTCCCTGAGAGCAATTTTCCAACCAGATATCTAGGGATCGACATTTTTTAAGGAAGGGTCAAGAAGGATGCTATCTCAACATTGATGGACAAATTCAAAGCCAGATTGGCGGGATGGAAAGGAAAGGTAATTTCTTTGGTAGGGAGAGTCCAACTGGTTAGGTCAGTGATGTCTAGCATGCAAATTCATACCTTCTCAGTTTATTGGTGGCCTACCTCTTTAATTTCTTTAATGGAGAGATGGGTTCGGAATTTTATTTGGTGCGGAGATCCAAATGTTTCTAAAGGAATTATAGTGAAATGGGAGTGGGTGTGTAAGCCTTGCGAAGAAGGGGGTTTGGGCATTAGGAAATTAAGGTAGGTTAATAAGGCACTGCTTTGCAAACTCTGTAGAGGAATTAAGGCTGAGAATTCCCTTATTAGTACCTTCCTTCGAGCAAGATGCGCTTCTAAGGGCAGAATTAAACACCAGATCAATTCTTCTTCTTCGATTTGGCTTGGGATCAAGAAGATGTGGGACTTTATCTCGGATCATGAAGCTTGGGTTTTGAGGGATGGCTCAGCTATAGATTTCTGGCACGATCGTTAGCTTAATGGAGATATTATTGCAGAACACCCTGGGTTCCAGGGGTCGGAGAATTGGTTAAAGACCTTTAACACACCACTGGCTAGCTTCATCTCAAACTCAAAGTGGAATTTCCCTATGGTAGACACCCCGGTGCTTCAACAGATTATCAATCTAGCCTCCTCCATACTTCTTCCATCAGTCAAGGCTGAGGACACAAGAGTTTGGACCCTATCCAAACAAGGTGAATTCACAGTTAAGTCGGCGTGGGAGGGCCTTAGAAGAGATGAAAACCGGATAGCCTGGCATTCAGTGGTATGGGCACCTTACTTGAAACCTCAACATTCAATGTTTGGTTGGCGGATGATGCAGCAGAAATTGCCAACTGATGAGCTGGTTGCCCAGAAGGGAGTCCCATTGGCCTCATGCTGTAACTTATGCTTGAAAGCTACTGATTCTCAAAGACACATTTTCCTTGAATGTTCTTTTTCTTTGAAATTGTGGTAGGGGTTTCTCTCCTTGTTTCAAAGAGCATGGCCAGCGAAGGATTCCATGCATGATTTGTTCGTTTGGTGGAAGGAGAAAGCTGGTACTAGTGTTCTACCCAAGGTGTGGCTTGCGGGCTTCATCTTGGTTCCTTTGCATATATGGAGTGAAAGAAATAGGAGGCGGTATGAAGGGAGCCGCAATAGGTCTGCCTCAATCTTGCGGCTACTGATATCAGACTGCAGGGACGCCTCAACACTATTGAAGTGCTCCATCAAGTCTATGCAGGATCTGGTTCTAGCTCGTGATATTGGTGTTTCCTTTCCAAATGCCCAGCCCAGAAGGATCATGGAAGTTTAGTGGAGAAAACCTGAAGAAAACTGGACGAAGCTAAATATTGATGGTTGCTCAATAGGGAATCCGGGAAATTCTAGTCTAGCAGGGATCTTACGAAACTGCCAGAGACATCCTAAGGGAAGCTTTGCTCAGTTCCTGGGGGTGTCTACAAATTTTACTGCTGAGTTCTCGGCTTTTTTCCTTGGTGTTAAAATGGCCAAGGAGAAAGGAATACAGAGGCTGTGGATAGAGTGCAATGCAGAAGTGGTGGTTACATCAATAAGAAACAGTAAAATACCTTGGTTGTTCAAACAATCATGGTTGGAAGTTGCAGGATACCTTAAAGACATTATGTGGAATATTACACATAGTTACAGGGAAGCGAATACTATAGCAGATCGTCAAGCCAAAAGGTGCGCCTCTTCAAATGTCTCTCAACGATGGGATGAATCCCCAAGCTATGCAAGAATTGAGATAGAGTGGGATATCCTGGAAAGGAGCAGGTTTCGGTTCTCATAATAGATCAACTGAGGGACTAGGGTGTTTCCAATGGTTCCTAATTTCATGTTTGGTATTAATGGTTGATGGCCATAGGTGAGAGGCTTTGATTTTGCCCTGACTCTTCACGTTGGGGACCTCTCCAATCTTGTATTATGTACTCTTTTATTAGGTAATATACACTTTGCTGACCTTTAGCAAAAAAAATATATAAGAAAATTTTGAGGATGAATATTTTCTACTTCTAGAAACAAATGAACGAAAAATTAATCTTCCATCTTCCATTTCTTTACAAAAATAGTTTAATATTCCATCAAAATACTCATTTTTCTGGTTTTCTACATGGAAATATTGTACTGTTCAAGAGAACCAAACCCATCTTTAGGGCTTGAAACCATCAAGCTACATTATAGTGTAATTCAATTAATAGCATGTAATAAGGCATAGCTTCATCAAAATATAGAGTAAATAAAAATAAAAAAAAGAGAGGAGGGTTTCTAACATGGCATAGTAAGAAGGAATCTGCATACTATAGCAATGAGGGGTTGGAAAATGGTATCATTCATATGGTGCCTACGTAGAACTCATATAATCAAAATAAGAGAGTAAATGTCAATGTAGACCTAGGGATGTAAACGAATTGTATTCGGCTCAGATAGTGCTATATCCGCATCTGCATCCTGTTAGCTTTAGGACGGATTCAGATAGTGCTAAACGAATATGGACACGGATACGGATCGGATATTTTATCTGTTTACATGTAAATATAGCTTTTCGGATAGCTATAGCCTATCCGTATCCGCATCCGTTTAGCTTTCGGATGGATTTAGATAGTGCTAAACGGATACGGTCATGGATTCGGAAATGGATTTCGGCTATTCATTTACACCCCTATGTAGACCCCACTGTTTATTATGTGAGAAGAGTATAAAAAAAATATATCTTTATAAAGGCGGCGCATGCTTCCTTTCCAATAAAATAAACTTTAGTTTTTCATGTGTCCAAAAAATTAAAGTAAAGCACAAATTGATTTTGTGTGTGAATTTTACTGATCCTAATGACTTCATGTTTTCATTTTTCTCACACCTTACAAATGAGTTAATTTTTAATGAACTTGCACTTGGCCCTGGAGGCATTTGATATGTTGCACTGCCAAATCCAACATGTCTGCCGTATTTGTTTGCTACAATGACATTCAAATTTAGATAGGTTTCTTAGACATAATACCATTTATAGGTTAATGTGTGTGTGTGTGTGTGTGTGTGTGTGTGTGTGTGTGTGTGTGTGTGTGTGTGAGAGAGAGAGAGAGAGAGAGAGAGAGAGAGAGAGAGAGAGATTAGGGTTATTTATAGGTTAATGAAAGAGAGAGATTAGGGTTATTTATAAGTTAATGAAAGAGAGAGAGATTAGGGTTATTTATAGGTTAAGAAGATAGAGAGAGATAGAGAGATTTGGGTTATTTATATGTTACTGAGAGAGACAGATTAGGAAATATGCGGTGGGCGCTCCAATAGGGAAGTTCCCTACTAGGGGGAGTGTGTCAGCCTTTGGTATTGTCGCCAAAGGGGGAGAGAGCAGCTGGTGTTGCCAACAATGCTAAAGGGGGAGATTGTTGAGTTTTGGCAATGTTTGAAGGGTATATGTTGTCATTCTTGGCAACAGTACAGTAGTGTTAGTGTTTGGAAGGTGCTTGAAATGTTGAAAATGTGTTTGGAATGGTTGCACATGTTTCTTGTATGATTTTGATGTGTTTTGATGCCCAAGGGCATTTTGGTTAATGTGGTGGCTTAGACTGTAGCATTGGTTTGGATGATGTGGCCAAATATTTAGGCCACATGGCCTTTTGAAGTAGTGGCAAGGCCACCTGGGCAGCACAAGGCCACGCGCATGGGCGTCACAAGTCACACATGGTCGGGCATCAATAAGGCCACCAAGGGCCATAACTGTCATAGCAGCAATAAGGGGCATGACCCCCACGCGCATTGGGCAGTATGCCCTAAGAGGCCCCTGCGAGCACGACTGGCCATGTCTAGTTGTTGGCTGGCTCGCAACGCATTTCCATGCCTCAATCAATTTTCTAAGGTTTTCGATTACTGAATGCTTTGAACCATTTTTCCAGTAAAAAGCCCTTTAATGTATTTTTAAAAGTCAAAAGACCCTAAAAGAAATGTTTAAAAGTCATAGGGATGTTGGGATAAATATAAAAAAATGATGGAAGGGCCTGGTTGTAATTTTAAAAAGTTTGGATTTGGTCCATAGTGATGTTTGGGGTCCGTCACATGTTATTACTTCTGTTCAAGAACATAAATATTTTTGTAGTTTTTGTTGATGACAATACCAATTTTATATAGTTTTATCCTCTCTTAAATAAGTTTGATGTTTTTTCTATCTTTCTCAAATTTCAATCTTTGGTTGAACGCTAATTCTCATGAAAAATTAAAGCCGTTGAAACAGATTGGGGAGGAAACTAGCGGTCCTTAACTCAATTTTTTCAACGACTTGGTATTTCTCATCGTGTCTCTTGTCCACATACTCATGAACAACAAGGTTTTGTGGAAAGGAGACACCGCTATATCGTTGAAACCGGTCTTTCACTCCCCGCTCATGCCTCTGTCCCTATGTAGTATTGGAATCATGCCTTTGACAGTGCTGTCTATTTAATTAACAGAATGCCTTCCAAAGTTTCAAATAGAGTGACCCCCTTTCAACTTCTTACACATAGGACCCTAACTATTCCTTCTTACCAATTTTTGGGTGTCTTTGCTAACCTTATCTTCGACCCTATAATCGTCACAAAATGCATTTTTGATCAACTCCATGTGTTTTCTTGAGTTATAGTCCTTCTCATGTTGGTTATCGTTGTCTGGATCTTTCCACCAATCGAATTTATATACCACGACATGTTCGGTTAGATTGAGAGCACTTTCCCTTTTGCTAATAAAAATCGTGGTGCTTCCCCTCCTTCAGTGCAACCATCCCCAACCCCGTGGGGTTCCATCCCCACTTGTGTGACACCCTTACCAGCGCCAGCTGCTGCTATCCTAGCACCACACACCCCACCCTCACCGATGCCAACTCCCCAAAATCCTAACCCATCGTCCCCTATTTCTATCTCTCCTCCTTGTCACACCAAGCCCTTATCTGACCTGTATAATACCCTTCCTGCTATTAACCCTCCTATACCTTCCCCACCCATACTGTCCTCATCAGTCCAATCTTCCATAGCCCAACCCTTAACCAACCCATCTCCTACAAGATCACATCCCCTGAGTCTAAGATCACATCCCCATGCTCTATCCACTATTAAACCCCCATATGATGAGCTTACATGCTACTCTCAAGCTCGTAAAAAATACCCTGAATGACGCAAAGCTATGTCCGATGAGTTCAATGCTCTTTTTAAAAATGGCACTTGGTCCTTGGTTCCCCCTTCTCCCGGCATGAATCTGGTTGGCTGCAAGTGGGTTTACAAAATTAATAGGAAAGCTGATGGGACATTGGAACGTTATTAAGCAAGGTTGGTCGCCAAGGGGTTCCATCAACAGGAAGGCCAAAAAGATCCTGTCCAGCACCCAGCCCAGGCTACCTGTGCAGCGCCAGACAGAGTGAGGCATGAAAAGACCGCCTCAACCTAGCTCGGGCAAGGCGCTCGGGCAAGGGTGAGGCGGTCTTTTCACACCTCACTCTGTCCGGCGCTGCATGTGCAGCCCGGGTAGAGTGCTGGATAGGAGCCAAGTCCATAGGAAGGGCTGGACTACTCTAAAACATTTAGCCCGGTTGTGAAGCCCACCACTGTTTGCACTATTTTGACTATTGTAGTTTTCCCAAGGGTGGCATATGCATCAACTTGATGTGCATTTAATATAATACCTTTCTTCACGGCATTCTCAATGAAATAGTTTATATGGCACAACCTCAAGGCTTTGAGGATCTCACTAAGTCCAAACATGTGTGCAAGCTTTACCGGTCTTTATATGGCCTTAAACAAGCACCTCGTGCTTGGTTTATACAGGCTGTCCCAATATTTACTACAACTAGGATTTACTGCTTCTAGAACCGATCCGTCTCTTTTTCTCTACAGTTCGGGTTCCACCATTGCTTATATACTGGTGTATGTGTATGACATCATCGTTACAAGCAACTCTCCAACTCAGGTGACTTCCCTACTACAGCAATCGGCCACTGAGTTCTCCATCAAAGATCTTGGTCCTTTGCATTTTTTTCTTGGGATTGAAGCTCTTCCTCAGCACAATGGGTTATTGCTCTCCCAGTCCCGTTATATAGATGATTTGCTACAACGCTCCAGTATGCTTGCCTGTAAGCCCATCATGACACCAATGTCCACCACTTTCTCCACATCTAACTTAGGGGGTGCTCTCATGGATGATCCCAAACGATATAGGTTTATTGTTGGTGCTCTACAATATGTCACCTTGACCCGACCGGATGTGGCTTTTGAGGTGAATCAAGTTTGTTAGTTTATGCATTCTCCTACAAATGATCATTGGTCTTTGGTGAAATGTATTTTGTGTTATCACAAGCACACACAGACTCATGGGCTGTTCATTGAACGTTCACCTAGTGCTACTTTGTAGGCCTTTTCTGATGCTGACTAGGCAGGTAACAATTCTGACCATCGTTTGACAGGTAGTTATGCCATATTTCTTGGGCCAAATCTCCTTTCTTGGCAATCTCGCAATCAAAAGACTGTTGCAAGATCGTCCACCGAATCTAAGTATAAGACCTTTGCGGATGCTTCAGCCGAACTTATTTGGCTCGAATCTCTCTTCAGTGAATTGGGATTTCCTCTCAATGGTCCTCATGTACTCTGGTGTGATAACATTGAGGCCACATATTTATCTGCTAACCCTGTGTTTCACTGCTGCACAAAACACAATGAAATTGGCTTCCATTTTGTTCGTGAATGGGTCATGAATCGACAGCTTACAGTTCAGTTTATTAGCACTGCTGATCAGCTGGCCGATACATTGACCAAGGCCCTGCCAATGGCACCGTTCCAATTTATGTGCGACAAGCTAAAGGTTTGCTCCGCAGGCCCTTCATCTTGAGGGGGTGTATTGACCGATATAGAGATGGAAATCTCTTATTCGGTATTTCCATTAGGTCTCCCATTAAGGCATGTGCTATCCATTAGGTCTCCCATTCCTTATTAAAATCAATCTCTCTAAGGCATGTGTTATCACATGCGATATCATTCTTGATCCTCAAGTATTGTATTAACGGCTAGGGCTGTAACTCTCTCTTGTATTTATATATTCTCCTATTGGAGATCAATCTCAATGAAGAAATAATATTCTCCAACAATGAGCAATATTGTAATCAATGGCTAATTCATTAGGGCTACTCTTAACCATGGTTATGAGAATGAGAGAATCAAAGGCAAGGGTACTGTTCAAGGGCCTTGGGATACCTTTACTTTTTTGTTGGACTTTAAAACTATGAGTAGTTGTTTTGACTTTGTAAATATTCTTAAGAAAGACAGGTGTATTGTCTCGACAACCTGTCACTTGGCTTTGCGAGTTTGGAAGGAAAAACTGTCAAAACATGTGATTAATGATGTATTATTTGAAGTTTTGTTTAGTAATTAATTTTTGGGTCGATGTTCTTTGTGGGGAAGTGTGGTCTCTGTATGTGCATAGGGACCAATGAGAGTGCACATTGGCTTAATGGGGGCAGGATTTCTGCCTTTCATTGAGACGCGGCAATCATTTCACCTCCTGTGTCTGTCTGGGTGTTAGATAAAATAGAACATTATGGATTGGTGAGGTGTAAAATTAGGGCCTGATTTAATCATATGACCCATATCATATTATCCTACAGCCCAGATTTGTCAACATTTTATAATCGTAATCATCATTTTTATTTATTAAATTTTGATATTTAGCCAGAATTATGCATTAAATAAGAGAGAATACAAAAAAAATTTAGCCCTACCTAATCGGCTTGTAGAACTCCTTCAATGCTGTCTATTTATAAACTCTGCACCTATTGAAAATGACGCGGCATATCTATTCCAATTCCCAACACCGTTTAAAATAAAAAAAAATATGTTACTTTATCTGACCAAAATACCCCTGCATATACTTATTATTTTTATGTTTCATCACTTTTTTGAAGGACAAATTTAATGGTAGTATCGATGGGACTTACTAATTTTCGATGTTAATGGGTTTCCATTTATTTTTTGGGAAAATTTCACGGACACCCCCTCAAATTATGGGCAAATTTCAAGGACACCCCCTATAACTATTCAAAATGACAAGTACACTCTAAATTTTGTCAAAATGGCAACCTTCCCCCTAATGTTAAGCAAGGTTAACCCCAAAATTAAAATGTCGATTTTACCCTCTTAGTAATTTAAATAAAAATTACTAAGATTCCATCATCTTCCCAAATCGAACTTCCTCATCATCGGCCACCACTGTCTCTCCGACCACCACTGATTTCACCCAGAAGCCCATAAACAGGAAAGCACGACACGGTGAGCAGTAGCACAGCCGGCGACGCTCTCTGCGACCGGAGAGAATAAATTCCGGTCACAAAAAACTCTCATTTCATTTCTTTCCCTCTTCTCAACCGCCATAGCAAATCAACGAGCTTGCGCACATCGTTTTAAAACTCAGATTTGGAATCAGAGTTTGGAGCAACATCACCAACAGTTAGAATCATCCGAACCAATCGCATTCTCCGACAACAGCCATGGAAATTAAACCAGAAAAAAAAAATTGCAAAAACCCAACAAAAATAAATTCAATTTTCTCTGTCAAAGTCTCTACCGAACCCCTCACAACCCTCTATGTCTACAGACAAAATTAGGGTTTATCTCTTCAAAAAAAATTCCTAACACAGAGACTACTTTTTCTAGACCGAGATTTATAAATAGCATTCCATCCAAGAGTGCCAAGATATGAAGAGAGAAGCAAAGAAAGAACAAATTAAACTTTAAGTGCTTCTTTTAGATAAGGAAGAAGAAAGCGAACCTCCACTCCCCCCACCTTCCGTTTCCTTCTCAGTTCTTCTTCTTCTCTGTAACACACTGGCTGAGGCAGAACCGAAACATGCCCAAACCATCACCCTATTGCATCTCTAGAGGCCATATAGGGTGTGTCAACTTTCACAAGGTGTTCTGGTGGACTGCATCTAAATTTTCTTCTGGTGTTTTATAAGCTTTTGCTATGTGTTGTTCCAAGTCAAAATAAGAATTCTTCCATGTAATTGCTAGCCTGGACAGTGATTTTATCTTTTAGCTATTAAAAAAAAAATTGGAGCACTTCTTTTTCATGTATTGGTTTCTAGAACTCTGATTGTGCTAGCAACGGACTATGGGCAGAACAATATAAGAATACAAACAATAATAAAAGCATAAACAGCAGTACGAAACAAGAGTATAAATAGTCAAATAAATATACGTACTTGTTAGTTGCAGGATATCGCCAAAGGAGACAGTAGGTTGGATCGAGTCGTATCTAGATGACACTCTCCTTAAGGTCTTTAATCGCCCCTTATTAGTGCAGACCGGGAACAGTGCGATTATACCTCCAAGATGAAACGATCCACTAATCACTAAAGGCGGCACACCCAAAGTGATTATAGAGGGGGTCCGAAAGCTATACTCAACACACAGAGACAGTAAGAACGGACAGAAACACTCTCTGATGAAAAACAGAGAAGAACCACTCCTTGAGAAGCAACAAAACAGGAAGAGACTAAGTGAAGTTACCCCTGCCAATACCCTTGTATATATAGAATATGTAGAGGCAGGTTGTAAAGGTACTATACGTATGCAGGCATCCCTGTATATGTACAGGTACTTTAGGTGTCTCCTTATGTACAGGTACTAATACACACTCGTATAGGTACTGTAGGTGTATGTATAAAAACAAAAATAAGATATTTATTTATACACACCCACACACATACCCGGACCCGGACCTGGACCGGGACTCAGACTCGGCTCGGCCTGGCCCGGCTCAGCTCCGCTCGGTCCGGCTCGTGTGCGCGCGCATGATGTAAAAGCTCCCCGGACCAACCCCCACAGAAGTGAGAGGACACACTTCTCTCTAAGGAACCCATGTCCCTTAAGGACCCATGAATACTTATAAGCAAGCTCACATCCTTGAAGCTAACCAATGTGGGACTAAGCAACATTGGTTCTTTTACAAATGCAACTCAAAATATGGAGGAAAATGAAAACTCAAATTTGAATAAGATTGGACAATGAAAAGACCTTTTAGACAAAAGACAAAGACCACATGTGACAAAGACCTTTTGAATCTTTAGTATAATGAGATATAATGAAATTGAATTGAATTTTATCCAACAATCCCCCACAAGATTCAAAATGTCGATAGAGTGACAAAAGTGTTGAGTATATTAGACATAATAGGACACATCGTTGCAGGTGTCTTTCGGACTTGAACCTACACTAGGTCTGATGAGCTTCCCTGCAGAGTACGGGTGAAGTCAGACTTCTTGAACCTTTTCTCATTGGTGTAGCCGGCAAGCTCACCACCCATATCCTATTAGTCGACTTTACGTGACGTACCCTTATAAATTAAACGGACATTTTACTCTGTTTTTCAAACAGAATCCAACCTTGTCCCATATCTTGGTATCATGGACGTTTAGAGAGTTCGCCTTTAAAACTCTCATCGGTAGGTGGCCTCGCCTCCTACATCCATTTAGGTCAACCCACAGTGTGCACCACAGATAACACACCCCCACATTTCGTGAGATTTGGTTTGATTAGGAGTTAGTAACTCAACCTCTTTTATTGTGGTGGTACTACCTTTCCATCTAACAGAATGAACAACCATTGGTAGTACTCATCAGATCATCCGGTGATTTCATTTGTACCCTTTGAACTTAATTTAGGAGTTAAACCTCTTCATAGGTTGGGTTTCCATCACATGGCCCATGTCACAGGCTTTAACCCCATTCCCTTAGATGATTCTATATAGATCTTTGTAGGCATTGGTTTTGTGAACATGTCTGCTAAATTACAGTCCAATTTCACAAAAATGATAGCTATCGTTCCCTCATTTATATACTGCCTTACAAGATTATATCGTAGACGAATATGCCTCCATTTTCCATTATAGACTCTACTTTTAGCTTTAGCTATGGCCGCCATGCTATCGCAATGAAGTGATATCGAAGGAACAGGTTTTGGCCATAGTGGAATATCTGCCACTAAATTTCTAAGCCATTCGGCTTCAGTTCCTGTCTTTTCCATGGCAATAAATTCTGCTTCCATCGTGGATCCTGTCCCATAGGACTATTTAACCGATTTCTACGAAATCGCTCCACCTCCAAGTGTAAATATATATCCACTAGTTGCTAACGATTCATTTGTATTTGATATCCAGTTAGCATCATAAAAATCTTCTAATACAGCTGGGTTTCCACTATAGTGAAGACCATAATTAATGGTACCTTTTAGATACCTCAATAGTCTTTCAATAGCATGCCAATGTTCGTTGCTCGGGTTATGAGTATATTGACTCAGTTTTTCCACAGCCAAAGCTATATCAGGTCTAGTGCAATTCATTAGATAAGAAACAGAACCAATTATCTATGAATATCTTTTCTGATTCACAGGGTCACCTTGATGTCGTTGTAAATGACATCCCATCTCAAAAGGTGTTTTGACCGATGATAAGTCAAAATATCCATACTTTTTAAGCATGTTTTCTATATAGTGAGCTTGTGATAAGATAATCGTTTTCTCCTTCCTGATGATTTTGATTCCTAGAATCACATCAGCCTCTCCCATGTCCTTGGTTTCAAAATTGGACATTAAGAGATTTTTAGTATGTCTCACTATATCTAGGCTAGTGCCCATAATCAACATATCATCTACATAAAGTAAGATGAACACACCTTTTTCGTGATGAAACTTACTGTATAGACACCTCTCGGCATCATTTATAAGAAATCCATTTGATATGAGTACCATATCAAGTTTTTCATGCCACTGCTTTGGCGCTTGTTTTAGTCCATACAAGGACTTAACATGTTTGCATACCTTATTTGATTGTCCAGGCACAATATAACCTTCCGGTTGCCTAATGTATATCTCTTCCTCTGAATCTCCATTGAGAAATACTGTTTTTACATCCATTTGGTGTATCACCAAATTGTAAATTGATGCAACAGCCACCATTACTGTTATAGTGGTGATTGTTGCTACTGGAGCAAAAGTATCAAAGTAATCATAGTTTTTCTTTTGCCTAAAGCCTTTGACGACTAGTCTGGCTTTAAATTTATCAAGTGATCCATCTGGTTTCAATTTCTTTCGAAATATCCACTTGGTGTCTAACACTTTGGAACCTTGTGGCAGGTTTACCAATTCCCAAGTATGATTGAAAAATAATGAATCAATTTCACTTTTTATTGCCTCTTTCCAGAAGACGGCATCTCGGGAAGTAACTGCCTCATTATACATAAGAGGATCCTTATCCATAATATGGGCAACCCAATTATATGATTTGGGATACTCGTTTATAGAATAAACAACCCAATCATTACCAAAGTGCTTAGCTTTCCTTTGCCTTTTACTTTTCCTCAAATGACTTTCTTCATTATCATTAGATATAGGATAAACTTGATAAACAGAATCATTTCTGTACTCTTTGATACAGCACCTTTGAAATTTAAATCACCACTAGCATTAGTAATACCCATTTCATTGGATTTATAAGGAAATACATCTTCAAAGAATTCTGCATCCCTAGATTCTATTATGCTATTTTCTTCACAAATACCATCTATGATTTTCAGAACCATAAAACGATAAGCATTACTATGCAAAGCATATCCTATAAAAATGCAGTCAAAGGTTTTAGGACCAAGTTTCCTTTTCTTTGACTCAGGTATTAATACTTTTACCAAACAGTCCCATACCCTTAAATGCTTTAAGTTAGGTTTTCTATCAAACCATAACTCAAAAGGTACTAAACCAATTTTCTTGTGAGGAATTCTATTTAAAATATAGCAAGCCGTTAGAATAGCTTCCCCCCACATATCAAGGGTTAACCCAGAACAGATAAGGAATGAATTCATCATTTTTTTTAATGTACGATTCTTCCTTTCGGCTATTCCATTGGATTGTGGTTGATATGGAGCTGTAGTTTCATGTCTAATACCATTCTCTTCAAAAAATTTATAAAGATTAAAATACTCTGAACCTCAATCGGTTCGAAGTCTTTTAACTTTACTCCCTAGTTGATTTTCAACTTCTCTTTTATAGGATATAAAGGCATCATGTGCTTCATGTTTTGATTTCAGTAAATACAACATAGTAAATCTTAAGTAATCATCAATAAAGGTAACAACATAATTTTTTCCACCTCTTGATTCATATGATTTAAAATCACACAAATCACTATGAATCAAGTCAAGGTGACCACTTTGCCTCGTTACTGACTTATGTGGCCTCTTTGTCAGTTTGGCCTCTACACAAGTAGTACATTTAGACACCGGTGGCTTTCCAAGGCTATCAATAAAACCTAACCTTGCATAATCTAGACAAATAAGGAGCACTAATATGTCCTAATCTATTATGCCACAAATTAAAAGAGTCAACAATATAAACGGAAGAAGCACTTGGCTTATCTTTTATTACGTTTAGAACACTGATTACAAAAAGACCATCACTTACATAACCCTTTCCAACAAAAACATCATTCTTCAACAGTACAAGTTTGTCAGATTCAAAGGTGAGTTTAAACCCAGCCTTATTGAGACGTGGACCCGAAACCAAATTTTGCCTGATGTTTGGAACATGAAGCACTTCCCTTAAGACAAGTGTCTTACCCGAAGTGAGCTTCAATGAGACGGTTCCTTTACCGATAACATTAGAAGATTGAAAATTTCCCATAAAAACTTGATCACCCGAATTAACAACAGAGTAAGTACCAAATGCATTGCGATCTCCACAAATATGTCGAGTTACACCCGTATCAAGTATCCAATCTTTTGGTTTTTCAACCAAACTTACTTCTATAATCATGGCGGTGAAAATGTCCTCCTCTAGTAAATTAGCCTTCACTTTCTCAGATTTCATGGACTTCTTATTCCGACAATCTCTCTTGAGATGACCATGCTTACCACATGTGAAGCACTTCACTTTTGACCTCTTGAAATTCTTGCCTTTCTTTACTTGAAGACCTTTTTTGAAATGACCTTGTTTGTTTGATTCGACAAGGTTGGCTTTGAGTCTTGTATACCCAGGAGGCTTTCCACCATTGTCCTTGTTCCTGTTCCTCTCCTCAATCTTGATTCTGATCACAACCTGTTCAAATGACCATTCCTTTCTCTTGTGTTTCATATTATTTTTGAAATCAGTCCAAGAGGGAGGGAGTTTTTCAAGGAGGGAACTTGTGACGAAAACATCAGGAAGAATAACATTTTCCTTAGATAACCTTCCCACCAAGATTTGAAACTTATCAATTTGGGAAGAGAGGCTTTCGTCGTCGGTCACTTCAAAATTCAAGAAATTTGCTACCACATATTTCTTGCTGCCTGCATCATCAAGAGTATACTTTTTGCATAAAGCGTTCCAGATCATATATGCATACTCGTATGAGTTATACACATTGTATAGATCAATGGAAAGCGCATTCAATATCCAATTTTTACACTAAAAATCAGCTTGAATCCATGCAATCCGTTTTACATCTTCTTCCAGAACCTCACTTTGTGGTGGTTTGGGATCCGACAATGCAAAAACAACCCCTATTTGGGTTAAAGCAAAAAGAAGCATTTGGCTCCATCTCTTGAAATTCTGCCCATCAAATTGTTCGATCTTATTGAACTCTCCAACAATACTCATCTTCTCCAATGTGGGTTGAAGAGTGGTAACAGTAGGGACCACATTAGTTGGAATGGGATCAACATTTCATGTGTCCTTTTGACCAAGTGTATCTTGTCCAGCCATAGTCTTAAATCTGTTTATAACAGTATTAAGATCCACTATTAGAAACAGTCACAATGTATTTAAAGACCTTAAGATTGTTAGCAACGGACTATGGGCAGAACAATATAAGAATACAAACAGTAATAAAAGCATAAACAGCAGTACGAAACAAGAGTAT
Organism: Telopea speciosissima; assembly: GCF_018873765.1. NCBI lineage: Eukaryota > Viridiplantae > Streptophyta > Magnoliopsida > Proteales > Proteaceae > Telopea > Telopea speciosissima. The sequence continues at coordinate 59,042,495 of NC_057919.1, read as the reverse complement.
AAATAGTCAAATAAATATACGTACTTGTTACTTGCAGGATATCGCCAAAGGAGACAGTAGGTTGGATCGAGTCGTATCTAGATGACACTCTCTTTAAGGTCTTTAATAGCCCTTATTAGTGCAGACCGGGAATAGTGCGATTATACCTCCAAGATGAAATGATCCACTAATCACTAAAGGCGGCATTCCCAAACTGATTACAGAAGGGGTCCGAAAGCTATACTCAACACATAGAGACAGTAAGGACGGACAGAAACACTCTCTGATGAAAAACAGAGAAGAACCACTCCTTGAGAAGCAACAAAATAGGAAGAGACTAAGTGAAGTTACCCCTGCCAAGACCCTTGTATATATAGAATACGTAGAGGCAGGTTGTAAAGGTACTATACGTATGCAGGCGTCCCTGTATATGTACAGGTACTTTAGGTGTCTCCTTATGTACAGGTACTAATACACACTCGTATAGGTACTGTAGGTGCATGTATAAAAACAAAAATAAGATATTTATTTATACACACACACACCCACACCCGGACCAGGACTCTGCCCGATTCCGTTCGGTTTGGCGCGCGTGCGCGCGCGTGATTTAAAAACACCCCGGACCAACCCCCACACAAGTGAGAGGACACACTTCTCTCTAAGGAACCCATGTCCCTTAAGGACCCATGAATACTTATAAGCAAGCTCACATCCTTGAAGCTAACCAATGTGGGACTAAACAACATTGGTTCTTTTACAAATGCAACTCAAAATATGGAGGGAAATGAAAACTCAAATTTGAATAAGATTGGACAATGAAAAGACCTTTTAGACAAAAGACAAAGACCACATGTGACAAAGACCTTTTGAATCTTTAGTATAATGAGATATAATGAAATTGAATTTAATTTTATCCAACAGATTGTTCATTTCAGGAGTTCCGCACATCTTCGAGGAATATGACATCATTCATGCTCAAAAAAAAAAAAAAAAAAAAAAAAATCTCTCCTGTTCAAGTTTTGATTGATTAATAGCATCATGGCAGTTTCCAACTGCGCTAGGGTTCTTCCTTGTTCTTTTGATTGCCCCCCAGATCCCCATTTCACTGGCAACCTTCGCCCTAAGATACCCTCGTTATCTTCTAGCAAGGCCCGTTCGCTTCCTTTCCAAGGAGGATCATCGCCTTCCTATCCCTTCTTTGGCTCGGGTTTGCCTTCTCTTATCCTCAAGTTCCCTCCCAATTTCGTCCCTCAGCTCAGCAACAAAGCTCAGAGGAATTGCAGCAACATCGGCGTGGCCCATGTCGTGGCTGCTGCTTGGTCGAACAATCCTTCTTCTGCTGTACCTGCTTCTGCTACATCACAACCACCACCACCTCCTCTGCTTCTCCCAATTTCTAGACCGAGCATGAAAATGGGTCAATAATGGCATCTATTGTAGGTGGAGGAATTCTCTCTTCTTGCTTCTTCCACCTTCAGCCAAGCAAAAACGATGAAGAAAATCTGGTTTGTATTTGGGATATTGGGGATTTAACCTTAAGGGTATAATAGGAAGTTCACCTTATGGTAAGGGTAATTTCACCATTATAAAAGAGTTAACAACCACTTAACTGCACAGACCTAATGGAGTGGACTAAGTTGAAATAAAAATATAAAATAAGGGTAGTCTGTGCCATTTTGACAAAATTTAGGGTGTCCTTATCATTTTGAATAGTTATAGGGGGTGTCTGTGAAATTTGCCCTTATTTTTATGTTTCATCAATTTTTAGAACGACAAATTTAATGGTAGTATCGATGGGACTTACTAATTTTTTATGTTAATGGGTTTCCATTTTTTTTTGGGAAAATTTCACGGAGACCCCCTCAAAGTATTCATTATGTCACGGACTTACAAATCTTGGTCAAAATGGCAACCTTCCCCCTCACGTTAAGCAGGGTTAGCACCCAAAGTTAAATTGTCGATTTTACCCTCTTAGTTATTTAAATAAAAAATGAGTAAATGACACTTAAGACCTAACGTTTGATAAAATTATAAGTTGGGTATCCAATGTTTGACAAATTCCATTTAAGGTATTAAACCATCACCATTCACCACTGCCGCCGCCACCACCACACCCTCGTCTTCCCGCACGACCACCACCACCCCACCCCCTGCTGTCGACTACCCGTGACGCCCACCCAACTAAAATTGCCGTGTCCATGATTTGTTTATTCGTTTCCGTAAAGCCGCTCTACGATTCCATCCCTTCCATCCTTCAATTCGCTTCTGGAATCCAAAGAGTCAACAGAGATTGCCGTGTCCATGAAATTTCAGACATCCACCCCTTGAATTCCTTAAAATCAATCTAAAATCATCATAGTCCATTGTAAAAAATAACCTCCGATCTCCAAATTTCACCTGATTTTTCCCACTGGAAATTGTTGGAAGACCTAGAGGTTGGATTTCATACAATTTGCAAATTGATCCGATTAGATAACGTTAAGAAAAACAAAATGAGGTCGTTAACATCATTTAACCTGCAAAAACCAGGGAAAGAAGTGGTGGCAGGGGTTTTGAGTTGGGGTAAAGAATGAAGTGAGGAAGATGGGTTTCGTTTTGGGGGTTTGGGAAAGGGAGTGGGTAACGACGATGATGAAAATTTAGTTAATGGAAGGGAAATAGAGGTGAATTTTGAAGTTCAGTGGAGAGATGGGTTCGGTTATGGTGTATGGAGAATAATAAGAATAAGAAGAAGAAGAAGGGGAAAGAGAGGGTGGTTGGACGACGGCTGTGAACAGGTAATAAACAAAAAAACAAAATGGTCTTCAATATTGCTTCATTCTTATCTCTAATAATCTGTTTGATTTCTGATCTAAAATTGAAGAAATTCAAAAGCAACAAATAAAATCGCACAATATGGGTACCTTTGGTTGTGGAGGGAGTAGATTTGGTCAGGACAAACATTAGCGAGCACACTGTTGAATGCCATGGAAAAGGTATTACTGGGATGGGAAAAGAGGAAATCCTTGAGAATCTCCTCTGGAAAAGGTATTACTGGGATTAGTCTTTTCAGCACTCCTTGAAGAATCAGGGGTGCAGCTCCTTTGGTTGATGAGCTACTGCCTTGTTAAGATCGCCAATATCTTCTTCTTCTTCTTTGAGCTTGGAACAATCAAATTGAGATTCGAGAAACTAAAACTCGAAACAGGAACAGAGAAATTGAATGAAAATAAAAGAGGAATCGATGAATAGAAGAAGATGGAGATATGTAAAGTGTATTTATAGGTTGATAGACATGCGAGCCTGGGCATTGATTACAATGGTCCGTCTAGGTGCTGCCATGAAAGTCATTGACATTGGTGGTGGTCGGAGGTTGCAGTGGTGAACCAGAAAGAAACGAAGAAGAAGAAGAAATGGTGGGTCCCATGAAGAGAATGGTTTGTATTTGGGATTTTACCCTTAAGGGTTTTATGGGGAGTTCACAGGTAAGGGTAATTTTACCATTTAAAAAGAGTTAATAGCCACTTAACGGCAGAGAGCTAGCAGATTGGACTAAGTTGAAATTAAGTCATAAAGTAGGGGGTGTCTGTGACATTTTGACCAAGTTTGGTAAGTCTGTGATATATTGAATATGAATATGAATTAATCTTTCTCTCTCTCTACACTTTATATACACGTATTACGTAACACTGCCCTCCCCAAACAGAAAACTAACAACGAGATCAACAAGAGAGAGAAAGAAGAAGATGGGATCTGAAGGGAGAATAAACGAAGAGATGGGATGGAAAGCACCTGAAAGCCCTTCTTGCTGTGCAAACGGATGTGGTTTCTTTGGCAGACCAGTAACCCTTAACCTCTGCTCCAAGTGTTATAGGGACTTCTCTCTCCAACAAGCCAAACGCTGCTCTCCAATAAAAACTTCAAAAACGGTGCAACTGCAGCAGAAACACCCACAACAACTATCACTTCTCCCCTCATCGTTTTCGGGAAGTCCTGTTGAGATTTCTAATCCCAGTCCTTGCCGGTGCCATTATTGAATCATCTCCGGTGTTGGTGATGAAGAATATAAGTGTATGAGTTGCAGTAAGAAAGTAGCTAGGGTTACTAGGGTTCAACTGCAGGTGTGGAGGTAGTTTGTGCTCAAAGCACAGGTACCCTGGAAGTAGTTGTGGGTCAAGAAGCTATTGCTAAAGCTAATCCTTTGGTCAAGTCTGAAAAGATTGAGAGGTTATGAGTTCCAAGTTTCAACTTCTACATCTTTCATAGTTCATAGTAGATCTCATTATTTTCTATTTTTAGATTGTAGTTTTCTTTTTTGTTATCTACAGAGTAAGAATTTGTAATACGGACATTTACTACTATTGAAAAATTAAAGAGAGAATAGTACAATACATGGTGGTCACTATGATTTGAACTTTAGGAATTCTTGATTTGCTTGCTATAAGGAATTTCATTGATAAATTAATGAGAAAAGTTTGGCCAACCCATGATGGGTCATAGAGGATTGGGTTAACCGAGCAAATTTGGTGTGTGATGAGTTGTGGATTGGATTTGCTATATTACATCATATACCAGAATCTGTACCTCCTAAGAAACATATCAAGATAATCAATCTTATACATACAATGAGTATCAACAAAATATGACACCATGGTTGTTTAAGAAGAGGAATATATCTTCCCTTTCTTTCATACTTGTGACCATACCCGATCAAAACCAACATTTTCTCCTCTTTTTTTTTTTTTTTCTTTTTTATTTAAAAAAATCGAAACTGATTTTATTGATCTCTATAACAATCTTTTCTCTAGCATTCTAAAGTTGTGTTTTCTATGCATTCTTTGGAACTCTGGATCAAGAGTGTGCTCTAGATTATAAAAAAAATGTTGTTTGATAAACGTTTCATTCTCAAATCCTTGGTGTAGATTCAAGAAATATTTCTATTGCCTTAAACATTCTCGATATACAATGGTAGAGATTATTGTAGTTGGTAACCATTACAATGGAAGTTGGATCGGAATAGAAGTCTACATGTGATAATAACATAAACTCCATATAGGAGCCGAATATAGAGTTTCATTGTGAGAGGAGACTCCATATTGGTCAATACACCCTGTCAAGGGGAATAGTCAAAGCAGGAATCTTCAACTTGTAATGCATAAACTAAAAACGAGTAGTAAGTAGCACCTTGGTTAGAACAACGGCTTGCTGATCGGTGGTTGAGATAAACTGCACAGAAAGCTAGCATTTGGCAACCCGATCGCTAACAAAGTGAAAATCTATCTCAACATGTTTCGTATGGGCATGAAAGTCGGGGTTGGTAGATAAATATGTAGAGCCAATATTGTCACACCATAGGATAGGCGGCCCACGCAAGGGAAAACAAGTTCCTTGAACTAGGATTCAAGCCATATGAGTTTTGCAGAAGCATCAATTAGGGCCTTTTATTCAGACTCCATGGAGGAACGAGCCATAGTTTTCTTCCAAATAAAGTGCAAAACTTTTGGGGGAGTTTTTGAAGACTAAATTACATTCCATGCAACCTTGGATATTGAGCAGCTCTTGGATAATTAGGATAAGCTGGGACCCCAATCGGTAAGCTGACATCACAGAAAAAGTACCTTTAGTGTGGGGCCCCCAACAAGGAGAGTCCTGGTCTCCCTCAGAGCTCAGAGGGATCCTAAGGATGGCCTCCACTTCTAAAGGGGGGAAAAAGAGACCACAGCTTTGAAACATCCCATATTGAGTCCCCTACAAGCAAGTCAGAGACCAATCAAGAGAACAAAGAGGCACACAAAATGCGGATATCTCTACCATTTCCAACACCCCACAAGGTTGCAGGAAGGGGAGGGCCTGAATGGTTCGAGAAGTGCGTAGTTGAAGGTTGTTGGGAAGGAAGGGAGGAGGTTCTCACAAGGGTAGGATTGCAAGTTACAGTAACAGGACCTGTGGGAGGTGGAAAATGAATGGAGGTTATGGGGTTAAATTGATAATTTTCTTTCTGACCCATTCCAGTCCATGCATTTCCTTCCCCTCCCCATGATCAGGGCCAATTAGGGTTAACCCGGCCCGACCCAACCCTGAGGACAAGTAAGGATTGGATTTTTCTGGCCCTGAGTTAGGATTGGGTCGGGCCTGGGCCCAACTAAGGGGACTTAGGGTTAGGCTAGGGTTCTATAAAGCCCGGCCAAACCCGACCTTGTTGCAACCCTAATCATAATCATTATTTTTATTTATTAAATTTTGATATTTAGCTAGAATTATGCATTTTTTTTGGATGGATAAATAATTCAATTAACAAAGGGAGAAGAAAAGGGGGAGGGGATACAAGAAAAAGCCGCCACAAGCCCTACCAAAATCAGGGACAAGACAAGGGGCAAAGCCCAACCCAAAAACACATTCAAAAATAACAAGCCAGGCAAACCAAAGAACCAGAGAACCAAGTTGGGCTCGAAAAAGGCCAACTAACCCAAGACAAAAGGCTCATCGCATAGAGCATCAATCACCTAAATATAAAATTGACCTTCTTCCCATTCAGGTTGAAGGGAGGAATGGGAGGAACCACCCATCTCCCACTTTGATTCTTCAAAGCAGAGGAAGGACCATAAGATGGGCCATTGTCTATTGCTTCCGAAACAACATCAACGGGATTAACTTCAAGCACTACATGGATTTCACCACCTCGAGCCACAGAAACTTCATCGAAGTCTTTGGCATTGTGCTTCTCAAATGGCAAAAGCCTCAAGCTTGATTCGTTGGTGACCTGCAGCTGGCTTCCAACGTGGGTAGGAGTCCTATGAGTTCTTGGTTGACCCTCTCCAACTGGAAGGAACTGACCTTCAGCCTAGTAGTGGGGTGCACTATGTCCGATCACATTTGCAAATTGAAGCACCTTTGAGACTATGGTGATTACATTGGAAGGAGTATGCGGATCTGAAAAAGGGTCCTTCCCTCCCTTACACAAACTGTCGGACGTGTGGATGTCTGATTGGGAAGACAAATCCACTAGCAAAGGATCTTATCGATGCAACACTTTGGCAGTTTCAACGACAGGGTGTTGACTGACATCGACCCACTTCTGTAGCATTAATTCTGTATCAGTCACACCCTCTTCACACGCAAGAGTTGTAAACCTATTGTGGCTATATTCGGGCATGAGAACTGGCTCTTGGTTCAAAGGAGATGGTTGTTGATCCAAAAACATGCAAGTTTGGGCCTGCAAAGATCTGCATTCTTCCCATTGTTGCAGCTCATCCACCATTCCCACTCTCTCATTCGGCATCAAATCAGACGCAAGAGCTACATCAGCATCTTCTTCAACACTTCCTGCACATTGAAACGTCCCTGATTTCTCCGGCATGTGAGTAACACCTTCATCCCGCACAAGTTTCTCCAAACTATCGACTTCCAATCTCTTGGGACCAGTAGCCATCCAAGTCTGATGCCTATGCCTCACAGCGGGCTTTGAGAAACCCATTTCATTAGAGGGAAGATTAGAAGATACCCCCTTCTCATCGCAGCTTGAGAAGCAACAAGAGTAGATGGGCCAGTACGAGAGCACTGGTTGTTCCCATGCCCAAACACAAGACAGTGGGAGCAGCGAGACGGCTGCCAATCATAGAGCACCGATTGAGTGAAACTCTGGCCATCTTCATCGGCAATGGTTATGGAGGATGGAAGATCACTAGCCGCTGAAATTTCAATACAAATCCGAGTAAATGAAAGTCTTGCTTGTGATTTGGTCCAGTTATCCGAGTACAGTGGAGTTCCTAGAGTGCTTCCAATGATGCTTAAGGCTTTCTCTGTTCACAAGTGGAAAGGGAGATTAGGTAAATTTACCCAAATGGGAACAGAAGAACAAGAAATCTGGGATAAGCAAGAATGAGGAGACCATGGCCTAAGAAAGATTTGTTTCTTTTGAACGAACTAGGGTCCCTCCTCTAAGGCACAAATTTTATCATCTTTTGAGGTGAATTTGAAGATGAAGATACCACTCTCCAGTAAGAAGACTTCAACAGAACCTACAGGCTTCCATTGCCTAAGAAGGACATCTCGAGTAAGCATAAACGGCAATTTTTGGCCCAAGAAATAACCTAGGAGAGTGTTGTATCATTGGTTAGCTCCCTCTTGTAAGATATCCTTTGGGCATATTGCTACAAGCTTCCCTTCCACCGACGTAGGCGAGACAAAGTGGAGTTTAAATCCTCCTTCCACACCAGAGTTTCGAGAGAACAAGGAGGACCAGTTGTTTCCTCCACCACCAACAATACCAGACTGAGGGGAAGAAGGGGAAGAAGAAGCCAGCCCAGCCCTGTGCGGCAACCTCTCAGCAGATCCAGAAGCTCCCACCTCGGAAGACACCTGCTGGTTTTGAAAAGCATCACCCGCATCCCTCACCTCACTAATCTGAAGAGAAACCTTCAGAGGCTTCTTCACTTGATCGGAGGGAGATTTCGATGGAGCCTCTTTTCAGTCGCCGAAATGCCACTTCAAATTTTAGAAGCAAGCAAATAAGAGATGAATTATGCATTAAATAAGAGAGAATAAGAAAAATTTATCCCTACCTAATCTGCTTCTAGAACTCCTTTCTTCTGTTTATAAACTCTGCACGTACCTATTCACAAATGACGCGGCATATCCATTCCAATTCCCAATACCGTTAAAGTAAAAAACATAATTTCCGATTTTAATGGGTTTGCATTTCCAAATCCGAGTATGAATAATTGAATATGAATTAATCTCTCTCTCTACTTTATATAAACGTATTATGTAACACTCCCCTCTAATAGGAATACAGCTGAGTCTGTTACAGTTGCTAGTTGCTAGTTGCTAGTTAGTTTGTTCATTTTTCTGTTTCTGACATCATAATCCACTACATGGTACCCTAATGTCCACGTGTAGGCACCATATGTAACTTAAGCTATTTGCTGTTTCTATATAAATGAAAGCAGTTTGTCTTCTCAAGCTCTGCATGCATGTGTCAGAAACATTCCCAAAATCTCTGTGTCTTCTCATTTCCTCTGTGTCTTCTCATTCCTTGATACCCTCCCAAATAGAAAACTAACAACGAGAACAACAAGAGAGAGAAAGAAGAAGAAGATGGGTTCTGAAGCGAGAAAAAACGAAGAGATGGGAGGGAAAGCACCCGAAAACCCTTCTCGCTGTGCAAACGGATGTGGTATCTTTGGCAAACCAGCAACCCTTAACCTCTGCTCCAAGTGTTATAGGGACTTCTCTCTCCAAGAAGCCAAACGCTGCTCTCCAATAAAATCGTCAAAACCCCTGCAACTACCACTCCTCCCCTCATCGTCTTTTGGAAGTCCTGTTGAGATTTCTAATCCCACAGTCCTTGCCGGTGCCATTAATGAATCATCTCCGGTGGTGATGATGAAGAATAATAAGTGTATGAGTTACAGCAAGAAAGTAGGGTTGCTAGGGTTCAACTGTAGGTGTGGAAGTACTTTCTGCTCAAAGCATAGGTTCCCTGAGATGCATGTCTGTTTCTTCAACTACAAGGTTGTGGGTCAAGAAGCTATTGCTAAGGCTAATCCATTGGTCAAGTCTGAAAAGATTGAGAGGTTATGAGTTCCATTTCATGATTATATCTGGTAAGTCCCCTCATTTTGACCCTCGTTTTTATTTTTGCATGCTACATAATTTAAGTATGGGAAGGGGGGATTCATCGAATTGTAGTCTTTACTTTGGTTCAAGATCGAGTGTGTAGCCTTTTTAGTTTACTTTTCTGAAAGACTTTGAGAGCATCCAACATACCATGCACTTTCAAGTAATAAAAATTCCGCATTGAGGAGGGAATTGGAATATAGCGATCAAAGGGATTTTAAATTCTTTGAAAGTACACTGTCTACTGAGAGAGCCGATTTTGTTAGTCATCCTGTTTACACTATTTTTGGTTAGGTGCTAAGGTTGAACCATGATACACTTGCATGATATATATAGTTGATTGCCAAGAAAAAAAATTTATTTGCTCTTTGATCCAGTCTTGGCTTGTAGCATATTTAGTTTGAATAAGTAAGCCCGAGGGGTGTTTTACACCTAATTCCTTAAAGCCGTCTGGTTTGAGATTAATTGGCCTAAAACTCGCTACAAGAGCCACCTAGAAAGCTTAAGAGGTCAAGACATTGCACGGATTAGAGGAGAATAAAAGAAACAAAAAAATAAAAAAAATTTTGAACTCATGCTGCATCAATGTCTAAAGCCACAATGTGTCAATCAAATGATATATGCACTGAAAATCTATTCCAACACTACTTAGTAACTTGGGTGTCTGGTGCAAGCCCTGCATGTCATTCAAGCCAATTGTAGTGGAGGGACATTTGAGTTCAATACTTGGAAAAATATGGCAAGTAAAATCAAAGTGAAATTGAAATTGTGCATGTGTTTAAAGGTTCTAGCAAGGTTCCGAGCTGAAATCTTTTGTAGCCTAGATGACCTACTCGATCTAATCTCAAGGAAAAACAGCAACTCACCCTACCCCAAACCTCCCTAAGTTAGATGTATGACAGTTCTCCAACTCACAGTGGGATAATAAAGTTCAAGTGTGGGGAAATATCTAGAAATTCTCAAAGTAAATAATTTTGGAGTGGCCGCATTCTTTATCTTGGCCATAGTATTGATTTACAATAAGAATTTATTTGTTCTTTCATCCAGTCTTGACTTGTAGCCTATTTGGTTTGAGTAAGAAAGCCCGAGGGGTGTTTTACACCTAATTCCTTAAAGCCGTTTGGTTTGAGAGTAATTGGCCTAAAGCTCACTACAAGAGCCACCTAGAAAGCTTAAGAGGTCAAGATATTGCACGGATTGGAGTAGAATAAAATAAAAAAAAAAGTTTGAACTCATACTGCTTCAATGTCTAAAGCCACAATCACTACAACAAAATACACTTATAGCTACGGATACTTTACTGCGGTTTTTTAAAACCGCAGCTATAAATGTCTTAAAACTGCGGTTTCTTTATATGTAGTAATATGAGATACTTATTGCTGCGGTATTTAAAAACCGCAGTAACAGAGGACCTTGTAACTGCAGAAACAAAATTGCAGTTAAAAATTGTAGTAATATGGAACACTTATTGTTGCGGTATTTAAAATCGTAGTAATCGAGGACTGGTAACTGCAGAAACAAAACCACAGTTAAAAGCCGCAGTAATATGAGACACTTTTTACTGCAGTATTTAAAACCACAATAACAGAGGACCCTATAACTACGGAAACAAAGCCGTAGTTAAAAACCGCAGTGATATGAGATACATTTTACTGCAATATTTAAAATTGCAATAATAGAGGAATCTATAAATGCGGAAACAAAACTGCAATTAAAAATTGCAGTAATATGAGATACTTATTGCTGCGGTATTCAAAATCGCAATAAAACAGAGGACCTTATAACTACGAAAACAAAATCACAGTTAAAAAGTGCAGTAATATCTGGTACCTATTGTTGTGGTATTTAAAATCACACTAATAGAGGACCCTATAACTATGGAAACAAAATCGCAATTATATGGAATACTTATTGATGTGGTATTTAAAACTACAGCAATAGAGGACCCTATAACTGTAGGAACAAAATCTTAAAAATCGTAGTAATATAAGATACTTGATGTGGTATTTAAAACTGTGGTAACTACATCTCTCCCCCAACCTATGACCCCTAAATTCATTCTCACCCAAACCTACCTGCAAACCGTTTCCTTCGCTCACTCTCACTCTCCAATAACCCTGTTCACTCTAGACTTTCGATCTATTGCATCGACGACCGCGACGAAGGCAATCTCTCTCTCTCTCTCTCTCACACAGAGAGAACCCTCTCCCATAGTCATTACCTTCAGCCAGCACCATAGTTAGTAAAATCGTGTATAATATGCATACACGTACATATCACTAAAAAAAAACATTTTTTTAACCGGAACTGGGTGCAAGGGTGTGCATACGTGTATAGCTTTTGCCTAGTTGCTTAAGAGTGTCAAATTTGAACTAGTTTCGAATAAGCCAAACCGAATCGAATAAAATGTTTTCTTCAATTTGAGTATCGAATTTCATAACCGAATCCAAACTGATTTTGGATATTAGTATATTATAATGAATTAATATAGGGAGAAAGAATGCTACTTGGTCACGAATGGCGTGCAACCCCTATGCCGAGACACATAGCCGCACAAAATGACCGTCGTGTCCCATGAAAAGGCGGAAATCCTTGAGGGTGCAACGGTCATTTTGTACAGCTCTCTGCTTGGGTGTAGGGGCCACGCACTGGACAAGACAAGGTAGCGTTCTCTTTCCCATTAATATATTATAGTATATTAATATATTATAATACTAATATATTACAGTATATATATATATATATATACAAATACATATTTATATTACTAGAAGTATTTTTAGATTTTATATACTATACTATAGTATAATAGATTATATTATATATTATATATTATAATATATGGACCGAGTATAAGAACCAGCTGAACCGTATAAATTGAAAATTGAACCGAACAATTCAGCTTAAATTATAATTTCAAAATAAACATGTGATTGGCTCTGAGATGTACGTTCGTCTGCACGTACATGAAGATGATCGATTCTCAATATAAATTGTGTTGAATATCTTTTTCTTTCCCGCCTTAAACCCGAGCCCCATTCCCTTCCCGCTTCTTCCTACCAAAAAGAAAGAAAAAAAAATCCATTCCCGCTTCCAGTCACCTGTGCGCCCCTTTCTCAATCTCTCAAATCTCTCTCCCCGCCTTTACCAAAATTAAAAAAAATCTCTCTCCCCGCGCACCCCTCTCTAATTCTCTCAAATCTCTCTCAACCCTATCTATTCCCTTCCGCTTCCAATCACCTCCACGCCCCACTCTATTTTTTTTCGGTAAATCCCACCCAGATGCTCAAAACCCCCAGTGGCGCCTCGGAAGAGCTCAAGAACGAATCAGCCGTTGAGAACCATCATCTCCATGGATTTGTTGCTACTGAGAGAGATTGGTCCTTCGTAGTAGGCTTGAGCCTTCTCCTCAACCTCCCAGATAGAATCGAGGTAGAGATTCACGTCTTGATGGGTTCGATTCAGAACCTGATAGAGAGAACGCCACTTGTGACGATCCATATCTCGGAGGTTCTTCCGACCGTGATGGTAAGGACCCAGGGAAATGATTTGTGGGACAAAGGCCTTGTCGGCCTTGCCGTAATCGTCGCCCACACGGAGGTACTGTGGGACTCGGTAGATGCAGAGCTTGGCCCATGAGGCAGCTTCATGATCTTGATGGGCTTGCTCTAGCTTTTCTCTAATGGAGATCGCCCAATCTGATTCCATTGGATTCGTTACTTCTCTTTCTTCTTTAACATTTTTGTCGTCACCATTGATTAATGTCAAATGCGATTGCGAAAAGGAGGATTCTTGCAGCGTCAGCCGCTGCTGCTCCGGAGGTGGCTGTGTATGGGATTGTCGCCAATGCAGTGGTCCCAATTGAAGGTCACGTGAAGGGATAGAACCAGGTGAGTTTGCGATTCCAGCTTTCACTGTTTCCCTCAGTTTGAGAGTGATGAGATACCAACTTAAAAGCTCCTTATTAAACACTGCTACCATTTTTCTAAGACTACAAAAGGTTTTTATGCTTTGAAATCAAGTTTTTTAGTTTCTTTCAGGAGCAATAGAGATAGCAGCCAAGAAGAAGGGGTGGTGAATTAGCTTAAAGGGAGGGATCTTTGCCATGTCCGGAATGCCATTTTCTAGAAGATAGGTTTTCTGGATTGAAATCTGAAACCCGTTTGGCGATATCTCTCTACCTGTCAAACTTGAAATGTTTGGGTGATTATAGCTAGAAGAGAGTTTTCGTGGTAAGTGCTTAGAATCTTAGTATGGGTGTAGGTGTATAACATTAGCATGATTATTTCTTTTATCCTGTCCATAATATAAAAGAGCTAAATCTATTTAAATCTCTCTCACTCTCTCTTTGCACTTTCCTCTGCATTTCAGTTTTAGTGGGATTCTCTTCTTTTGCAATATAGCTTCATTTTATTTGTTGCCTTTCTTGGGCTCAAGACGACTCTTTAGTGCCAAAGGACATTTAGATTTTCTTTCCATGATGTCTTCATTGTCTGAAATTGAACAAATGCTTTAGATTCTTTTTGTAGGGGAAGCAAAGTGGCTTCCAGCACACTTTGACTGTTTTGGCTAGGTTTCATAGCTGCTTGTCTGAGAGTAGATTGATTTCCAAAGGTAAGTTCTCTAGTTGCTTTAGCTAGGATATAGAGCTGTTAATGGGAGCTCCAACCCACCCCCCCCCCCCCCCAACCAAAAAAAAAAGGAAAAAGAATAGCATTATGATGTTGTAGATGCTTACTGCAATGATACCTATAGATTGTTTGTTTCTTTTTCTTTTGTAAGCTTAAGGGATAAATTATAGTTTTTGTTAATTCCTCACATGAGGGTTGGATGACTAGTTGATTATTCATTGTTTTTCAGGTCATGTTTGTATGTGGTTCCGATCTACTTTAATCTTTTAACATCCCTGGAGCTTGGATCTATGAGCAGGTATGTTTCTTGGAAGTCATGTTCTCTGCTTTCACTAAGAAGTTGGTTAGTTGATAAACTAATTAATTTTGATCATATTGATTCTCAACTTGCAAAATTTGTTGAAGTTACAAAATAATATTTGCATGCTTTTATCCGTATAGTTACTGTCCTAAGTAGAATATGTTCCCCATCATGTTTCTGTTTTATACTGTGAATTAGATTAGTGGCTCATTGTCAGATCCACCGTCCCTCTAGCAGCAAGTGAACAACAACAGGTGTACTCTAGCATTTGGATATGAGTAGTTTTGTTGCATATTATTTTTTTTTTCTGTTCTACCTCAAATTTAGATTATGAAATCACTTAAATCTAATTTAGTAACAATGTAGAAAGTGAAATCTGAGTTCAGAATTGATATCTATCAAAATGTCAATTTGAGATTAGAAGATCTGAATTTTAACTTGGTGGAAGGTAATAATCAGAATCTGAGTAATAAATCCAACTGATTTATGTGAAATCAACACATAATCTGTTTTGGCCCCCTTTCCTTTTTCTCATTAGAAACTTTGTTGATCCCAATTCCCAAATGCTTACAACTTTATACATGTGGTAATGATTGTTGTACAGGTTATAGAAGTATAGTGAACAATTTTAATAGATTTTTGGATCAACTCTCTGTCCTTTTCCATGGATTTCAAAGGCTACTTTGTATTGATTGTCAATTTGAAAGCTTAATATACTAGATGCTTTTAGGGTGCTAGTCTTAAAAGTTATTTTTATATTACAGTTTTTTTTATTTCTATTATAATTTATTGGTCATTATTTTTAACTATTATTTATTTCGAGAATAATCATTTGTTATCTATATATGTGTGATAGGTACCTGATGCCTATACTGGTCACAATGAGTCAACACTACAAGGGAATCGCTCTTCTTTAGCTAGTCATAATGCTTCTTCATCTCAACAAGGTAAAGTGATATATAATTTATGGTTTTATCATGAGTATTTATTAAATAATTGTTTAACAATTAATTTTATTAATATTGATTATAGGAGGTATCCCATAAACTCAAAATATAGTCAATCAAGAAGGTGGTAGACCATTGTAGAGTTCCCCATCAGCATAGCACTTGGGAGGCTGAGACTCGATCAAGATCTAAACAACAAGGAGCACTCAACTACTAGTCGAGTCTAGTAGAGAAGTTGTTTTTTTTTTTTTTTGGCGTACAATATGAATTGTTGGGAGTTGAGTGTTTTTAGGATACTACTATTGATTTGTTAGGTATTTTGGATTTAAGTGATTCGGATGGTGAACATGATTTTTATTTTAGATGTATTTTGAATTTAAGTGATTTGGATGATAAACACAATTTATGCATTTATATATATTTTGGTGTTAAACAATTATGTGTATTGAATGGTTTTTTATTTTAGCCATATTAGGTGTTGAATGGATTTTTATTTTAAATGTATTGTCTAATGAATGGATTATGTGGATTCAAGAAACAGGCATAATCTAAAATTTTCATAACTAAAATCCACAACTATAAATTTTGTTGCACAAAAAGTTGCCGTTATAATTTATAGTTATAGATTTTGATGCACAAAAATCCGCAACTAAAATCCATAGTTACAAGTTTCCTAAACAAAATCCGTAGCTAATATCTGCAGTTATAGCCTTTAATGCACAAAAATTTGCAATTGCAATCTGCATCTACATGTCTATAGATTTTGTTGCACAAAAAATCCGCAATTAAAAAATGTAGCTATAAATTTTGGGACGCAAAATTGTGTAGCTAAAATTTGCAACTATAGATTTGTTGCGGAAAAATCCACAACTAAAAGTCTGCAATTAGATATTGACTACGAAAAAATCCACAATTAAAATCCGCAGCAATAGATTTACTACGAAAAAATCCACAGTTAAATATCCGTAGCTAAAAAATATGCAGCTATAAATTTGTTGCTAAAAAATCCACAACTAAAAATCCGCAGCTATAGAGTACCCTTTTCCTGCGGTAGGATAACCGCAACTACAGACTTAGCGACGGCACTTGTACCTGCAGATAAAAAACCGCAGGTAATCTATAGTTATAGGCTATTGCTACGGATTTTTGGGCCTATTACTGCGGAAAAAAATGCAGTTATAAGCCCTTTTTGTTATAGTGAATGTGGCAATCAAATGATATATGCACTGAGAATCTATTCCAACACTACTTAGTAACTTGGGTGTTTGGTGCAAGCCCTACATGTCATTCAAGCCAATTGTAGTGGAGGGACATTTTGAGTTCAATACTTGAAAACATATGGCAAGTAAAATCAAAGTGAAATTGAAATTGTGCATGTATTTAAAGGTTCTACCAAGGTTCCGAGCTGAGACCAGGGATTCTAGTCTTTTTTTTTTTTAGAGGTTGACCAAGTGCCACCTGTCTGTCAAAACGACCGACCCCGGACGTACCCACCCTTGTGGGGAACCGGGTAAACAAAAGCCGCGATTAGAATAAAGGGGGTTCACTTGGATTGTAGTTAATTTACCTTTCCAGAGGTGTTGGTTCGAGTCCAACTGGGGGCATGGCCTTGGTCATATAGACATCTCGACGATCTTGCTTGGACCATATTTTATACCTCATTTTAACGTATTATTTACTGTCATTTTATTCCAAGAACAGTGCTACTCGGGTATTTTTTGTCATTTTTCAGGTTTAGGGGCATTTTGGTCAAAATGGAGAATACATGTCTAATTGGACCGCCAAACGCCAAATAATAAACCAACTTCGACTAACATCAATAACTCTTTTAAAATCAAAACAAAGTTGACTTGTTAATAATGGAGAGGAAGGAAGATGGGAAAGATAGAAGAATAACTAAAAAAAAAACTTGTAAATTCCTTGTACATGCAAAGCTGGTTTCCATCTTCTTCACTTGGCAAGGTTGAGGAATTTGTCCTACTTTTAGTTCTCTGCCTTCTTCAACAGCTCTGCATCTTCCTTTTTCTATTTGATTTTAACAATGGAACAGTTATTTCCCATCTTTTCTTTTTAAGAAAATGTTACTTTTCTTGCTTGCATCCACATGTGCATTTTTCAATATTTTTGTTGAGCTTCTGCAAGAGAGGGCGAAAAGTTAAGATATATTATTGAATAATTCACTCTCAAGGTGCCAATAATAATAACCAAATGATTGAGTCTCCAGATGTTTAAGGGTTTATCCAATAATCCATGTAATAGGTGAAGTTCTAACGTCACAACAACAAAATAAAGAATTAGGCAAAATATAAAGAAAAAAAATGGGGTGGGAAAATTTTAAATGTAATGGATAAATTTAAGTTATCCGGAGGACAGAAGAACTATCATCATATTCCCTTTTTTTTGTTTTTTTTTGTTTTATTTGTTTTTTTTAATTGTGTGGGTGTATGGAAACTTTTTTTTTTTTTTTTGCCAAAAGGTCATGTATATTAAGAAAAAAAAATAAAGTACAAAAGGAGCTGGTCGAGCTGGTAATCAACAAAAATCGAGTAGAAGCAAACTCCACCTACGACAAAGCCATCAGACGGGAAAGCAACTAAATGAACCAAACAAAATAAAGAAACAAAACTAGAACAGATTAAGACAATCTGAATCTAGGCCTTCTCTGAGCATTCACCCTCAGCTCCTCCTCCACATGATCAGGCCGTGAAAGAATCGGAGTTGAGACTTCAAACTGAGCGGCTGACTTTGCAAGGAAATAAAGCATTGTTTAACATTCCTTAATATACTATGTCCTATTGTAATGTGATACAAGGGATTCTCTTATTGAAACCCTACAAGGGGTCAAATAATTTGTAACTTTACTTTTTTTGCTCTTTTAGCTAGTATAAAACTCCATTTGGGAGGCTAGCTGCATTTGGGTGCCTAGAATTTGCAGATTAAGGAAGGAGTAGTGGGGCGTTCGGTGGAAATGAAACTTGAGTTTTCCTATAGTTGTTTGGTTGCTCGAGAAACTATATCTAATGTTGCAACAAATAACTTTATTATTGTATTTGGTTCTCTAGAAAATGACAAAAAAAAAAAAAGAAAAGATAAAAATTTGGAAAGGGGAAGGTTGGTAGGAGGTAACAACCTTCATCATCTTCGCTCCTAAAATTTATATTTTTTAATAGGACCCAGTTTTTATGCATGGCCGTGTACGTATAAGGTTGTGCCTTTCAACCGTTGCATGGTGGCGGACAAAAATATAATAACTTATTTCCCTCTCTCCCCATCCAATAGTTGAAGGCTAGATCGAGTACATAAATCGGCCATGCATAAAACCTTTTGCCTTTTTAATATGAAATCTAGAGGAAAAAAGAAAAGAGAAAAGAGAAAATAATATAAAGGAATATATACAAAAAATCTGTGGGTGAATATTTTCTACTTCTAGAAACATATAAATATAAGATTGTGTATAAGGGAGAGAGGGAGCGTGGTGTGGCGGCGGCTAGGGTTTTTTCTAGGGTTTGTCATGCAAGCAGCGGTTCCCATCATGCGACGGTGGCCTTGGATGCATCAGAGGCACCTGTGATCAATGGAGGGGTCAAGGATGGAGTTCCTGCTGGGGAGGAGGATCTAGGTTCGGCTGGGGTTTCCTTACAGCGATCGTTTGCAGCGGTAGTTGGAGCTCAGATTCCCATTGTGGAGAATCTCCCCCAGCCAGTGAGGGATGGCAGTATGATTTGCATCAAGATTCCCCAGTCAGCCTATGAGGAGCAGATGGATCGGCTTAGGTTTTTGTTGATTGGAAGGTTAAATTTCAGGTATCTCTCGATGAACGATGTGCGTAGATTCACACGGGATTCTTGGGCCCTTGAAGGGACTGTGGAGTTGAAAACCCTTGGAATAGGATTTGTGCTTTTCAAGTTTGATCATAAAGCAGATATGACAAAGATCTGGAGACGGGGTCCTTTTCGCATTGAAGGGCAATTGTTAAGGTCCCATCGATGGAGCCCTTATTTTAATGTGGAAACTCAGCAGATGACCCATCGGCTAACCTGGATCCAGCTACTGGGACTGCCGCAGGAATACTGGCATGATGAGATCTTGTTCTCAATCGCTAATGCAGTGGGGCGACCGGTAGCCATTGATAGGAAGACAAAGGACTCGTTCTACGGCCACTTTGCTAGGGTTTGTGTGGACGAGGATGAAACCCTGCCTAGGGTTACAGAGGTATTGGTGGAGCTGGAACAGCCGGGTAGTGCTGAGTTATTCCTCTTCAAACAGCCTGTTGTGTTCAAGGATCCGCCGTCACGGTGTGGGGAATGTAGGAAATTTGGCAATAAATCGGATCATGCCCCAACAATGTGCATGAGCCATGAGAGGAGCCCACGATCCCGGGTGTAGTTTATGTCGATGATCATGAAAAGCCACACCATGGGCTATGGAGAAGGAAAAGGAAGGCGGCTTCTCCCCCAATCCATGTCGTGGGGAGTGGGGCCACATGATCAGGAGAGGAGTGCATGGGGGTGGAAGTTTCATAGGTGCAGATGGTTCAAGAGGGCTCTGTGGGTGCTTTGGAAGTGGTGCTACACCAAGGGGTTGTTATTGAAACCCAGCCTGTTCATACAGATTTGGGGGGTTCTGTTGAAGTAGTGTTGGAGTGTCCTAGTAGTAAGGACCTTATGGAGAAGTCTAAGGAGGTGGATGAAGTGGAGCAGCAGGATCAAGGGGATGCAGTTTTATCGTTGAAAGGCCAGGGGAGTGGGCATGATCCATCGGCTTCGGTGACGGCCTTTGATGAGGTCAGGCAGGTGGATGCGGTTTTAGCTGGTACTTTTACACCAATAACGAGCAAAAATGCTGGAAAGCAGCCAACAAAGGCTTGGAATCAACCACGCAGAGCTGCAACGGAAGCCACAAAAACATTGGTTTTAAAATAAAGGTAATCTTTTGGAATTTGTGTGGAATTCTCAACAGCCGAACAAAGGCTGCTTTAAGAATTCTAGTCAAAACTCATGCACCTGATGTGTTATGTATAGCTGAGCCAATGATTGGTCCAAAAAAGTTCCCAAAGTTATTTTTTAAGCATATGGGGTTCTCGGTTGAGTGTATACACAATGAAAGAGAAGGAAAGAACCCGAACCTGTGGATCACTTGGAGGAACTGCATTTAAAAGCCTATGGTTATTAGCTCCTCTAACCAACAAATTACAGTGTTCTTATAGGTGGGAGGGGTGAAAGTTTTTCTCTCGTCGGTTCATGCTAGTAGCTTCCGTGCACGGAGGAGAGATTTGTGGTCAGACCTGTCGAGTCAACCTTTTTTGGTAATGCCCTGGTTAGTGATTGGAGATTTTAATGCTACCCTTCTAGCTGCAGAGAAACGGGGTCATGGTGCGTTTAACAATGGCTCTGCAATGGAGTTTGCTGCTTTTTTAGATGCCTCCTCTCTTATCCAGCTGCCTTCAAAAGGAAATAAGTTCACTTGGAGCAATAATAGGAAGCGAGGGAATGCGACAGCCTTCTTGGATAGAAGTTTTTGTACTGCAGCGTGGTTAGATGTGTTCAGTGATACTTTCCAGCGTGTCCTGCCTCGTTCAGTTTCTGCTCACTCCTCCATAGTGGTATCTTCGGAAGTGGTGCCTAAGCCAAAGAACTGCCCTTTTGGAATGCAACGTTTTTGGCTGGAGCATAATGATTTTACTTTGGTTGTTGAGAGGTCATGGGCCGAGTATGTTTCGGGTTCCCCTTTCTTTGTGGTGGTTCAAAAGCTTAAGCGGGTAAAGGGGGTACTAAGAGCCTGGTCTAGGTCAGCGTTTCCCAATGTGAATGTGGAGGTGGACCGATCTAGAGTTGCTTTAGAAGATGCACAGGAAGTTTTGGAGACAGTGGGAAGCTCGGAGTTCTTAGTCCAGTGTGAAGAACAGGTAAAGAAGGATTATGTCTCAGCTATTACCCTTCAGGAGAAGTACTGGGCGGAGAAATCTAAAGTCAGGTACCTCTCATGTGGTGATCGTAATACAAAATTTTTCCACCTTGCTACAAAAATCAGACTGTTAAAGGGCCTTATTAGAATGTTGAAGAAGCCAGATGGCACTATTCTCACTGAAAACACTCAGATTGGTAGTTTTGTTACAGAATTCTATGAGGCGTTTCACAAGCGAGGTCCCTCTGTGGCCCGACCTGAGATTCTATCGTCCATTCCCCCTGTCATTTCAAAAGAAGACAATGCTTTCCTTACTGCAGTCACTGGCAGAGAAGAGATAAAGGCGGCAGTTTTTTATTTGGATCCAGATAATGCCCCTGGGCTTGATGGATTCCCTGGGGCTTTTTTTAGACACTGTTGGAAGATCATCGAAAGGGATGTGTGTAGAGCTATTATGAGTTTTTTCCGTGAGGGCATTATCACGAAGGGGCTGAATAATAATTTCATCACCTTAATCCCTAAAGTGGAAGAAGCTGTTACCCTGGACAAGTTCCGTCCTATTTGTCTGAGGAATATTTTGTATAAGTTGATACCAAAAATCTTGGCTACTCGATTGTCGGGGTTCCTGTCTAAGCTGATCTCTGAGGAGCAAGGGGCATTCCAGAAAGGGATGGTGATCTTTTCCATTATTTGTGCTGCGTTTGAGCTGACAAATATGTAGCATGTTAAATCTTATGGGGGAGGAATGGGCCTCAAACTGGACATCCAAAAAGCTTATGACACAATGGAGTGGGACTTTATGTTTGATGTCATGAGGAAGTTCGGGTTTTGTGCATCATGGGTAAACATGATACATCAGCTCCTTTCTTCAGCTAAGCTCTCTATCTTGTTGAATGGAGGACCTGTGGGATTTTTTGGTGTTGAGAGGGGACTCAGGCAAGGAGATCCGTTGGCACCTCTTCTATTTATTATTGCAAAGGAAGCTTTATGCAGGGGGTTCACAAAATTAAAGGAAGAAAAGAAGATTTTTCCACTCCAAGGGCCACGTGGGGTAGTGGTTCCCACCCATTTACTTTTTACTGATGATGTTTTCCAATTTGTTAAAGCAGGTACTCGCTCTGTTCGATGCCTGAAGGATTTCTTGGAAGAATATCATGAGTACTCGGGGCAGAGTATAAACATTCATAAGAGAAAAATGTTCTTGTGTAATGTAAGTACTGTTAGAAGGGCGAAGATAAAGGACATTGTCGGATTCCCTGAGGGTAATTTTCCTACCAGATATCTAGGGATCGACATTTTTAAAGGAAGGGTCAAGAAGGATGCTATCTCGACATTGATGGACAAATTCAAAGCCAGATTGGCGGGATGGAAAGGAAAGCTAATTTCTTTGGCAGGGAGAGTCCAACTGGTCAGGTCAGTGATGTCTAGCATGCCAATTCATACCTTCTCAGTTTATTGGTGGCCTATCTCTTTAATTTCTTTAATGGAAAGATGGGTTCATAATTTTAGTTGGCGCGGAGATCCAGATGTTTCTAAAGGAATTACAGTGAAATGGGAGTGGGTGTGTAAGCCTTGCGAAGAAGGGGGTCTGAGCATCAGGAAATTAAGGGAGGTTAATAAGGCTGAGAATTCCCTTATTAGTACCTTCCTTCGAGCAAGATTCACTTCTAAGGGCAGAATTAAACACCAGATCAATTCTTCTTCTTCGATTTGGCTTGGCATCAAGAAGATGTGGGACTTTGTCTCGGATCATGAAGCTTGGGTTGTGGGGGATGGCTCAGCTATAGATTTCTGGCACGATCGTTGGCTTAATGGAGATATTGTTGCCGAACACCCTGGGTTTCAAGCTTGGGAGAATTGGTTAAAGACCTTTCACACACCACTGGCTAGCTTCATCTGAAACTCAAAGTGGAATTTCCCTGTGGTAGACACCCCAGTGCCTCAACAGATTATCAATCTAGCCTCCTCCATACCTCTTCCATCAGTCAAGGCTAAGGACACAAGATTTTGGACCCTATCCAAACAAGGTGAATTCACAGTTAAATCGGAGTGGGAGGGCCTTAGAAGAGATGAAAATCAGATAGCCTGGCATTCAGTGGTATGGGCACCTTACTTGCATCCTCGACATTCAATGTTTGGCTGGCGGATGATGCAGCAGAAATTTCCAACTGATGAGCTGGTTGCCCAGAAGGGCATCCCATTGGCCTCATGCTGTAACTTATGCTTGAAAGCTACTGATTCTCAAAGACACATTTTCCTTGAATGTTCTTTTTCTTTGAAATTGTGGCAGGGGTTTCGCTCCTTGTTTCAAAGAGCATGGCCAGCGAAGGATTCCATGCATGATTTGTTCATTTGGTGGAAGGAGAAAGCAGGTACTAGTGTTCTACCCAAGGTTTGGCTTACGAGCTTCATCTTCGTTCCTTTGGATATATGGAGTGAACGAAATATGAGGCGGTATGAAGGGAGCTGCAATAGGTCTGCCTCAGTCTGACGGCTACTAATATCAGACCTCAGGGATGCCTCAACACTAATGAAGTGCTCCATCAAGTCTATGCAGGATCTGGTTCTAGCTCGTGATATCGGTTTTTCCTTTCCAAATGCCCAGGCCAGAAGGATCATGGAAGTTCAGTGGAGAAAACCTGAAGAAAACTAGACGAAGCTAAACATTGATGGTTGCTCAATAGGGAATCCGGGAAATTCTAGTGCAGTAGGGATCTTACAAAACTGCCAGGGACATCCTAAGGGAAGCTTTGCTCAGTTCCTGGGGGTGTCTACAAATTTTACTGCTGAGTTCTCGGCTTTTTTCCTTGGAGTTAAAATGGCCAAGAAAAAAGGAATACAGAGGCTGTGGATAGAGTGCGATGCAAAAGTAGTTGTTACATCAATAAGAAACAGTAAAATACCTTGGTTGTTCAAACAATCATGGCTGGAAGTTGCAGGATACCTTAAAGACATTATGTGGAATATTACACATAGTTACAGGGAAGCAAATACTATAGCAGATCTTCTAGCCAAAAGGTGCGCCTCTTCAAATGTCTCTCAACGATGGGAGGAAGCCCCAAGCTATGCAAGAATTGAGATAGAGTGGGATATCCTGGAAAGGAGTAGGTTTCGGTTCTCATAATAGATCAACTGAGGGACTAGGGTCTTTCCAATGGTTCCTAATTTTATGTTTGGTATTGATGGTTGATGGCCATAGGTGAGAGGCTTTGATTTTGCCCTGACTCTTCACGTTGGGGACCTCTCCAATCTTGTATTATGTACTCTTTTATTAGTTAATATACACTTTGCTGACCTTTAGCAAAAAAAATATATAAGAAAATTTTGAGGATGAATATTTTCTACTTCTAGAAACAAATGAACGAAAAATTAATCTTCCATCTTCCATTTCTTTACAAAAATAGTTTAATATTCCATCAAAGTACTCATTTTTCTGATTTTCTACATGAAAATATTGTACTGTTCAAGAAAACCAAACCCGTCTTTAGGGCTTGAAACCATCAAGCTACATTACAGTGTAATTCAATTAATAGCATGTAATAAGGCATAGCTTCATCAAAATATAGAGTAAATAAAAAAAATAAAAAAACAGGAGGGTTTCTAACACTGGCATAGTAAGAAGGAATCTGCATACTATAACAATGAGGGGTTGGAAAATGGTATCATTCATATGGAGCCTTCGTAGAACTCATATAATCAAAATAAGAGAGTAAATGTCAATGTAGACCTAGGGATGTAAACGAATTGTATTCGGCTCAGATAGTGCTATATCCGCATCTGCATCTTGTTAGCTTTCGGACGGATTCAGATAGTGCTAAACGAATATGGACACGGATACGGATCGGATATTTTATCTGTTTACATGTAAATATAGCTTTTCGGATAGCTATAGCCTATCCGTATCCGCATCCGTTTAGCTTTCGGATGGATTCAGATAGTGCTAAACAGATACAGACACGGATTCGGAAACGGATTTCGGCTATTCATTTACACCCCTATGTAGACCCCACTGTTTATTATGTGAGAAGAGTATAAAAAAAAAATATTTATATAAAGGCGGCGCATGCTTCCTTTCCAATAAAATAAACTTTAGTTTTTCATGTGTCTAGAAAATTAAAGTAAAGCACAAATTGATTTCGTGTGTGAATTTTACTGATCCTAATGACTTCATGTTTTTATTTTCTCACACCTTACAAATGAATTAATTTTTAACGAACCTGCACTTGGCCCTAGAGGCATTTGATATGTTGCACTGCCAAATCCAACATGTTTGCCATATTTGTTTGCTGCAATGACATTCAAATTTAGATAGGTTTCTTGGACATAATACCATTTGTAGGTTAATGTGTGTGTGTGTGCATGTGTGTGTGTGAGTGTGTGTGTGTGTGTGTGTGTGTGTGTGTGTGTGTGTGTGTGTGTGTGTGTGTGTGTGAGAGAGAGAGAGAGAGAGAGAGAGAGAGAGAGAGAGAGATATTAGGGTTATTTATAGGTTAATGAAAGATAGAGAGAGAGGGAGAGAGAGAGAGAGAGAGAGAGAGAGAGATTAGGGTTATTTGTAGGTTAATGAAAGAGAGAGAGATTAGGGTTATTTATAAGTTAATGAAAGAGAGAGAGATTACGGTTTTTTTTTTTTTGGTTCGAAGAGATTACGGTTATTTATAGGTTAATAAGATACAGAGAGATAGAGAGATTAGGGTTATTTATATGTTAATGAGAGAGGGAGAGATTAGGAAATATGCGGTGGGTGCTCCAATAGGGAAGTTCCCTACTAGGGGGACTGTGTCAGCCTTTTTTTTTTTGCCAAAGGGGGAGAGATTAGTTGGTGTTGCCAGCAATGCCAAAGGGGGAGATTGTTGAGTTTGGGCAATGTTTGAAGGGTATATGTTGTCATTCTTGGCAACAGGACAGTAGTGTTATTGTTTGGAAGGTGCTTGAAATGTTGAAAATGTGTTTGGAATGGTTGCACATGTTTCTTGTATGATTTTGATGTGTTTTGATGCCCAAGGGCATTTTGGTTAATGTGGTGGCTTAGACAGTGGCATTGGTTTGGATGATGTGGCCAAATATTTAGGCCACATGGCCTTTTGAAGTAGTGGCAAGGCCACCTGGGCAGCAAGGGCTCGTGCTTGGGCAGCACAAGACCACGCGCATGGGCGTCACGAGGCACACGTGGTCGGGCATCAATAAGGCCACCAAGGGCCATAATTGTCGGAGCAGCAGTAAGGGGCATGGCCCCCATGCGCATTGGGCGGTATGCCCGAAGAGGTCCCTGCGAGCACGACTGGCTATGTCGGGTTGTTGGCTGGCTCGCAAGGCATTTCCATGCCTCAATCAATTTTCTAAGGTTTTCAGTTACAGAATGCTTTGGACCATTTTTCCTGTAAAAAGCTCTTTAATGTAATTTTTAAAAGTCAAAAGACCCTAAAAGAAATGTTTAAAAGTCATAGGGATGTTGGAATAAATATCAAAAAATGATGGAAGGGCCTGGTGGTAATTTTAAAAAGTTTGTATTTGGTCCATAGTGATGTTTGGGGTCCATCTCATGTTATTACTTCTGTTCAAGTACATAAATATTTTTGTAGTTTTTGTTGATGACAATACCAATTTTATATAGTTTTATCCTCTCTTACATAAGTTTGATGTTTTTTCTATCTTTCTCACTTTTCAATCTTTGGTTGAACGCTAATTCTCATGAAAAATTAAAGCTGTTTAAATAGATTGGAGAGGGGAATATCGGTGAAACCGGTCTTTCACTCCCCGCTCATGCCTCTGTCCCTATGTATTATTGGAATTATGCCTTTGACAGTGCTGTCTATTTAATTAACAGAATGCCCTCCAAAGTTTCAAATAGAGTGACCCCCTTTCAACTTCTTACACCTAGGACCCTGACTATTCCTTCTTACGTATTTTTGGGTGCCTTTGCTATCTTTATCTTTGACCCTATAATC
This sequence comes from Telopea speciosissima, assembly GCF_018873765.1. Classification (NCBI taxonomy): domain Eukaryota; kingdom Viridiplantae; phylum Streptophyta; class Magnoliopsida; order Proteales; family Proteaceae; genus Telopea; species Telopea speciosissima. The sequence continues at coordinate 59,015,188 of NC_057919.1, read as the reverse complement.
ATCACAAAATGCAGTTTTGATCAACTCCATGTGTTTTCTTGAGTTATAGTCCTACTCATGTTGGTTATCATTGACTGGATCTTTCCACCAATCGAATATATATACCACGACATGTTCGGTTTAATTGAGAGTGCTTTCCCTTTTGCTAATAAAAATCGTGGTGCTTCCCCTCCTTCAGTGCAACCATCCCCAACCCCGTGGGGTTCCATCCCCACTCGTGTGACACCCTTACCAGTGCCAGTTGCTGCTATACCAGCACCACACACCCCACCCTCACCGATGCCAACTCCCCAAAATCCTAACCCATCGTCCCCTATTTCTATCTCTCCTCCTTGTCACACCAAGCCCTTATCTGACCTGTATAATACCCTTCCTCCTATTAACCCTCCTATACCTTCCCCACCCATACCATCCTCATCAGTCCAGTCTTCCATAGCCCAACCCTTAACCAACTCATCTCCTGCAAGATCACATCCCATACGTTTAAGATCACATCCCCATGCTCTATCCACTGTTAAACCCCCATATGATGAGCGTACCAGCTACTCTCAAGCCCATAAAAAATACCCTGAATGACGCAAAGCTATGTCCAATGTGTTCAATGCTCTTCTAAAAAATGGCACTTGGTCCTTGGTTCCCCCTTCTCCCGGCATGAATCTGGTTGGCTGCAAGTGGGTTTACAAAATTAAAAGGAAAGCTGATGGGACATTGGAACGTTATTAAGCAAGGTTGGTCGCCAAGGGGTTACATCAACAGGAAGGCCAAAAAGATCCTGTCCAGCACCCTGCCTGGGCTGCTTGTGCAGTGCCAGACAGAGTGAGGCATGAAAAGACCGCCTCACCCTTGCTCAGGCAAGGCGCTCGGGTAGGGGTGAGGCGGTCTTTTCATGCCTTACTCTGTCCGACGCTGCATGTGCAGCCCGGGCAGAGTGCTGGATAGGTGCCAAGTCCACAGGAAGGGCTGGACTACTCTAAAACATTTAGCCCGGTTATAAAGCCCACCACTATTTGCACTATTTTGACTATTGCAGTTTTCCAAGGGTGGCATATGCGTCAACTTGATGTGCATTTAATATAATGCCTTTCTTCACGACATTCTCAATGAAATAGTTTATATGGCTTAACCTCAAGGCTTTGAGGATCTCACTAAGCCCAAACATGTGTGCAAGCTTCACCGGTCTTTATATGGCCTTAAATAGGCGCCTCGTGCTTGTTTCACAGGCTGTCCCAATATTTACTACAAAAGGGATTTACTGCTTTTAGAACCGATCCGTCTCTTTTTCTCTACAGATCGGGTTCCACCATTGCTTATATGTTGGTGTATATTGATGACATCATCGTTACAAGCAACTCTCCAGCTCAGGTGACTTCCCTACTGCAGCAATCGGCCACTAAGTTCTCCATCAAAGATCTTGGTCCTTTGCATTTTTTTCTTGGGATTGAAGCTCTTCCTCAGTACAATGGGTTATTACTCTCCCAGTCCCGTTATATAGATGATTTGCTACAACACTCTGGTATGCTTGACTATAAGCCCATCATGACACCAATGTCCACCACATCCTCCACATCTGACTCAGGGGGTGCTCTTATGGATGATACCAAACGATATAGGTTTATTGTTGGTGCTCTACAATATGTCACCTTGACCCTACCGGATGTGGCTTTTGAAGTCTATCCATCAAGGATACCAAGTCTATCATGACACTATGTCTCATAGGAAGACAACCAATCAAGGATGAGCCCTGCTACTCAGGGACTCTAACAACTACGAAGACTACCCACCATCAACCGAGACTCTCCACACTGCCACACCCCACTCTAAAAGGGAAGGTACTGTACCCATCTAAGGCATCTTGAATACTATTATTCATGTGTTTGCTCAGGAGATCTGACTTTGGCATCGGAGGGTCCTAGGCCGGAATCACACCGGTTCTCCTTTGTCACCCCCTGATCCTTTTACAGGTTACGGCACTCGAAGGACCGCCTGATGATTTGTTGACGAAACAGATTGGCACTGTTTATGGGAATGATGCTAGCCATCGTACCTACTAGCTTGTTCTCATAATCATACCATGGCACCACATGGCAAGAAGACCGTTCCCTCTACCAACAATGCTGCAAGGGAGGGGAACCGATCACCTCCTCTAGGGAGCTCACATTGCAAAGCCACTGACCATGTCTCTCAGGAGAGGGGGGTTCCGGAGAACCAACTGGTTGGGGTAGTCAACCTCAACCCTAAATTAGCCATTGAAGCCCCCGTGGGGCCAGCACTTGATCCTAATGCACCAGCGACTGTGGGTCAGATCAATGACTTGCAATGACAGATCCTCCACGAACAACAACTCTTCTGCGACTACCTGAGGCAGCTTACAACATCACACCATCGTAGGAGAGATCCTCGACAGGAGTAGAGCCCTAGGAGGTCACCTCCCAGGGGTAATAGGTCTGAAAGGTACACCAGGCAACGAGGGGAGCCTTCCCAACCTCCCAGGAGAACAGTGGACCTTCCAGTGCGATCGGACCGTGGGAGAACACCATCACATTGATCCGTGGTACCCAACCCAGAAGGGTCAATCAGGAGACCGATGTTCCAAAGTTGACTAGGAGGAAGTCATACACCAAGGTGAAGCTAGACCTATCGAGAACAAAGCCCCTCACGTTCACGTCAAGGTTCATCACGACGTGACCCTTCACCATTTCGCCAACATTCAAGGCGGGAGGGGACTTCGAGGAGAGGACATGAACGACGTCCTAATAAACGTCTTGCCAGGCGTGAGGGATGGACACGGGATGAAGAGCTCGATAAGAGACTCTGAGATCTGGATGAGAAGCTGGAAGGGTTGAAGAAACAGACCAAGGGCGAAACACACTCAATACCCGGGCAATGCCCATTCTCAACAGAGATCATGTCAGCCACACTCCCCTCCAGGTTTAGGTTACCCACCTTCGAACTCTATAATGGTACCATGGACCCTAATGACCACATCAACTATTTCAATAGTATGATGACACTGTGGTGGATCGGACGTGGTCTCCTGCCGAGCATTCCCTGCATCCCTCAAGGGTGTAGCTACTTCCTGATTCTCCAGACTACTTCACGGTTGATAAGTTCGTTCCTAGAACTGTGCGAGCAATTCGTTACCCACTTCCAGAGCAGCGTCAAACAGAAGAAGACCACTATCAATCTACTGAACGTGGTACAGAACCCTGGGGAGTCCCTCAGAGCGTATATCAACAGATTCACCAAGGAGTCCTTGGAGGTCCGAGATTTTGATGACCAGACCCATCATGCAGCCTTGGCTAGGGGCATCCGAGACCTAGACTTGATCAAAGACCTAGCACGTCATGAGACCAGGACCATGAAGGAGCTTCTGGAGCGGTGTAATGAGTTTGCCAACATGGCCGAAGTACTACAAGCTAGGAAGAAGATGATCGAGGCCAAGCCATAAGACAACAAGAGGTCAGCGCCAGATGACCGTAAAGAAAGTAAGAGATCGAGGATTGAACGTCGACAGGAGAAGGATGACCGCCCATCTGAAAGAACTGACCGTCATCCAGAGAGGAGTAAGAGAGCAAGCAATCCTGAGTTCACACCACTGAACACTACTAGGTCTCAGATCCTCATGCAGATTCAAGACCGTCACCTATGGAGAAGTAAAAGGAAGGTGGCTTCTCCCCCAATCCATGTCGTGAGGAGTGGGGCCATAGGAACAGGAGAGGAGTGCATGGGGGTGGAAGTTTCATAGGTGCAGATGGTTTAAGAGGGCTCTGTGGGTGCTTTGGAAGTGGTGCAACACCAAGGGGTTGTTATTGAAACCCAGCCTGTTCATACAGATTTGGGGGGTTCTATTGAAGTAGTGTTGGAGTGTCTTGGTAGTAAGGACCTTATGGAGTAGTCTAAGGAGGTGGATGAAGTGGGGCAGTAGGATCAAGGGAATGCAGTTTTATCTTTGAAAGGCTAGGGGAGTGGGCACGATCCGTCGGCTTCGATGACGGCCTTTGATGAGGTCAGGCACGTGGATGTGGTTTTAGCTAGTACTTTTACACCAGTAACAAGCAGAAATGCTGGAAAGCAGCCAACGAAGGCATGGAATCAACCACGCAGAGCTGCAACGGAAGCCACGAAAACATTGGTTTTAAAATGAAGGTAATCTTTTGGAATTTGCGTGGAATTCTCAACAGCCGAACAAAGGCTGCTTTAAGAATTCTAGTCAAAACTCATGCACCTGATGTGTTATGTATAGCTGAGCCAATGATTGGTCCAAAAAAGTTCCCAAAGTTATTTTTTAAGCATATGGGGTTCTCGGTTGAGTGTATACACAATGAAAGAGAAGGAAAGAACCCGAACCTGTGGATCACTTGGAGGAACTGCATTCAAAAGCTTGTGGTTATTAGCTCCTCTGACCAACAAATTACAATGTTCTTACAGGTGGGAGGGGTGAAAGTTTTTCTCTCGTCGGTTTATGCTAGTAGCTTCCGTGCACGGAGGAGAGATTTGTGGTCAGACCTGTCGAGTCAACCTTTTTTGGTAATGCCCTGGTTAGTGATCGGTGATTTTAATGCTACCCTTCTAGCTGCAGAGAAACGGGGTCATGGTGCGTTTAACAATGGCTCTGCAATGGAGTTTGCTGCTTTTTTAGATGCCTCCTCTCTTATCCAGCTGCCTTCAAAAGGAAATAAGTTCACTTGGAGCAATAATAGGAAGCGAGGGAATGCGATAGCCTTCTTGGACAGAAGTTTTTGTACTGCAGCGTGGTTAGATGTGTTCAGTGATACTTTCCAACGTGTCCTGCCTCGTTCAGTTTCTGCTCACTCCTCCATAGTGGTATCTTCGGAAGTGGTGCCTAAGCCAAAGAACTGCCCTTTTGGAATGCAACGTTTTTGGCTGGAGCATAATGATTTTACTTCGGTTGTTGAGAGGTCATGGGCCGAGTATGTTTCAGGTTCCCCTTTCTTTGTGGTGGTTCAGAAGCTTAAGCGGGTAAAGGGGGTACTAAGAGCCTGGTCTAGGTCAGCGTTTCCCAATGTGAATGTGGAGGTGGACCGATCTAGAGTTGCTTTAGAAGATGTACAGGAAGTTTTGGAGATAGTGGGAAGTTTGGAGTTCTTAGTCCAGTGTGAAGAACAGGCAAAGAAGGATTATGTCTCAGGTATTACCCTTCAGGAGAAGTACTGGGCGGAGAAATCTAAAGTCAGGTACCTCTCATATGGTGACAGTAATACAAATTTTTTCCACCTTGCTACAAAAATCAGACGATCAAAGAGCCTTATTAGAATGTTGAAGAAGCCAGATGGAACTATTCTCACTGAAAACACTCAGATTGGTAGTTTTGTTACAGAATTCTATGAGGAGTTTCACAAGCGAGGTCCCTCTGTGGCCCGACCTGAGATTCTATCATCCATTCCCCCTGTGATTTTAGAAGAAGACAATGCTTTCCTTACTGCAGTCACTAGCAGAGAAGAGATAAAGGCGGCGGTTTTTGATTTGGATCCGGATAGTGCCCCTGGGCCTGATGGATTCCCTGGGGCTTTTTTTAGACACTACTGGAAGATCATCGAAAGGGATGTGTGTAGAGCTATTATGAGTTTTTTCCGTGAGGGCATTATCACGAAGGGGGTGAATAATAATTTCATCACTTTAATCCCTAAAGTGGAAGAAGCTATTACCCTGGACAAGTTCCGTCCTATTTGTCTGGGGAATATTTTGTATAAGTTGATACCAAAAATCTTGGCTACTCGGTTGTCGGGGTTCTTGTCTAAGCTAATCTCTGAGGAGCAAGGGGCATTCCAGAAAGGGAAGGTGATCTTTTCCATTATTTGTACTGCGTCTCAGCTGACAAATATGTTGCATGTTAAATCTTATGGGGGAGGAATGGGCCTCAAACAGGACATCCAAAAAGCTTATGACACAATGGAGTGGGACTTTATGTTTGATGTCATGAGGAAGTTCGGGTTTTGTGCATCGTGGGTAAACATGATCCATCAGCTCCTTTCTTCATCTAAGCTCTCTATCTTGTTGAATGGAGGACCTGTGGGATTTTTCGGTGTTGAGAGGGGACTCAGGCAAGGAGATCCATTTGCACCTCTTCTATTTATTATTGTAGAGGAAGCTTTATGCAGGGGGTTCACAAAATTAAAGGAAGAAAAGAAGATTTCACCGCTCCAAGGGCCGCGTGGGGTAGTGGTTCCCACCCATTTACTTTTTGCTGATGATGTTTTCCTATTTGTTAAAGCAGGTACTCGCTCTGTTCGATGCCTGAAAGATTTCTTGGAAGAATATCATGAGTGCTCGGAGCAGAGTATAAACATTCATAAGAGAAAAATGTTCTTGTGTAATGTAAGTACTGTTAGAAGGGCGAAGATAAAGGACATTGTCGGATTCCCTGAGGGCTATTTTCCTACCAGATATCTAGGGATCGACATTTTTAAAGGAAGGGTCAAGAAGGATGCTATCTCGACATTGATGGATAAATTCAAAGCCAGATTGGCGGGATGGAAAGGAAACCTAATTTCTTTGGCAAGGAGAGTCCAACTGGTCAGGTCAGTGATGTCTAGCATGCCAATTCATACCTTCTCAGTTTATTGGTGACCTACCTCTTTAATTTCTTTAATGGTGAGATGGGTTTGAAATTTTATTTGGTGCGGAGATCCAGATGTTTCTAAAGGAATTACAGTGAAATGGGAGTGGGTGTGTAAGCCTTGCGAAGAAGGGGGTCTGGGCATCAGGAAATTAAGGGAGGTTAATAAGGCTAAGAATTCCATTATTAGTACCTTCCTTCGAGCAAGATTCACTTCTAAGGGCAGAATTAAACACCAGATCAATTCTTCTTCTTCGATTTGGCTTGGGATCAAGAAGATGTGGGACTTTGTCTCGGATCATGAAGCTTGGGTTGTGGGGGATGGCTCGGCTAGAGATTTCTAGCACGATCGTTGGCTAAATGGAGATATTGTTGCAGAACTACCTGGGTTCCAAGCTTGGGAGAATTGGTTAAAGACTTTTCACACACCACTGGCTAGCTTCATCTCAAACTCAAAGTGGAACTTCCCTGTGGTAGACACCCTAGTGCTTCAATAGATTATCAATCTAGCCTCCTCCATACTTCTTCCATCAGTCAAGGCTAAGGCCACAAGATTTTGGACCCTATCCAAACAAGGTGAATTCACAGTTAAATCGGCGTGGGAGGGCCTTAGAAGAGCTGAAAATCAGATAGCCTGGCATTCAGTGGTATGGGCACCTTACTTGCAACCTCGACATTCAATGTTTGGCTGGCGGATGATGCAGCAGAAATTGCCAACTAATGAGCTGGTTGCCCAGTAGGGCGTCCCATTGGCCTCATGCTGCAACTTATGCTTGAAAGCTACTAATTGTCAAAGACACATTTTCCTTGAATGTTCTTTTTCTTTGAAATTGTGGCAGGGGTTTCTCTCCTTGTTTCAAAGAGCATGGCTAGTGAAGGATTCCATGCATGATTTGTTCATTTGGAGGAAGGAGAAAGCAGGTACTAGTGTTCTACCCAAGGTGTGGCTTACGGGCTTCATCTTCATTCCTTTGCATATATGGAGTGAACGAAATAGGAGGCGGTATGAAGGGAGCTGCAATAGGTCTGCCTTAGTCTTATGGCTACTAATATCAGACCTCAGGGATGCCTCAACACTAATGAAGTGCTCCATCAAGTCTATACAGGATCTGGTTCTAGCTCGTGATATTGGTGTTTCCTTTCCAAATGCCCAGGACAGAAGGATCATGGAAGTTCAGTGGAGAAAACCTGAAGAAAACTGGACGAAGCTAAACATTGATTGTTGCTCAATAGGGAATCCGGGAAATTCTAGTGCAGCAAGAATCTTACAAAACTGCCAGGGACATCCTAAGGGAAGCTTTGCTCACTTCCTGGAGGTGTCTACAAATTTTACTGCTGAGTTCTCGGCTTTTTTCCTTGGAGTTAAAATGGCCAAGGAGAAAGGAATACAGAGGTTGTGGATAGAGTGCGATTCAAAAGCGGTTGTTACATCAATAAGAAACAGTAAAATACCTTGGTTGTTCAAACAATCATGGTTGGAAGTTGCAAGATACCTTAAAGACATTATGTGGAATATTACACATAGTTACAGGAAAGCAAATACTATAGCAGATCTTCTAGCCAAAAGGTGCGCCTCTTCAAATGTCTCTCAACGATGGGAGGCAGCCCCAAGCTATGCAAGAATTGAGATAGAGTTGGATATCCCGGAAAGGAGCAGGTTTCAGTTCTCATAATAGATCAACTGAGGGACTAGGGTGTTTCCAATGGTTCCTAATTTTATGTTTGGTATTGATGGTTGATGGCCATAGGTGAGAGGCTTTGATTTTGCCCTGACTCTTCACGTTGGGGACCTCTCCAATCTTGTATTATGTACTCTTTTATTAGTTAATATACACTTTGCTGACCTTTAGCAAAAAAAATATATAATAAAATTTTGAGGTTGAATATTTTCTACTTCTAGAAACCAATGAGCGAAAAATTAATCTTCCATCTTCCATTTCTTTATAAAAATAGTTTAATATTCCATCAAAGTACTCATTTTTCTGATTATCTACATGGAAATATTGTACTGTTCAAGAAAACAAAACCCATCTTTAGGGCTTGAAACCATCAAGCTACATTACAGTGTAATTCAATTAATAGCATGTAATAAGGCATAGCTTCATCAAAATATAGAGTAAATAAAAACAATAAAAAAAGAGGAGGGTTTCTAACAATGGCATAGTAAGAAGGAATCTGCATACTATAACAATGAGGGGTTGGAAAATGGTATCATTCATATGGTGCCTTCGTAGAACTCATATAATCAAAATAAGAGAGTAAATGTCAATGTAGACCTAGGGATGTAAACGAATTGTATTCGGCTCAGATAGTGCTATATCCGCATCTGCATCCGGTTAGCTTCCGGACGGATTCAGATAGTGCTAAACAGATATGGACACGGATACGGATCGGATATTTTATCTATTTACATGTAAATATAGTTTTTCGGATGGCTATAGCCTATTCGTATCCGCATCCGTTTAGCTTTCGGATGGATTCAGATAGTGCTGAACGGATACGGACACGGATTCGGAAACGGATTTCGGCTATTCATTTACACCCCTATGTAGACCCCACTGTTTATTATGTGAGAAGAGTATAAAAAAAAATATCTATATAAAGGCGGCGCATGCTTCCTTTCCAATAAAATAAACTTTAGTTTTTCATGTGTCCAGAAAATTAAAGTAAAGCACAAATTGATTTTGTGTGTGAATTTTACTGATCCTAATGACTTCATGTTTTCATTTTTCTCACACCTTACAAATGAATTAATTTTTAACGAACCTGCACTTGGCCCTGGAGGCATTTGATATGTTGCACTGCCAAATCCAACATGTTTGCCATATTTGTTTGCTGCAATGACATTCAAATTTAGATAGTTTTCTTAGACATAATACCATTTATAGGTTGATGTGTGTGTGTGTGTGTGTGAGAAAGAGAGAGAGAGAGAGAGAGAGAGAGAGAGAGAGAGAGAGAGAGAGATATTAGGGTTATTTATAGGTTAATGAAAGAGGGAGAGATTAGGGTTATTTATAGGTTAATGAAAGAGAGAGAGAGAGAGAGAGATTAGGGTTATTTGTAGGTTAATGAAAGAGAGAGAGATCAGGGTTATTTATAAGTTAATGAAAGAGAGAGAGATTACGGTTATTTTTTTTTTTGGTACGAAGAGATTACGGTTATTTATAGGTTAATAAGATAGAGAGAGATAGAGAGATTAGGGTTATTTATATGTTGATGAGAGAGGGAGAGATTAGGAAATATGCGGTGGGTTCTCCAATAGGGAAGTTCCCTACTGGGGGGAGTGTGTCAGCCTTTGGTATTGTTGCCAAAGGGGGAGAGAGCAGTTGGTGTTGCCAACATTGCCAAAGGGGGAGATTGTTGAGTTTTGGCAATGTTTGAAGGGTATATGTTGTCATTCTTGGCAACAGTACAGTAGTGTTAGTGTTTGGAAGGTGCTTGAAATGTTGAAAATGTGTTTGGAATGGTTGCACATGTTTCTTGTATGATTTTGATGTGTTTTGATGCCCAAGGGCATTTTGGTTAATGTGGTGGCTTAGACGGTAGCATTGGTTTGGATGATGTGGCCAAATATTTAGGCCACATGGCCTTTTGAAGTAGTGGCAAGGCCACCTGGGCAGCAAGGGCTTGTGCTTGGGCAGCACAAGACGACGAGCATGGGCGTCACGAGGCACACGTGGTTGGGCATCAATAAGGCCACCAAGGGCCATAACTGTCGTAGCAGCAGTAAGGGGCATGGCCCCCACGCGCATTGGGCGGTATGCCCGAAGAGGTCCTTGCGAGCACGACTGGCTATGTCAGGTTGTTGGTTGGCTCGCAAGGCATTTCCATGCCTCAATCAATTTTCTAAGGTTTTCAGTTACAGAATGCTTTGAACCATTTTTCCTGTAAAAAGCCCTTTAATGTAATTTTTAAAAGTCAGAAAACCCTAAAAGAAATGTTTAAAATTCATAGGGATGTTGGAATAAATATCAAAAAATGATGGAAGTGCCTGGTGGTAATTTTAAAAAGTTTGGATTTGGTCCATAGTGATGTTTGGGGTCCGCCTCATGTTATTACTTCTGTTCAAGTACATAAATATTTTTGTAGTTTTTGTTGATGACAATACCAATTTTATATTGTTTTATCCTCTCTTAAATAAGTTTGATGTTTTTTCTATCATTCTCACTTTTCGATCTTTGGTTGAACGCTAATTCTCATGAAAAATTAAAGCTGTTGAAACAGATTGGGGAGGGGAATATCGGTCCTTAACTCAATTTTTTCAACGACTTGGTATTTCTCATCGTGTCTCTTGTCCACATACTCATGAACAACAAGGTTTTGTGCAAAGGAGACACCACCATATCGTTGAAACCGGTCTTTCACTCCCCGCTCATGCCTCTGTCCCTATGTATTATTGGAATTATGCCTTTGACAGTGCTGTCTATTTAATTAACAGAATGCCTTCCAAAGTTTCAAATAGAGTGACCCCCTTTCAACTTCTTACACCTAGGACCCTGACTATTCCTTCTTACGTATTTTTGGGTGCCTTTGCTATCCTTGTCTTTGACCCTATAATCATCACAAAATGCATTTTTGATCAACTCCATGTGTTTTCTTGAGTTATAGTCCTACTCATGTTGGTTATCGTTGTCTGGATCTTTCTACCAATCGAATATATATACCACGACATGTTCGGTTCAATTGAGAGTGCTTTCCCTTTTGCTAATAAAAATCGTGGTGCTTCCCCTCCTCCAAGGCAACCATCCCCAACCCCGTGGGGTTCCATCCCCACTTGTGTGACACCCTTACCAGCGCTAGCTGCTACTATCCCAGCACCACACACCCCACCCTCACCGATGCCAACTCCCCAAAATCCTAACCCATCGTCCCCTATTTCTATCTCTCCTCCTTGTCACATCAGGCCCTTATCTGACCTGTATAATACCCTTCCTCCTATTAATCCTCCTATACCTTCCCCACCCATACCATCCTCATCAGTCCAGTCTTCCATAGCCCAACCCTTAACCAAACCATCTCCTACAAGATCACATCCCATACGTTTAAGATCACATGCATCCCCATGCTCTATCCACTGTTAAACCCCCATATGATGAGCGTACCTTCTACTCTCAAGCCCGTAAAAAAATACCCTGAATGACGCAAAGCTATGTCCGATGAGTTCAATGCTCTTCTAAAAAATGGCACTTGGTCCTTGGTTCCCCCTTCTCCTGGCATGAATCTGGTTGGCTGCAAGTAGGTTTACAAAATTAAAAGAAAAGCTGATGGGACATTGGAACGTTATTAAGCAAGGTTGGTCGCCAAGGGGTTACATCAACAGGAAGGCCAAAAAGATCCTGTTCAGCACCATGCCCGGGCTGCCTGTGCAGTGCCAGACAGAGTGAGGCATGAAAAGACCGCCTCACCCTTGCTCGGGCAGGGCGCTTGGGTAGGGGTGAGGCGGTCTTTTCATGCCTCACTCTGTCCGACGCTGCATGTGCAGCCCGGGCAGAGTGCTGGATAGGTGCCAAGTCCACAGGAAGGGCTGGACTACTCTAAAACATTTAGCCCGGTTATGAAGCCCACCACTATTTGCACTATTTTGACTATTGCAGTTTTCCAAGGGTGGCATATGCATCAACTTGATGTGCATTTAATATAATGCCTTTCTTCACGGCATTCTCAATGAAATAGTTTATATGGCATAACCTCAAGGCTTTGAGGATCTCACTAAGTCCAAACATGTGTGCAAGCTTCACTGGTCTTTATATGGCCTTAAACAAGCACCTCGTGCCTGGTTTCACAGGCTGTCCCAATATTTACTACAACTAGGATTTACTGCTTCTAGAATCGATCCGTCTCTTTTTCTCTACAGATCGAGTTCCACCATTGCTTATATACTAGTGTATGTTGATGACATGATCATTACAAGCAACTCTCCAGCTCAGGTGACTTCCCTACAGCAGCAATCGGCCATTGAGTTCTCCATCACAGATCTTGGTCGTTTGCAATTTTTTTCTTGGGATTGAAGCTCTTCCTAAGCACAATGGGTTATTGCTCTCCCAGTCCCGTTATATAGATGATTTGCTACAATGCTCCGGTACGCTTGACTGTAAGCCCATCATGACACCAATGTCCACCACTTTCTCCACATCTGACTTAGGGGGTGCTCTCATGGATGATCCCAAACGATATAGGTTTAATGTTGGTGCTCTACAATATGTCACCTTGACCCGACCGGATGTGGCTTTTGAGGTGAATCAAGTTTGTTAGTTTATGCGTTCTCCTACAAATGATCATTGGTCTTTGGTGAAACGTACTTTGCGTTATCACAAGCATACACAGACTCATGGGCTGTTCATTGAACGTTCACCTAGTGCCACTTTGTAGACCTTTTCTGATGCTGATTAGGCAGGTAACAATTCTGACCGTTGTTTGATGGGTAGTTATGCCATATTTCTTGGGCCAAATCTCCTTTCTTGGCAATCTCGCAATCAGAAGACTGTTGCAAGATCGTCTACCGAATCTAAATATAAGGCCTTTGCGGATGCTTCAGCCAAACTTATTTGGCTCGAATCTCTCTTCAGTGAATTGGGATTACCTCTCAATGGTCCTCATGTACTCTGGTGTGATAACATTGAGGCCACATATTTATCTGCTAACTCTGTGTTTCACGCCCGCACAAAGCACAATGAAATTGACTTCCATTTTGTTCCTGAATGGGTCACGAATCGACAGCTTACAGTTCAGTTTATTAGCACTGCTGATCAGCTGGCCGATACATTGACCAAGGCCCTGCCAATGGCACAGTTCCAATTTATACGCGACAAGCTAAAGGTTTGCTCCGCAGGCCCTTCATCTTGAGGGGGTGTATTGACCGATGTAGAGCTCTATATCGGTATTTCCATTAGGTCTCCCATTAAGGCATGTGCTATCCATTAGGTCTCCCATTCCTTATTAAAATCAATCTCTCTAAGGCATGTGTTATCACATGCGATATCATTCTTGATTCTCAAGTATTGTATTAACGGCTAGGGCTGTAACTCTCTCTTGTATTTATATATTCTCCTATTGGAGATCAATCTCAATGAAGAAATAATATTCTCCAACAATGAGCAATATTGTAATCAATGGCTAATTCATTAGCGCTACTCTTAACCATGGTTATGAGAATGAGAGAATCAAAGGCAAGGGTACTGTTCAAGGGCCTTGGGATACCTTTACTTTTTTGTTGGACTTTAAAACTATGAGTAGTTGTTTTGACTTTGTAAATATTCTTAAGAAAGACAGGTGTTTTGTCTCGACAACCCGTCACTTGGCTTCGCGAGTTTGGAAGGAAAAACTGTCAAAACATGTGATTAATGATGTATTATTTGAAGTTTCGTTTAGTAATTAATTTTTGGGTCGATGTTCTTTGTGGGGAAGTGTGGTCCCTGTGTGTGCATAGGGACCAACGAGAGTGCACATTGGCATAATGGGGGCAGGATTTCTGCCTTTCATTGAGACGCGGCGATCATTTCACCTCCTGTGTCTGTCTGGGTGTTAGATAAAATAGAACATTATGGATTGGTGAGGTGTAAAATTAGGGCCTGATTTAATCATATGACCCATATCATATTATCCTACAGCCCAGATTTGTCAATATTTTATAATCGTAATCATCATTTTTATTTATTAAATTTTGATATTTAGCCAGAATTATGCATTAAATAAGAGAGAATACAAAAAAATTTTAGCCCTACCTAATCGGCTTCTAGAACTCCTTCAATTCCATCTATTTATAAACTCTGCACCTATTGAAAATGACGCGGCATATTTATTCCAATTCCCAACACCGTTTAAAATAAAAAAAATATATATGTTACTTTATCTGATCAAACTACCCCTGCATATACTTATTATTTTTATGTTTCATCAATTTTCAGAGGGACAAATTTAATGGTAGTATCGATGGGACTTACTAATTTTCGATGTTAATGGGTTTCCATTTTTTTTTGGGAAAATTTCACGGACACCCCCTCAAAGTATTCATTATGTCACGGACTTACCGATCTTGGTCAAAATGGCAACCTTCCCCCTCACGTTAAGCAGGGTTACCACCCAAAGTTAAAATGTCAATTTTACCCTCTTAGTTATTTAAATAAAAAATGAGTAAATGACACTTAAGACCTAACGTTTGGTAAAATTATAAGTTGGATATCCAATGTTTGACAAATTCCGTTTAAGGAACTAAACCATCACCATTCACCACTGCCGCTGCCACCACCACACCCTCGTCTTCCCGCACGACCACCATCACCCCACCACCTACTGCAACGGCCCGCCCCCTCGACTACTCGTGACGCCCGCCCAACTAAAATTGTCGTGTCCATGATTTGTTTATCCGTTTCCGTAAAGCCGCTCTACGATTCCATCCCTTCCATCCTTCAATTCGTTTTCGGAATCCAAAGAGTCAACAGAGATTGCCGTGTCCATGAAATTCCAGACATCCACCCCTTGAATTCCTCAAAATCAATCTAAAATCATCATAGTCCATTGTAAAAAATAACCTCTGATCTCCAAATTTCACCTGATTTTTCCCACTGGAAATTGTCGGAAGACCTAGAGGTTGGATTGACCTAGAGGTTGGATTTCATACAATTTGCAAATTGATCCGATTAGATAACGTTAAGAAAAACAAAATGAGGTCAATAACATCATTTAATCTGCCAAAACCAGGGAAAGAAGTGGTGGCAGAGGTTTTGAGTTGGGGTAAAGAATGAAGTGAGGAAGATGGGTTTCGTTTTGGGGGTTTCGGAAAGGGAGTAGGTAACGATGATGATGAAAATTTAGTTAATGGAAGGGAAATAGAGATGAATTTTGAAGTTCAGTGGAGAGATGGGTTCGGTTATGGTGTATGGAGAATAATAAGAATAAGAAGAAGAAGAAGGGGAAAGAGAGGGTGGTTGGACGACAGCTGTGAACAGGTAATAAACAAAAAAACAAAATGGTCTTCAATATTGCTTCATTCTTATCTCTAATAATCTGTTTGATTTTTTATCTAAACTTGAAGAAATTCAAAAGCAACAAATAAAATCGCACAATATGGGTACCTTTGGTTGTGGAGGGAGTAGATTTGGTCAGGACAAACATTAGCGAGCGCACTGTTGAACACCATGGAAAAGGCATTACTGGGATGGGAAGAGAGGAAATCCTTGAGAATCTCCTCTGGAATTGGATTAGTCTTTTCAGCACTCCTTGAAGAATCAGGGGTGCAGCTCCTTTGGTTGATGAGCTACTGCCTTGTTAAGATCGCCAATATCTTCTTCTTCTTCTTTGAGCTTGGAACAATCAAATTGAGATTCGAGAAACTAAAACTCGAAACAGGAACAGAGAAATTGAATGAAAATAAAAGAGGAATCGATGAATAGAAGAAGATGGAGATATGTAAAGTGTATTTATAGGTTGATAGACATGCAAGCCTGGGCATCTATTACGATGGTCCATCTAGGTGCTGCCTTGAAAGTCATTGACATTGGTGGTGGTCAGAGGTTGCAGCGGTGAAGCAGAAAGAAATGAAGAAGAAGAAGAAGAAATGGTGGGTTCCATGAACAGAATGGTTTGTATTTGGGATTTTACCCTTAAGGGTATTATGGGGAGTTCACAGGTAAGGGTAATTTCACCATTTAAAAAAAAGAGTTAACAGCCACTTAACTGTAGAGACCTAACGGAGTGGACTAAGTTGAAATTAAGTCATAAAGTAGGGGGTGTCTATGACATTTTGACCAAGTTTGGTAAATCCGTGATATATTGAATACTTAGACGGGGCGTCCGTGAAATTTTCCCCTTTTTTTTTTTTTTTTTGATGAGAATGGGTTTCCATTTCCAAATCCGAATATGAATATGAATTAATCTCTCTCTCTCTCTCTCTATACTTTATATACACGTATTACGTAACAGTCCCCTCCCCAAACAGAAAACTAACAACCAGATCAACAAGAGAGAGAAAGAAGAAGAAGAAGATGGGATCTGAAGGGAGAATAAACGAAGAGATGGGATGGAAAGCACCTGAAAGCCCTTCTTGCTGTGCAAACGGTTGTGGTTTCTTTGGCAGACCAGTAACCCTTAACCTCTGCTCCAAGTGTTATAGGGACTTCTCTCTCCAACAAGCCAAACGCTGCTCTCCAATAAAAACTTCAAAAGCAGTGCAGCTGCAGCAGAAACACCCACAACAACTATCACTTCTCCCCTCATCGTTTTTGGGAAGTCCCGTTGAGATTTCTAATCCCACAGTCCTTGCCTGTGCCATTATTGAATCATCTCCGGTGTTGGTAGTGAAGAATAATAAGTGTCTGAGTTGCAGTAAGAAAGTAGGGTTGCTAGGGTTCAACTGCAGGTGTGGAGGTGGTTTGTGCTCAAAGCACAGGTACCCTGGAAGTAGTTGTGGGTCAAGAAGCTATTGCTAAGGCTAATCCTTTGGTCAAGTCTGAAAAGATTGAGAGGTTATGAGTATCTACTAAGAGATCCTCTCTCTCTCCATATTTTCTCCACTTACCATGCATGTGCATGCTATCTTAAGCAATATCACATGTGGCAAATCCTTGGATATGAAGACTTACCTTTCACAGACTTACCGTTCACAGTGTTATCATATGTGGCATTTCCTTGGGTACCAAGACTTACCTTTCAAAGTATTATCACATGTGATAATACCCCTTGTAGTATAATATCTTGTATTATTCTCTAAGATCCTAGGAGATCACAATGTAATCCTGTATATATACTCTACTATTATGGTAGAGATAATTAAGGTGAATGAATATACAATCCATTCTCAACATGGTATTTAGAGCCAAATGCTCAAACGAGCCCTCTCCCTGCAACTAAAATCTTCTTTTTTCTCTCATCTTTGCTCTCCCCTCCCACATTTTGGCCTCCATGGATAATCAAGGTAGCTCCATTGCAGGTGTCACCGTCCCCTCCCCATCTCCTATTGTGCCCGCTACAATTGGTTCAGGTGCTCACCATTTTCTTTCAATCAAGCTTAACTCCACGAATTATATCTATTGGAAGACGCAGGTTGTCCCCTATTTGATTGAACAACGCCTCTATGACTATGTCACCAACGACAAACCATGCCCCGATGACCCTGAGAAAGCCGCAGATTGGCGCATTCAAGATGCTGCCATTATGAGTCTTCTTATTACCTCCCTGGACAAAGATGCTCTACCACTTGCTGTGGGCCGAGTGAGCAGCAAAGAGATCTGGGATGCCCTCACGGCAGCTTTCAGTAATCCAAACACTCCACGCCTCCTTGTTCTCAATTTTTCTCTTCAAAATTTGGTACACAAACATGATGAAACCGTTTCTCAGTTCCTTCATCGGGCAAAGGAACTCTCTGATGAACTAGCAGCTTCAGGCAAGCCACTTCCTGCAGAGGACTTTAATATTCACATTTTCAGATCCTTACGCGAGGAGTACCAATCTGTCGTTCCTACCATGATGTATCGTTAGCCGCCTCTCACTTACTCTGAACTACATGAGCTCCTCATGAGTCATGAGTCTTTGCTCACTTCGAGACGTGCTACTATTGACCCCTTTACTGTGGCCTCTGCTAATCTCACACAGCATGGCCATGGCTTTGGCTCTTCTTCCTCTGGCCATGGCGCCCCTAGAGGCCGGGGTCGTGGACGTGGCTTTGGTCGTTTTAATGCTTATGCACACAGCCCTTGCACAGTTTGTGGCCGCACCAACAATTAGGCATCTATGTGCTATTATCGCCAGCAAGCTCCCATCACCAATCAAAAACCACCCCTCCTCCCTACCCCATCGCCATCTTCTTACCCTCAACCAACGCACCAGCCCACGGCCTACTACACCCACTACCGTTATCCTTCCACTCATAACTCTCAACCGGCCATTCCTCACACCCACACCCCAACCGTCCCTTCCCAACAACCCTACGTCCCGACCCAATGGATCCCTGATATAGGTGCCACTCACCATTCCACCCCTGATCTGCAATCTTTCACTACCTATGATCCATACGCAGGTACCAATCAACTTCAAGTAGGTAATGGTAATGGTCTACCCATTGTAAACATAGGTTCAGTCTCTCTTCCCTCATCTAATCGTTCTTTTTTATTATCCGATGTTCTTCATGTTCCTTCTCTCACTAACTCTTTAATTTTTGTTCAAAAATTTTATCATGATAATCGTGTCTTTTTTGAGTTTCATTCTTCTTTTTTTCTTGTGAAGGATCTGTTCACCAAGGCGATCCTCTTTTCTGGACCCAGTAAGGCTGGCTCATACACCTTTTCCACTGCTCCTCCTCCTTCTGCAAACTTGGCGTCTGCTTCCTCCTATGATCGTTGGCACCATCGTTTGGGACACCCACATGATCGTTCTCTTCATCTTATGGTTCCGGATCAGCGCCTCCCTCGGACTCCTCATCTTCGCTCCGCTTGTCAAATGGGCAAGGCCCATCGTTTATCTTTGTCTGAAACTGTTTCTCGTAGATATTTTCCTTTAGATTTAATTTTCAGTGATGTATGGGGAGCTCATCCAACTGCCTCTTCTGAAGGCAATCGCTACTTTTTTATTTTTGTTGATGACTTTAGCAAGCATATTTGGTTCTATCCCTTAAAATTAAAATCTGTTGTTTTTCCCTGTTTTCTTAAGTTCAAGACCTTGGTAGAAAAATGTCTCCAGTTCGATCCTGGGCAGCATCAAAACAAATCCTTATTTAATCATT
This sequence comes from Telopea speciosissima, assembly GCF_018873765.1. NCBI lineage: Eukaryota > Viridiplantae > Streptophyta > Magnoliopsida > Proteales > Proteaceae > Telopea > Telopea speciosissima. The sequence continues at coordinate 58,995,899 of NC_057919.1, read as the reverse complement.
ATGGTGCAAATTTTTCCAAGCGAAATATTTCAAAACTGAACACGCAGCTCTGGTAGGGGAAAGAGTGAGCGGATCAGCGGTCTGGAGGAGGGTATTGCGGTGGTTGTTATCAAAATCGCAATGGCTCATTGGAAAGGGGAGGTTCTATTTTGGTTGGACAACTGGTCAGGAAAGGGTGCTATAATGGATTTTGTTGATGGGGCGCTAAACCTGGATCTGGAAACTAGTGTAAAAGATGTCCTTAGCCGGGATGGAGCATGGAACATGGAGATTTTGAAACTGGAACATGAGCCCTCAATAAAGTATGGGGAGGGGGGGATTTCATCGAATTGTAGTCTTTACTTTGGTTCGAGATTGAGTGTGTAGCCTCTTTAGTTTATTTTTCTAAAAGACAAGCATCCAAAATACCATGCACTTTCAAGTAATAAAAATTTTGCACCGAGGAGAGAATTGGAATATACCGATCAAAGGGATTTTAAATTCTTTGAAAGTACACTGTCTACTGAGAGAGCTGATTTTGTTAGTCATCCTGTTTACACGAGTTTTGGTTAGGTGCTAAGGTTGAACCATGCTACACTTGCATGATATATATAGTTGATTGCCAAGAAAAAATAATTTTATTTGCTCTTTGATCCAGTCTTGGCTTGTAGCCTATTTGGTTTGAGTAAGTAAGCCCGAGGGATGTTTTACACCTAATTCCTTAAAGCCATCTGGTTTGAGAGTAATTGGCTTAAAGCTCGCTACAAGAGCCACCTAGAAAGCTTAAGAGGTCAAGGCATTGCACGGATTAAAGTAGAATAAAAGAAACAATAAAATAAAAAAAAAGTTTGAACTCATACTGCATCAATGTCTAAAGCCACCATGTGGCAATCAAATGATATATGTACTGAGAATCTATTCCAACACTACTTAGTAACTCGGGTGTTTGGTGCAAGCCCTGCATGTCATTCAAGCCAATTGTAGTGGAGGGACATTTGAGTTCAATACTTGAAAAAATATGGCAAGTAAAATCAAAGTGAAATTGAAATTGTGCATGTGTTTAAAGGTTCTACCAAGGTTCCGAGCTGAAATCTTTTGTAGCCTAGATGACCTACTCGATCTACTCTCAAGGAAAAACAGCGTGAGTCACCCTACCCCAAACCTCCCTAAGTTAGATGTATGACAGTTCTCCAACTCAAAGTGGGATAATAAAGTTCAAGTGTGGGAGAATATCTAGAAAATCTCAAAGTAAATAATTTTGGAGCGGCTACATTCTTTATCTTGGCCATAGTATTGATTTACAATTGAATTTTGTGTGCATATTCATTGTTACATGAGTTTTGGTTAGGTGCTAAAGTTGAACCATGATACACTTGTACGATATAATTAATTGCCAAAAAAAAAAAAATTTATTTGCTCTTTGATCCAGTCTTGGCTTGTAGCCTATATGGTTTGAGTAAGTAAGCCCGAGGGGTGTTTGACGCCTAATTCCTTAAAGCCTTCTGGTTTGAGAGTAATTGGCCTAAAGCTTGCTACAAGAGTCACCTAGAAAGCTTAAGATGTCAAGACATTGCACGGATTGGAGTAGAATAAAAAAAAAAAAAAAAAGGTTTGAACTCATACTGCATCAATGTCTAAAGCCACAATGTGGCAATCAAATGATATATGCACTGAGAATCTATTCCAACACTACTTAGTAACTTGGGTGTCTAGTGCAAGCCCTGCATGTCATTCAAGCCAATTGTAGTGGAGGGACATTTGAGTTCAATACTTGGAAAAATATGGCAAGTAAAATCAAAGTGAAATTGAAATTGTGCATGTGTTTAAAGGTTCTACCAAGGTTCCGAGCTGAAATCTTTTGTAGCCTAGATGACCTACTCGATCTAATCTCAAGGAAAAACAGCAACTCACCCTACCCCAAACCTCCCTAAGTTAGATGTATGACAGTTCTCCAACTCACAGTGGGATAATAAAGTTCAAGTGTGGGGAAATATCTAGAAATTCTCAAAGTAAATAATTTTGGAGCGGCTGCATTCTTTATCTTGGCCATAGTATTGATTTACAATTGAATTTTGTGTGCATATTCATTGTTACATGAGTTTTGGTTAGGTGCTAAAGTTGAACCATGATACACTTGTACGATATAATTGATTGCCAAAAAAAAAAAATTTATTTGCTCTTTGATCCAGTCTTGGCTTGTAGCCTATATGGTTTGAGTAAGTAAGCCCGAGGGGTGTTTGACACCTAATTCCTTAAAGCCTTCTGGTTTGAGAGTAATTGGCCTAAAGCTTGCTACAAGAGTCACCTAGAAAGCTTAAGAGGTCAAGACATTGCACGGATTGGAGTAGAATAAAAAAAAAAAAAAAAGTTTGAACTCATACTACATCAATGTCTAAAGCCACAATGTGGCAATCAAATGATATATGCACTGAGAATCTATTCCAACACTACTTAGTAACTTGGGGGTCTGGTGCAAGCCCTGCATGTCATTCAAGCCAATTGTAGTGGAGGGACATTTGAGTTCAATACTTGGAAAAATATGGCAAGTAAAATCAAAGTGAAATTGAAATTGTGCATGTGTTTAAAAGTTCTACCAAGGTTCCGAGCTGAAATCTTTTGTAGCCTAGATGACCTACTCGATCTAATCTCAAGGAAAAACAGCAACTCACCCTACCCCAAACCTCCCTAAGTTAGATGTATGACAGTTCTCCAACTCACAGTGGGATAATAAAGTTCAAGTGTGGGGAAATATCTAGAAATTCTCAAAGTAAATAATTTTGGAGTGGCCGCATTCTTTATCTTGGCCATAGTATTGATTTACAATTGAATTTTGTATGCATATTCACTGTTACGTGAGTTTTGGTTAGGTGCTAAGGTTGAACCATGATACACTTGTGTGATATAATTGATTGCCAAAAAAAATAAAATTTATTTGCTCTTTGATCCAGTCTTGGCTTGTAGCCTATTTGGTTTGAGTAAGTAAGGCCGAGGGGTGTTTTACACCTAATTCCTTAAAGCCATCTGGTTTGAGAGTAATTGGCCTAAAGCTCGCTACAAGAGCCACCTAAAAAGCTTAAGAGGTCAAGACATTGCACGCATTGGAGTAGAATAAAATAAAATAAAAGGTTTGAACTCATACTACATCAATGTCTAAAGCCACAATGTGGCAATCAAATGATATATGCACTGAGAATCTATTCCAACACTACTTAGTAACTTGGGTGTCTGGTGCAAGCCCTGCATGTCATTCAAGCCACTTGTAGTGGAGGGACATTTGAGTTCAATACTTGGAAAAATATGGCAAGTAAAATCAAAGTGAAATTGAAATTGTGCATGTGTTTAAAGGTTCTACCAAGGTTCCGAGCTGAGACCAGGGATTCTGGTCTTTTTTTTTTTTTAGAGGTTGACCAAGTGCCGCTTGTCGGTCAAAACGACTGACCCTGGACGTACCCACCCTCGTGGGGAACCGGGTAAACAAAAGCCGAGATTAGAATAAAGGGAGTTCGCTGGGATTGTAGTTAATTTACCTTTCCAGAGGTGTTGGTTCGAGTCCAACTCGGGGCATGGCCTTGGTCATATAGACATCTCGACGATCTTGCTCGAACCATATTTTATACCTCATTTTAACGTATTATTTACTATCATTTTATTCCAAGAACAATGCTACTCGGGTATTTTTTGTCATTTTTCAAGTTTAGGGGCATTTTTGTCAAAGTGGAGAATACATGTCTAATTGGACCGCCAAACGCCAAATAACAAACCAACTTCGACTAACATCAATAACTCTTTTGAAATCAAAACAAAGTAGACTTGTTAATAATGGAGAGGAAGGAAGATGGGAAAGATAGAAGACTAACTGGAAAAAAAAACTTGTAAATTCCTTGTACATGCAAAGCTGGTTTCCATCTTCTTCACTTGGCAAGGTTGAGGAATTAGTCCTACTTTTAGTTCTCTGCCTTCTTCAATAGCTCTGCATCTTCCTTCTTCTATTTGATTTTAACAATGGAACAGTTATTTCCCATCTTTTCTTTTTAAGAAAATGATACTTTTCTTACTTGCATCCACATGTGCATTTTTCAATATTTTTGTTGAGCTTCTGCAAGAGAGGGAGAAAAGTTAAGATATATTATTGAATAATTCACTCTCAAGGTGCCAATAATAATAACCAAATGATTGAGTCTCCAGATGTTTAAGGATTTATCCAATAATCCATGTAATAGGTGAAGTTCTAACGTTACAACAACAAAATAAAGATTTAGGCAAAATATATAGAAAAAAATGGGGTGGGTAAATTTTAAATGTAATGGATACATCCGATTCTTGCTTCTACTAGGCTGTCTGTTTTAATTAATGGCGGTCTGGTGGGCTTTTTTGGTGTGGAACGGGGGCTGCGTCAAGGGGATCCACTCTCCCTGATGTTGTTCATCTTGGCGGAGGAAGTACTGTGTAGGGGATTGCAGGGGCTCAGGCAACGAGGTTACCTTAAGGGAATCCCTGGCTCGCGGAAGGTACTCTCTCCCTCTCATTTGCTTTTTGCTGACGACCTGTTCATTTTTATGAATGCGGACTTGCGAGGTGTTAAGAAGCTTAAGGGCTTTCTGGAGCAGTATCATGAGTACTCTGGGCAGGCTTTTAACTTGGAAAAAAGCAAACTTTTTTTGGGTTCACTGCCACTAGTGAGGAAGCTGCACATTAAGGAGGTCCTGCAGATTCCAGAGTGCTCTTTTCCTACCCGCTACTTGGGGGTTCAGATCTTTCAAGGTAGAGTTATGAGAGACTTGGTCCTCCCTTTGATTGACAAGGTTAAAGCGAGGCTGGCAGGTTGGAAGGTTCGTTTGCTATCGATGGCGGGTAGGGTTGAATTGATGAGGTCAGTCATTTGCAGTATGCTGATTCATTGCTTTTCAGTTTACTTGTGGCCAGCTTCTTCAGTGGCTATTATGGAGAGATGGATGCGTAATTTTATTTGGAGTGGGGAGGCCCAGGCATCCAGAGCCATCACAGTGAGGTGGGATGCAGTGTGTAAGCCTAAAAAGGAGGGAGGTTTGGGTATTCGCAGGTTGCGAGACTTCAATCTAGCCCTCCTGGCTAAGTTGGGTTGGTTCATTAAGACGGACAGATCAGGGCTCGCTGCATTTTTGAGAGGGAGGTTTGTGCAGTCGGATGGGTTGCTACGCAAGCTGAAGTCATCTTCTATTCTCCCTGGTTTGAGAAAGGTGTGGTCTTTTGTGGATGAGGCGGAGCGTTGGATCATTGGGGACGGTTCCTCCATCAAATTCTAGTATGATCGGTGGGTAGGGGGCGACAAAATTGTGAATCTTATTGGGAATAGTGTGCAGATTGCTAGGAATTTGAGAGCCTATGTGGCGGATTTTATTCAAGAGGGGAACTAGTGTTTGCCAGTAGTGGCATCAGATCCTTTGGACGATGTTTGCAAGAATATAATGGAAATTAGGCTGCCAACGGTGAAGAGGGAGGATAAGAGGATCTGGTCCTTGACAGAATCTAGCTTGTTTACAGTGAAATCGGCTTGGGAAGGGCTCAGACAGAAGGCAAGTTTGAGAAGCTGGGTGGGGTGGTGTGGTTGAAGGGGCTGCAGCCTCGTCTCTCAACTTTTGGCTGGCGGTTGGCGTGGGATTGTTTGCCAACAAATGACCTGGTGAGGAAGCGGCAGGTGTACTTGGTTTCAAGGTGTGACTTGTGCAGGAAAGCTCAAGAATCAATACACCATGTGTTTCTTGATTGTGAATTTAGTATGGGTGTTTGGACTGAACTGCTTAAGGGGTTTGAGGTAAGGTGGGAGGGGCTTCCCCTCGATGCAGGAGCTTTTTTCATGGAGGAGGAGGAAGGCAAGGACGGTTCTTTTGCGAAAGGCATGGCTACCTTTAGCAATTTTGATTCCATACCAGCTATGGAGGGAGCGGAACAGAAGGAGGTTTGAGAATAGGGCTGGTTCACACAAGATGGTTATTAAGCAAGTGCTAGCATCTTTGGCGGACTTTGCTGCTATTACTCCTATAAATGTGAGGTCGGTATCTGAATTGGTGCTCTCAAGAGCGCTGCATGTGAAGGTAGTGCCAAACTCGTTGCAAAGGATAATTGAGCTAGGTTGGTCCCCCCCCGTCCAGGAGGGTGTCAAGTTAATTATAGATGGCTGTGCTCTTGGGAATCCAGGGCGTACAGGTGCGGGAGGCATCCTCCGTGATCATAAGGGTAACCCCATGAGTTGCTTTGCAAGCTATGCAGGTGTGGGATCAAATTTCTATGCAGAATTCGAAGCTTTCTTTGTAGGAATCCACCATGCTATGTCCTTGCAGGTGGTAAACCTATGGGTGGAATGCGACTCACTTGTAGTGGTGAGGTGCATAACCGAACAACATATTCCATGGATTTTTCAGCAAAGATGGTGGTACTACAAGGGGTACCTAGATAGCAGCGCTTGGAGGATTACACACTGCTTCAGGGAGATAAACACTATGGCGGACAGGCTTGCAAATCATGCAGCTTCATCTTCAACCAGCAATGTGTGGGACAGGCCCCCAAATTTTATAATAAGGGAAATTGAGTGGGATGCTCTAAAGAAACCGAGATACAGAATCTTGTAAATTTTCTTCTTGGTTGGGTGCTGTCCGCTAAGGGCTATGCCATAAGTGGATCAGCTACCTGAAGACTCTGTAATATGTTTGGTTGGTTTGGATATATAATACACCTCATCTGCTGATGCTTAGCGAAAAAAACAACAAAATAAAGAATTAGGCAAAATATATAGAAAAAAATGGGGTGGGTAAATTTTAAATGTAATGGATAAATTTAAGTTATCCGGAGGATAGAAGAACTATCATAATATTCTCTCTCTTTTTTTTTTTTAATTAGGTGGATGTATGAAAATATATTTTTTTTGTGGCTAAAAGGTCATGTATATTAAGAAGAAAAAATAAAGTACAAAAGGAGCTGGTCGAGCTGGTAACCAACAAAAATCGAGTAGAAGCAAACCCCACCTACGACAAAGCCATCAGAGGAGAAAGCAACTAAATGAACCAAACAAAATAAAGAAACAAAACTAGAACAGATTAAGACAATCTGAATCTAGGCCTTCTCTGAGCATCCACCCTCAGCTCCTCCTCCACATGACCAGGCCATGAAAGAATTGGAGTTGAGACTTCAAACTAAGAGGCTGACTTTGTAAGGAAATAAAGCATTGTTTAACATTCCTTAATATAATATGTCGTATAGTAATATGATACAAGGGATTCTCTTATTGAAACCCTACAAGGTGTCAAATAATTTGTAACTTTACTTTTTTCGCTCTTTTAGCTAGTATAAAACTCCATTTGGGAGGCTAGCTGCATTTGGCTACGTGCCTAGAATATGCAGATTAAGGTAGGAGTAGTGGGGTGTTCGTTGGAAAAGAAACTTGAGTTTTCCTATAGTTGTTTGGTTGCTCGAGAAACTATATCTAATGTTGCAACAAATAACTTTATTATTGTATTTGGTTCTCTAGAAAATGACAAAAAAAAAAAAAGAAAAGATAAAAATTTAGAAAGGGGAAGGTTGGTAGGAGGTAACAACCTTCATCATCTGCGCTCCTAAAATTTATATTTTTTAATAGGACCCAGTTTTTATGCATGGCCGTGTACGTATAAGGTTGTGCCTTTCATCGTTGCATGGTGGCAGACAAAAATATAATGACTTATTTCCCTCTCTCAACATCCAATAGTTGAAGGCTAGATCAAGTACATAAATCGGCCATGCATAAAACCTTTTGCCTTTTTAATATGAAATCTAGAGGAAAAAAGAAAAGTGAAAAGAGAATAATATAAGGGAATATATACGAAAAATCTGTGGGTGAATATTTTCTACTTCTAGAAACATATAAAAGAAAAAAGAAAAAAATATAAGATTATATATAAGAAAATTTTGATGAATATTTTCTACTTCTAGAAACAAATGAACGAAAAATTAATCTTCCATCTTCCATTTCTTTACAAAAATAGTTTAATATTCCATCAAAATACTCATTTTTCTGGTTTTCTACATGGAAATATTGTACTGTTCAAGAGAACCAAACCCATCTTTAGGGCTTGAAACCATCAAGCTACATTACAGTGTAATTCAATTAATAGCATGTAATAATGCATAGCTTCATCAAAATGTAGAGTAAATAAAAAAAAAAAAAAAAGAGGAGGGTTTCTAACAATGGCTTAGTAAGAAAGAATCTGCATACTATAACAATGAGGGGTTGGAAAATGGTATCATTCATATGGTGCCTATGTAGAACTCATATAATCAAAATAAGAGAGTAAATGTCAATGTAGACCTAGGGATGTAAACGGATTGGATTCGGCTCAGATAGTGCTATATCCGCATCTGCATCCGGTTAGCTTTTGGACAGATTCGGATAGTGCTAAACGGATACGTATCGGATATTTTATCCGTTTACATGTAAATATAGCTTTTCGGATAGCTATAGCCTATCCGTATCTGCATCCATTTAGCTTTCGGACGGATTCGGATAGTGCTAAACGGATACGGACACGGATTCGGAAACGGATTTTGGCTATTCATTTACACCCCTATGTAGACTCCACTATTTATTATGTGAGAAGAGTATAAAAAATATATATATATCTATATAAAGGCGGCACATGCTTTTTTTTTCCGCTAAAGGGTCATTGCATTAAGGAAATAGAAAGAAAAAAGGAAAACAAACCAAGGAAAAGGGCGTAGCCCCTTACAACGAAGGAAACAGCTATAAAGAAACCAACCAGGCAGAGGCGGACACTCTACCTGGCCCTACAAAAATCTGTAGCTTGGCAAACCCATAGCATCACGGCCTAGAAGCTCATTAATATGGCTAGGGAAGGTATGGCTATTCAGGAATGTGCCCGTTTTTGCCGCTTGCTTAGCCAAGTAGTCCGCAATATGGTTCGCTTCTCTGAAACAATGCGTAATTTTCCATTTGCAGGAGTCAAGGTACAGATTAATCACCTGCAACCTTTGGAGAGCAAACCAGGGAATATTAGATTTCTGAATAAAGAGAACAAAAGCCGCCGAATCCGATTCGATCCAAATTTCTCTGAACCCACTCTCCCTAGCAACAAAGAGCCCCTCCATCAGAGCTTCAATTTCAGCTTCGAAGCTATTGGAAATGTCCGGTATTTTCCATACCAGAACACCACTTGGGCCTGGTGGTTGCGAAACACGCCCCCCACCCCAGCCCTGCCAGGGTTGCCCAAGGAACTGCCATCAATGTTGAGCTTGACCTAGTTTGGATCCGGCTTACACAAAAACACTTCCAAGATCCCCCTACTTGTGTCATTAGAAGAAACCAAACCAATGTTGAGCTTGACCCAATTTTGTATTTTCTTCTTTCTATTTTTTTCTTTTTCTTAGGATTCAAGGCATTGTAAAAGAGGAAGGAGAAGAGAATATTCTCTTTTCTTAGGGAATATTTCTCCTACACTTCCCTCTTCTCTCTTCTCCTCTCTTCCCCCTATAAATACCCCTACCCTCTCCTTTGTAATATTGTTCATTCACTTAGTGAAATTTCTTCTCTTCTTCTCCTTCTAATTTGTGATTTTTGGCTTTTCTAAGTTCTAGTTTGCTTTTATGATTTTTAGTTAATGGTTATAATAGGTTTAGTTTATGCTTTAATTTCCATTTAAGTCTTCAATTGGGTTATAATTTCTTAATTCTAGTTTAGGTTTTAAGCCTTTTAGTCTAAGTTCTTAAGTTGACGACAAGACTTGAAGATTTAGAAGAGGAGGCCATGGTAAGTTTATGCAAGTATTCAAGCTTTTCAATTACATTCATGCAAGCACATCCAGGTTTTACTATCTAAACTCTCAATCTCATTCTCCATCACCTCTATCTCTCTCTCTATCTTCTTCTTCTTCTCCCTCTATTTCTTTTCTTTTAATTTTATATGGTCGTTATTTGTGGATGCATTTTTATTCCGTTAGTTCTTTTTATGTGGTTAGTATGTGTAGCTGCATTTTTATTCCTTTCAATTCGCTTTAGTTTGATAGGTTAATTAGATGCTCATGTGTTAGGACGCCGATTTAATCCCTTAATTTTGTTCGAGGCTTATGAGTTAGGATGCATTGATTTTTGTTAGTTTAATTAGTTTAATTTAACACATTAATTTGGTTCACTTTGCATTACTTTTAAGTTAGTTAAATAGAGTGGCGTATATCTCCTTGTGTTCGACCCGTAGCTAAGATTGACCCGTACGCTTGCGCTAATTTTTTAACAAAAACAACCACCAAGGCACAATGCCACCAAGGTCCGTAGACCACTAAGGCACAATGCCACCAAGGTCCGTAGACCACCAAGGCTCAATGCCACCAAGGTCCGTAAACCACCAAGACGCAATGCCACCAAGGTCCGCAGACCACTGAGGCGCAATGCCACTAAGGTCCATGGACCACCAGCGTCCACAGACCACCAAAGTTTGAAAACTATCAAGTCTCAAGGCTACCAAGGTTGAACGACTACCAAGGCCTATCGGCCACATACGAGGGATGAGGAACAACAACACCCAGAAGGGAGACTACTTACTTGGGCCGTACTTCCCCAACTTCAAGCCGCCAACCCAGGAGAATGGAAAGCGAACTGCAACGACCAACAAGTGAACCCATAAGGTACCCATCAAAAAAAAAAAAAGGGCCACGGCCAAGGGCCGTAGGCTACAAGCCATGGACATGGTCGAGGTTCGAGGTTCGAGGTCCAAGGTCCGAGGTCAAAGTTCGCGAGGGATTGAGGTCAAGGTTCGAGTAAAGATGTGTCTATGGCCAAAGACCAATTCGACTCAATACAAAAAAAAAAAAAAAAAAAATGCCACGGCCTAGGGCCGTAGGTGACAGGCCATGGGCATGGTCCAAGGACAAGGTTCGAGGTCCGAGGTCGAAGTTAGCGAGAAGTCGAGGTTAAGGTTTGAGTAAAGATGTGTCTATGGCCAAAGACCAAGGGAGAGCAAATATTTTATATACCAGAGAAGACAGGCATGGACCAATGGAGATGGGCGCGGAATCGACTCGAACGAGCGTCACCAGGCTCAGATCGAATCGAATGAGCGTTGTCGAACGTGGATCGAGCCGAGCAGCCTATGGGCGAGAATTGAATGAGCGTCGGGCCATCGATCGATGGGCGTCGCCCAGGCACGAATCGAATGAGCATTGTCAGACGCGGATAGGATCGAATGGGCGTCAAAAGGCACGGATAGGATCGAATGGGCATCAAAGGGCGCGGATCAGGATCGAATGGGCATCACCAGGCATCGATCGAAGGGGCGTCAATGGGCGCGGATAGAATGAGGGCGCCATCAATGGGCTTTGACTCTTAAGAGAGAAGAAAAAAAAAAAAAATCCATCAAGGGCCATGGTCTATGGGCGTCAACCCCTTAGGCAAGGAGAGCAAAGGAAAAAAAAAAAAAAAAAAGTCAAGGGTCCAAGCCCAAAGGGCCACGGGCGCGGACTCATGAGTGAGAGCAAAGGATGAGTGGAGAGAAAGGAGAGACAAAACAGAGTGAAAAAAAAAATTCATGAATGGGCGCCATCCATCAATGGATGCCGCCCAAAAGCAAAGGAGAAGAGAGAGAGAGAAGAGAGAGAACGAGAGTTAAAAAAAAATAAAATAAAAAATTTTTATGAATGGGCGGCATCCATCAATGGACGCCGCCCAAAAGCAAAGGATAAGAGGGAGAAGAAGAGAGAGAAGGGAGAAAAAGTAGGAGAGAGAAAAGAAGAAACGAGAGAAGAAAGAAAAGGGTTTTTGGCCACGCCCAAGAGCCACGGTCGAGCAGTGGCAACGGGCACGGACGGCCTACAGGCGCGGATCGATGGGCACGATAGACGCCAACCTAGCTTGACAGGCGCGGATCGAGATGGGCGTGGATCGGGACAGGAGCGGATCAAAACAGGCACGAATCGAGACCGGCGTGGATCAAGACAGACACGGATTGAACAGGCACAGATCGAGATGGGTGTGGATAGAACAAGAGCGGATCGGACAGGCGCAGATAGTCAAGCGGCGCCAACGGGTGTGGACGAGCACAAACAAGCCGAGGTATGAGCAAAGAACATGAGACCAAGGTATGGGCGACACGGGCACAAGGAGGCGACAAGCTCATGACCGAGACCGTGGACGTGATCAAGATCATGAGTAAGCAAGCCACTAGGAAGGTGAAGGGCTAATAGCCAAGAAAGGAAGAAACCAGAAGAGAGCAAGGGAGACAAAGTTTCAAAACAAAAATGAAAAAGATACTCTCTTGAGCACTGCGTTCCAAGAGAGTGGAGGGCAAATGATAAACCCAAAATCACCCTGACCAACCAGGGACTGCCATGTGTCCTAACCTAGGAAGGAGGGCCAGCTCAGGACCAGAACCAAACAGGTGAACCAAGGAGAGATTCGACCCAGACCGGACCCGGGCGGGACCGCGGACCCCAGGCGCAGACCGTAGACCCCGGGCACGGACCACAGGCCTTGGGCGCTGACTGAAGATCCCAGGCGCAGATTGCAAGCCCTGGGCGTGGACCGGGCATGGATCCCCTCAGGCGCAGTCATCCTTGGGCGTACTCTCCCTGAAACACGGCGGCGTCCACCACCATCAACAAGACAAGTCACATAACAAAGGATTCTAGGCTACCGCCTATTAGTCACGTAGTCTGAGCGGACTCATACACCAGGAACCTCATCTACCGCGTCGATAAGTCTATCCATCAAGGATACCAAGTCTATCATGACACTATGTCTCACGGGAAGACAACCAATCAAGGATGAGCCATGCTACTCAGGGACTCTATCAACTACGAAGACTACCCACCATCAACCGGGACTCTCCACACCGTCAAACCCCACTATAAAAGGGAAGGTACTCTATCCATCTAAGGCATCTTGAATACTATTATTTATCTGTTTGCTCAGGAGATCTAACTTTGGCATCGGAGGGTCCTAGGCCGGAACCACACCGGTTCTCCTTTGTCACCCTCTGGTCCTTTTGCAGGTTACGGCACTCGAAGGACTGCCTGACGATTTCTTGATGCAACAGATAGCTTACAGTTCAGTTTATCAGCACTGTCGATCAGCTGGCTGATACATTGACCAAGGCCCTGCCAATGGCACAGTTCCAATTTTTGCGCGACAAGCTAAAGGTCCGCTCCACAAGCCCTTCATCTTGAGGGGTTGTATTGACCGATATAGAGATTTCCTCACAATGGAAATCTCTTATTTGGTATTTCCATTAGATCTCCCATTAAGGCATGTGCTATCCATTAGGTCTCCCATTCCTTATTAAAATCAGTCTCTCTAAGCCATGTGTTATCACATGCGATATCATTCTCGATCTTCAACTATTGTATTTAGATATTCTCCTATTGGAGATCAATCTCAATGAAGAAATAATATCCTCCAACATTGAGCAATATTGTAATCAATGGCTAATTCATTAGCGCTACTCTTAACCATGGTTATGAGAATGAGAGAATCAAAGGCAAGGGTACTGTTCAATAGCGTCCAAAAAGCCAAGCAACTAGGTGTCACAACCGTACGTGACCGGCCATTTGAACTCATGGTAGCGAGGTGGTGATTTTTCTTCAACAAGAAATGGACCAGCAGCCTTGGGATACTTCTACTTTTTTTGTTGGACTTTAAAACTATGAGTAGTTTTTTTCACTTTGTAAACATTCTTAAGAAAGACAGGTGTTTTGTCTCGGAAACCCATCACTTGGCTGTGCGAGTTCGGAAGGAAAAACTATCAAAACATGTGGTTAATGATATATTATTTGAAGTTTCGTTTAGTAATTAATTTTTGGGTCGGTGTTCTTTGTGGGGAAGTGTGGTCTCTGTGTGCGCATAGGAACCAATGAGAGTGCACATTGGCATCATGGAGGCAGAATTTCTGCCTTTCATTGGGACGCGGCGATCATTTCACCTCCTGTCAGGGTGTGATATAAAATAGAACTTCTACAAAAAAAAAAAAAAGAGATAAAATAGAACATTATGGATTGGTCAGGTATAAAATTAGGGCCTGATTTAATCATATGACCCATATTATATTATCCTACGGCCCAGATTTGTCAAAAATTTATAATCGTAATCATCTTTTTTATTTATTAAATTTTGATTTTTTGTCAAAATTATGCATTAAATAAGAGAGAATACACAAAAATTTTAGCCCTACCTAAGCTGCTTCTAGAACTCCTTTCTTCTATTTGCAAACTCTGCACCTATCCATTCCAATTCCCAACACCGTTAAAGAAAAAAAATTAATTACTTTATCTAACCAAAATCCCCCTGCATATACTATTATTGTTATGTTTCATCAATTTTTAGGACAGCTTTAATGGTAGTATTGTCAAGGGGCCCTATTGTCAATATATAATAATAATCAAAGTAACAAATCCGAGTATGAATATGAATTAATCTCTCTTTCTCTACTTTATATAAACGTATTACGTAACACTCCCCTCTAATAGGAATACAGTTGTTAGTTAGTTTGTTCATTTTTCTGTTTCTGACATCATAGTCCACATGGTCCCCTCATGTCCACGTGTAGGCACAATATGTAAGTTTAAGCAATTTGCTGTTTCTATATAAATGAAAGCAGTTTGTCTTCTCATGGTCTGTGTGAGAAACATTCCCAAAATCTCTGTATCGTCTCATTTTGCTCTGTATCTTCTCATCCCTTGATACCCTCCCCAAACAGAAAACTAACAACGAGATCAACAAGAGTGAGAAAGAAGAAGATGGGTTCTGAAGGGAGAAAAAACGAAGAGATGGGAGGGAAAGCACCTGAAAACCCTTCTCGCTGTGCAAACGGATGTGGTTTCTTTGGCAAACCAGCAACCCTTAACCTCTGCTCCAAATGTTATAGGGACTTCTCTCTCCAAGAAGCCAAACGCTGCTCTCCAATAAAAACGTCAAAAACCGTGCAACTATCACTCCTCCCCTCATCGTCTTCTGGAAGTCCTGTTGAGATTTCTAATCCCACAGTCCTTGCCGGTGCCATTAATGAATCATCTCCGGTGGTGATGATGAAGAATAATAAGTGTATGAGTTGCAGTAAGAAAGTAGGGTTGCTAGGGTTCAACTGTAGGTGTGGAAGTACTTTCTGCTCAAAGCACAGGTATCCTGAGATGCATGTCTGTTTCTTCAACTACAAGGTTGTGGGCCAAGAAGCTATTGCTAAGGCTAATCCATTGGTCAAGTCTGAAAAGATTGAGAGGTTATGAGTTTCATTTGATGATTATATCTGGTAAGTCCCCTCATCTCGACCCTCGTTTTTATTTCTGCATGCTGCATAATTTAAGTATGGGAAGGGGGGATTCATCGAATTGTAGTCTTTATTTTGGTTCGAGATCGAGTGTGTAGCCTCTTCAGTTTATTTTTCTGAAAGACTTTGAGAGCATCCTAAATACCATGCACTTTCAAGTAATAAAAATCTCGCACTGAGGAGGGAATTGGAATATAGCGATCAAAGGGATTTTAAATTCTTTGAAAGTACACTGTCTACTGAGAGAGCCGATTTTGTTAGTCATCTTGTATACACGAGTTTTGGTTAGGTGCTAAGGTTGAACCATGATACACTTGCATGACATATATAGTTGATTGCCAAGAAAAAAAAAATGTATTTGCTCTTTGATCCAGTCTTGGCTTGTAGCCTATTTGGTTTGAGTAAGTAAGCCCGAGGGGTGTTTTACACCTAATTCCTTAAAGCCATCTGGTTTGAGAGTAATTGGCCTAAAGCTCGCTACAAGAGCCACCTAGAAAGCTTAAGAGGTCAAGACATTGCACGGATTAGAGTAGAATAAAAGAAACAAAAAAATAAAAAAAAGTTTGAACTCATACTGCATCAATGTCTAAAGCCACAACGTGGCAATCAAATGATATATGCACTGAGAATCTATTCCAACACTACTTAGTAACTTGGGTGTCTGGTGCAAGCCCTGCATGTCATTCAAGCCAATTGTAGTGGAGGGACATTTGAGTTCAATACTTGGAAAAATATGGCAAGTAAAATCAAAGTGAAATTGAAATTATGCATGTGTTTAAAGGTTCTACCAAGGTTCCGAGCTGAAATCTTTTGTACCCCAGATGACCTACTCAATCTAATCTTAAGGAAAAACAGTGTGACTCACCCTACCCCAAACCTCCCTAAGTTAGATGTATGACAGTTCTCCAACTCAGAGTGGGATAATAAAGTTCAAGTGTGAGGGAATATCTAGAAAATCTCAAAGTAAATTATTTTGGAGCGGCTGCATTCTTTATCTTGGCCATTGTATTGATTTACAATAAAATTTTATTTGCTCTTTCATCCAGTCTTGGCTTGTAGCCTATTTGGTTTGAGTAAGTAAGCCCGAGGGGTGTTTTACACCTAGTTCCTTAAAGCCGTCTGGTTTGAGAGTAATTGGCCTAAAGCTCGCTACAAAAGCCACCTAGAAAGCTTAAGAGGTCACGACATTGCACGGATTGGAGTAGAATAAAATTTAAAAAAAAAAAAAAAAAAAAAGTTTGAACTCATACTGCATCAATGTCTAAAGCCACAATGTGGCAATCAAATGATATATGCACTGAGAATCTATTCCAACACTACTTAGTAACTTGGGTGTCTGGTGCAAGCCCTGCATGTCATCCAAGCCAATTGTAGTGGAGGGACATTTTGAGTTCAATACTTGGAAAAATATGGCAAGTAAAATCAAAGTGAAATTAAAAAAAAAAAAAAATTTATTTGCTCTTTGATCCAGTCTTGGCTTGTAGCCTATTTGGGTTGAGTAAGTAAGCCCGAGAGGTGTTTTACACCTAATTCCTTAAAGCCATCTGGTTTGAGAGTAATTGGCCTAAAGCTCGCTACAAGAGCCACCTAGAAAGCTTAAGAGGTCAAGACATTGCACGGATTGGGGTAGAATAAAATAAGAAAAAAAGTTTGAACTCATATTGCATCAATGTCTAAAGCCACAATGTGGCAATCAAATGATATATGCACTGAGAATCTATTCCAACACTACTTAGTAACTTGGGTGTCTGGTGCAAACCCTGCATGTCATTCAAGCCAATTGTAGTGGAGGGACATTTGAGTTCAATACTTGAAAAAATCTGGCAAGTAAAATCAAAGTGAAATTGAAATTGTGTATGTGTTTAAAGGTTCTACCAAGGTTCCGAGCTGAGACCAGGGATTCTAGCCCTTCTTTTTTTTTAGAGGTTGACCAAGTGCCACCTGTCGGTCAAAACGACCGACCCCGGACGTACCCACCCTCGTGGGGAACCGGGTAAACAAAAGCCGCGATTAGAATAAAGGGAGTTCGCTGGGATTGTATTTAATTTACCTTTCCAGAGGTGTTGGTTCGAGTCCAACTCGGGGCATGGCCTTGGTCATATAGACATCTCGACGATCTTGCTCGGACCATATTTTATACCTCATTTTAACGTATTATTTACTGTCATTTTATTCCAAGAACAGTGCTACTCAGGTATTTTTTGTCATTTTTCAGGTTTAGGGGCATTTTGGTCAAAGTGGAGAATACATGTCTAATTGGACCGCCAAACGCCAAATAATAAACCAACTTCGATTAACATCAATAACTCTTTTAAAATCAAAACAAAGTAGACTTGTTAATAATGGAGAGGAAGGAAGATGGGAAGGATAGAAGAATAACTAAAAAAAAAAACTTGTAAATTCCTTGTACATGCAAAGCTGATTTCCATCTTCTTCACTTGGCAAGGTTGAGGAATTAGTCCTACTTTTAGTTCTCTGCCTTCTTCAACAGCTCTGCATCTTCCTTCTTCTATTTGATTTATACAATGGAACAGTTATTTCCCATCTTTTCTTTTTAAGAAAATGTTACTTTTCTTTCTTGCATCCACATGTGCATGTTTCAATATTTTTGTTGAGCTTCTGCAAGAGAGGGAGAAAAGTTAAGATATATTATTGAATAATTCACTCTCAAGGTGCCAATAATAATAACCAAATGATTGAGTCTCCAGATGTTTAAGGATTTATCCAATAATCCTTGTAATAGGGAAAGTTCTAACGATACAACAACAAAATAAAGAACTAGGCAAAATATAAAGAAAAAAATGGGGTGGGTAAATTTTAAATGTAATGGGTAAATTTAAGTTATCTGGAGGACAGAAGAACTATCATAATATTCTCCTTTTTTTTTCTTTTTTTCTTTTTTTTAATTGGGTAGGTGTATGGAAATATTTTTTTTTTTTTACCAAAAGGTCATGTATATTAAGAAGAAAAAACAAAGTACAAAAGGAGCTGGTCGAGCTGGTAATCAACAAAAATCGAGTAGAAGCATACCCCACCTATGACAAAGCCATCAGAGGGGAAAGCAAATAAATGAACCAAACAAAATAAGGAAACAAAACTAGAACAGATTAAGACAATCTGAATCTAGGCCTTCTCTGAGCATCCACCCTCAACTCCTCCTCCACATGATCAGGCCATGAAAGAATCGGAGTTGAGACTTCAAACTGAGCAGCTGAATTTGCAAGGAAATAAAGCATTGTTTAACATTCCTTAATATACTATGTCGTATTGTAGTATGATACAAGGGATTCTCTTATTGAAACCCTACAAGGGGTCAAATAATTTGTAACTCTACTTTTTTTGCTCTTTTAGCTAGTATAAAACTCCATTTGGGAGGCTAGCTGCATTTGGGTGCCTAGAATATGCAGATTAAGGAAGGAGTAGTGGGGCGTTCGGTAGAAAAGAATTTTGAGTTTTCCTATAGTTGTTTGGTTGCTCGAGAAAATATATCTAATGTTGCAACAAATAACTTTATTATTGTATTTGGTTCTCTAGAAAATGACAAAAAAAAAAAGATAAAAATTTGGAAAGGGAAAGGTTGGTAGGAGGTAACAACCTTCATCATCTTCGCTCCTAAAATTTATATTTTTTAATAGGACCCAGTTTTTAGGCATGGCCGTGTACGTATAAGGTTGTGCCTTTCAACCGTTGCATGGTGGAGGACAAAAATATAATAACTTATTTCCCTCTCTACCCATCCAATAGTTGAAGGCTAGATCGAATACATAAATCGGCCATGCATAAAACCTTTTGCCTTTTTAATATGAAATCTAGAGGAAAAAAGAAAAGAGAAAAGAGAAAATAATATAAAGGAATAGATACGAAAAATCTGTGGGTGAATATTTTCTACTTCTAGAAACATATAAAAGAAAAAAGAAAAAATTATAAGATTATATATAAGAGAGAGAGGGAAAAATATGAGTTCTGGAGAGAGGGAGCATGGTGTGGCGGCGGCTAGGGTTTTTTCTAGGGGTTTTCATGCAGGCAGCAGTTCCCATCATGCGACGGTGGCCTCGGATGCGTCAGAGGCGCCTGTGATCAATGGAGGGGTCGAGGATGGAGTTCCTGCTGGGGAGGAGGTTTTAGGTCCGACTAGGGTTTCCTTACAGCGATCGTTTGCAACGGCAGTTGGAGCTCGGATTCCCATTGCGGAGAATCTCCCCCAGCCAGTGAGGGATGGCAGTATGACTCGCATCAAGATTCCCCAGTCAACCAATGAGGTGCAGATGGATCGGCTTAGGTTTTCGTTGATTGGAAGGTTAAATTTCAGGTATCTCTCGATGAACGATGTGCGTAGATTCACACGGGATTCTTGGGCCCTTGAAGGGACTGTGGAGTTGAAAACCCTTGGTAAAGGATTTGTGCTTTTCAAGTTTGATTGTGAAGCAGATATGACAAAGATCTGGAGACGGGGTCCATTTCGCATTGAAGGGCAGCTGTTAAGGTTCTATCGATGGAGCCCTGATTTTAATGTGAAAACTCAGCAGATGACCGATCGGCTAACCTGGATCCAGCTACCGGGACTACCGCAGGAATACTGGCATGATGAGATCTTGTTCTCAATCGCTACTGCTGTGGGGCGACTGGTAGCCATTGATAGGAAGACAAAGGACTCGTTCTACGGCCACTTTGCTAGGGTTTGTGTGGACGAGGATGAAACCCTGCCTTGGGTTACAGAGGTATTGGTGGAGCGGGAACAACCGGGTAGTGCTGAGTTATTCCTCTTCAAATAGCTTGTTGTGTTCGAGGATCCGCCGTCACGGTGTGGGGAATGTAGGAAATTTGGCCATAAATTAGATTCGTGCCCCAACCGTGTGCATGAGACACGAGAGCAGCCCACGATCCCGGGTGCAGTTTATGTCAATGATCATGAAAAGCCATGCCATGGGCTATGGAGAAGGAAAAGGAAGGTGGCTTCTCCCCCAATCCATGCCGCGGGGAGTGGGGCCACGGGATCAGGAGAGGAGTGCATGGGGGTTTAAGTTTCACAGATGCAGACGGTTCAAGAGGGCTCTGTGGGTGCTTTGGAAGTGGTGCTACACCAAGGGGTTGTTATTGAAACCTAGCCTGTTCATACAGATTTGGGGGGTTCTATTGAAGTAGTATTGGAGTGTCCTGGTAGTAAGGACCTTATGGAGCAGTCTAAGGAGGTGGATGAAGTGGGGTAGCAGGATCAGGGGGATGCAGTTTTATCTTTGGAAGGCCAGGGGACTGGGCACGATCCGTCGGCTTCGGCGATGGCCTTTGATGAGGTCAGGTAGGTGGACGCGGTTTTAGCTGGTACTTTTACATCAGTAAAGAGCAGAAGGGCTGGAAAGCAGCCAACGAAGGCGTGGAATCAACCACGCCGAGCTACAAGGGAAGCCACGAAAACATTGGTTTTAAAATGAAGGTAATCTTTTGGAATTTACGTGGAATTCTCATCAGCCGAACAAAGGCTGCTTTAAGAATTCTAGTAAAAACTCATGCACCTGATGTGTTATGTATAGCTAAGCCAATGATTGGTCCAGAAAAGTTCCCAAAGTTATTTTTTAAGCATATGGGGTTCTCAGTTGAGTGTATGCACAATGAAAGAGAAGGAAAGAACCCGAACCATTGGATCACTAGGAGGAACTGCATTCAAAAGCCTACGGTTATTAGCTCCTCTGACCAACAAATTACAGTGTTCTTACAGGTGGGTGGGGTGAAAGTTTTTCTCTATTCGGTTCATGCTAGTAGCTTCCGTGCACGGAGGAGAGATTTGTGGTCAGACCTGTCGAGTCAACCTTTTTCGGTAATGCCCTGGTTAGTGATTGGTGATTTTAATGCTACCCTTCTAGCTACAGAGAAACGGGGTCCTAGTGCTTTTAACAATGGCTCTGCAATGGAGTTTGCTGCTTTTTTAGATGCCCCCTCTCTTATCCAGTTGCCTTCAAAAGGAAATAAGTTCACTTGGAGCAATAACAGGAAGTGAGGGAATGCGGCAGCCTTTATGGACAAAAGTTTTTGTAATGCAGTGTGGTTAGATGTGTTCAGTGATACTTTCTAGCTTGTCCTGCCTCGTTCAGTTTCTGATCACTCCTCCATAGTTGTATCTTCGGAAGTGGTGCCTAAGCCAAAGAACTGCCCTTTTAGAATGCAACGTTTTGGGCTAGAGCATAATGATTTTACTTCGGTTGTTGAGAGGCCATGGGCCGAGTATGTTTCGGGTTCCCCTTTCTTTGTGGTGGTTCAGAAGCTTAAGCGAGTAAAGGGGGTACTAATAGCCTGGCCAGTGTTTCCAACTGTGAATGTGGAGGTGGACCGATCTAGAGTTGCTTTAGATGATGCATAGGAAGTTTTGGAGACAGTGGGAAGCTCGGAGTTCTTAGTCCAGTGTGAAGAATAGGCAAAGAAGGATTATGTCTCAGCTATTACCCTTTAGGAGAAGTATTGGGCGGAGAAATCTAGAGTCAGGTACCTCTCATGTGGTGACCGTAATACAAAATTTGTCCACCTTGCTACAAAAATTAGACGATCAAAGAGCCGTATTAGAATGTTGAAGAAGCCAGATGGAACTATTCTCACTGAAAACACTCAAATTGGTAGTTTTGTTACAGAATTCTATGAGGAGTTTCACAAGTGAGGTCCGTCTGTGGCCCGACCTAAGATTCTATCGTCCATTCCCCCTGTGATTTCAGAAGAAGGCAATGCTTTCCATACTGCAGTCCCTAGTAGAGAAGAGATAAAGGCGACGGTTTTTGATTTGGATCCGGATAGTGCCCCTGGGCCTGATGGATTCCCTGGGGCTTTTTTTAGACATTGCTGGAAGATCATCGAAAGGGATGTGTGTAGAGCTATTATGAGTTTTTTCCGTGAGGGCATTATCACGAAGGGGGTGAATAATAATTTCATCACTTTAATCCAAAAAGTGGAAGAAGCTATTACCTCGGACAAGTTCCGTCCTATTTGTCTGGGGAATTTTTTGTATAAGTTGATACCAAAAATCTTGGCTACTTGATTGTCGGGGTTCCTGTCTAAGCTGATCTCTAAGGAGCAAGGGGCATTCCAGAAAGGGAAGGTGATATTTTCCAATATTTGTGCTGCATCTGAGCTGACAAATATATTGCATGTTAAATCTTATGGGGGGGGAATGGGCCTCAAACTGGACATCCAAAAAGCTTATGACACAATGGAGTAGGACTTTATGTTTGATGTCATGAGGAAGTTCAGGTTTTGTGCATCGTGGGTAAACATGATCCATCAGCTCCTTTCTTCAGCTAAGCTCTCTATCTTGTTGAATGGAGGTCCTGTGGGATTTTTTGGTGTTGAGAGGGCACTCAGGTAAGGAGATCCGTTGGCACCTCTTCTATTTGTTATTGCAGAGGAAGCTTTATGCTGGGGGTTCACAAAATTAAAGGAAGAAAAGAAGGAAGAAAAGAAGATTTCACCGCTCCAAGGGCCGCATGGGGTAGTGGTTCCCATCCATTTGCTTTTTGCTGATGATGTTTTCCTATTTGTTAAAGCAGGTACTCGCTCGGTTCGATGCCTGACGGATTTCTTGGAAGAATACCATGAGTACTCGGGGAAGAGTATAAACATTCATAAGAGCAAAATGTTCTAGTGTAATGTAAGTACTATTAGAAGGGTGAAGATAAAGGACATTGTCAGATTCCCTGAGAGCAATTTTCCTACCAGATATCTAGGGATCGACATTTTTTAAGGAAGGGTCAAGAAGGATGCTATCTCAACATTGATGGACAAATTCAAAGCCAGATTGGCGGGATGGAAAGGAAAGCTAACTTCTTTGGCAGGGAGGGTCCAACTGGTCAGGTCAGTGATGACTAGCATGCAAATTCATACCTTCTCAGTTTATTGGTGGCCTACCTCTTTAATTTCTTTAATGGAGAGATGGGTTCGGAATTTTATTTGGTGCGGAGATCTAGATGTTTCTAAAGGAATTATAGTGAAATGGGAGTGGGTGTGTAAGCCTTGCGAAGAAGGGGGTCTGGGCATTAGGAAATTAAGGTAGGTTAATAAGGCACTGCTTTGCAAACTCTGTTGAGGAATTAAGGCTGAGAATTCCCTTATTAGTACCTTCCTTCGAGCAAGATGCGCTTCTAAGGGCAGAATTAAACACCAGATCAATTCTTCTT
The DNA here is from genome assembly GCF_018873765.1 of Telopea speciosissima. Classification (NCBI taxonomy): domain Eukaryota; kingdom Viridiplantae; phylum Streptophyta; class Magnoliopsida; order Proteales; family Proteaceae; genus Telopea; species Telopea speciosissima. Next base: position 58,972,496 of record NC_057919.1, on the reverse strand, counting down.
CTTCGATTTGGCTTGGGATCAAGAAGATGTGGGACTTTGTCTCAGATCATGAAGCTTGGGTTTTGGGGGATGGCTCAGCTAGAGATTTCTGGCACGATCGTTAGCTTAATGGAGATATTATTGCAGAACACCCTGGGTTCCAGGGGTCGGAGAATTGGTTAAAGACCTTTAACACACCACTGGCTAGCTTCATCTCAAACTCAAAGTGGAATTTCCCTATGGTAGATACCCCGGTGCTTCAACAGATTATGAATCTAGCCTCCTCCATACCTCTTCCATCAGTCAAGGCTGAGGACACAAGAGTTTGGACCCTATCCAAACAAGGTGAATTCACAGTTAAGTCGGCGTGGGAGGGCCTTAGAAGAGATGAAAACTGGATAGCCTGGCATTCAGTGGTATGGGCACCTTACTTGAAACCTCAACATTCAATGTTTGGCTGGCGGATGATGCAGCAGAAATTGCCAACTGATGAGCTAGTTGCCCAGAAGGGCGTCCCATTGGCCTCATGCTGTAACTTATGCTTGAAAGCTACTGATTCTCAAAGACACATTTTCCTTGAATGTTCTTTTTCTTTGAAATTGTGGCAGGGGTTTCTCTCCTTGTTTCAAAGAGCACGGCCAGCGAAGGATTCCATGCATGATTTGTTCGTTTGGTGGAAGGAGAAAGCTGGTACTAGTGTTCTACCCAAGGTGTGGCTTGCGGGCTTCATCTTGGTTCCTTTGCATAAATGGAGTAAAAGAAATAGGAGGCAGTATGAAGGGAGCCGCAATAGGTCTACCTCAGTCTTGCGGCTATTGATATCAGACTGCAGGGACGCCTCAACACTATTGAAGTGCTTCATCAAGTCTATGCAGGATCTGGTTCTAGCTCATGATATTGGTGTTTCCTTTCCAAATGCCCAGGCCAGAAGGATCATGGAAGTTCAGTGGAGAAAACCTGAAGAAAACTGGATGAAGCTAAACATTGATGGTTGCTCAATAGGGAATCCGGGAAATTCTAGTCCAGCAGGGATCTTGCGAAACTGCTAGAGACATCCTAAGGGAAGCTTTGCTCAGTTCCTGGGGGTGTCTACAAATTTTACTGCTGAGTTCTCAGCTTTTTCCTTGGAGTTAAAATGGCCAAGGAGAAAGGAATACAGAGGCTGTGGATAGAGTGCGATGCAGAAGCGGTGGTTACATCAATAAGAAACAGTAAAATACCTTGGTTGATCAAACAATCATGGTTGGAAGTTGTAGGATACCTTAAAGACATTATGTGGAATATTACACATAGTTACAGGGAAGCAAATACTGTAGCAGATCGTCTAGCCAATAAGGTGCGCCTCTTCAAATGTCTCTCAACGATGAGAGGAAGCCCCAAGCTATGCAAGAATTGAGATAGAGTGGGATATCCTGGAAAGGAGCAGGTTTCGATTCTCATAATAGATCAACTGAGGGACTAGGGTGTTTCCAATGGTTCCTAATTTTATGTTTGGTATTGATGGTTGATGGCCATAGGTGAGAGGCTTTGATTTTGCCCTGACTCTTCACGTTGGGGGCCTCTCCAATCTTGTATTATGTACTCTTTTATTAGGTAATATACACTTTGCTGACCTTTAGCAAAAAAAATATACAAGAAAATTTTGAGGATGAATATTTTCTACTTCTAGAAACAAATGAACGAAAAATTAATCTTCCATCTTCCATTTCTTTACAAAAATAGTTTAATATTCCATCAAAATACTCATTTTTCTGGTTTTCTACCTGGAAATATTGTACTGTTCAAGAGAACCAAACCCATCTTTAGGGCTTGAAACCATCAAGCTACATTACAATGTAATTCAATTAATAGCATGTAATAAGGCATAGCTTCATCAAAATATAGAGTAAATAAAATAAAAAAAAGAGAGGAGGGTTTCTAACATGGCATAGTAAGAAGGAATCTGCATACTATAGCAATGAGGGGTTGGAAAATGGTATCATTCATATGGTGCCTACGTAGAACTCATATAATCAAAATAAGAGAGTAAATGTCAATGTAGACCTAGGGATATAAACGAATTGTATTCGGCTCAGATAGTGCTATATCTGCATCTGCATCCTGTTAGCTTTCGGACTGATTCAGATAGTGCTAAACGAATATGGACACGGATACGGATCGGATATTTTATCCGTTTACATGTAAATATAGCCTTTCGGATAGCTATAGCCTATCCATATCCGCATCTGTTTAGCTTTTGGATGGATTTAGATAGTGCTAAACGGATACGGACACAGATTCAGAAATGGATTTCGGCTATTCATTTACACCCCTATGTAGACCCCACTGTTTATTATGTGAGAAGAGTATAAAAAAAATATATCTTTATAAAGGCGGCGCATGCTTCCTTTCCAATAAAATAAACTTTAGTTTTTCATGTGTCCATAAAATTAAAGTAAAGCACAAATTGATTTTGTGTGTGAATTTTACTGGTCCTAATGACTTCATGTTTTCATTTTTCTCACACCTTACAAATGAGTTAATTTTTAACAAACCTGCACTTGGCCCTGAAGGCATTTGATATGTTGCATTGCCAAATCCAACATGTCTGCCGTATTTGTTTGCTGCAATGACATTCAAATTTAGATAGGTTTCTTAGACATAATACCATTTATAGGTTAATGTGTGTGTGTGTGTGTGTGTGTGTGTGTGAGAGAGAGAGAGAGAGAGAGAGAGAGAGATTAGGGTTATTTATAGGTTAAGAAGATAGAGAGAGATAGAGAGATTAGGGTTATTTATATGTTACTGAGAGAGACAGATTAGGAAATATGCGGTGGGCGCTCCAATAGGGAAGTTCCCTACTAGGGGGAGTGTGTCAGCCTTTGGTATTGTTGCCAAAGGGGGAGAGAGCAGTTGGTGTTGCCAACAATGCCAAAGGGGGAGATTGTTGAGTTTTGGCAATGTTTGAAGGGTATATGTTGTCATTCTTGGCAACAGTACAGTAGTGTTAGTGTTTGGAAGGTGCTTGAAATGTTGAAAATGTGTTTGGAATGGTTGCACATGTTTCTTGTGTGATTTTGATGTGTTTTGATGCCCAAGGGCATTTTGGTTAATGTGGTGGCTTAGACGGTAGCATTGGTTTGGATGATGTGGCCAAATATTTAGGCCACATGGCCTTTTGAAGTAGTGGCATGGCCACCTGGGCAGCACAAGGCCACGCACATGGGCGTCACAAGTCACACATGGTCGGGCATCAATAAGGCCACCAAGGGCCATAACTGTCATAGCAGCAGTAAGGGGCATGGCCCCCACGCGCATTGGGCGGTATGCCCTAAGAGGCCCCTGCGAGCACGACTGGCCATGTCAGGTTGTTGGCTGGCTCGCAACGCATTTCCATGCCTCAATCAATTTTCTAAGGTTTTCGATTACTGAATGCTTTGAACCATTTTTCTAGTAAAAAGCCCTTTAATGTATTTTTAAAAGTCGAAAGACCCCAAAAGAAATGTTTAAAAGTCATAGGGAGGTTGGAATAAATATAAAAAAATGATGGAAGGGCCTGGTTGTAATTTTAAAAAGTTTGGATTTGGTCCACAGTGATGTTTGGGGTCCGTCTCATGTTATTACTTCTGTTCAAGAACATAAATATTTTTGTAGTTTTTGTTGATGACAATACCAATTTTATATAGTTTTATCCTCTCTTAAATAAGTCTGATGTTTTTTCTATCTTTCTCAGTTTTCAATCTTTGGTTGAACGCTAATTCTCATGAAAAATTAAAGCTGTTGAAACAGATTGGGGAGGAAACTACCGGTCCTTAACTAAATTTTTTCAACGACTTGGTATTTCTCATCGTGTCTCTTGTCCACATACTCATGAACAACAAGGTTTTGTGGAAAGGAGACACCGCCATATCGTTGAAACCGGTCTTTCACTCCCCGCTCATGCCTCTGTCCCTATGTATTATTGGAATCATACCTTTGACAGTGCTGTCTATTTAATTAACAGAATGCCTTCCAAAGTTTCAAATAGAGTGACCCCCTTTCAACTTCTTACACATAGGACCCTGACTATTCCTTCTTACCAATTTTTGGGTGTCTTTGCTATCCTTATCTTCGACCCTATAATCGTCACAAAATGCATTTTTGATCAACTCCATGTGTTTTCTTGAGTTATAGTCCTACTCATGTTGGTTATCGTTGTCTGGATCTTTCCACCAATCGAATATATATACCACGACATGTTCGGTTAGATTGAGAGCACTTTCCCTTTTGCTAATAAAAATCATGGTGCTTCCCCTCCTTCAGTGCAACCATCCCCAACCCCGTGGGGTTCCATCCCCACTCGTGCGACACCCTTACCAACGCCAGCTGCTGCTATCCTAGCACCACACACCCCACCCTCACCGATGCCAACTCCCCAAAATCCTAACCCATCGTCCCCTATTTCTATCTCTCCTCCTTGTCACACCAGGCCCTTATCTGACCTGTATAATACCCTTCCTCCTATTAACCCTCCTATACCTTCCCCACCCATACCGTCCTCATCAGTCCAATCTTCCATAGCCCAACCCTTAACCAACCCATCTCCTACAAGATCACATCCCCTGAGTCTAAGATCACATCCCCATGCTCTATCCACTATTAAACCCCCATATGATGAGCTTACCTGCTACTCTCAAGCCCGTAAAAAATACCCTGAATGACGCAAAGCTATGTCCGATGAGTTCAATGCTCTTTTTAAAAATGGCACTTGGTCCTTGGTTCCCCCTTCTCCCGACATGAATCTGGTTGGCTGCAAGTGGGTTTACAAAATTAATAAGAAAGCTGATGGGACATTGGAACGTTATTAAGCAAGGTTGGTCGCCAAGGGGTTCCATCAACAGGAAAGCCAAAAAGATCCTGTCCAGCACCCAGCCCAGGCTGCCTGTGCAGCGCCAGACAGAGTGAGGCATGAAAAGACCGCCTCACCCTTTCTCGGGCAAGGCACTCGGGTAGGGGTGAGGCGGTCTTTTCACACCTCACTCTGTCCGGCGCTGCATGTGCAGCCCGGGCAGAGTGTTGGATAGGAGCCAAGTCCATAGGAAGGGCTGGACTACTCTAAAACATTTAGCCCGGTTGTGAGGCCCACCACTGTTTGCACTATTTTGACTATTGTAGTTTTCCCAAGGGTGGCATATGCATCAACTTGATGTGCATTTAATATAATGCCTTTCTTCATGGCATTCTCAATGAAATAGTTTATATGGCATAACCTCAAGGCTTTGAGGATCTCACTAAGTCCAAACATGTGTGCAAGCTTTACCGGTCTTTATATGGCCTTAAACAGGCACCTCGTGCCTGGTTTCACAGGCTGTCCCAGTATTTACTACAACTAGGATTTACTGCTTCTAGAACCGATCCGTCTCTTTTTCTCTACAGATCGGGTTCCACCATTGCTTATATACTGGTGTATGTGTATGACATCATCGTTACAAGCAACTCTCCAGCTCAGGTGACTTCCGTACAGCAGCAATCGGCCACTAAGTTCTCCATCAAAGATTTTGGTCCTTTGCATTTTTTTCTTGGGATTGAAGCTCTTCCTCAGCACAATGGGTTATTGCTCTCCCAGTCCCGTTATATAGATGATTTGCTACAAGGCTCCAGTATGCTTGACTGTAAGCCCATCATGACACCAATGTCCACCACTTTCTCCACATCTGACTTAGGGGGTGCTCTCATGGATGATCTCAAAGTAAATTATTCTGGAGCAGCTGCATTCTTTATCTTGGCCATAGTATTGATTTACAATAAGAATTTATTTGCTCTTTCATCCAGTCTTGGCTTGTAGCCTATTTGGTTTGAGTAAGTAAGCCCGAGGGGTGTTTTACACCTAATTCCTTAAAGCCGTCTGGTTTGAGAGTAATTGGCCTAAAGCTCGCTACAAGAGCCACCTAGAAAGTTTAAGAGGTCAAGATATCGCATGGATTGGAGTAGAATAAAATAAAAAATAAATAAATAAAAAGTTTGAACTCATACTGCTTCAATGTCTAAAGCCACAATCACTACAACAAAATACACTTATAGCTACGGATACTTTACTGCGGTTTTTTAAAACCGCAGCTATAAATGTCTTAAAACTGCGGTTTCTTTATATGTAGTAATATGAGATACTTATTGCTGCGGTATTTAAAAACCGCAGTAACAGAGGACCTTGTAACTGCAGAAACAAAATTGCAGTTAAAAATTGTAGTAATATGGAACACTTATTGTTGCGGTATTTAAAATCGTAGTAATCGAGGACCTGTAACTGCAGAAACAAAACCACAGTTAAAAGCCGTAGTAATATGAGACACTTTTTACTGCGGTATTTAAAACCACAATAACAGAGGACCCAATAACTACGGAAACAAAGCCGTAGTTAAAAACGGCAGTGATATGAGATACATTTTACTACAATATTTAAAATTGCAATAATAGAGGAATCTATAAATGCGAAAACAAAACTGCAATTAAAAATTGCAGTAATATGAGATACTTATTGCTACGGTATTCAAAATCGCAATAAAACAGAGGACCTTGTAACTACGAAAACAAAATCACAATTAAAAAGTGCAGTAATATCTGGTACCTATTGTTGTGGTATTTAAAATCACACTAATAGAGGACCCTATAACTATGGAAACAAAATCGCAATTATATGGAATACTTATTGATGTGGTATTTAAAACTACAGTAATAGAGGACCCTATAACTGTAGGAACAAAATCTTAAAAATCGTAGTAATATAAGATACTTGATGTGGTATTTAAAACTGTGGTAACTACATCTCTCCCCCAACCTATGACTCCTAAATTCATTCTCACCCAAACCTACCTGCAAACCGTTTCCTTCGCTCACTCTCACTCTCCAATAACCCTGTTCACTCTAGACTTTCGATCTATTGCATCGACGACCGTGACGAAGGTAATCTCTCTCTCTCTCTCTTACACAGAGAGAACCCTCTCCCATAGTCATTACCTTCAGCCAGCACCATAGTTAGTAAAATCGTGTATAATATGCATGCACGTACATATCACTAAAAAAAAACATATTTTTAACCGAAACTGGGTGCAAGGGTGTGCATACGTGTATAGCTTTTGCCTAGTTGCTTAAGAGTGTCAAATTTGAACGAGTTTCGAATAAGCCAAACCGAATCAAATAAAATGTTTTCTTCAATTTGAGTATCGAATTTCATAACCGAATCCAAACTGATTTTGGATATTAGTATATTATAATGAATTAATATAGGGAGAAAGAATGCTACTTGGTCACGAATGGCGTGCAACCGCTATGCCGAGACACATAGCCGCACAAAATGACTGTCGTGTCCCATGAAAAGGCGGAAATCCTTGAGGGTGCAACGATCATTTTGTACAGCTCTCTGCTTGGGTGTAGGGGCCACGCGCTGGACAAGACAAGGTAGCGTTCTCTTTCCCATTAATATATTATAGTATATTAATATATTATAATACTAATATATTATAGTATATATATATACAGATACATATTTATATTACTAGAATTATTTTTAGATTTTATATACTATACTATAGTATAATAGATTATATTATATATTATAATATATGGACCGAGTATAAGAACCAGCTGAACCGTATAAATTGAAAATTGAACCGAACAATTCAGCTTAAATTAAATTTCAAAATAAACATGTGATTGGCTCTGAGATGTACGTTCGTCTGCACGTACATGAAGATGATCAATTCTCAATATAAATTGTGTTGAATATCTTTTTCTTTCCCGCCTTAAACCCGAGCCCCATTCCCTTCCCGCTTCTTCCTACCAAAAAGAAGAAAAAAAAATCCGTTCCCGCTTCCAGTCACCTGTGCGCCCCTTTCTCAATCTCTCAAATCTCTCTCCCCGCCTTTACCAAAATTTAAAAAAATCTCTCTCCCCGCGCACCCCTCTCTAATTCTCTCAAATCTCTCTCAACCCTATCTATTCCCTTCCGCTTCCAATCACCTCCACGCCCCACTCTATTTTTTTTTGGTAAATCCAACCCAGATGCTCGAAACCCCCTGTGGCGCCTCAGAAGAGCTCAAGAACGAATTAGCCGTTGAGAACCATCATCTCCATGGATTCGTTGCTGCTGAGAGAGATTGGTCCTTCGTAGCAGGCTCGAGCCTTCTCCTCAACCTCCCGGATAGAATCGAGGTAGAGATTCACGTCTTGATGGGTTCGATTCAGAACCTGATAGAGAGAACGCCACTTGTGACGATCCATATCTCGGAGGTTCTTCCGACCGTGATGGTAAGGACCAAGGGAAATGATTTGTGGGACAAAGGCCTTGTCGGCCTTGCCGTAATCGTCGCCCACACGGAGGTACTATGGGACTCGGTAGATGCAGAGCTTGGCCCATGAGGCAGCTTCATGATCTTGATGGGCTTGCTCTAGCTTTTCTCTAATGGAGATCGCCCAATCTGATTCCATTGGATTCGTTACTTCTCTTTCTTCTTTAACATTTTTGTCGTCACCATTGATTAATGTCAAATGCGATTGCGAAAAGGAGGATTCTTGCAACGTCAGCCGCTGCTGCTCCGGAGGTGGCTGTGTATGGGATTGTCGCCATTGCAGTGGTCCCAATTGAAGGTCACGTGAAGGGATAGAACCAGGTGAGTTTGCGATTCCAGCTTCCACTGTTTCCCTCAGTTTGAGAGTGATGAGATACCAACTCAAAAGCTCCTTATTAAACACTGCTACCATTTTTCTAAGACTACAAAAGGTTTTTATGCTTTGAAATCAAGTTTTTTAGTTTCTTTCAGGAGCAAGAGAGATAGCAGCCAAGAAGAAGGGGTGGTGCGGTAGCTTCAAGGGAGGGATCTTTGCCATGTCCGGAATGCCGTTTTCCAGAAGATAGGTTTTCTGGATTGAAATCTGAAACCCGTTTGGTGATATCTCTCTACCTCTCAAACTTGAAATGTTTGGGTGATTATAGCTAGAAGAGAGTTTTCGTGGTAAGTGCTTAGAATCTTAGTATGGGTGTAAGTGTATAACATTAGCATGATTATTTCTCTTATCCTGTCCATAATATAAAAGAGCTAAATCTATTTAAATCTCTCTCACTCTCTCTTTGCACTTTCCTCTGCATTTCACTTTTAGTGGGATTCTCTTCTTTTGCAATATAGCTTCATTTTATTTGTTGCCCTTTCTTGGGCTCAAGACGACTCTTTAGTGCCAAAGGACATTTAGATTTTCTTTCCATGATGTCTTCATTGTCTGAAATTGAACAAATGCTTTAGATTCTTTTTGTAGGGGAAGCAAAGTGGCTTCCAGCACACTTTGACTGTTTTGGCTAGGTTTCATAGCTGCTTTTCTAAGAGTAGATTGATTTCCAAAGGTAAGTTCTCTGGTTGCTTTAGGTAGGATATAGAGCTGTTAATGGGAGCTCCACCCCCCCCCCCCCCCCACCAAAAAAAAAAGGAAAAAGAATAGCATTACGATGTTGTAGATGCTTACTGCAATGATACCTATAGATTGTTTGTTTCTTTTTCTTTTGTAAGCTTAAGGGATAAATTATAGTTTTTGTTAATACCTCACATGAGGGTTGGATGACTAGTTGATTATTCATTGTTTTCCAGGTCATGTTTGTATGTGGTTCCGATCTACTTTAATCTTTTAACATCCCTGGAGCTTGGATCTATGAGCAGGTATGTTTCTTGGAAGTCATGTTCTCTGCTTTCACTAAGAAGTTGGTTAGTTGATAAACTAATTAATTTTGATCATATTGATTCTCAACTTGCAAAATTTGTTGAAGTTACAAAATAATATTTGCATGCTTTTATCCTTTTAGTTACTGTCCTAAGTAGAATATGTTCCCCATCATGTTTCTGTTTTATACTGTGAATTAGATTAGTGGCTCATTGTCAGATCCACCGTCCCTCCAGCAGCAAGTAAACAACAACAGGTGTACTCTAGCATTTGGATATGAGTTGTTTTGTTGCATATTATTATTTTTTTTCTGTTCTACCTCAAATTTAGATTATGAAATCACTTAAATCTAATTTAGTAACAATGTAGAAAGTGAAATCTGAGTTCAGAATTGATATCTATCAAAATGTCAATTTGAGATTAGAAGATCTGAATTTCAACTTGGTGGAAGGTAATAATTAGAATCTGAGTAATAAATTCAACTGATTTATGTGAAATCAACACATAATCTGTTTTAGCCCCCTTTCCTTTTTCTCATTAGAAACTTTGTTGATCCCAATTCCCAAATGCTTACAACTTTATACATGTGGTAATGAGTGTTGTACAGGTTATAGAAGTATAGTGAACAATTTTAATAGATTTTTGGATCAACTCTCTATCCTTTTCCATGGATTTGAAAGGCTACTTTGTATTGATTGTCAATTTGAAAGCTTAATATGCTAGATGCTTTTAGGGTGCTAGTCTTAAAAGTTATTTTTATATTACAAATTTTTTTATTTCTATTATAATTTATTAGTCATTATTTTTAACTATTATTTATTTCGAGAACAATCATTTGTTATCTATATATGTGTGATAGGTACCTGATGCCTATACTGGTCACAATGAGTCAACACTACAAGGGAATCGCTCTTCTTTAGCTAGTCATAATGCTTCTTCGTCTCAACAAGGTAAAGTGATATATAATTTATGGTTTTATCATGAGTATTTATTAAATAATTGTTTAACAATTAATTTTATTAATATTGATTATAGGACGTATCCCATAAACTCAAAATATAGTCAATCAAGAAGGTGGTAGACCATTGTAGAGTTCCCCATCAGCATAGCACTTGGGAGGCTGAGACTCGATCAAGATCTGAACAACAAGGAGCACTCAACTACTAGTCGAGTCTAGTAGTAGTTTTTTTTTTTTTTTTTGGCGTACAATATGAATTGTTGGGAGTTGAGTGTTTTTAGGATACTACTGTTGATTTGTTAGGTATTTTGGATTTAAGTGATTCGGATGGTGAACATGATTTTTATTTTAGATGTATTTTGAATTTAAGTGATTTGGATGATAAACACGATTTATGCATTTATATATATGTTGGTATTAAACAATTATGTGTATCGAATGGTTTTTTATTTTAGCCATATTAGGTGTTGAATGGATTTTTATTTTAGATGTATTGTCTAATGAATGGATTATGTGGATTCAAGAAACAGGCATAATCTAAAATTTTCATAATTAAAATCCACAACTATAAATTTTGTTGCACAAAAAGTTGCCGTTAAAATTTATAGTTATAGATTTTGATGCACAAAAAGTTGCTGTTAAAATTTATAGTTATAGATTTTGATGCACAAACATCCGCAACTAAAATCCATAGTTACAAGTTTCCTAAAAAAAATCCGTAGCTAATATCTGCAATTATTGCCTTTAATGCACAAAAATTTGCAATTGCAATCTGCATCTACATGTCTATAGATTTTGTTGCACAAAAAATCCGCAATTAAAAACGTAGCTATAAATTTTGGGACGCAAAATTGTGCAGCTAAAATTTACAGCTAGAGATTTGTTGCGGAAAAATCCACAACTAAAAGTCCGTAGTTAGATATTGACTACGAAAAAAATCTGCAGCTATAGATTTACTGCGGAAAAATCCATAATTAAAAATCCGTAGCTATAGAATTGCTGCTGAAATATCCGTAGCTAAAAAATATGCAGCTATAAATTGGTTGCGGAAAAATCCACAACTAAAAATCCGCAACTATAGAGTACCCTTTTCCTGCGGTAGGTTAACCGCAGCTACAGACTTAGCGACGGTACTTGTAGCTGTAGATAAAAAACCGCAGGTAATTTGTAGTTATAGACTATTGCTGCGGATTTTTGGGCCTATTACTGCGGAAAAAAATGCAGTTATAAGCCCTTTTTGTTGTAGTGAAGGTGGCAATCAAATGATATATGCACTGAGAATCTATTCCAACGCTACTTAGTAACTTGGGTGTCTGGTGCAAGCCCTACATGTCATTCAAGCCAATTGTAGTGGAGGGACATTTTGAGTTCAATACTTGAAAAAATATGGCAAGTAAAATCAAAGTGAAATTGAAAAAAAAAAAAAAATTTATTTGCTCCTTGATCCAGTCTTGGCTTGTAGCCAATTTGGTTTGAGTAAGTAAGCCCGAGAGGTGTTTTATACCTAATTCCTTAAAGCCGTCTGGTTTGAGAGTAATTGGCCTAAAGCTCGCTATAAGAGCCACCTAGAAAGCTTATGAGGTCAAGACACTGCACAGATTGGAGTAGAATAAAATATAAAAAAAAAGTTTGAACTCATACTGCATCAATGTCTAAAGCCACAATGTGGCAATCAAATGATATATGCACTGAGAATCTATTCCAACACTACTTAGTAACTTGGGTATCTGGTACATGCCCTGCATGTCGTTCAAGCCAATTGTAGTGGCGGGACATTTGAGTTCAATACTTGGAAAAATATGGCAAGTAAAATCAAAGTGAAATTGAAATTGTGCATGTGTTTAAAGGTTCTACCAAGGTTCCGAGCTGAGACCAAGGATTCTAGTCTTTTGTTTTTTTAGAGGTCGACCAAGTGCCACCTGTCGGTCAAAACTACCGACCCCGGACGTACCCACCCTTGTGGGGAACTGGGTAAACAAAAGCCGCGATTAGAATAAAGGGGGTTCACTTGGATTGTAGTTAATTTACCTTTCCAGAGGTGTTGGTTCGAGTCCAACTCGGGGCATGGCCTTGGTCATATAGACATCTCGACGATCTTGCTCGGACCATATTTTATACCTCATTTTAACGTATTATTTACTGTCATTTTATTCCAAGAACAGTGCTACTCGGGTATTTTTTGTCATTTTTCATGTTTAGGGGCATTTTGGTCAAAGTGGAGAATACATGTCTAATTAGACCGCCAAACGCCAAATAATAAACCAACTTCGACTAACATGAATAACTCTTTTAAAATCAAAACAATGTTGACTTGTTAATAATGGAGAGGAAGGAAGATGGGGAAGATAGAAGAATAACTAAAAAAAAAAACTTGTAAATTCCTTGTACATGCAAAGCTGGTTTCCATCTTCTTCACTTGGCAAGGTTGAGGAATTAGTCCTACTTTTAGTTCTCTGCCTTCTTCAACAGCTCTGCATCTTCCTTCTTCTATTTGATTTTAACAATGGAACAGTTATTTCCCATCTTTTCTTTTTAAGAAAATGTTACTTTTCTTGCTTGCATCCACATGTGCATTTTTCAATATTTTTGTTGAGCTTCTGCAAGAGAGGGCAAAAAGTTAAGATATATTATTGAATAATTCACTCTCAAGGTGCCAATAATAATAACCAAATGATTGAGTCTCCAGATGTTTAAGGATTTATCCAATAATCCATGTAATAGGTGAAGTTCTAACGTTACAACAACAAAAGAAAGAATTAGGCAAAATATAAAGAAAAAAATGGGGTGGGTAAATTTTAAATGTAATGGATAAATTTAAGTTATCCGGAGGACAGAAGAACAATCATAATATTCCCTTTTTTTTTTCTTTTTTTTTAATTGTGTGGGTGTATGGAAATATTTTTTTTTTTTGCCAAAAGGTCAAGTATATTAAGAAAAAAAAAATAAAGTACAAAGGAGCTGGTCGAGCTGGTAATCAACAAAAATTGAGTAGAAGCAAACCCCACCTACGACAAAGCCATCAGAGGGGAAAGCAACTAAATGAACCAAACAAATTAAAGAAACAAAACTAGAACAGATTAAGACAATCTGAATCTAGGCCTTCTCTGAGCATTCACCCTCAGCTCCTCCTCCACATGATCAGGCCGTGAAAGAATCAGAGTTGAGACTTCAAACTGAGCGGCTGACTTTGCAAGGAAATAAAGCATTGTTTAACATTCCTTAATATACTATGTCGTATTGTAATATGATACAAGGGATTCTCTTATTGAAACTCTACAATGGGTCAAATAATTTGTAACTTTATTTTTTTTGCTCTTTTAGCTAGTATAAAACTCCATTTGGGAGGCTAGCTGCATTTGGGTGCCTAGAATTTGCAGATTAAGGAAGGAGTAGTGGGGTGTTCGGTGGAAATGAAACTTGAGTTTTCCTATAGTTGTTTGGTTGCTCGAGAAACTATATCTAATGTTGCAACAAATAACTTTATTATTGTATTTGGTTCTCTAGAAAATGACAAAAAAAAAAAAAAAAAAAAAAAAAAAAAAAAAAAAATAATAGATAAAAATTTGGAAAGGGGAAGGTTGGTAGGAGGTAACAACCTTCATCATCTTCGCACCTAAAATTTATATTTTTTAATAGGACCCAGTTTTATGCATGGCCGTGTACGTATAAGGTTGTACCTTTCAACCGTTGCATGGTGGCGGACAAAAATATAATAACTTATTTCCCTCTCTCCCCATCCAATAGTTGAAGGCTAGATCGAGTACATAAATCGGCCATGCATAAAACCTTTTGCCTTTTTAATATGAAATCTAGAGGAAAAAAGAAAAGAGAAAAGAGAAAATAATATAAAGGAATATATACAAAAAATCTGTGGGTGAATATTTTCTACTTCTAGAAACATATAAAAGAAAAAAGAAAAAAAATATAAGATTATGTATAAGGGAGAGAGGGAGCGTGGTGTGGTGGCGGCTAGGGTTTTTTTCTAGGGTTTGTCATGCAGGCAGCGGTTCCCATCATGCGACGGTGGCCTTGGATGCGTTAGAGGCACCTGTGATCAATGGAGGGGTCGAGGATGGAGTTCCTGCTGGGGAGGAGAATCAAGGTTCGGCTGGGGTTTCCTTACAGTGATCGTTTGCAGTGGCAGTTGGAGCTCAGATTCCCATTGTGGAGAATCTCCCCCAGCCAGTGAGGGATGGCAGTATGATTTGCATCAAGATTCCCCAGTCAGCCTATGAGGAGCAGATGGATCGGCTTAGGTTTTCGTTGATTGGAAGGTTAAATTTCAGGTATCTCTCGATGAACGATGTGCGTAGATTCACACGGGATTCTTGGGCCCTTGAAGGGACTGTGGAGTTGAAAACCCTTGGAAAAGGATTTGTGCTTTTCAAGTTTCATCATGTAGCAGATATGACAAAGATCTGGAGACGGGGTCCTTTTCGCATTGAAGGGCAATTGTTAAGGTTCCAGCGATGGAGCCCTTAGTTTAATGTGGAAACTCAGCAGATGACCCATCGGCTAACCTGGATCCTGCTACTAGGACTGTCGTAGGAATATTGGCATGATGAGATCTTGTTCTCAATCGCTAATGCAGTGGGGCGACCGATAGCCATTGATAGGAAGACAAAGGACTCGTTCTACGACAACTTTGCTAGGGTTTGTGTGGACGAGGATGAAACCCTACCTAGGGTTACAGAGGTATTGGTGGAGTTGGAACAGCCGGGTAGTGCTAAGTTATTCCTCTTCAAACAGCCTGTTGTGTTCGAGGATCCGCCGTCACGGTGTGGGGAATGTAGGAAATTTGGCCATAAATCGGATTCGTGCCCCAACAATGTGCATGAGCCACGAGAGAAGCCCACGATCCTGGGGGCAGTTTATGTCGATGATCATGAAAAGCCATGCCATGGGCTATGGAGAAGGAAAAGGAAAGCGGCTTCTCCCCCAATCCATGCCGCGGGGAGTGGGGCCACAGGATCAGGAGAGGAGCACATGGGGGTGGAAGTTTCATAGGTGCAGATGGTTCAAGAGGGCTCTGTGGGTGCTTTGGAAGTGGTGCTACACCAAGGGGTTGTTATTGAAACCCAGCCTGTTCATACAGATTTGGGGGGTTCTATTAAAGTAGTGTTGGAGTGTCCTGGTAGTAAGGACCTTATGGAGTAGTCTAAGGAGGTGGATTAAGTGGGGCAGCAGGATCAAGGGGATGCAGTTTTATCTTTGAACGGCCAGGGGAGTGGGCACGATCTGTCGGCTTCGGTGACGGCCTTTGATGAGGTCAGGCAGGTGGACGCGGTTTTAGCTGGTACTTTTACACCAGTAACGAGCAGAAATGCTGGAAAGCAGCCAACGAAGGCGTGGAATCAACCACGCAGAGCTGCAACGGAAGCCACGAAAACATTGGTTTTAAAATGAAGGTAATCTTTTGGAATTTGCGTGGAATTCTCAACAGCAGAACAAAGGCTGCTTTAAGAATTCTTGTAAAAACTCATGCACCTGATGTGTTATGTATAGTTGAGCCAATGATTGGTCCAAAAAAGTTCCCAAAGTTATTTTTTAAGCATATGGGGTTCTCGGTTGAGTGTATACACAATGAAAGAGAAGGAAAGAACCCGAACCGGTGGATCACTTCGAGGAACTGCATTCAAAAGCCTGTGGTTATTAGCTCCTCTGACCAACAAATTACAGTGTTCTTATAGGTGGGAGGGGTGAAAGTTTTTCTCTCGTTGGTTCATGCTAGTAGCTTCCATGCACGGAGGAGAGATTTATGGTCAGACCTGTCGAGTCAACCTTTTTCGGTAATGCCCTGGTTAGTGATTGGTGATTTTAATGCTACCCTTCTAGCTACAGAGAAACGGGGTCATGGTGCTTTTAACAATGGCTCTGCAATGGAGTTTGCTGCTTTTTTAGATGCCTCCTCTCTTATTCAGCTGCCTTCAAAAGGAAATAAGTTCACTTGGAGCAATAACAGGAAGCGAGGGAATGCGACAACCTTCTTGGACAGAAGTTTTTGTATTGCAGTGTGGTTAGATGTGTTCAGTGATACTTTCCAGCGTGTCCTGCTTCGTTTAGTTTCTGCTCACTCCTCCATAGTGGTATCTTCGGAAGTGGTGCCTAAGCCAAAGAACTGCCCTTTTAGAATGCAACGTCTTTGGCTGGAGCATAATGATTTTACTTCGGTTGTTGAGAGGTCATGGGCCGAGTATGTTTCGGGTTCCCCTTTCTTTGTGGTGGTTCAGAAGCTTAAGCGGGTAAAGGGGGTACTAAGAGCCTGGTCTAGGTCAATGTTTCCCAATGTGAATGTGGAGGTGGACCGATCTAGAGTTGCTTTAGAAGATGCACAGGAAGTTTTGGAGACAGTGGGAAGCTCAGAGTTCTTAGTCCAGTGTGAAGAACAGGCAAAGAAGGATTATGTCTCAGCTATTACCCTTCAGGAGAAGTACTGGGCGGAGAAATCTAAAGTCAGGTACCTCTCATGTGGTGACCGTAATACAAAATTTTTCCACCTCGCTATAAAAATCAGACGGTCAAAGAGCCTTATTAGAATGTTGAAGAAGCCAGATGGAACTATTCTCACTAAAAACACTCAAATTGGTAGTTTTGTTATAGAATTCTATGATGAGTTTCACAAGCGAGGTCCCTCTGTGGCCCGACCTGAGATTCTATCGTCCATTCCCCCTGTGATTTAAGAAGAAGATAATGCTTTCCTTACTGCAGTCCGTAGCAGAGAAGAGATAAAGGCGGCGGTTTTTGATTTGGGTCCGGATAGTGCCCCTGGGCCTGATGGATTCCCTGGGGCTTTTTTTAGACACTGCTGGAAGATCATCGAAAGGGATGTGTGTAGAGCTATTATGAGTTTTTTCCGTGAGGGCATTATAACGAAGGGGGTGAATAATAATTTCATCACTTTAATCCCTAAAGTGGAAGAAGCTATTACCCTGGACAAGTTCCGTCCTATTTGTCTAGGGAATATTTTGTATAAGTTGATGCCAAAAATCTTGGCTACTCGATTGTCGGGGTTCCTGTCTAAGCTGATCTATGAGGAGCAAGGGGCATTCCAGAAAGGGAAGGTGATCTTTTCCATTATTTGTGCTGCGTCTGAGCTGACAAATATGTTGCATGTTAAATCTTATGGGGGAGGAATGGGCCTCAAACTGGACATCCGAAAAGCTTATGACACAATGGAGTAGGACTTTATGTTTGATGTCATGAGGAAGTTCGGGTTTTGTGCATCGTGGGTAAACATGATCCATCAGCTCCTTTCTTCATCTAAGCTCTCTATCTTGTTGAATGGAGGACCTGTGGGATTTTTCGGTGTTGAGAGGGGACTCAGGCATGGAGATCCGTTGGCACCTCTTCTATTTATTATTGCAGAGGAAGCTTTATGCAGGGGGTTCACAAAATTAAAGGAAGAAAAGAAGATTTCGCCGCTCCAAGGGCTGCATGGGGTAGTGGTTCCCACCCATTTACTTTTTGCTGATGATGTTTTCCTATTTGTTAAAGCAGGTACTCACTCTGTTCGATGCCTGAAGGATTTCTTGGAAGAATATCATGAGTACTCGGGGCAGAGTATAAACATTCATAAGAGAAAAATGTTCTTGTGTAATGTAAGTACTGTTAGAAGGGCGAAGATAAAGGACATTGTCGGATTCCCTAAGGGCAATTTTCCTACCAGATATCTAGGGATCGACATTTTTAAAGGAAGGGTCAAGAAGGATGCTATCTCGACAATGATGGACAAATTCAAAGCCAGATTGGCGGGATGGAAAGGAAAGCTAATTTCTTTGGCAGGGAGAGTCCAATTGGTCAGGTCAATGATGTCTAGCATGCCAATTCATACCTTCTCAGTTTATTGGTGGCCTACCTCTTTAATTTCTTTAATGGAGATATGGGTTCGGAATTTTATTTGGTGCGGAGATCCAGATGTTTCTAAAGGAATTACAGTGAAATGGGAGTGGGTGTGTAAGCCTTGCGAAGAAGGGGGTCTGGGTATCAGGAAATTAAGGGAGGTTAATAAGGCTGAGAATTCCCTTATTAGTACCTTCCTTCGAGGCAAGATTCACTTCTAAGGGCAGAATTAAACACTAGATCAATTCTTCTTCTTCGATTTGGCTTGGGATCAAGAAGATGTGGGACTTTGTCTCGGATCATGAAGCTTGGGTTGTGGGGGATGGCTCGGCTATAGATTTCTGACACGATCGTTGCCTTAATGGAGATATTGTTGCAGAACACCCAGGGTTCCAAGCTTGGGAGAATTGGTTAAAGACCTTTCACACACCACTGGCTAGCTTCATCTCAAACTCAAAGTGGAATTTCCCTGTGGTAGACACCCCAGTGCTTCAACAGATTATCAATCTAGCCTCCTCCATACCTATTCCATCAATCAAGGCTAAGGACACAAGATTTTGGACCCTATCCAAACAAGGTGAATTCAATGTTAAATCGGCGTGGGAGGGCCTTAGAAGAGCTGAAAATCAGATAGCCTGGCATTCAGTGGTATGGGCACCTTCCTTGCAACCTCGACATTCAATGTTTGGCTGGCGGATGATGCAGTAGAAATTGCCAACTGATGAGCTGGTTGCCCAGAAGGGCGTCCCATTGGCCTCATGCTGTAACTTATGCTTGAAAGCTATTGATTCTCAAAGACACATTTTCCTTGAATGTTCTTTTTCTTTGAAATTGTGGCAGGGGTTTCTCTCCTTGTTTCAAAGAGCATGGCCAGTGAAGGATTCCATGCATGATTTGTTCATTTGGTGGAAGGAGAAAGCAGGTACTAGTGTTCTACCCAAGGTGTGGCTTACGGGCTTCATCTTCGTTCCTTTGCATATATGGAGTGAACGAAATAGGAGGTGGTATGAAGGGAGCTGCAATAGGTCTGCCTCAGTCTTACGGCTACTAATATCAGACCTCAGGGACGCCTCAACACTAATGAAGTGCTCCATCAAGTCTATGCAGGATCTGGTTCTAGCTCGTGATATTGGTGTTTCCTTTCCAAATGCCCAGGCCAGAAGGATCATGGAAGTTCAGTGGAGAAAACCTGAAGAAAACTGGACGAAGCTAAACATTGATGGTTGCTCAATAGGGAATCCGGGAAATTCTAGTGCAGCAGCGATCTTACAAAACTGCCAGGGACATCCTAAGGGAAGCTTTGCTCAGTTCCTAGGGGTGTCTACAAATTTTACTGCTGAGTTCTCAGCTTTTTTCCTTGGAGTTAAAATGGCCAAGGAGAAAGGAATATAGAGGCTGTGCATAGAGTGCGATGCAAAAGCGGTTGTTACATCAATAAGAAATAGTAAAATACCTTGGTTGTTCAAACAATTATGGCTGGAAGTTTCAGGATACCTCAAAGACATTATGTGGAATATTACACATAGTTACAGGGAAGCAAATACTATAGCAGATCTTCTAGCCAAAAGGTGCGCCTCTTCAAATGTCTCTCAACGATGGGAGGAAGCCCCAAGCTATGCAAGAATTGAGATAGAGTGGGATATCCTGCAAAGGAGCAGGTTTCGGTTCTCATAATAGATCAACTGAGGGACAAGGGTGTTTCCAATGGTTCCTAATTTATGTTTGGTATTGATGGTTGATGGCCATAGGTGAGAGGCTTTGATTTTGCCCTGACTCTTCACGTTGGGGACCTCTCCAATCTTGTATTATGTTCTCTTTTATTAGTTAATATAGACTTTGCTGACCTTTAGCAAAAAAAATATATAAGAAAATTTTGAGGATGAATATTTTCTACTTCTAGAAACAAATGAACTAAAAATTAATCTTCCATCTTCCATTTCTTTACAAAAATAGTTTAATATTCCATCAAAGTACTCATTTTTCTGATTTTCTACATGGAAATATTGTACTGTTCAAGAAAACCAAACCCATCTTTAGGGCTTGAAACCATCAAGCTACATTATAGTGTAATTCAATTAATAGCATGTAATAAGGCATAGCTTCATCAAAATATAGAGTAAATAAAAACAATAAAAAAAGAGGAGGGTTTCTAACAATGGCATAGTAAGAAGGAATCTGCATACTATAACAATGAGGGGTTGGAAAATGGTATCATTCATATGGTGCCTTCACAGAACTCATATAATCAAAATAAGAGAGTAAATGTCAATGTAGACCTAGGGATGTAAACTAATTGTATTTGGCTCAGATAGTGCTATATCCGCATCTACATCCGGTTAGCTTTCGGACGGATTCAGATAGTGCTAAATGGATATGGACACGGATACGGATCAGATATTTTATCTGTTTACATGTACATATAGCTTTTTGGATAGCTATAGCCTATCCGTATCCGCATCCGTTTAGCTTTCAGATGGATTCAGATAGTGCTAAACAGATACGGACACGGATTCGGAAACGGATTTTGGCTATTCATTTACACCCTTATGTAGACCCCACTGTTTATTATGTGAGAAGAGTATAAAAAAAAAAAATCCATACAAAGGCGGCTCATGCTTCCTTTCCAATAAAATAAACTTTAGTTTTTCATGTGTCCAGAAAATTAAAGTAAAGCACAAATTGATTTTGTGTGTGAATTTTACTGATCCTAATGACTTCATGTTTTCATTTTTCTCACACCTTACAAATGAATTAATTTTTAACGAACCTGCACTTGGCCCTGGAGGCATTTGATATGTTGCACTACCAAATCCAACATGTTTGCTATATTTGTTTGCTGCAATGACATTCAAATTTTGATAGGTTTCTTAGACATAATACCATTTATAGGTTAATGTGTGTGTGTGTGTGTGTGTGTGTGTGAGAGAGAGAGAGAGAGAGAGAGATATTAGGGTTATTTATAGGTTAATGAAAGAGAGAGAGATTAGGGTTATTTATAGGTTAATGAGAGAGAGAGAGAGAGAGAGAGAGAGAGAGAGAGAGAGAGAGAGAGAGAGAGAGGGAGATTAGGGTTATTTGTAGGTTAATGAAAGAGAGAGAGATTAGGGTTATTTATAAGTTAATGAAAGAGAGAGAGATTACGGTTTTTTTTTTTTGGTACAAAGAGATTACGGTTATTTATAGGTTAAGAAGATATAGAGAGATAGAGAGATTAGGGTTATTTATATGTTAATGAGAGAGGGAGAGATTAGGAAATATGTGGTGGGTGCTCTAATAGGGAAGTTCCCTACTAGGGGGAGTGTGTCAGCTTTTGGTATTGTTGCCAAAGGGGGAGAGAGCAGTTGGTGTTGCCAACAATGCCAAAGGGGGAGATTGTTGAGTTTTGGCAAAGTTTGAAGGGTATATGTTGTCATTCTTGGCAACAGTACAGTAGTATTAGTGTTTGGAAGGTGCTTGAAATGTTGGAAATGTGTTTGGAATGGTTGCACATGTTTCTTGTATGATTTTGATGTGTTTTGATGCCCAAGGGCATTTTGGTTAATGTGGTGGCTTAGACGGTGGCATTGGTTTTGATGATGTGGCCAAATATTTAGGCCACATGGCCTTTAGAAGTAGTGGCAAGGCCACCTGGGCAGCAAGGGCTCGTGCTTGGGCAGCACAAGACCACGCGCATGGGCATCACGAGGCACACGTGGTCGGGCATCAATAAGGCCACCAAGGGCCATAACTGTGGTAGCAGCAGTAAGGGGGATGGCCCGCACGCGCATTGGGCGGTATGCCCGAAGAGGTCCCTGCGAGCACGACTAGCTATGTCGGGTTGTTGGCTGGCTCGTAAGGCATTTCAATGCCTCAATCAATTTTCTAAGGTTTTCAGTTACAGAATGCTTTGAACCATTTTTCCTGTAAAAAGCCCTTTAAAAGTTGAAAGACCCTAAAAGAAATGTTTAAAAGTCATAGGAATGTTGGAATAAATATCAAAAAATGATGGAAGGGCCTGGTGGTAATTTTAAAAAGTTTGGATTTGGTCCATAGTGATGTTTGGGGTCCGTCTCATGTTATTACTTCTGTTCAAGTATATAAATATTTTTGTAGTTTTTGTTGATGACAATACCAATTTTATATAGTTTTATCCTCTCTTAAATAAGTTTGATGTTTTTTCTATCTTTCTCACTTTTCAATCTTTGGTTGAACGCTAATTCTCACAAAAAATTAAAGCTGTTGAAACAGATTGGGGAGGGGAATATCGGTCCTTAACTCAATTTTTTCAACGACTTGGTATTTCTCATCGTGTCTCTTGTCCACAGACTCATGAACAACAAGGTTTTGTGAAAAGGAGACACCACCATATCGTTGAAACCGGTCTTTCACTCCCCGCTCATGCCTCTGTCCCTATGTATTATTGGAATTATGCCTTTGACAGTGCTGTCTATTTAATTAACAGAATGCCTTTCAAAGTTTCAAATAGAGTGACCCCCTTTCAACTTCTTACACCTAGGACCCTGACTATTCCTTCTTACGTATTTTTGGGTGCCTTTGCTATCCTTATCTTTGACCCTATAATCATCACAAAATGCATTTTTTATCAACTCCATGTGTTTTCTTGAGTTATAGTCCTACTCATGTTGGTTATCGTTGTCTGGATCTTTCCACCAATCGAATATATATACCACGACATGTTCGGTTCGATTGAGAGTGCTTTCCCTTTTGCTAATAAAAATCGTGGTGCTTCCCCTCCTTCATGCAACCATCCCCAACCCCGTGGGGTTCCATCCCCACTCGTGTGACACCCTTACCAGCGCCGACCATCTTGCTATCCCAAAGACCACACACCCCACCCTCACCGATGCCAACTCCCCAAAATCCTAACCCATCGTCCCCTATTTCTATCTCTCCTCCTTGTCACACCAGGCCCTTATCTGACATGTATAATACCCTTCCTCCTATTAACCCTCCTAGACCTTCCCCACCCATACCATCCTCATCAGTCCAGTCTTCCATACCCTAACCCTTAACCAACCCATCTCCTACAAGATCACATCCCATACGTTTAAGATCACATCCCCATGCTCTATCCACTATTAAACCCCCATATGATGAGCGTACCTGCTACTCTCAAGCCCGTAAAAAATACCCTGAATGACGCAAAGCTATGTCCGATGAGTTCAATGCTCCTGTAAAAAATGGCACTTGGTCCTTGGTTCCCCCTTCTCCCGGCATGAATCTGGTTGGCTGCAAGTGGGTTTACAAAATTAAAAGGAAAGCTGATGGGACATTGGAACGTTATTAAGCAAGGTTGGTCGCCAAGGGCTTACATCAATAGGAAGGCCAAAAAGATCTTGTCCAGCACCTTGCCCAGGCTGCCTGTGCAGTGCCAGACAGAGTGAGGCATGAAAAGATCGCCTCACCCTTGCTCGGGCAAGGCGCTTGGGTAGGGGTGAGGCGGTCTTTTCATGCCTCACTCTGTCTGACGCTGCTTGTGCAGCCCGGGCAGAGTGCTGGATAGGTGCCAAGTCCACAAGAAGGGCTAGACTACTCTAAAACATTTAGCCCGGTTATGAAGCCCACCACTATTTGCACTATTTTGACTATTGCAGTTTTCCAAGGGTGGCATATGCGTCAACTTGATGTGCATTTAATATACTGCCTTTCTTCACGACATTCTCAATGAAACTGTTTATATGGCACAACCTCAAGGCTTTGAGGATCTCACTAAGCCCAAACATGTGTGCAAGCTTCACCGGTCTTTATATGGCCTTAAATAGGCGCCTGGTGGTTAGTTTCATAGGCTGTCCCAATATTTACTACAAAAGGGATTTACTGCTTTAGAACCAATCCGTGTCTTTTTCTCTACAGAACGGGTTCCACCATTGCTTATATGTTGGTGTATGTTGATGACATCATCATTACAACCAACTCTCTAGCTCAGGTGACTTCCCTACTGCAGTAATCGGCCACTGAGTTCTCCATCAAAGATCTTGGTCCTTTGCATTTTTTTTCTTGGGATTGAAGCTCTTCCTCAGTACAATGGGTTATTGCTCTCCCAGTCCCGTTATATAGATGATTTGCTACAACGCTCCGGTATACTTGACTATAAGCCCATCATGACACCAATGTCCACCACTTCCTCCACATCTGACTCAGGGGGTACTCTTATGGATGATCCCAAACGATATAGGTTTATTGTTGGTGCTCTACAATATGTCACCTTGACCCAACTGGATGTGGCTTTTGAAGTGAATCAAGTTTGTCAGTTTATGCATTCTCCTACAAATGATTACTGGTCTTTGGTGAAACGTATTTTGCGTTATCACAAGCATACACGGACTCATGGGCTATTCATTGAACGTTCACCTAGTGCCACTTTGCAGGCCTTTTCTGATGCTGATTAGGTAAGTAACAATTCTGACCGTCGTTCGACGGGTAGTTATGCCATATTTCTTGGGCCAAATCTCCTTTCTTACCAATCTCGCAATCAGAAGATTGTTGCAAGATCGTCCATCGAATCTGAATATAAGGGCTTTACGGATGCTTCAGCCAAACTTATTTGGCTCGAATCTCTCTTCAGTGAATTGGGATTTCCTCTCAATGGTCCTCCTGTACTCTGGTGTGATAACATTGAGGCCACATATTTATCTGCTAACCTTGTGTTTCACGCCAGCACAAAGCACATTGAAATTGACTTCCATTTTGTTCATGAACGGGTTGCGATTCGACAGTGATAAACCCAAAACCACCCTAACCAACCAGGGACTACCACGTGTCCTAACCCAGGAAGGAGGGCTAGCTCAGGACAAGAACCAAACAGGCGAACAAAGGAGATATTCGACCCAGACTGGACCCGGGCGAGGACCGCAGACCCCAGGCAAGGACCCACAGACCCCGGGCACGGATCGCAATCCTTGGACTTGGACTGAAGACCCCGAGCACGAATTGTAAGCCCTGGGCGTGGACCGAGCGCAGATCCCCTTGGGCGCAGTCATCTCTAGGCGTTGTCTCCCTCGAACATGGTGGTGTCCACCACCATCAACAAGATAGGTCACATCAGAAAGGATTCTAGGCTACCACGTATCAGTCACGTAGTCTGAGCGAACTCATACACCAGGAACCTCATCTACCGCATCAATAAGTCTATCCATCAAGGATACCAAGTCTATCATGATACTACGTCTCACGGGAAGACAACCAATCAAGGATGAGCCCTGCTACTCAGGGACTCTATCAACTACAAAGACTACCCACCATCAACCGAGACTCTCCACACTTCCACACCCCACTCTAAAAGGGAAGGTACTCTACCCATCTAAGGCATCTTGAATACTATTATTCATGTGTCTACTCAGGAGATCTGACTTTGGCATCGGAGGGTCCTAGGCCGGAACCACACCGGTTCTCCTTTGTCACCCCCTGATCCTTTTGCAGGTTACTACACTCGAAGGACCGCCTGACGATTTCTTGATGAAACAGATTGGCACCGTCTATGGGAATGACGCTAGCCATCGTACCTACTAGCTTGTTCTCATAATCATACCATGGCACCATGTGGCAAGAAGACCGTTCCCTCTACCAATAATGTTGCAAGGGAGGGGAACGGATCACCTCCTCTAGAGAGCTCACGTTGCAAAGCCACTGACCATGTCTCTCAGGAGAGGGGGGTTTCGGAGAACCAACAAGTTGGGGTAGTCAACCTTAACCTTGAAGTAGCCATTGAAGCCCCCATGGGGCCAACACTTGATCCTAATGCACCAGCGACTGTGGGTCAGATCAATGACTTGCAACAACAGATCCTCCACGACTGACAACTCTTCAGCGACTACCTGAGGTAGCGTCCAACATCACACCGTCGTAGGACAGATCCTTGATAGGAGCAGAGCCCTAGGAGGTAACCTCCCAAGGGTAATAGGTCTGAGAGGTATACCAGGCAACAAGGGGAGCCTTCCCAACCTCTCAGGAGAACAGTGGACCTTCCAATGCGATCGGACCGTGGGAGAACACCATCACATTGATCCGTGGTACCCAGCCCAGAAGGGTCAATCAGGAGGTCGGTGTTCCAAGGTCGACTAGGAGGAAGTCATACACCAGGGTGAAGCTAGACCTACCGAGAACAAAGCCCCTCACGTTCACGTCAAGGTTCATCGCGATGTGACCCTTCACCATTCCGCCAACATTCAAGGTGGGAGGGGACTTCGAGGAGAGGACATGAACGAGGTCCTAATAAACGTCTTGGCAGGCGTGAGGGACGAACATGGGATGAAGAGCTCGACAAGAGACTCCGAGATCTGGACGAGAAGCTGGAAGGGTTGAAGAAACAGACAAAGGGTGAGACACACTCAATACCTAGGCAACACCCATTCTCGACAAAGATCATGTCAGCCATACTCCCCTCCAGGTTCAGGTTACCCACCTTCGAACTCTATAGTGGTACCATGGACCCTAATGACCACATCAACTATTTCAATAGTATGATGACACTGTATGGTGGATCGGACGTGGTCTCTTGCCAAGCATTCCCTGCATCCCTCAAGGGTGCAGCTACTTCGTGGTTCTCCAGACTACGATCGAGGTCGATAGGTTCGTTCGTAGAACTGTGCGAGCAATTCGTTACCCGCTTCCAGAGCAGCGTCAAACGAAAGAAGACCACTGTCAATCTACTGAACGTGGTACAGAACCCTGGGGAGTCCTTGGAGGTCCGAGTTTTAGATGACCAGACCCAGCATGCAGCCTTGGCTGGGGGCATCAGGACCTAAACTTGATCAAAGACCTGGCACGTCATGAGACCAGGACCATAAAGGAGCTTCTGGAGCGGTGTAATGAGTTCGCCAATATGGCTGAAGTACTACAAACTAGGAAGAAGGTGATCGAGGCCAGATGACCGTAACGAAAGTAAGAGATCGAGGATTGAACGTCGACAGGAGAAGAACGACCGCCCATCTGGAAGGACTGACCGTCGTCCAGAGAGGAGTAAGAGAGCAAGCAGTCCTGAGTTCACACCACTGAACACTACTAGGTCTCAGATCCTCATGCAGATTCAAGACCGTGACCTACTCCGTTGGCCGTGACCCATGCTAGCAAGACCCAAGAAACGTAACCCCAACAAGTACTGTCTCTTCCATAAGGAGAGTAAACTTGATACAGAAAACTGCTACCAACTGAAGAGGGAGATAGAGCAACTTGTGAGAGCAGGGAGCCTGAATAAGTACGTAAAGGGGAGACATGATGGCCATTTGGATCAAGGAGACAGAGGTCATGACCGAGAAAGAGACGAACCCAGAAGGGAGGGAAGAAGGACTAATCGAGAGAGAGACCGCCCAGAGGAGTGGAGAGATGCAACTGAGCCTAGTGGCACCAAGGGAACCCCCATCCTCAACATACTAGGAGGATAGGGGTAGGAGTCTGCTAGGAAGGCCAAAGCCCATGCCAAGTTCGTGGGGGTAGCAGAGAGGCCAAGCAAAATAGGCAAGACCGAGACGATAATCTCCTTCTCGGATGAAGACGTGCAAGGGCTGAACTTCCCACACGAGGATGCCCTGGTAGTACAGGTAGAGGTAGCCAACCGACCTGTACACAGGGTGTTGATAGATACAAGAGCATCAGTAGATGTACTCTCCTTGGAGGCCTACCGACAGTTTAGGTTTGGGGACGATCAACTCAAGCCAGAGCCCACCTACCTCCACGAATTCTTGGGCGCCACGGCCTCCATCAGAGGCACCATAGAGCTACCCGTCACCTTCGGAGTACACCCTCACCAAGTGAAGATTATGGTAAACTTCATGGTCGTCAAGTCCGTGGTGTCATTCAATGGCCTCTTAGGGCAACCATCTCTGATAGCCCTTAGAGAAGTCGTATCACCACTCCACCTAAAGATGAAGTTCCCTACTAAGAATGGGGTAGGCGAGGTCTGGAGAGACCAAAAGAAAGCAAGGGAGTGCTACACAACCTTCGTCAAGAAAAATAATGGTAACACTCGTGGGATGGCACTCTGCATAGAGAGCTTGGTCAGCGACCAGAGAGATGAACTAACAAAAAGAAGAGGAAGGCTAGTAGAGGACCTCATCCCATGGCCACTCAGCAAGGGCAACCCCTCCAAGGTCGTACAGGTTAGCTCACTGTTGAGTAACGAGCAGAAGGATGAGCTTAGACATCTACTCCAAGCAAACATGGATGTCTTCGCATGGTCGACCTCTGACATGCCAGGCATACCACGGTCTATAGCAGAACACCGGCTACATGTCGATCCAACCAGGAAGCCCATCCAACAGAAGCGACAAAATTTTGCCCTCGATCGACAAGCAGCTATCAAAGAAGAGGTCTAGAAGTTGAGTCGATCGGGGTTCATCAGAGAAGAAAAGTTCCCTACCTGGCTCGCCAATGTAGTCATGGTACCCAAGCCCTATCGAAAGTGGAGAATGTGCATCGACTACACCGACTTGAATAAGGCATACCCGAAGGATGAGTACCCACTCCCCAAGATCGACCTATTGATCGATGCAACTGTGGGCCATGAGATGCTGAGTTTCATGGATGTCTACTCTAGATACAACCAGATCCTCATCCATGAGGATGATAAGTCCTACACTGCATTCTGAATTGACAAAGAGAACTACTGCTATTGTGTCTTACCGTTAGGACTGAAGAACGCAGGATCCACCTACCAGAGGATGGTCAACAAGATGTTCAAGGAATAGATTGGATGCAACATAGAGGTGTATGTGGATGACATGCTCGTAAAGAGCGTCCAAGCCCACCAACACCTAACCGACCTAGAGGAGGCATTCACAGTACTGAGAAGGAACCAGATGAGGCTAAACCCCGCAAAGTACGCTTTCAGTGTAACGTCAGGAAAATTCTTAGGGCTTATAGTCTCAGTACATGGAATAGAAGCCAACCCATCTAAGATCAAAGCCATCCAAGAGATGGCACCCCCTCGGACGATCAGAGAAGTGCAAAGGCTGAATGGAAGAGTTGCAACCCTTTCAAGGTTCGTGGCACGATCTGGAGATAAGTGAACCATTCTTCAAGACGTTGAAGAACCTCCAAAGTCCAAAAGACTTTCATTGGACAGAGGAGTGCCAGAAGGCCTTCAAAGAACTGAAGGAGTTCTTGGAGATCCCATAACTGCTTGGGCGACCAGAGCCCAAGGAAGAGCTACAGGTCTACCTGGCTGCCACCCCAGTTGCCGTAAGCGTCGTACTGTTGAAGGAAGAGGGTAAGGTCCAAAGACCCATCTACTATGTTAGCCATGTTCTGATCAATGCAGAGTCTAGGTACACAAGGATTGAGAAGGTGACCTATGCACTAGTGATCGCAGCTAGGAAGCTAAGACCATATTTTCAGGCCCACACTATCACAGTACTAATCGACCTACCGCTAAAGAAGGTACTCCACAAGCGAGACATCTCTGGATGACTGATAGCCTGGGCGGTAGAGCATGACATCAGATTCTAACCACAGACAGCCATCAAAGGCCAAGCTTTAGCAGACTTCATCGCCGAATGCACCCTATCTGAGGTCAAACCAGAAGCAGAAGAACCAGAGGAGCATGATCGAGGATCGTGGGAGATGTTCGTGGATGGCTCGAGCAATGCACTAGGAAGTGAGGCTGGCTTCATACTCACCAGCCCCGAGGGATTTTGAATCCAGTATGCTCTTCGATTCACCTTCCAAGCATCTAATAATGAAGCAGAGTACGAGGCACTACTAGCTGGACTCCGGGTAGCCAATGCCATCCAAGTAACACACCTATCCATCCGAAGTGACTCCTAGCTTGTAGTGAACCAGGTGGATGGAGAGTATGAGGCGAAGGACAAGTAAATAGCGTCATACCTAGCACGCGCCCGAGCGTTGATCGAGGGGTTCATGAAGTTCGAGATGGTTCGAGTCCCTAGGATCGAGAAGTCTACATTGAGATCTTACATGAGCCAACGTACTAGGAGAAACAAGTCAATGAGATTGAGGAAGGGCCTAGCTGGATGGACCCTATACTCAACTACCTACAGAACGATGTCTTACCAGATGAAAAGGTCGAGGCAAGGAAGATAAGGATGAGAGCTGCAAAGTACACCGTCCTGGACGGAGTACTATACAAGAGGGGGGTCACAGCACCACTACTCCTATGCCTCGGACCCAAGGGAACCGAGTACGTCCTGGCAGAGGTCCATGAGGGGATTTGCGGAAGCCACATGGGGGGACGAGCCCTAGTCTACAAAGTCCTCCGCTAGGGGCTCTACTGGCCACGAATGCAAGAGGAAGCAATACAGTATGCCAAGAGGTGTCAGTAATGTCAGTTGTTCGCCCCAGTACCCCATCTACCCGCCACCAAACTGACATTAATCCTCAACCCCATCCCCTTTGCCATGTGGTGGATGGACATCCTAGGCGATTTCACTGCAGCATCAGGGAACAGGAAGTACCTGGTCGTCGTTATAGACTACTTCACCAAATGGGTCGAAGCTAAGCCATTGGCCAAAATAACAGAGAATGAAATGGAGAAGTTTGTCCGCGATGACGTCATCTATAGGTTCGGGGTACCAAAGATCCTAGTCTCAGACAACGGCAAGTAATTCAACAATCCCAAATTCAGAGCATTTTGTCAGAACTACAACATTGACTATCAGCCTGTCTCGCTAGCATGCCCACAGGCCAATGGTCAGGTGGAGGTGACCAACAGAACACTACCAGAAGGGGTCAAGAAAAGGCTAGAAGGAGCCAAGGGGAAGTGGGTCGAGGAACTACCAAGCGTTCTGTGGGCGTACCGAACCACAATAAGGACACCCATAGGAGAAAGCCCATTCCGCCTAGCATACGGTACTGAGGCACTGGCACCAGTAGAGGTCCTCGCCATGTCCCACAGAGTACTACACTTTAACGAGCACACCTATGTTGACGGACTACGGGTGAACCTAGACTTCCTGGATGAGGTTCATGAGAAAGCACTCCTAAAGAACGTGGCCTGTCAGCAACAAACCGCCAAGTACTACAATGCTAGGGTTAGAGATAGGCTATTCCACCAGAGAGACCTAGTCCTATGAAGGGCAAGTGCATCATAACCACGGAAGGAGGGAAAGTTGTCGACCAACTGGGAAGGACCATATATAGTTTCCAATCAGATAAGCCTAGGGACCTACCGCTTGAAAACTCTAGGGGGCAAGAGGATAGATCGTACCAGTAAGAGTAGCAGTGGCAGTAGCAATAGCATAGTCGGCTGTCAGCCATGGTACACGATAAGCTACATTTTTCAAGGATAATTTGAAATTTTATATTGGGATATACTCATCTACTCCTACCCATCAATTGGATCTCTTCCACCACACCAAGGTCCGTAGACCATCGAGGTTTAATGCTACCAAGGTCCATAGACCACCAAGGCTCAAGGCCACCAAGGTCCGTAGACCACTGAGGCTCAATGCCACCAAGGTCCGTAGACCACAAAGGCGTAATGCCACCAAGGTCCGTAGACCACCAAGGCTTAATGCCACCAAGGTCCGCTGACTACAAGGTTCAATGCCACCAAGGTCCGTAGACCACCAAGGCTTAATGCCACCAAGATCCGTAGACCACCAAGGCTCAAGGCCACCAAGGTCCGTAGACCACCAAGGCTCAATGCCACCAAGGTCCGTAGACCACTGAGGCTTAATGCCACCAAGGTTCGTAGACCACTAAGGCTCAAGGGCACCACGGTCCATAGACCACCAAGGCTCAATGCCACTAAGGTCCGTAGACCACCGAGGCTTAATGCCACCAAGGTCCGTAGACCACCAAGGCACAATGCCACCAAGGTCTATAGACCACCGAGGGTTAATGCCACCAAGGTCCGTAGACCACCAAGGCACAATGCCACCAAGGTCTATAGACCACCGAGGGTTAATGCCACCAAGGTCCGCTGACCACAAGGCTCAATGCCACCAAGGTCCGTAGACCACCAAGGCTTAATGCCACCAAGGCCCGTAGACAACCAAGGTTTAAGGCCACTAAGGTCCGTAGACCACCAAGGCTTAATGCCACCATGGTCCGTAGGCCATCGAGGCTTAATGCCACCAAGGTCCGTTGGCCATCGAGGCTTAATGCCACCAAGGTCCGCTGACCACCAGGCGCAAGGCCATCAAGGTTTGTAGACCACCAAGGCACAATGCCACCAAGGTCCATAGGCCACTGATGCGCACATTTATGTGTGAAATCTTAGGGCATAAAGCATACATTTTACCATATTGGACAGAGTGCTTTCTTGTGTTTTTTAGGTTTTAGGTGAATTCTTGTGAAAATGGAGCAAAATATGCTAAGAATAGCCGGAAGCGCCCAGGAGTCGAGAAAATCAAGTTTGGATTGAGCACTGAAAGAATCACGCCAATCAATCAAATTTGAATGTGATTACAGTAGGCCCCTTAGCATAATTTTGAGTTGTTAATAGTATGGATGTGTAGCCCGTCAAGTCAGCTTCGCAACGGTTCAAACGGCACTTGATTCCGAGTTGAAACGAAGAAGTTAAGGCCGTTTCCGTGGATAGGGGTTTATTTGTAATTATTGATAGTCAGCTGGGGACAAAGTAAAGCAGAAGTTCGGATTCTAGGGGTCTTAGCTCAATTATCAGAAGTTATCTTTCTGTCAGCCGAAAGATTCCATTTGGAAGGCTCTGAGCAGTCCAACTTCAACTTGAGATATCTTGGGCTCCCGAACTCCAAATTGGACGAAATTTGGATCTAATTTGGGTGATTTTTCGTAAGGAATACAACAGTGAGGCCCATATAAGCATCCCATGCTCTAAGTTTTTTTGAAGGACAGATTTGACATTTCATTAATTGTGAGTGGACTCCTAGTCATCACCCTTGCTCTCTCTCTCCTCCAACTTTTCAAGGGTACTTTTGGAATTCTACTTGGGATAGATTTATTTTGAAAGATATTCTCTCATCTATGGAAGGTTGAAAGGTCAAAGATGCCTTGATCTCATTGCTTGGAGAAGACACCTACAAAGAAAATGAAGCACAAGTTAGAATTAAAAATTTATTTTTCTAGAAATAGAAGGTTTATGTAGCTAGGATTTTTTGTATTTTCTTCTTTCAATTTTTTTTTTTTCTTAGGATTCAAGGCATTGTAAAAGAGGAAGGAGAAGAGAATATTCTCTTTTCTTGGGGAATATTTCTCCTACACTTCCCTCTTCTCTCTTCTCCTCTCTTCCCCCTATAAATACCCCTACCCTCTCCTTTGTAATATTGTTCATTCACTTGGTGAAATTTCTTCTCTTCTTCTCCTTCTAATTTGTGATTTTTGGCTTTTCTAAGTTCTAGTTTGCTTTTATGATTTTTAGTTAATGGTTATAATAGGTTAAGTTTATGCTTTAATTTCCATTTAAGTCTTCAATTGGGTTGTAATTTCTTAATTCTAGTTTAGGTTTTAAGCCTTCTAGTCTAAGTTCTTAAGTTGATGACAAGACTTGAAGATTTAGAAGAGGAGGCCATGGTAAGTTTATGCAAGTATTCAAGCTTTTCAATTACATTCATGCAAGCACATCCAGGTTTTACTAACTAAACTCTCAATCTCATTCTCCATCTCCTCTATCTCTCTCTATCTTCTTCTTTTTCTCTCTCTATTTCTTTTATTTTAATTTTATATGGTTGTGGTTTGTGGATGCATTTTTATTCCCTTATTTCTTTTTATGTGGTTAGTATGTGTGGCTGCATTTTTATTCCTTTCAATTCGCTTTAGTTTGATAGGTTAGATGCTCATGTGTTAGGACGCCGATTTAATCCCTTAATTTTGTTCGATGCTTATGAGTTAGAATGCATTGATTTTTGTTAGTTTAATTAGTTTAATTTAACACATTAATTTGGTTCACTTTGCATTACTTTTAAGTTAGTTAAATAGAGTGGCGTATATCTCCTCGTGTTCGACCCGTAGCTAAGATTGACCGGTACGCTTGCACTAATCTTTTAACAAAAACAACCACCCAGGCACAATGCCACCAAGATCCGCAGACCACTAAGGCGCAATGCCACCAAGGTCCGTAGACCACCAAGACGCAATGCCACCAAGGTCCGCAGACCACCGAGGCGCAAAGCCACTAAGGTCCATGGACCACTAGCGTCCACAGACCACCAAAGTTTGAGAACTATCAAGTCTCAAGGCCACCAAGGTTGAACAACTACCAAGGCCTATCGGCCACATACGAGGGATGAAGAACAACAACACCCAGAAGGGAGACTACTTACTTGGGCGGTACTTCCCCAACTTCAAGCCGCCAACCCAGGAGAATGGAAAGCGAACTGCAACGACCAACAAGTGAACCCATAAGGTACCCATCAAAAAAAAAAAAAAAGGGCCACGACCAAGGGCCATAGGCTACAAGCCATGGACATGGACGAGGTTCAAGGTTCGAGGTCCGAGGTCCGAGGTCGAAGTTCGCGAGGGATTGAGGTCAAGGTTCGAGTAAAGATGTGTCTATGGCCAAAGACCAATTCGACTCAATACAAAAAAAAAAAAAAAAAAATGCCACGGCCCAGGGCCGTAGACGACAAGCCATGGGCATGGTCCAAGGACGAGGTTCGAGGTCCGAGGTCGAAGTTAGCGAGAAGTCGAGGTTAAGGTTCGAGTAAAGATGTGTCTATGGCCAAAGACCAAGGGAGAGCAAATATTTTATATACCAGAGAAGACAGGCATGGACCAACGGAGATGGGTGCGGAATCGACTCGAACGAGCGTCACCAGGCGCAGATCGAATCGAATGAGTGTTGTCGGATGTGGATCAAGCCGAGCAGCCTACGGGCACGAATTGAATGAGCATCGGGCCATCGATCAATGGGCATCACCCAGGCATGAATTGAATGAGCATCGTCAGACGCAGATCGGATCAAATGGGCGTCAAAAGGCGCTGATAGGATCGAATGGGCGTCAAAGGGCACGGATCAGGATCGAATGGGAATCACCAAGCGTCGATCGAAGGGGCATCAATGGGCGCGGATAGAATGAGGGCGCCATCAATGGGCTTTGACTCTTAAGAGAGAAGGGAAAAAAAAATCCATCAAGGGCCACGGTCTATGGGCGTCAACCCCTTAGGAAAGGAGAGCAAAGGAAAAAAAAAAAAAAGAAGCAGTCAAGGGTCCAAGGCCAAAGGGCCATGGGCGTGGACTCGTGAGTGAGAGCAAAGGATGAGTGGAGAGAAAGGAGAGACGAAACAGAGTGGAAAAAAAAAATTCATGAATGGGCGCCATCCATCAATGGACGCCGCCCAAAAGCAAAGGAGAAGAGAGAGAGAGAAGAGAGAGAAGAAGGAGAGTTCAAAAAAAAAAAAAAATTTACGAATGACAGCCATCCATCAATGGACGGTGCCCAAAAGCAAAGGAGAAGAGAGAGAAGAAGGAGAGTTAAAAAAAAATTAAATAAATAAATTTTATGAATAGGCGGCATCCATCAATGGACGCCGCCCAAAAGCAAAGGATAAGAGGGAGAAGAAGAGAGAGAAGAGAGAAAAAGTAGGAGAGAGAAAAGAAGAAACGAGGGAAGAAAGAAAAGGGTTTTTGGCCAGGCCCAATAGCCGCGGTCGAGCGGTGGCAACTAGCACGGATGGGCACGGACGGCCTACAGGCGTGGATCGATGGGCGCGATAGACGCCAACCCAGCTCGACAGGCGCAGATCGAACAAGCACGGATCGAGACAGGCGTGGATCGGGACAGGAGAGGATCGAAATAGGCACGAATCGAGACGGGCGTGGATCAAGACAGACACGGATCGAACAGGCACGGATCAAGACCGGCGTGGATCGAACAGGAGTGGATCGGACAGGCGCAGATAGTCAAGCGACGCCAACGGGTGCGGACGAGCACAAACAAGCCGAGGTACGAGCAAAGAACATGACCAAGGTATGGGCGACACGGGTACAAGGAGGTGACAAGCTCATGACCGAGACCGCGGACATGATCAAGATCAAGAGTAAGCAAGCCACTAGGAAGGTGAAGGGCTAATAGCCAAGAAAGGAAGAAACCAGAAGAGAGCAAGGGAGACAAAGTTTCAAAACAAAAATGAAAAAGATACTCTCTTGAGCACTCCGTTCCAAGAGAGTGGAGGGCAAATGATAAACCCAAAATCACCCTGACCAACCAGGGACTGCCATGTGTCCTAACCCAGGAAGGAGGGTCAGCTCAAGACCAGAACCAAACAGGTGAACCAAGGAGAGATTCGACCCAGACCGGACCTGAGCAGGACCGCGGACCCCAGGCGCAAACCGCAAACCCCGGGCACGAACCACAGGCCTTGGGCAAGGACTGAAGATCCTAGGCGCAGACTACAAGCCCTGGGCATGGACCGGGCACGGATCCCCTAGGGCGCAGTCATCCTTGGGCGCAGTCTCCCTCGAACACGGCGGCGTCCAGCACCATCAACAAGACAGGTCACATAACAAAGGATTCTAGGCTACCGCCTATCAGTCACGTAGTCTGAGCGGACTCATACACCGGGAACCTCATCTACCGCGTCGATAAGTCTATCCATCAAGGATACCAAGTCTATCATGACACTACGTCTCACGGGAAGACAACCAATCAAGGATGAGCCCTGCTACTCAGGGACTCTATCAACTATGAAGACTACCCACCATCAACCGGGACTCTCCACACCGCCACACCCCACTATAAAAGAGAAGGTACTCTACCCATCTAAGGCATCTTGAATACTATTATTTATCTGTTTGCTCAGGAGATCTGACTTTGGCATCGGAGGGTCCTAGGCCGGAACCACACCGGTTCTCCTTTGGCACCCTCTGGTCCTTTTGCAGGTTACGGCACTCGAAGGACCGCCTGACGATTTCTTGACACAACAGACAACTTACAGTTCAGTTTATCAGCACTGTCGATCAGCTGGCTGATACATTGACCAAGGCCCTGCCAATGGCACAGTTCCAATTTATGCGCGACAAGCTAAAGGTCCTCTCCACAGGCCCTTCATCTTGAGGGGTTGTATTGACCGATATAGAGATTTCCTCACAATGGAAATCTCTGATTTGGTATTTCCATTAGATCTCCCATTAAGGCATGTGCTATCCATTAGGTCTCCCATTCCTTATTAAAATCAGTCTCTCTAAGCCATGTGTTATCACATGCGATATCATTCTTGATCTTCAACTATTGTATTTAGATATTCTCTTATTGGAGATCAATCTCAATGAAGAAATAATATTCTCCAACATTGAGCAATATTGTAATCAATGGCTAATTCGTTAGCGCTACTCTTAACCGTGGTTATTAGAAAGAGAGAATCAAAGGCAAGGGTACTGTTCAATAGCGTCCAAAAAGCCAAGCAATTAGGTGTCACAACCGTACGTGACCGGCCATTTGAACTCATGGTAGCGAGGTGGTGATTTTTCTTCAACAAGAAATGGACCAGCATCCTTGGGATACTTCTACCTTTTTTGTTGGACTTTAAAACTATGAGTAGGTTTTTTCACTTTGTAAATATTCTTAAGAAAGACAGGTGTTTTGTCTCGGAAACCCATCACTTGGCTGTGCGAGTTCGGAAGGAAAAACTATCAAAACATGTGGTTAATGATATATTATTTGAAGTTTCGTTTAGTAATTAATTTTTGGGTCGGTGTTCTTTGTGGGGAAGTGTGGTCTCTGTGTGCGCATAGGAACCAATGAGAGTGCACATTGGCATCATGGAGGCAGAATTTCTGCCTTTCATTGGGACGCGGCGATCATTTCACCTCCTGTCAGGGTGTGATATAAAATAGAACTTCTACAAAAAAAAAAAAAAGAGATAAAATAGAACATTATGGATTGGTCAGGTATAAAATTAGGGCCTGATTTAATCATATGACCCATATTATATTATCCTACGGCCCAGATTTGTCAAAAATTTATAATCGTAATCATCTTTTTTATTTATTAAATTTTGATTTTTTGTCAAAATTATGCATTAAATAAGAGAGAATACACAAAAATTTTAGCCCTACCTAAGCTGCTTCTAGAACTCCTTTCTTCTATTTGCAAACTCTGCACCTATCCATTCCAATTCCCAACACCGTTAAAGAAAAAAAATTAATTACTTTATCTAACCAAAATCCCCCTGCATATACTATTATTGTTATGTTTCATCAATTTTTAGGACAGCTTTAATGGTAGTATTGTCAAGGGGCCCTATTGTCAATATATAATAATAATCAAAGTAACAAATCCGAGTATGAATATGAATTAATCTCTCTTTCTCTACTTTATATAAACGTATTACGTAACACTCCCCTCTAATAGGAATACAGTTGTTAGTTAGTTTGTTCATTTTTCTGTTTCTGACATCATAGTCCACATGGTCCCCTCATGTCCACGTGTAGGCACAATATGTAAGTTTAAGCAATTTGCTGTTTCTATATAAATGAAAGCAGTTTGTCTTCTCATGGTCTGTGTGAGAAACATTCCCAAAATCTCTGTATCGTCTCATTTTGCTCTGTATCTTCTCATCCCTTGATACCCTCCCCAAACAGAAAACTAACAACGAGATCAACAAGAGTGAGAAAGAAGAAGATGGGTTCTGAAGGGAGAAAAAACGAAGAGATGGGAGGGAAAGCACCTGAAAACCCTTCTCGCTGTGCAAACGGATGTGGTTTCTTTGGCAAACCAGCAACCCTTAACCTCTGCTCCAAGTGTTATAGGGACTTCTCTCTCCAAGAAGCCAAACGCTGCTCTCCAATAAAAACGTCAAAAACCGTGCAACTATCACTCCTCCCCTCATCGTCTTCTGGAAGTCCTGTTGAGATTTCTAATCCCACAGTCCTTGCCGGTGCCATTAATGAATCATCTCCGGTGGTGATGATGAAGAATAATAAGTGTATGAGTTGCAGTAAGAAAGTAGGGTTGCTAGGGTTCAACTGTAGGTGTGGAAGTACTTTCTGCTCAAAGCACAGGTATCCTGAGATGCATGTCTGTTTCTTCAACTACAAGGTTGTGGGTCAAGAAGCTATTGCTAAGGCTAATCCATTGGTCAAGTCTGAAAAGATTGAGAGGTTATGAGTTTCATTTGATGATTATATCTGGTAAGTCCCCTCATCTCGACCCTCGTTTTTATTTCTGCATGCTGCATAATTTAAGTATGGGAAGGGGGGATTCATCGAATTGTAGTCTTTATTTTGGTTCGAGATCGAGTGTGTAGCCTCTTCAGTTTATTTTTCTGAAAGACTTTGAGAGCATCCTAAATACCGTGCACTTTCAAGTAATAAAAATTTTGCACTGAGGAGGGAATTGGAATATAGCGATCAAAGGGATTTTAAATTCTTTGAAAGTACACTGTCTACTGAGAGAGCCGATTTTGTTAGTCATCTTGTATACACGAGTTTTGGTTAGGTGCTAAGGTTGAACCATGATACACTTGCATGACATATATACTTGATTGCCAAGAAAAAAAAAATGTATTTGCTCTTTGATCTAGTCTTGGCTTGTAGCCTATTTGGTTTGAGTAAGTAAGCCCGAGGGGTGTTTTACACCTAATTCCTTAAAGCCATCTGGTTTGAGAGTAATTGGCCTAAAGCTCGCTACAAGAGCCACCTAGAAAGCTTAAGAGGTCAAGACATTGCACGGATTAGAGTAGAATAAAAGAAACAAAAAAATAAAAAAAAGTTTGAACTCATACTGCATCAATGTCTAAAGCCACAACGTGGCAATCAAATGATATATGCACTGAGAATCTATTCCAACACTACTTAGTAACTTGGGTGTCTGGTGCAAACCCTGCATGTCATTCAAGCCAATTGTAGTGGAGGGACATTTGAGTTCAATACTTGGAAAAATATGGCAAGTAAAATCAAAGTGAAATTGAAATTATGCATGTGTTTAAAGGTTCTACCAAGGTTCCGAGCTGAAATCTTTTGTACCCTAGATGACCTACTCAATCTAATCTTAAGGAAAAACAGTGTGACTCACCCTACCCCAAACCTCCCTAAGTTAGATGTATGACAGTTCTCCAACTCAGAGTGGGATAATAAAGTTCAAGTGTGAGGGAATATCTAGAAAATCTCAAAGTAAATTATTTTGGAGCGGCTGCATTCTTTATCTTGGCCATTGTATTGATTTACAATAAAATTTTATTTGCTCTTTCATCCAGTCTTGGCTTGTAGCCTATTTGGTTTGAGTAAGTAAGCCCGAGGGGTGTTTTACACCTAGTTCCTTAAAGCCGTCTGGTTTGAGAGTAATTGGCCTAAAGCTCGCTACAAAAGCCACCTAGAAAGCTTAAGAGGTCACGACATTGCACGGATTGGAGTAGAATAAAATTTAAAAAAAAAAAAAAAAAAAAAAGTTTGAACTCATACTGCATCAATGTCTAAAGCCACAATGTGGCAATCAAATGATATATGCACTGAGAATCTATTCCAACACTACTTAGTAACTTGGGTGTCTGGTGCAAGCCCTGCATGTCATTCAAGCCAATTGTAGTGGAGGGACATTTTGAGTTCAATACTTGAAAAAATATGGCAAGTAAAATCAAAGTGAAATTAAAAAAAAAAAAAAAATTTATTTGCTCTTTGATCCAGTCTTGGCTTGTAGCCTATTTGGTTTGAGTAAGTAAGCCCGAGAGGTGTTTTACACCTAATTCCTTAAAGCCATCTGGTTTGAGAGTAATT
Organism: Telopea speciosissima; assembly: GCF_018873765.1. Lineage (NCBI taxonomy): Eukaryota > Viridiplantae > Streptophyta > Magnoliopsida > Proteales > Proteaceae > Telopea > Telopea speciosissima. The sequence goes on along the minus strand of NC_057919.1, from coordinate 58,931,475 downwards.
GGCCTAAAGCTCGCTACAAGAGCCACCTAGAAAGCTTAAGAGGTCAAGACATTGCACGGATTGGAGTAGAATAAAATAAGAAAAAAAGTTTGAACTCATATTGCATCAATGTCTAAAGCCACAATGTGGCAATCAAATGATATATGCACTGAGAATCTATTCCAATACTACTTAGTAACTTGGGTGTCTGGTGCAAGCCCTGCATGTCATTCAAGCCAATTGTAGTGGAGGGACATTTGAGTTCAATACTTGAAAAAATCTGGCAAGTAAAATCAAAGTGAAACTGAAATTGTGTATGTGTTTAAAGGTTCTACCAAGGTTCCGAGCTGAGACCAGGGATTCTAGCCTTTTTTTTTTTTTAGAGGTTGATCAAGTGCCACCTGTCGGTCAAAACGACCGACCCCGGACGTACCCACCCTCGTGGGGAACCGAGTAAACAAAAGCCACGATTAGAATAAAGGGAGTTCGCTGGGATTGTATTTAATTTACCTTTCCAGAGGTGTTGGTTCGAGTCCAACTCGGGGCATGGCCTTGGTCATATAGACATCTCGACGATCTTGCTCGGACCATATTTTATACCTCATCTTAAAGTATTATTTACTGCCATTTTATTCCAAGAACAGTGCTACTCGGGTATTTTTTTTGTCATTTTTCAGGTTTAGGGGTATTTTGGTCAAAGTGGAGAATACATGTCTAATTGGACCGCCAAACACCAAATAATAAACCAACTTCGACTAACATCAATAACTCTTTTAAAATCAAAACAAAGTAGACTTGTTAATAATGGAGAGGCAGGAAGATGGGAAGGATAGAAGAATAACAAAAAAAAAACTTGTAAATTCCTTGTACATGCAAAGCTGATTTCCATCTTCTTCACTTGGCAAGGTTGAGGAATTAGTCCTACTTTTAGTTCTCTGCCTTCTTCAACAGCTCTGCATCTTCCTTCTATTGATTTTAACAATGGAACAGTTATTTCCCATCTTTTCTTTTTAAGAAAATGTTAGTTTTCTTGCTTACATCCACATGTGCATTTTTCAATATTTTTGTTGAGCTTCTGCAAGAGAGGGAGAAAAGTTAAGATATATTATTGAATAATTCACTCTCAAGGTGCCAATAATAATAACCAAATGATTGAGTCTCCAGATGTTTAAGGATTTATCCAATAATCTTTGTAATAGGTGAAGTTCTAACGTTACAACAACAAAATAAAGAATTAGGCAAAATATAAAGAAAAAAATGGGGAGGGTAAATTTTATATGTAATGGATAAATTTAAGTTATCCGGAGGACAGAAGAACTATCATAATATTCTCTTTTTCTTTTTCTTTTTTTTTGTTTTTTTTAATTGGGTAGGTGTATGGAAATTTTTTTTTTTTTTTCCCAAAAGGTCATGTATATTAAGAAGAAAAAACAAAGTACAAAAGGAGCTGGTTGAGCTGGTAATCAACAAAAATCAAGTAGAGGCAAACCCCACCTATGACAAAGCCATCAGAGGGGAAAGCAACTAAATGAACCAAACAAAATAAAGAAACAAAACTAGAACAGATTAAGACAATCTGAATCTAGGCCTTCTCTGAGCATCCACCCTCAGCTCCTCCTCCACATGACCAGGCCATGAAAGAATCGGAGTTGAGACTTCAAACTGAGCGGCTGACTTTGCAAGGAAATAAGGCATTGTTTAACATTCCTTAATATACTATGTCGTATTGTAATATGATACAAGGGATTCTCTTATTGAAACCCTACAAGGTGTCAAATAATTTGTAACTTTACTTTTTTTGCTCTTTTAGCTAGTATAAAACTCCATTTGGGAGGCTAGCTGCATTTGGGTGCCTAGAATATGTAGATTAAGGAAGGAGTAGTGGGACGTTTGGTGGAAAAGAAACTTGAGTTTTCCTATAGTTGTTTGGTTGCTCTAGAAACTATATCTAATGTTGCAACAAATAACTTTATTATTGTATTTGGTTCTCTGGAAAATGACAAAAAAAAAAAAAAAAAGGATAAAAATTTGGAAAGGGGAAGGTTGGTAGGAGGTAACAACCTTCATCATCTTCGCTCCTAAAATTTATATTTCTTAATAGGACCCAGTTTTTATGCATGGCCGTGTATGTATAAGGTTGTGCCTTTCAACCGTTGCATGGTGGCGGACAAAAATGTAATAACTTATTTCCCTCTCTCCCCATCCAATAGTTGAAGGCTAGATCGATTACATAAATCGGCCATGTATAAAACCTTTTGCCTTTTTAATATGAAATCTAGAGGAAAAAAGAAAAGAGAAAAGAGAAAATAATATAAAGGAATATATACGAAAAATCTGTTGGTGAATATTTTCTACTTCTAGAAACATATAAAAGAAAAAAGAAAAAATTATAAGATTATATATAAGAAACTTTTGAGGATGAATATTTTCTACTTCTAGAAACAAATGGACGAAAAATTAATCTTCCATCTTCCATTTCTTTACAAAAATAGTTTAATATTCCATAAAAACACTCATTTTTCTGGTTTTCTACATGAAAATATTGTACTGTTCAACAGTACCAAATCCATCTATAGGGCTTGAAACCATCAAGCTACATTACAGTGTAATTCAATTAATAGCATGTAATAAGGCATAGCTTCATCAAAATTTAGAGTAAATAAAAAAAAAGGAGGAGAGTTTCTAACAACGGCATTGTAAGAAAAAATATACACACGATAACAGTGAGGGGTTGGAAAATGACATCATTCATATGGTGTCTATGTGAAGCTCATATAATCAACATAAGAGAAAATGTCAATGTAGGCCCCATTGTTTATTATGTGAGAAGAGTAATAAAAAAAAATATCTATATAAAGGCGGCGCATGCTTCCTTTCCAATAAAATAAACTTTAGTTTGTCATGTCTCCAGAAAATTAAAGTAAAGCACAAATTGTGTTTGTGTGTGAATTTTACTGATCCTAATGACTTCATGTTTTCATTTTTCTCACACCTTACAAATGAGTTAATTTTTAACGAACCTGCACTTGGCCCTGGAGGCATTTGATATGTTGCACTGCCAAATCCAACATGTCTGCCGTATTTGTTTGGGGCAATGACATTCAAATTTAGGTTTCATAGACATAATATCATTTATAGGTTAATGTGTGTGTGCACACCACTCCATCACTCTCAAACTCACCAATAAGAACTTCATTTTTTGGAAAACTCTAGTTGTTTCATTTTTTCGTGGCCAAGAGGTTTTTATGTCCCAGCCACCTGGGTTTGAAGACAAATATCACCCAAATTATGTTTGTCGCCTACACAAATCCCTGAATGGCCTCAAACAAGCACCCCGGGCATGGTTCAGTCGTCTCTCTCAATTCCTCCTTCAATCAGGGTTTGTTGCGTCCAAAACAGACCCCTCACTTTTTATTTATCACCACGGAACTTTTACTACCTATGTGTTGAGTTATGTGGATGACATCATAGTCACCAGCAGTCAGGATACTCATGTAACCACTTTGATCCAATAGCTAGGAACATCCTTCTCCATCAAAGATTTAGGACCCCCTGCACTTCTTCTTGGGAGTAGAGGTAGTTCGTACTGCAGGGGGAATACTTCTCTCCCAATCCCGCTACATAAAAGATCTCCTTCAACGGGCAGGAACGGCGGATTGTAAGCCCATTTTGACACCCATGGCTAGCACTACATGTCTATTGGTTATAGGGGGTGAACCTATAAAAGATCCGACCCGGTACCGCTCAATTGTGGGGGCTCTTCAGTACATAACTTTGACTAGACCTGATGTTGCTTATTCTGTGAACCAAGCCTGTCAATTTATGCATGCCCCTACAAATCAACATTAGACATATGTCAAGCGCATGTTGCGCTACCTAAAGCACACCCAGTCTCATGACATATTTATTACCCGATCCACCAACATTGCCCTACAAGCATTTACAGATGCCGATTGGGCAGGAAGTGGTGATGATCAAAAATCTACTGGGGGATATGCTGTTTTTCTTGGCCCAAATATCATCTCTTGGACTTCAAAGAAACAAAAAACAGTGGCCCTATCTTCCACAAAGGCTGAATACAAAGCCCTAGCTGATGCATCTGCAGAACTCAAGTGGTTGACCTCTCTTTTTGGCGAACTAGGCATACCTCTCCACAAACTGCCAATTTTATGGTGCGACAATATTGGAGCCATGTATTTATCGGCCAATCTCATGTTTCACGCCCGCACGAAACACGTGGAAATTGACTTCCATTTCGTGCGCGATAAGGTGGCCACGAAAGCTCTCCACGTTCAATTCATCTCTAACAAGGACCAGCTCGCCGATATATTTACTAAAGGCCTATCTAGTGCACGGTTTATCTTTCTTCGCAACAAGCTGAAGATACAGGAACCGCCACCTTCAACCTGAGGGGGTGTATCAACATACACTATGCACAGTCAGCATACAATGTGCACAATCAGCTCCAAATGGTCACAGCTCTCCATGTTTGGATTATTGTTTTTTAATTTGAATCAACTCACCAACCACCTTATCTTGTATCAATCTCATCAACCATCTTACCTTATCGTGTATCAATCTCACCAATCATCTTACCTTGTATATATTGATTGAGTAATCAATCAATCCTCTCAATATTTTCCTTGTATAGGTTTCCTTGTATAGGTGGTTTAAGCTCAATATTGATGGCTGCTCCCTAGATAACCCAAGAAAGGCTGGAGCAAGGGGAGTGATCAGAGATTGCAATGCTACGATTGTCTCTTCTTTCAGATCTTTCCTTGGGGTTACAACTAATTTTGTGGCAGAATTTTGGGCGTTGATTCGTAGTATGAAACAAGCTAAACTTCTTCAGTTTCCAAAGCTTTGGATTGAGTGTGACTTAGCGGTCCTTGGTCATTAGTCTTTCATCTCGCTAATGCATCCGTTGTTGGTGGGGGTTTGATGTAGCCGACTTTGTCTTTTGTTTCTGGCCTGTCCAGCTTGTTTGTAATCCATTTTTCTTCTTTTCAATATACATGATCTTTTAGCAAAAAAAAATAATAACTTATTAATCATGGAATGAACCAATTCAGTATTTCTCAAGCTGCTTTAAGATTCTACTTAGTTTAGCCTAACATAGTCTATTTTTTATATTTACTGTATTCATTGATCGAAAACTTTCAATGTGAGAGTTACCAGATCAAATATCCGTGAAGCTATTGTAAGATTTCCATAAGGTGGGCTGGCATAGTCCCACTTTTATTTTATTAAAACCGGTTTAGTTGTGTTGATGGGAGCTGCCTTAATGGTATAAGTCCAGTTACTATGTGTGGACCTAAAGTATTGTTTCCTTAATGGGATCTAGTAATGGCATGATGGAACACCTTATATAGATATTAATTGTTTCATACTCTAGTGTTCCATAATACAGTACGAATCATTGATGGTATACATTGTAATAAAAGGACATATGTGATATATATCTCTTGACTCCTTGTTATTGTCATCATGTGGTAATACTTGTACATTGTGGTGTTCCAATAGGAACACGTTTATGTGTTTGATTTGTACTTTGTTATGTTAAAAATTGGCACGATAGGGAACTAGTATGCAAGGTAACACTTAGTTTTATTTTAGTTGTACTTGTTACATGCATAAAGAAGACTTTTAACAGAAATAAAATGAGCCAATTTGATTTTTTGGTGACTTATTATTAGTATAAAATCCATTAAATTTGAGAATGTGTAATAAGTATATAAACCTGTATTAACTTTTCTTTATTAAAGGCTTATCATCGTTTCATGCCATGTTTATCATATTGTCATATTGACTGGTCGAACCTGTGGGAGGATGGAATTATGTACTCCGAGCCAGTTATATGGTTCGACCAGTGAGACAATGTAATTATGAACTTTGTTCAGTTTTTGGCTAAGTTTGTCTGTTTTGATAAAATTCAGATTATGGATTATTTGTAGAAAATGATTTGGTTCATTTCATTTACAGAAGTAATTTTTTGTTGAGATATAATTCATGAAAATGTTGCAGAGAAATATTTTTGCTTCAGAATATCATTTATGCACTTCTACTACAGGGAAACAATTCCATTTAGGAAACAGTTTTAATAAAAGTGATTTTTTAAATTATTTTAAGGCTATTTTTTAAGTCATTTTTGACCGTTCTGATCTTGAATTTAAAGAGTGTCTTGAACCAGTGGGAGTATAAAATTTAAATTAAGGGTAATTTAATGTTCCATACAGTGTCAGGAACGTGTTAAAGTATACTCTCAATTTTGAGAGACATTAAATTAAACTCCCATATAAGGGTTTGTTTGGCTGCAGTATGTATCCCTTTGGTCTTTTAAGGTGTTGTTTGGATACATAAAGTAAATTTTGGTGCATATTGGTTGTTTAATTGGCCAATCATCTATGTTTTGTTTTTCCTCATGCTATGTCACATACATGTACGATTTACAACATCACATTTTAGACTATTCTATGTGTAGATTCAGTGTCATTAAGGTTGTGACATCTAAGTAAGTCACAAGACAATAATTAAAACCACATGTGTTATAATACATAAGAAACTCGTGATATTTTATATTGTCATGAGGTATTATAATCAGTTATGTATGTTTTTTTGGTTATTTGTGACATTTAGGAAAATATAATCTTTAATGTCTTGTATTTATAAGTTTGCCACTGAGAGGATATTGTTGTCACATGTTCCATCATTTCATATCCCATAAATTTATCTTATAAATATGAGAAGACATTGAAGTTTTATTTTTGTAACTTCTGTACAAGATGAACATGATGATGTCCGCATAGAATTGATGTTTTTTGGATTATTTAAGTAATAAGCTTGGGCTTATAAAGTTACAGATTAAACACTTTCATTATAGTTTTAATGAAACCTACTTGAAAAAAGGGTCTTATACATGGATTGACCATAAATTGCTTATGAAAGTGAATTAGAAATCATACGGATTAAGTTTGATCTATTGAAATAATTTCTGAAGTCAAGATATGACCTTATGAGTTTGGCTTCATTTCTAGAAATCGCTTCTGTTGATTGGTTCTAATGTCATTTCTGATCTTGAAGATCATTTATCAAGAATTATTTGTGGATTACTTTCTATGCTTATAGTCATTATTTTGGAATCTCTACGATGTCGTAATTATGAATCTATTGACTTGTTAGTCTTTCTATTGTGCATGGGTTTTTTTTTATCATCGTATTCCATTAGGTTGGGTTGACTCAATAATCCGGCCCGTCGATTTATTTTTGGCCCAGTAGACTCATTGTCAATATGGTCTTTTGATTTTGACCGGTTTTGGTCTTTTGGTTTAAGACAGAGATTCAAACAAGATTGATTAGTTCAAAAGTGAACAAGTTTTTGACCTTATATGAAGCCTTCTTATGGTGTCACCATGGGAAGATAGAATTCTATCCTACTATGAGTGATGGATGCATCACATATTGATTTATATGTATTACACTGGTTTTTCATGAATTTTTTAGCCAATTTGATGTATTTTTGACTTGCTCATCGGTGTTATACAGTCTGTGACATTCGGTTTCGTCACAAGGGATTGCATGTAGCCTATTCTTGATATTGACATCCTATGATAATGATTTCCCTAAACGTCACGAAAGGATTAATTTATGTGATATTTCTGTAAATATATTGGCTATGTGTGTTTTATGATAAAAGTAATATTGATGGAGATTATTGAAGTAAAATGGGCATTCAGTTGCAATCCAAGTCTATGGGATTCATGATTTAAATGATTACGCTTCCACTCAGTGGGCTAGTTATTTGGATTGTGAGATCATCATTGACTATTCAGATGGATTGCAGTCAAGGAAACCATATGACGAATGATGTGCTCTTGCCACCACAGGTGAGTCATTGTTTGGTCGGTTTCGCTTGATGGTGTGAGGGTGACGTTTTGGACTTCGCTGCTTTAGAGGTTCTTATCTTGCCACCACAGGTGGCGGAATCCTTAGAGTGGTGTTGTTGCAAGCGTCTCACCTTACATGTGAGAGATTCCATTGCGTATTGGGCGATCTCGCCACCACAGGTGTGACCCCGACGACGTCGAATCTTTCCCCATTTTATGTTTTCCTACAGTTACTGAAAATAAAACTGGGATAAATCTGATTAATAATCCCAAATTTATCAGTTTTCAGTTATATTATTGGGATATTGATATGCCTTCAGTTATTGCATATTGTATGTTTTGATAAATTTTGTGTGATCATGTTTACCAGCTTTAAGTTTTCAATTATCTTCTATCAAAATCTTGAATGGTTCCAATTTAAGGAATGGAACGGATTCTTTAATATTTTATGTGGCTACAGTGAGTATGGATTTTGCCATTTTAAAGTTGACAAACCTCCCCAGCCTTTGGCTGACAGTTGCATTGAACATAAAGGTCTTTATAAAATGTGGGAGGAGTCAAATCGATTATGTCTGACAGTCATGATATACATTATGGACATGACCATCCAGAAAAGTAACATTCTGATTGAGAGTGCTAAGGAACAGAAACTCAGTACACCTATAAACAGAAGATTCATTGTTTATGATGAGCTTTAAAGAACACTTACATGGATTTTGTTATACTTACACCCAGTTCTTATAATAGTGTGAGTGTGTTCTGTGAATAGATATTATAAATCATGTCATACAAGTTAAGCTAAATGGAGATAAAATGCTCAATACGTTTCTTGTATGGTACATTATTCAGTTATTCTTGTCTTAGTTTGACAATATTTATCTGAGGATCAGTGGGAGTTAGATAATCTTTTCTTGTATTTTATAGTGATAATATTCTTGCTGCAAGTAATAATATTATCATTTTACTTCAGACAAAACAGTATTAACCATTTTGGTAAAAAGATCTTGGTGAAGCCTCTTATGTTTAGGCATTAAGATTCACCGTAATAGAACTATACGTATTCTTGGTTTGTTTCAGAAGATTTCTTGTGAAAGAAAACAGATTTACCAATACTCAGTGAATTTAGGTGAATAATACTCTTTGTGCATCTAATGTTGGTAGTTTAATATAAACTCAAGAATACATATGGATTGATATTGCTTATTTTATAATCTTGGAGTAGCACATTAGGTAACTGCCAAGATGACCTAAAAGACCATATGTGGATATCTGTTTGGGATGACAGATGGTGCTATATGTTAAGAAGGTGTCTTACGGACACCGACTGCTTTTCTCTATGCAAGCAGAGTTTTATGACCTATTGTGATGTCACTGTTTAGACTCTATGACTGAGGAATTTTAACTCAGAATTTGATATTTATGCTTCCTTGTTAGAGAGAAAGTTTGTGAGTCACAAAACTCAATTTGGTGCATTACTACAGATAGTATGCTTGTTGACTCTCTCACTAAGGATTTGACTCCAAAAGTTTTTAGGAGTATGTCAGTAATATGAAACTTGTTAGTTCTTTTGATGCATTTTATTAGTGGGAATGTTACTTGTGTATACAGTTGCAACTGATTTCATATTCATGTCTTTTCGTGACATTTTATGCTCGAGAATATACATGCATCTTTGTTATGGTCATTTGTTTATGTGTATACACTTGATTAATTGCCTCATAGAGAATTAATTGAGGTCATATGTGGTGTATTTACCACATTCGGTATACGAGGTTCCAGTCAATACATGCACATCCAGTTGTTAAGTAAATGCATACAGATTCTATTGTGTACACTTGGTCAGTTGCCTCCTTCAGATATTTGAGGCTATGTGCTGTATTTGTCTCTTATGGTATCTGAGGCCTTCAGTAAATACACGCATATTTTGTTCACTAGAAAAGCTTCATTCGGTCTAGAGGACGTAAACTAGTATGTTGGGACATTCAGACCCAATCCCAACGAGCTTCCTTCTGTGAAGTGTTTGCCTTTGGGCGACGCTTATGGTAAATGAGACCTCCAGTATTTGTCTCATGCGGCTCATTAGGTTTTCGAGCCTGGACCAATTTGGAAATTGGCATGTTAATCATTATATCATGCATTTTTCATACCACACTCTCATACTGTACAGCCCAAGTCGGTGAGGCCATAAGCACTTTGACGTATTAGGTCCCATGTCTCTTTAGATGTGACGATCTGCACTGTTAGGTGTTTGTAGTTTCATTCGGACCAAGGCATCAAGTTTAAGGCGTACTCCATTCAACACTATCTTTTGTGGCCACAATCAGTTTGTCTAAACCGGAGAGTCGTTTTAAAAGGTTTTCAAAATCAAAACTTATGACATATGCAACCCAAGTGGGAGATTGTAAGATTTCCATAAGGTGGGCTGGCATAGTCTCACTTTTATTTTATTAAAATCGGTTTAGTTGTGTTGATAGGAGCTGCCTTAATGGTATGAGTCCAGTTACTATGTGTGGACCTAAAGTATTATTTTCTTAATGGGAAGGAAACCCTAGTTTCTATGCAGGGTTGGTCCCTGCCCTCACCACTATAAATAGTTGTCACTGGCCCATTAAGTGACCACTCTGAGAAAACCTAAAATTGTGTGGAAGAGAGCAGACCAGACCAACAGTTCGTGTGCGACAGGGATCGTCAAGAGTTCGGCTTCCACAAACATGGATCCAGGTACGCCAAAGACATCTCTATGTTTTTGTATGCTCATTGATCTCCATGGATGTTCCGCATGAATTTATTCTATCAGCTATCCCATTTCCTCAAACATTCAAGTTTGGGAGAGTGTGGCCCTTACGTGCACAAGGTCCAATGAGAATACCTGCAGAAGCATAAGGTGGGCACTCTTTTTTGACCTTTCATAGGGGGTTGAGCGGTCATTTCATCCCCTCTATGTGGACGTAGAATCGTGAAAGCTACACTCCCCCATAGAAAACATTTCTCCTTCAAGTTTATAGAAAAAACCTATAGGTGCTTGAGATTAGATAAACTTCTTTGTTTTCTAAAGGATTGACAAACTCAAAACTAGCTATATACACCAAATAATAAACCAACTTCGACTAACATCAATAACTCTTTTGAAATCAAAACAAAGTAGACTTGTTAATAAAGGAGAGGAAGGAAGATGGGAAAGATAGAAGAATAACCACAAAAAAAAACAAAAAACTGGTAAATTTTTTGTACATGCAAAGCTGGTTTCCATCTTCTTCACTTGGCAAGGTTGAGGAATTAGTCCTGCTTTAGTTCTCTGCCTTCTTCAACAGCTCTGCATCTTCCTTCTTCTATTTGATTTTAACAATGGAACAGTTATTTCCCATCTTTTCTTTTTAAGAAAATGTTACTTTTCTTGCTTGCATCCACATGTGCATTTTTCAATATTTTTGTTGAGCTTCTGCAAGAGAGGGAGAAAAGTTAAGATGCATTATTGAATAATTCACTCTCAAGGTGCAATAATAATAACCAAATGATTGAGTCTCCAGATGTTTAAGGATTTGTCCAATAATCCATGTAACAGGTGAAGTTCTAATGTTACAACAATAAATAAAAAAATAAGGCAAAATATGTTAAAAAAAATGGGGTGGGTAATCTTAAAGGTAATGGATAATTTTAAGTTATCTAGGAGGACAGAAAAATGTACTATCATAATATTCTCTTCTTTATTTTTTTTTTGTTAATTGGGTGAGTGTATTGAAATATATTTTTGTTTGCTAAAAGGTCAAAAAATAAAGTACAAAAGGAGTTGTTCAGAAACCAAGAAAACAACCAACAAAATCAAGTAGAAGCAAACCCCACCTACGGCAAAGCCATCAACGAGGAAAGCAACTAAACGAACCAAACAAAATAAAGAAGCAAGACTAGAACAGATTAAGACAATCTGAATTTAGGTCTTCTCTGAACATCCATCCTCAGTTCTTCCTCCACACGACCAGGCCATGAAAGAATCGGAGTTGAGACTTCAAACTGAGTGGATGACTTTGCAAGGAAATAAAGCTTGTTTAACATTCCTTAATATACTATTTGGTATTGTAATATGATAAAAAGGATTCTCTTATTGAAACCCCACAAGGTGTCAAATAATTTGTAACCTTACATTTTTTGCTCTTTTAGCTGGTATAAAACCCCATTTGAGCTAGCTGCACTTGGGTGCCTAGAATATGCAGATTAAGTAAGGAGTAGCAGCGCACTCGGCAGAAAAGAAACTTGAGTTTTCCTATAGTTGTTTGGTTATGCAACAAATAACTTTATTATTGTATTTGGTGGTTCTCTAGAAAATGGAAAAAAAAAAAAATAGATGAAAAATTGGAAAGGGTAAGGTTGGTAGGAGGTAACAACCTTCATCATCTTGGCTCCTAAAATTTATATTTTTAAATAGGACCCAATTTTTATGCATGGCCATGTACGTATAAGGTTGTGCCTTTCAACTGTTGTATGATGATGAACAAAAGTGTAATAACATATTTCCCTCTCTCCCCATCCAATGGTTGAAGGCTAGATCGAGTACATACACCGGTCATGCATAAAACCTTTTGCCTTTTTAATATGAAATCTATAGGAAAAAAGAAAAGTAATATAAAGAAATATATATGAAAAATTTGTGGGTGAAAATTTTCTACTTCTTAAAACAAATAAAAGAAAATAATATAAGATTATATATAAGAAAATTTTGAGGGTGAATATTTTCTACCTCTAAAAATAAATGAACGAAAAATTAATCTTCCGTCTTCCATTTCTTTACAAAAAATAGTTTAATATTCCATCAAAATATTCATTTTTCTGGTTTTCTACATGGAAATATTGTACTGTTCAACAGTACCAAATCCATCTTTAGGGCTTGAAACCATCAAGCTACATTGCAGTGTAATTCAATTAATAGCATGTATTAAGGCATAGCTTCATCAAAATATATAGTAAATAAAAAAAAATAAAAAAAACAAAAGGAGGGTTTCTAACAATGGCATTGTAAGAAGAAATCTGCACACTATACCAATGAGGGGTTGGAAAATGGTATCATTCATATGGTGTCTATGGGGAACTCATATAATCAAAATAAGAGAGTAAATGTGAATGTGGGTCCCATTGTTTATTATGTGAGAAGAGTATAAAAAAAATAGTATCTATATAAAGGCGGAGCATGCTTCCTTTCCAATAAAATAAACTTTAGTTTGTCATGTCTCCAGAAAATTAAAGTAAAGCACAAATTGTGTTTGTGTGTGAATTTTACTGATCCTAGTGAGTTTATGTTTTCATTTTTCTCACACCTTGCAAATGAGTTAATTTTTAACGAACCTGCACTTGGCCCTGGAGGCATTTGATATGTTGCACTGCCAAATCCAACATGTCTGCCGTATTTGTTTGCTGCAATGACATTCAAATTTAAGTTTCTTAGACATAATACCATTTATAGGTTAATGTGTGTGTGTATGAGAGAGAGAGAGAGAGAGATTAGGGTTATTTGTAGGTTAATGAGAGAGAGATTAGGGTTATTTATAGGTTAATGAGAGAGAGAGAGATTAGGGTTGTGTCTAAATACCTTGTCCATGTTTGGTACAAGCTCTTGCAGTTTCTTCAATTTCTCACTTATTCTTGTCCTCCTCTCCTGCAACCAATTGGAACTATAAACACAGTAAACTAAACAAAGCAAATGCATAGAAACCAGTTCTATCATAACAAACATGATAGTTCTAAGAGTGTTTATCACTCTAATTACTAACCCTCTCTGCAATACTTCGTGGGTGAGTTGCACAACCACGCTTAGCACGGATTTTGCATGGGACAGGATCTTGATTCATATGCAAGTACTTCTCTACACTGGCCATCTCTAATGACGATCTAGTTAAGTTAAACTGGAAAATCAATTAACCAAAAAATTTAAATTAATAGCAAATTAAATAAAGAAAAATTAAGGCTAATTAATAGAAGTATAGAACAAGAAAGAAAAAAAATAAAAAAATAAAAAAAAACTTGGTATATACCTGAGTATCTAAACCATCAAGACCAGTGACAATGTCGCCGTTGACGATTTTAGATCGTTTGTTCGATGGATTCGAAAAAAATATTGAATTTGTATCATCCCACGATCCAACCGGAAAACTGCTTGACCCAGAGCTGCAACCACCGACGGCACTCTCACTGACCTCAGAAATTTGAGAAAGAGAATCTTGCCTACTTGTGAAGCTTAATTGAGACTTTAATCCACCATTATTCTGGGTGCTATAGCTTCCAATTCCCCTTGTAACAGAAAAACCTGCAAAATGGGTTCCCATTAATTAAATTTCTAGAATAACAAATTAATAAGGTATAGTATGTCCTTCTAGGAAATAAATATATAGTACCACATTATGCTCATGGTGCTATCACATTAATAACATGATGACCATATCACATTATCACATCGGTCGGGTGGTGTATGATTGCTGGACTTTTGAACATGGGAAGGGTTTTTTTACCTCGAAACTTGGTTGGGTTTTTGCATTGAATGTCGTCAAATGGTATCAGAGCTGGTTGTTCATGGACCGTCAATGCGAGACTCAAGACCCAAAATTGAGGGAATTGATGCAATGAGTATATTCCACGGCAAATCAACCAGATAGTGTGTCTTATAACGAAACTAAGTGGGTCAAGAAGATTAATCTTTTTCTGGAATTGATTCTATAAAATTTGTATAATATACAATATATATACTAACTCTATTAACTAAGAAATCATTACCTAAAGTCCCTCAACAATTGAAAATGTAAAATGTTATCATTCCCAAAATGGGCTAAAATGTATTATTTTTAAAATTTGAAAAATCTCAGCCAGAATTTGATGAAACTAAAAATTTTAACAAGTTTTTAACTATTTATGAAGTAAACATAGGATAAAAAGGAAAAAAAAAAAAAAAAGGAGTGTACTGGAGAGGCTTTCAGAGGTCCACCACAAAAAGAAACATCACTACTCGCTAGTGCCTCCTCAGACCAAATTTTGATAGTGGCCGATTCCACCATTCACAATCGAGAAAATTAAAAAAATAAATAAATAAAAGTCATTTGGAACTTCTTTTTCTGTCCAATGATTTATTCTCCCATAAAGTCTTTAGTGGATGAGAATCTATACAATCTAAGTTCCAATCTCCTCTCCCTCACTTCTAAGAACTCAATCTATGCCCCTCTATTGATGTTGATTTTTCTTCTTTTTTTTTAAGGAGGAGGAGGAGACGCAGAGTAAAGAGCTCCTGACAGTGTAATTACGAAATTACCCAAGAGAGAAAAAGAGGGGACTAACCGTTATTATCAACCAAGAGATGGTTGAGGAACCCGGCGGGAGAGCTACTATGTCTAATCAGAGACGAGGGTCCACCGCTGCCGCAACCACCGCCACCTCCGGAGGCCACAGCACCAACAGCACCACCACCTCTGAAGCTAGATGTTGCGAAATCTCCAACGGCTATCTCGTTAAATCCGTAGGACCTATCTAGACCAGCGGAGGAACTGGTGGCGCCACCAACCCTTCCGTTCCCATGTCCTCGATAAGCTTCATTGAGATCAGGAGAAACGTTGGCTTTGCAGCTTGATTCTGACGTTAAAGACGACAAATCGGCGTTGAAGAATCGACCCATCATGGATTCCGATCCCACGGCAGAGAATTCTTGTTCACCACTGCCGCCGATGACTGAATTGACGGCGTTGGTTAAGAGAGAACCTGGTGCAGAACAGTAGCGGGTGAGGCCTCCTTGTGACGCCATGGCCGATGGCCTGTGTGGTTGAGGTGAAGGGTACATGGGTATGCGTGGACTTCTGAATAGGAAGGAGATAGGAGTGAATGGGAGGAACGCAGGAAGGAAGGAGGAGGAGAAGAGTATTAAAGTGGGGAGAGGCAAAATGGAAATTAAATATAATATTAGTGGGTGCTATTGGTTGAGGTTTTTGTAAGATGATAAAACTATGATTTTACCCTTGGCCTGTCCCTTAGGAAGCTAAAGTAACATCTTCTTTATGCCCAAAATACCCCTCATAATTGAAATTTAATAAAATGTTAATAGGTGATATGAATAAAAATTTCATTAATCTGAACACCATTTGGCAGGAGATCCATCTGCTCTGTCCCACTCTTTCTCAAGGGTAAGAGATCTCGAAGGAACTATTTCTTGGTTTCCCAAGGAGAGTTGAACTTGTGACCTCTTAATTGTGAGGTATTGGCCTTTGATAAACTGAGCTAGTGTTTCTTGTTTGCTTTTGTTTCCACCCCACACACCCCCCCCCCACCCATCCATCGACAATGGACGTGTTTGTGACAAGGAATGTTGTGTAGATCCCCTTCTAAGTTGATATCTTCTCTGTATAGTTTTTCTTCTTTTCAATAAAGAGATATTGTCTATAAAAAAAATTTCTATTAATTCAAGTATCAAAGTCTGTATATTAAGAATGGGATAAAGTTCTTTGTTCGGGAGTGTGGCCTATGCTAGCACTCCCATGAGTCTATCTCTCTCCTCTCCATTTGAAAAGACACCTCTACCCCTTTGTTTTGAGGAGGAGAGAGATAGACACATGGGAGTGTTGGCGTAGGCCACACTCCCGGACAGAAAACTACTTCCCATTAAGAAAATATGGATCTTTGTCCCCTCCAGTACCTTGTCCGACCTAATTCCTCCAATGCCTCTAATGAAGGGGATCACAATGACCACCTTATCCCTACCTGAGCACTCTATCCAGGTGGAATCCAACATCTCCCCCAACCCCCCCCCCCCCACCCCTGCAATTTTATTACAGGCACCGAGAGAACTGGCCAGGCAAGGCATTGGAGATGATAATTTTCCAAGAAAACATGACCTAAGAAGAGAATTTTAATTTCCACACAATCTTTAATTTGAGCTCGAGGTTAGATTAGTAATTTCACTATAATAGTCAACTGTTCGTTCGATTGGCTGTTTTCGTAATTACCGGGTAAAGCGAAGGTTAAACATTGAAATCGTGTCACTTCCTTTGTGTCTATCCTAATAAACCCCTCCAATCTCCCATCCTCCCCGCTGTCGGGTTCCTATCCATGCTACACGACAAAACAACAAAGTAAAATTTATTAATTTTTTATTAAAAATAATAATAATAATAAAAAGAGATTTGAAACAATCAATCAGAATCCTCACATCTCTCCCTTCACTCTTCCCCATCCAACTAAAATTTATTAAAATATAACAAATAAAAAAATAAAAACACGGCTGGACAGTGAGGATCCCAGTACACTATCGAAAATGGGCCCCACAATACTCCTAAGGTGATAGCAGCCGCAAGTGCGTTCACGCGCTATGGAATGGAATAAATATCTTTGACTACACTCAACGCGTCGATGCGGCGTTAAATCGTAACAGACGAGAGACCGACAGAGTTTTGATTTAACGGGGAAGCCTTTGGCTTTTCGTCCAAGTGATGCGCCGGAATAGTTCGGCTGTTCCTTAAATGTGAATGCTGAATGTTATCGATGTTTGATATTTCTTAGATGGACTTCCAAAAACTAGCTATGAATTTTATATCTGGATGTCTAACTTAAGGGTGTCAATTGATCAGGCTCAGTCGGTCTCGATCGGGTCTAGTAGGACCTCATCAATTTTATTGGCTGTATCATATCTGACTGTTTAGACATTCGGGCTTGTCTTGGGCCGATATAGTACAGTTTCATTTCGATCGATCGATGTTCAGTCTTTAATCAGGGCAGCCTTATTCGGGTTAAACGGGTCTAAAACGGGCTAATGAGTCGTTTAACTCTAAATGGTCTCTAAATGGTGTGGGCTTACTAATTGACATGGAACCAGAATTTTAAGTTCAAACCATCATACCATTGGACAGTCACTGTACACCTCAACTCAAAGTAAAATAAAATTTATCTCAACTAAAATAGCAGCACAACACTGAATAGAAACACATCTAACAAAATAAGTAGAGGGAAATAAAAAAATAGCAATACAACATCGAATAGAAGCACATCTAATAAAGTAAGATCTTAAAACTAAAACTAAGCCTCATCTCACTTACGTTAAGTATATCTCACCAATAAATGTCAAAGACCAATAAAGAAACAAATAAAAAAAGTGAAATTTGGAGAGAAGGGGAGGGAAAGTTTATAGATTAAAGGGGAGGGCTGGGTCAGGCTATAACAGGACGGTCAAGGTCGAGGTTGGAATCGATCGGTTCGATCGGGCGCCTGTCGAGCTAGGACCCCACACCGGGACTGCCCGGTTACTAAACGTGTCGGGCTTAAGACCGACACGTTTAGTAATCGACCCGGGTCAGGCCGGGCTTTAACCGGGCAAACTCGATCAAGCTTGGAATTAACACCCCTAATTTGACTTAATTAGCACACTCTCATGTGTGTATCTCTCTCTTCCTCAAAATAAGGGGTAAAAATGTCTTTTCATAAGGGGAGGAGAGAGAGACTCATGAGAGTGCCAGCGTAGGCCACACTCTTGAATAGAGAACTTTCTCCCATGTTTTTAATAGCATTGACATGTCATAGGGGTGTCAATCACTTGTGCCGATTTGTTTAAGACTGAATCAATTTTGATGTAGGAATGGTGAATTTGAAACCAAACCAATGAAGAAAAGTTCAGTTTCAATTTGGCTTCAGGTTCTTGTCAGTTTGATTTCAGTTTTGGTCATATTTGGGTTCAGTTTAACATGTATATGTATAAATTAATGAGGAGCAAAATAGGTTTTTAATGAATTTCGAATTGTTATTAGTTTCTTATCGATTTCTACCAGTTTGGTTTCAGTTTTACATATACGGGTTTGGTTTCGTTTAATTTAGGTTTGGTTTGGTTTGGATTCGTTTTAGAATACCCAATCCAAAATCGATTCAGTAAAGATCAATTTGGTTCGGTTCAATCTAGTTTAAGCCGGTTTCATTGGTTCAGTTTGCATTTTGACACGCCTAGAATCATGCACTCAGGCTTAATCTCCCTTAAGAGTGTTTTCTATAAGCATCTCCCTCCTTTGAGTTTCACTTAAATATATGTGATTTTCTCCGTAGTTTTTACTGCGGCCTTGGGTCAAAAAATCACAACTAAAGATCTGGCAAGACCACATCGAATTCAATCGCAGCTGTTGATAAACCGTCTTCGACCACGGTTCTAAAATCTGCATGGTGCACGCCAACCCCTCCTATTAGTGCCCCTTTTTATAAAATCCTTTTCTAATGGTCCAAAATTGAAACATTAATATCTCTTGATCCGTGTGGTCGACTTTTGCATACCACGTAACACCGCGAAGAATTTCTTGAGAATTTTCCATCTATATGGAGACTATGGTTAAAAATTTACTAAAAAGTGGCACAAATAATGAGGGATCCACTTAATGATGTTTTACACTTATCGAAACTTAAACAATATTGGATTTGAATGTAATTTTATGCACAAACTAAAAATAGATAAATAAGGTTATCCAAAGAGTTTCGATCCAAATCGGGGATGTCTAGATATTGAGAATATTCTAAGGATAAAATTTTCATTGTGCATTAGGTAAAAAACAAACATCGTTGAATTTGAGTGAAATTTTACGCAAATGCTCAAAATGAAAAAATAAGGTTATTGTAGGGGTTTTGGCTATATATGGAAAGATTTGGGTATAAAAATATTCTAGGGGTAAAATAATCATTTTCACCACTCAATCACTAAGAGAGTCAGCTGGGCTCTGATCATCATCACCGGAAGATCCTCCAAAGGTGTTAAATGTAGTGTATAACGACTGGAGACTAGTAGCTAGTGTGAAGAGTAGCGACGAAAATCAACGTGAAGAGTAGCAACGGGCAATGGTCGCAGTGAGACAATAGCTGTAAACCTGTGATCGACAACCATCACCCAAGGAATATGGAAAATGGTTCATACAAAGGAGACCACATGATGAAGAAGAGTACTAGGGGAAACATGAAGACGGACTAAAAAATGATGGTGAAAATAAAATTTTGATTGTAGACAATCTAATCATGATATAGAGAAACTACTTTGATAACATGTTGGAGGGTCCAACCTATAAAGCCCTAAGGCACTAGGTGGAGACATAACTTTATGAGTCCGATCCCAACATCTCAACACTTTGTCTTACGGGTAGTTTTGGCATACTTGGTTCTATACGTTGATGGACAACTCTAGGAAAGATAACAAAGCGACCTGGACTCTCATACCATATTGAATATGAAGATAAAACAAAGAGATCAATGAAGAAGAATAAGAAGACAAGCTGGAATTTACATGGTCAATAATATTCCTACACCCATAGGAAGATAGAAATCTATTTTCTATATGAGTTCTAGGGCTACAGTAGGGACGGGTTGGGCCACGTTTTTTAAAACCTCAGCCAACCCTGAGTCCTATTAGCTGAGCCCAAGCCCAAACCCGACCCTGACTTAGGACCTGAAAAATGCAACCCTACCCCACCCTCAGGGTCGGGCCGGGCTGACCTGATTGGCCCTGATCATGTAGTAGGAGAAGGGAGAGATGCATGGACTGGACTGAGTTGGACTGGTTCGGAGAGAAAATTATCAATTTTACATAAAATAACACTATAATAAAATATAGGAAAAAATTTTCATACATAGTCGTGTAAACCGTGTATGTGAGAGGGTGGGAGTTTCAAGGCATTAATTAATGGATGGGGATTTATGACTTTTCCAACTCTTTCTGAGAGACCCTCTCACATACACGGCTTACACAGCCGTGTATGAAAACTTTCCCCTAAAATATATTATCACTTATTATCTTCATATATAATATATTATATAACAAAATATGTGTGACATTTGAAGTTTATAATATATATAGTATATCAATAAATAATTTATAGTATAACTTAAAACGAGATCAGACTGGGCCGGACCCCTGACTTAGGGTTAGAAATTTTCAACCCTAACCCACCCTCAAGGCCAGGTATCTCAGCCCAGACCCTATTCAAGCTTAGAGCGGGCCAGGGCGGTTCGGGCCAACAGGGCCAAACTTGCACCCTTAATTGAGTTCTCATGCTTTTTTGTTTTGTTTTGTTTTGTTTTAAAGAGACGGCTTGCTCCACCGACCTCACCTCTCTCCTTGGGTGCAGTTTGACCTGATCTAATTAATACATGTCAACAAACTTTGAAAGGAAAAAAATTATGCAGCCGTGAGACACTCAATTGTTGTATATTGCACTTTTCATATCATATTTGGAGTTGCAATATAGCCCATTCTTTGGTGTTGGAAGTACAAGGAATCTAGGCTACCTTATTTTGAAGCTTTATGTATTAGGTTTGAACCATTTTCTTTCTTGTACGTGTTTGGGCAATTAGAAACAAAACAATTCACTGGTTGGCAAAAACCCAAACAACCCTTATGGACTCTATGTGGCTGGCTTAATTTCTCTCTTAATCAATGGTTACCCATTAAAAATTACAACAAAAAAAAATGGAATTTTAAAGTAATGTACTAGTGTACTACCAATCGAGTACTTAATTAGAGTAAGGCTTTTAGTCAAGTTGAATTATTTATATTGTGAATCGATGTATCAATGTGATGTTTATAATAAATAAACTGATTTACAGGAGAGTTAAGGTATGGTCAACATCCATAGGCTCACTTAGACTTCAAATATGATTTTTTAACGACGTAGTTTCTATTAAGAAATTCCTTCATTATGGGCATCAGTACCATTAGATTGCTGATTGGAGGGTACTTTTGACTTTGTCATGAAAAAAAACTTGGGCAAATTTCATGGACACCCCCTCTAAGTATTCAATATGTCACGGACTTACCAAACATGGTCAAAATGTCAACCTTCCCCCACAATGTTAAGCACTAGTACCCAAAGGTGAAATATCCATTTTACCCCTTAGTTATTTAAATAAAAAAACTGTCATTTCATCTTCTTCCCTTGATTTTCCCTTCAGTTATAAGATTAAAAATTGCACCCCTTAGTTTTTCCTTCAGTTTGAGTGACTCGAGACGCTGAAACCTGCGTTTGGGACGCTCTGGACTTGTTGTGTAACAATGAGCAAGAATAATATGCTTCCATGTCAACGCATCGATCTAAAACCGTTTATGGCAAACCAGAGACACAACATTGCGATCACGAGGATCACTGACGTATGCCATAACCAGTTCTAAAGTCACATCTGATACTCCAAAAAACTCATCAATCTGTTAAGGTTTCGCCCCACCATGGCTTAAACGTTCCTCCAAATTGGGGTTCCGCCGCGCGGGAAAGAGGAATTCCGAAAAAGAAAATTTTTTTTTGGGGAGTTGGAACTGAAAAGAAAAATTGAAATCAAAGAAAGTGGAAGTCTAGCTTTATAAAAGGTCGTAAAAAAAAAAAAAAAAAAAAACCCTGCTACATTCTAGAACCGACTTTAAACTCATTAGGGTACCCACATGGTTTAAATAAAAAAAAACACTTTAATTCATCTGCTAGCCTGCCACAAAGCACAAATCCATCGGAAAAGCCAAAACCTGACCGACCATCGGTGCCAATTATTCCATTGAAGAACCTCAAATCTCCTTCCGACGAAGTTTAAAATCTCCCAAAAATCCAAAACAACATCAAGTAGCAGAAGCTGATTAGCAACTGTGCCACCAGAATAAAATGATAGAGATAAAGTAAAAGCTTTTGTAATACCACACCAATCCAACAGAGTTATGAGCCAATCTGCAACTTATTTGCAACCAGAATAAATGCTTATTTTAACATGTAAACCAACCAACCAGCCATTAAATCAAGCTTAGAATCTGTTTGATGGAAGCAACAAGCACCTCGACACAGCAGGTAACTAAACGATAGTAAATCAATGGCAGTAGAAACTGTTCAGATCAATCGATACACCAATAAAGTAGCCATAGGGTCATAATTTACCAGAAGCATAGAGGTTTTAAGGAACTGAAACTTTGCCACCAAATCAAATCTGCCATTAATGGACTTCCAAACATCATAACCAAATCTATCTTCTACTATACCCAAGCCAAGCCAAGCCAAGCCAGCCTCATTACCTTCGGTGATTCAACTCGATTTACCTTTGATTCATCAGTTCTTTTGGCTTCAAGTTTTAACAGATCAAAGATTCCGGTGGTTTTCGATTGGGCGATTGGGAATCAGACATGTGAAGAAGCACTTCATAGTACTGATACAATATCCTATGCTTGTGGTCCAAATAGCTATTCTTGCTTCTTCCTCCTTCAGCCCAGCGAAAAATGGCATCGATTGTAGGTGGAGAAGTTCTCTGTTCTTGCTTCTTCCTCCTTTAGCCCAGCGAAAACGATGAAGAGAGAATGGTGTTTGTATTTGTGGTTTTACCTTTAAAGTTTCCTCTGTGATAAGGGTAATTTTGCAATTATAAAAGAATTGACAGTGACTTAACTACCCAGACCTAACGAAGTGGTCTAAGTTGAAATACAATCATAAAGTAAGGGTAGTCTGTGATATTTCTCCAAAGTTTGATATGGCCGTGATATACTTACAGGAGGTGTCCATGAAATTTACCCAAAAAACTTTCTTCACTTTTTAAAGACAACTTGACAGCGTAACCCTCAAATCCTAACAATAAAAGAAAAGAAAGGAATTTAATTACCTCTTTTAGAATCTTATTTGGAATTGATTTTATTCAAAGTTGATTGATATTATTCTTGTGGATTCACATCGGACCCAAGATTCTAGTATATAATTATTGTTCATTAATTAATATAAGATATGGTTTGATTGTAAGATTTCCTAAATCAGATGTCAACCGACATAAGATCCACATTGTTTATTTACACTACGTGACTTGAAAGGTTGATTAACTCTTTTGAGTTGGTGTGGGAGTTTGACCTCCAAACCCCCCCCCCCCCTCCAAAAAACAAAGAAAAGAAAAAAGATCTAAATCAAATGAGGGGTGAAATGGTTGGTTTGGATCGATGTGGATCTTGGATCCGACCGATTACATTTCATACCCTCAAAATCATGGTATGAATGAAAGGAGTAAGAATCTTCCAATACCCTCCACTTTCATGGTTGTTAGTCCTTAAATTAGGTTTTGAATTAGTTGATTGAGTACAGTTTAAACATTCAAAGACCTAATTGATGCGGGCCTCCTTGGAATGGTAAGATTGTTCCATTGTGAACTTGTAGTTGCAAGTTCAAGACCAGAAATAGCCTCACCACCATAAGACCTTCCTCAGATCTGGTAGTGGCCTAGTAATGGTGGGACCCTTGTACATAGAAAAGACAAATTTTTTCTTTTTGTAATTTTATATTAAGGGGACAATTTTCATACATGGCTGTGTAAGCGGTGCATGTGAGAGGGTAAAAGTTTCAAAGCATTAAAATAAGAGTGAGGTTTTATGACTTTTCTAACTCCTTGTGAGAGACAACATGATCGTGCATGCTTGCACGGCCGTGTATGAAATATTTGACCTATTTTTAATAAGACTTTTAACGTACTATTATTGACTTCTTAAAAGTTGAATAAAAACAGTAAATTTAATAATAAAAATTTAATCAATTTCCGAGTCAAAATCAATGTTATAGGACAAATTAAGGAAAATGAACGGTAGTAGATTAGACAAATTAACACAAAATTATTAGATAGGCTTACTAAGCCTACTCCCACTTGCCCCACTAACCTATAGATCGAATTGACACTCCTACTTAGCTTGAAGTCAGCAACAGTTAGAGGATGACTTATTTTGAGTTTCATCGTGCGCAGCAGTAAAGTTTATAGTTCCCCATTTAACTTTGTATCTATGGGCTGTCACCCATCTACTTATTTGAGAAACTCTCTCCCACGCGTTTAGCAACTTAAAACGACCAAAAAAAAAAAAAAACCATTAATTCTAATATATTATTGGAGATGTAAATGAATAGTTAAAATTCGATTCCGTATTCGTTTAGCAGTATCCGAATCCTTCTGAAAGTTAAATGGATACGGATATAGATATGGATAGGCTATAGCTATCTGAAAAGTTATATTTACATGTAAATGGATAAAATATCCGATCCGTATCCGTGTCCATATCCGTTTAGCACTATCCGAATCTGTCTGAAAGCTAATCGGATGCGGATGCGGATGCAGATATAGCACTATCCCAACCAAATCCAATCCGTTTACATCCCTATCTATTATATTAGTCATTAAAAGACAAAAAAAAAAAACATTCATTCAACATTAATTTTAGAAAATATGTTTTTATGATTATTGAAAGATAATCTCATGCTATTTTTAGCCTTGAATAGAAAGAGGGAAACAAAAAGATAAACATAGAAAATTCCACAAAACTCAAATCAATACTACTAGAACAATCTGAGTTTCCTTCAACCCACGGTGAATGGGATCTCATTCATTGCGGGCGGGAGAAACCAGGAAAGGGCATTGGCAGGGTATTTTGGAATATACTAAAACCCTAGGAGGGATTTGTGAACCCAAGGATAGTGGCATTATCATATTCGTATCCGATTATATTCGAACGGATTCGAATAATATCCTATTGATTTTCGGACAGTTCGGATAATTTTTGGATAGTGATTTTTTGAATACATGTTCTGCTAAATGGATATGAATACAGACTGAATACGATTTTTCGACTATCCATTGACATATTTACCGTTTTTATGATGAGGGTTAGGGTTGAGACTTGAGAGTTCAGTAACTACCCTTTCTTCTACTCTTCTTAGTCTTTTATTCTCTTACATTTTTTACTTTAGATTTTTTAATAGATATGTAATTCCATGTTTCACATTGGATAAAACAATATATATAAACCAATAGCAAATCTAGAAAAAGAATCACATTATCTTAACTTATAAATTTATAAAAATAAGATAACAAAATCCAATAAGATAACTTAAAAGGATAGACAAACACAGAGTTATATTTCAGATATTTTATTACCGTTGGACTGCTAAACGAATCGGATAATAATCGATCGGATAGGGAGATTATCATATTCGTATCCGATTAGTTTCGGACGGATTCGGATTCTCCTAAACGGATACGAACGCGGATCGAATACGAATTTACGAATATCCATTTACATCCCTAGATGGAGGGAAACTCATTGCTTATGAGAAATTACAAAACTATTATAACCTCTAAGAAAAAAGATGCTCACTATGCCCCCACCCATTTTACTATAGTATCCCTTTTTTAAATTCTCATATACCCTATTGTCAAGGCTTTCCGTAATAACCTTCCATCTAATGCCTGGGACTGCACACAGGCATCGGAGGCAACCCTCTCCCTAACCTCTAATATGTAATAGGAGACATCTTTGGATCTACTTAACTATGAATCATATATCAAACTCATTTGGTTCTCAGGAAAGTTGGTCCTTCAAAACATGGACTCATCATATTAGACATGTGTGCTTCTACCCACAAAAACAAAAAAAAAATATTAGACATGTGGTGCTTAATGAATTTCTAGAATTCACTTGTACAGGTTGCATATGTCAGGATCGCAGGAAAAAGGGGAAAAAAGTTTAGGGTTTTTGTCAAATCCCCCCCTTCAAAATGCCCATTTGTCCAAATGCATCCTTATAATTTTACAATTTACATGTGCTTCCTACCTCCAAAACATTGTAACGCTTCAATCTAGTCCATTAGTCTGGGACGTTATTAGTTTCAGGGAATCTAATGAACAAAATGCCCTTGAAATCATGGCAAGAGTTAGGATAGATTCATTGATTTTAGGGTTCATCTTCCCCAAATGGTTTAGGGTTTGATTTTCAATTTCAAACCCTAAACGATTTGGGAAAGATGAGGGCAATTTGATCACTTTACTCTTTAATTTTAGTGGGTTTTTTTTCACAAGGGTATTTTGGTCATTATATTTTTTGAAACTAACGTCTAACGTCCCAGACTAACGGATTGAACTAAAGTTTTACAATGTTTTGAAAGTAGAGGGGCACGTATAAATTGTAAAGTTGTAAGGGTGCATTTGGACAAATGGGCATTTTGAGGGGAGCATTTGACAAAAACCCAAACGTTTATAGCCCTCATTCCACGTCAGGACTCAGGATTCCCTTCCTTTTTATCCAATAATCTTTCTCAGAAAAGGATCCTAGAATACCATGGATTTTTATTTGGTGAAAGAATACCATGGATTGATGAATTTTTTTTTTTATGAAATCAATGTATCTTTATTAAAAAAAAAAAAGAGAATGTTTTCTGTGTGGGACGCAGGGTCCATGCCCACGCACAACATGGCCGGAATGAGCGCCATGCCCCCATGTATTGCGGAAATTCTACCCCCTTTTATGCCACAATGTGTGTTCTCATTGGCTGGCGCACAGGATGTGGTCCTTGCGTCCTACCTAGAAAACAGTGCCCCTAAAAAAAATATCATGAAAATATAGGTACGGTCCCGTATTTATAAAAAAATATTTTAGAGGGAAAAAAACTGGTTGGTTGTCACCTAGTAGGTTATATAAGTATTCTAATCTATTTTAAATTGTCTACAATATTCACAATTCTTTTCATAGAGGGAAGAGAGAGATAGACATATGGGCGCTGGTTGTTTGAGTTAAAATAATACCGCAAGCGTACGGGTCAATCGTAGCTACGGGTCGAACACGAGGAGATATGCTCCACTCTATTTAACTAACTTAAAAGTAATGCAAAGTGAATCAAATTAAAGTGTTAAATTAAATTAATTAAACTAATGAAAATTAATGCATCCTAACTCATAAGCATCTAACAAAATTAAGAGATTAAATTGACGTTTTAACACATGAGCATCTAACCTATCAAACTAAAGCGAATTGAAAGAAATAAAATTGCAGCCACACATAATAACCACATAAAAAGAATTAAGGGAATAAAAGTGCATCCACAAACCACAATCATATAAAAAAATAAAAGAGATAGAGGGAGAAGAAGAAGACGATGGAGAGAGACAGAGGAGAGGGAGAATGAGATTAAAGGTTTAGAGAATGAGATACCTTGATATGCTTGAATAAACTTACAATGGCTTCCTCTTCTAAATCTCCAAGTCTTGTCATCAACATAGGAATTTAGACTAGGAAGCTTTAAACTAAAACTACTACAACCATTAAACTAGACTTATGAAATCAAAACAAAGAACTTGAAAGAACTAATCTTATGAAATTAAAACTAAAAACTAGAAAGCCAAAAATCACAATTTAGAAGGAAAAGAAGAGAAGAAATTTCACTAATTAATTGAACTAAAAACTGCACTAAAAACTTAATTAAAATTGAACTAGAAAGTCACTAAAAATTGAACTAAAAACTAACTTGTTATAACCCAAAGGGCAAGGGGTATTTATAGGGGAAACGGAGAAGAGAGAAGAGGGAAGTGGTAGGAGAAATATTCCCTAAGAAAAGAGAATATTCTCTTCTCCTTCCTCCTTTAAATTGCCTTGAATCCCAAGAAAAAAGAAAAAAAAAATAGAAAGAAGGAGAGAAAAGAATCCTAGATACATAAATTAACCTTCTATTTATTAAAAAGTAACTTTCTAATTATAACTTGTGCTTCATTTTCTTTGTAAGTGTCTTCTCCAAACAATGAGATCAAGGCGTCTTTGACTTTTCAACCTTCTATAGATGAGAGAATATCTTTCAAAAGAAATCTATCCCAAGTAAAATTCCAAAAGTGCCCTTGAAAAGTTGGAGGAGAGAGAGAGCAAGGGTGATGACTAGGATTCCACTCACAATTAATGAAATGTCAAATCTGTCCTTCAAAAAAGTGAAGCATGGGATGCTTATATGAGCCTCACTGTTGTATTCCTTACGAAAAATCACCTAGAATAGATCCAAATTTCGTCCAATTTGGAGTTCGGGAGCCCAAGATATCTCAAGTTGAAGTTGGACTACTCCAGAGCCTTCCAAATGGAATCTTTTGGCTGACAGAAAGATAACTTTTGATAATTGCGCTAAGGCCCTTGAAATCCAAACTTTCGTTTTACTTTGTCCTCGGCCGACTGTCAATAATTATAAATTAACCTTGTCTACGGAAACGGCCGTCACTTATTCGTTTCAACTCGAAATCAAGTGTCGTTTGAACCGTTGCAAAGCTGACTCGATGGGCTACGCATCCATACTATTAATACCTCAAAATTATGCTAAGGGGCCCACTGTAATCATGTTCAAATTTGATTAATTGACATGATTCTTTCAGTGCTCAATCCAAACTTGATTTTCTCAACTCCTGGGCGCTTTCGGATATTCTTAGCATCTTTTGCTCCATTTTCATAAGAATTCACCTAAAACTTGAAAAGCACAAGAAAACACCGAAGTAACTCTATCCAATGTGGTAAAATGTATGCTTTATGTCCTAAGATTTCACACATAAATGTGCTCATCACTGGTGTATGACATGCTCCTAGGTAGAGAACTGTTTCCTAAAAATTAAAATGCAATTCCAAAATTCTTTAGGTGAGTCCACTTTTTTAAGAAAATGTCATCCTATCGGGACATAGATGGAATTAAGTTGCCTATTTTTTTGGGACAAAGTTTTCCTTTATCGTGTGTGGTAAAGGTTCAGACACCATCCTAGGGTTCACAAAACCCCAAATGGGTTTTAGTATGTTCTCAAAATACCCTGTCCATACCCACGTGCATCTAAAGGAATCGTTATCCCCTCCAATTTGTTGCCCGCTCCAATTCCTCACATAGGAGTAGAAATGACCATCCTACCCCCTGCACGAACACACTGCCCAAGGTGAGGTAGGGTGGTCATTTTCGCTCCTATGTGACGAACTGGAGGAAATTGGAGCGAACAACAAATTGGAGAGGATAATTATTCCATCTGAAACCGCTGTGATCAATGGAAATCAAGGCTGAAGGAAAACTCAGTCTATTGTTTTTTTTTTTTATAAATATTTTTATGAGAAGTTGCCAAGATGAGAGAATATGACTCTTTTAGGTTTTTGTTTTTTTTTTTTGGTAGAGAATCTTTTAGGTTTAATACAATAAAAAAGGGTACATGATATTAGAAGGTAGGAAAAAAGATTACTACAGTACCCACATACAAATTCCTTTATACCCTCGTGGCATAATAGATAGTGGGATTCATACTAGCATTTCTCTTATCTATTCTGACCATATGGGTCCCAAGATATGATACTCTTTTCCAGCCCCTCATGGGTTGTAATGTGCACATTCTTTCTTACACTGCCCTTTAAGGAACCCTCTCCCTATTATTCTATGTTTTATTCCCCTGTTTCATGTCTACTCCTTGAACTCTATTCTTTTAGAGTCGGTGTCAAATATTATTGACACAAAAGTAGGAGAATGGGCTTTGTTAGAGTTGATACAAAGGTATTGGGTTTCAGCGTCCTCTGCGAACAGTAGTGGCAACTGATGAGTGAACAAGGTGCCGGCAGTAGTTTTTGCGATAAAGTTTAGGGAGAAAGCTGCCTAGTCACGTGGTCCCTAGCTATAACAACATAGGGGCCACTGGGAGTGCGTGTAGGGGCATCTACACATAGGATTTTTCATTTTGTAAGGGGCCGGGACAGTCATTTAATGGGGTTGTGTCTGGGCATAGCGGCCATGCATCTAGGCAGCGTCAAGACTTACAGGTAAATTATCCATTTAACACAAAAGTCACCCATAAAAGGGCAAAAAATAGGGATAGTAGAAGTTAGGTTTCAATTCAATGTCATTCAGTTTAACCCAATTTAAAAGAATTTTCTTATTGCAACTCCCTTAGGTGTCAATAGATCTATAACCTTACTTTTTTGCCCCTTATTTTATTCCCAAAGTTTATTTAACATAGTTCTTAATGTGGAGGTAAAAAAAACATTTTCAAACACACTTATAGGGATCTTTATCGCCCCCAGTACCGGGGGCGCTTCTGTGCGTATCGTGCGGCGCAGCAACGCCCCCTGTACTGGGGGCAATAATTTTTCCACTTATAGAGGTGTTGTTTACACATTCCATATTTTACAATCCTTAAATCTTTTAAAGGAAAAGAATGTACATCGCTTTTACACTTTTTATTTAGGATGAGGGTTCTCCGAGCAAGCAGCATAGTGGAGCATATTGATAAGGTGCGAAAAATGGGATATACATAGAAGGGTAATGGGAACATTTCTTGTGAGAGAAAAGAGATTGACACAAGGGTGCTAGTGTACCTACCCCTGGATGATAACACTTTTTGTTTCAGGGTCATGTTTTTATCATAAAAATAAATTTTTTTTTTTTGTTTTTTCGTTGCTAGGCCAAATTTCTTGACAAAAAAACGTATTTAATAACACATAGTAAATTTTATTTTTTTAGAAAAAAAAAAACAAAAATACGTTCTTTATATACAATGATTTTTGTTTATGGAACTTATATAAATTTTAAAAAAATGTCATTGAATATTCAAAAATTTGGTGGTGGTATTGTTAGATTAAACTAATCATCTCTTTGGGTTTAAACAATGATAAAACCCTCACTATCATGTCCATATAAACCCTAGAACACAACACAGATTGGAAATAAAATGGAAAAGGAATTGTGGTACCTTGCACCTTGGTATGCTGATGAAGAACAATAAAACTCCTCTTAGCTCTGCCCTTGACAAACACACCTTAGAAGGGATTTTCTGTTACCTCCCGTTCTTCACTGTGAGCACCCTTTTCCTTGTGAGAGAAATATGGAAGTGAATGCAAACGTAACTGCAGGGACCTTTCTTAATAGTATTTATAATAATACTGTCCCAAACTCCTAACTCACTTCCACAATGGGTTAGAGCTGACCCATCTCAATTAAAATCGGATAACATACTTGAATCAGTTCCAGTATTAGGATCTCCATCAATTAACCGATCCAAGTAATTAATTAAGCCCATAACTTTAGAAATTACTTACAGTACCGATGGTGGTAGTGGAGGAGGTGGTGATTTTTTTTTTTTTTTGTTTAGTACGAGAGGAAGTGGTGATTGAAGTTGCTTTGAAAGTGCTGTTTTATTTTGAACATAAATTACTGCTTTGCCCATCAAATTAATCATGTACTCATTAATCCCTTCTTATTTCAATGTTTTCTTTTTTGATCTAGAGAGTTCTAAATAAAGCTTGTGTTTCTCTTTTTTTCAGCAACTTTTTTTTTTTGTGAGTGATTCATTTTCATGAACAAAAAATGAATCAACGATAACAAACGGATTTCAACTTTTTATTTATTCCCAAGAATAAAATAAAAAACAGAAAAATAGAATATTATCATGCTGGCCAATGAATAGGGATGTAAACGGATTGAATTCGGTCGGATAGTGCATTATCATATTCGTATCCGATTATATTCGGATAATATCCTAACGATTTTTGGATGGAGTCGGATAATTTTCGGATAGTGATTTTTTTAATACAGGTTCTCCTAAATGGATATGAATACAAATCGAATACGATTTCTCGACTATCTGTTGACATATTTACTATTTTTATGATGAGGGTTAGGGTTGAGACTTGAGAGTTCAGTAACTACCCTTTCTTCTACTCTTCTTAATCTTTTATTCTCTTACATTTTTCACTTTTGATTTTTTAATAGATATGTAATTTCATGTATCACATTGCATAACACAATATATATAAACCAATAGCAAATCTAAAAAAAGAATCACATTATCTTAACTTATAAATTTATAAAAATAAGATAACAAAATCCAATAAGGTAACTTAAAAGGATAGACAAACACAGAGTTATATTTCAGATATTTTTTTACTGTCAGATTGCTTATCGAATTGAATAATAATCGATCGGAGAGGGGGATTATCATATTCGTATTCGATTAATTTCGGACGGATTCGAATTCTCCTAAATGGATACGAACGCGGATCGAATATGAATTTACAAATATCCATTTACATCCCTACCAACGAACCTTTTCCCATCCTCTCTCTCTCTCTCTCTCTCTCTCTTTTCCTTCTTTGTATACGAATCACACCCTTGACCCCACCCGGTGTGTCCATTGGGTTGGCTTGACAGATCCCCTGCGTTTTTTAAATATGAATATGAAGATAATTTGCACCTGGGAAAGTGGCCACCACGTGAGAATGTCAAGTCCACACAACTCTCGGTGCCCTTCATGCTTGGGATTTGATCCTTATGAGGTAAGAGGTTCATTGAACAGTGACAACTTTCTCTCATCCAAATCTCAAATTATTCTTAATCAATTACCAATTAATTGTCAAATTTATTGTGACTTGCTTTAATCACAATTTCTATTCCAAATTGATATTTTTTTTCCCTTGGGGAAAGGGAGTGTTTTAAGTTGATACAGATAGATTCCACAGGATCTTGAGATGGGCGATTCTATTTGGGTTTGGATAAGCTTTCAAAAGTAAACAGCAGTCATGGTGTAATAAATTTACAAAAATGGCTTCCTCAAACTATAGTGGAAAGGGGGTGTTTTGATTTTTTTGTTTTTTTTTTTTAATCTTGGACTTTATAGATTCAGGTCATTGGATTGAGATAATATTTGGGGAATTTGCCTACATTTATAAGATAGAAAAATAAAGTATAAAACAAGTAGATTTTATGTTTTTGTATTCATTTTGTCTTGTAAATTTACTTATTTTGTAATTCTTTTTCTCATCTCAAGAGTTAGAAAATTACTTCTTCAAAAAGAAAAAATAAATTATCCCATATTTTCTCGTTGTTCACAATTGAAAGATTCTAATCCTCAACTATTTAAAAAAATTGAGGGATGCAAATTTTTCAAAGGCCTTCTTCCTTTAAAATGAGTAAGTACATGAATAACTTATTGGCTGACATGACATATGATTGTCACATTGACATCATTAAGTTTAATTTTAATTTTAAAATTAAGTAACTAATGAATTTGTGTATAATGAATTCATGTAATTTGGGTTGCAAGTTTGGCCCTGTCGGTCCGAACCCGCCCTGACCCGCCCTGAACCCGAACAGGGCTTGGGCTAAGATTTCTGGCCCTGAGGGCGGATTAGGGTCAGAAATTCCTAGCCTTAAGTCAGGGTCGGGTTGACCACCCGACCCTGATTTTGGCCTTGAAATTTTTTTTTTATTTATTAAAAAAATAAAAGGTATTATATGTATATCAAGTTCGCTGCGCACTTGGTAGTTTGTATTGTGTAAAATCCAATAGCTACCAAAAGGTCTTGGGTTCAAGTCTCTTCTCTCACATCTTTTGTCTTATAATTTTAATTTAATTATTGTAGGGCCAGGGTCAATCAAGGCAGGCTTGGGCTAGGCTTGGCCCGTTAGGGTCAAGGTTAGGGTCAAGGTATTTAGGTCCTGAATCAGGGTCAGGGCTGGCCTGGGCCCAACTAAGGGGACTCAGGGTTGGGCTAGGGTTTTAAAAAGCCCGGCCCAACCCGACCCTGTTGCAACCCTACATGTAACTAATGAATTCATATAACCACTTTCTTAATGTGAAAAGTTTGTTTTAATTTTATAATTAAAACTAGTAGTGAAGCTATGTAACTATCTCCACTTCTTTAATGGGAGGAAATGGAAGAGTTACATATGAGGTGAATACTTAAGTATCTCTTTCTATTTAACCACTTGTCTCGTCCCATTGAGAATGCAAGACTTTAGAGAAAATTAAGAAAGAGATAGACTAAAAGTGGGAGACTCTAAGAAAAGCATAAAAGATTATTCAATTCCAAATATCCAATGATGGCAAATTACTATGGTCCACGAGAAAGTAAACCACACAATTTATTTTTCGCATCTAGTATGATCTCTAGGATTATCCTCCTCCCTACATAAATATCAAAGGAGCAGAGGGATACCAACATTTTTTGCTTGGATACCAAGAGCTAGCTCCCTTCTTGAGTCCAATAGATTTTTGTATTAATTTCAAACGTGGGTTCAACCTAGCTTATGGTCGAATGCTCGAAGTCTTCAACGTATAGCGACCCCCGATCGATGGACAACTCATAGTTAGAGCTGCAACAGGGCCGAGTTAGGTTGGGTTTTTTAAAATCCCAGCCCAGCCTTGGATATCCTTAGTTTAGCCTAGACCCGTCTTTGCCTTGAAACACCTTAATCCAAACCCAACCCTGTCTAGCTCAGCCCAGCCCAGCCCAGCCCAAGCCTGTCCTAATTGGCCCCATGCCTTCCGCATGCATGGACTTCACCGTAACAATAAAAGACAAAAAAAGGAGATTACCTCTTTTATGCAAAGTTGATTGATAATAATCTTGTGCATTCACATCCGACCCAGGATTGTAATCAAATAAAAATGTTGATTAAATATGTTGTTATCGTTCATGTCAAGCATTATAACATGTTAGAAAACTAATATCAAAAGAAGGAGAGGACGGAGAGATAGCTTGCGTCGAACGAGAACACTCTATCCTTAAGACAGTATTTGCACCCTATTACTGCACTGGGTTGCAGCAAATCTGTCTCCCAAGATAAAACAGGCTAGACTGATTACTGATTTTCAGAGACAATAATCATTTGAAACTATCAGAGAATTTGTTAATGCTTGACTGACTAAAATCGTACCACAAAAAGTTGAATGATTTAGGTTGTCCATTTCACCTCTATTTATAGTGGTGGATGCATCTCTTTAAGACACCTCATGGAATAGGTGTGTCCATTGACATGAGTGGATAGGATTAAAAGATTCTAATCCAAGCACTCATATGTAAGTGTCTCTTGGAGATACCCCATGGTGTAGGTGTGTCTCTTGGAGATACCCTATGGTGTAGATGTGTCTCTTGGATCAATGGATTAGATTAAAAGATTTTAATCCAAGTACTATGAATGCACCTATACAAATGGATTTGTCTCTTTGAAGATACATGTCCCTTGGATATGTCTTTTTGAAGGTACATGTCCCTTAGCCAAAAAATCAGGCCAACATTGAACCAAATAATGACCCAAAACCGCCAAAAAATCAAACCAACATTGAACCAAAGAATGACCCAAAACCGTCCACACAATTATTGAAAAAATTCCAACAATGTTCTCCAATTTTTAAAATAATTGAGTCTCAGTCAATAACCTCTCTGTACCTTTAAATCACACTTGCATAAAGGTGTCTTTCTACTTGAACCTTCATGTTGTCACAATACATTAGGACTTGTCAAAATCAAAGTGGATGAGGCCTTGAACTTAGAATTTATAACGACAAATCTCATATACTAGACATATGATTTACTTGACATAGTTTCAAGAATACCCGCAGATTTATGGCCTTGTGCTTTCATCTTAGGTTTTCATAAGTGCCTTAGAGACAAGCTTTGAATCTCGTAGAAGCGGCCCCACTTCCTACACTTATATAGGTGAATCTAATAATATGCAAATGTATGACTTACATTTCCTATAGGACTTAGATTCATTAAAGGATTGATCCTATCCTCTGTCTGTTTCTCCATACATACATGCACTACTGTAGACACCACATTTTGACACCTTGGAAGTGTGTCTTGGCAATGATGGTAAAGTTCGTAACTCGTGTGGTGACTGAATGACAAGAATTACCAAATTACCCCTATCCCACTTTTTGTAACCAACTGTCCCAAATAGAGCTTAAACCCCTAACATAGCCGTATTTAGCCATTTTAAGTCCACATTTGAAGTTTCACCCGAATCCAACATCTTTCATGAAAATGACTGTTTTGCCCCTGGCATGGTTCTCGGTATCTGGACCACCCGATTTAGTCCGAAATACTTTGGATGACCTCATTTGGTCATATTAAGTTTTCACGTAAAGTTTCGGCCAAATCGGGTAACTTTTGTGAAAATGACCGCTTTGCCCCTGGTATGGTTCTTGGTACCTGAGCCACCCGATGTGACCTGAAATCATTTGGATAACTTTATTTGGTCATATTGTGCTTACACGTAAAATTTCATGTAATTTTGGTATCATTTGGACCTTGATCGGTGTGAAACACCATTTATGTGCTTTTCTCGATATCCGTACCATTTTTAGGCAAAATCCAACCATATCTGTCACATGGATGAAAAGTACGGGTTGAGACCTTCGCGGCAATATGTGGCGCGTCAAAATCGGCCACACGGATTGGAAGATATCAATATTTGAATGTGGGCCTTTAAAATGGAATCTTTAAGAAAGAGAGAAAAATAAAATAAAAAGTTGACCGACCCGAGTCAGACCGGATTGACCAGACCGGATCAACCCGACTTGACCCGACCCACCTGAACTGTCGGCAGGGGACAAAGCCCCACCATTTAGGCTGAGCCACACAAGGCCCATCACCCATGCCCACCTGCGCAGCAGGCCTAGGCACACGCAAGCCCAGGATGCACAGCAAGCCCAGGCTGCACAGCAAGCCTAGGCACACGCGAGCCCAGGCTGCGTAGCAAGCCTGGCCACACGCAAGCCAGCCCATCACTCCTTATCCTAGCCATTAATGCACCAGGGGTCTTTGAGACCTTTCCTCGAACACTTTTTTCCTATAAATAGGAGGTGTTTTAGAGAGGTTAGGGATGGAGGAAAATTATTGAAAAATTACCTTCACGTAGTCCTTGATCCCCTCTTTCCATCCATGGTTTTCTTACCATAGGTTATGCTCCATTACTGATATAAAATTCCGTAAATACCCTTTCTTCACCACTCTTGCCATTCGAAGCAACCACATTTGGAGCGGCTTTTGGAGGTTTCCAGCGATACTTACGGTAAAAAAAAGGTTACTCAAGCTGAGCCCAGGCACTTCCACGGTTCAAGGGTATTTTTCCATATTTTTTACTTATTTCTAAGTATTTGTTTTGATTTTCTTTACAACAAAGGTTGTTTTTCAGTTATAAAAATGTTAAAAATAATTCAAGAGTGATAAAAATATGAAATTTTCAGGGATGATGTTTGTCACTATGTTTGACATTCATTAATTTTCTCAAGCTCCAAATCATTTTTTGTGTGATATTTTTGCCCCTATAAAGGATTTCGGATTATGTAAAATCTGAACATGTAGGTGGGTATTTGGACAAAAGTGTTCTGACCATGTTAAAGATCATGTTTTGATTAGTGGGAATGGGCTCTGGTTTGATCCAATTCGGATCTGTGATGGGGATTTTGTATTTTTCTTTGTTTTCCCTTCTTTTTTAGCATTTCAGAAAATATTAAAAATAATATAAATGCATAAAAATTCACAAAAAAATTATGGAATGCATATTTCATCATGGTTGATTTTATGGAATCATTATCCACTGACATGCATGTTTGATAGTTTTTATACATTTCCAACATCATTTAGGGGTATAAATGTCATTTTTCTAATTATAAAGAAAAATTCTGGAAAAACAGGAAAAAATGTTTTTATGCATGACATGCTGTTTTAGAATGGTTTAGGATGTTTTCATATGCATACGTGACCATCATGCTTGATAGATATGCATACAAAGTCATTTGCGCCCTCTAGGGGCATTTTGGTAATTTACCAAATGTGGGCCTAGGCTATCATTCTGGAAATATCATTTGGTGTGTTCAGTCATTTTAGGATGTTTAACATCACTTTCGATGCCTACAATGATTCTAAGTGTCTTTTGACACTTTTGCCATTTTGCCCTTAGGGGCATTTTGGTCATTTTGTGATCAAACCTTGCTTAGGACCCCGGAAAGGCTCCTGTTACTTTTGCCGCATGTTTTAACATTTAATAAACATATTTTAAGCATAAGTCAACATTTTCATGAATTATCATGCATTTTCTACATGTTTGCCATAACAGGGGCATTTTGGTAATTTTTACCACCCCACATTTCCTTGCCATTTCATGTGCTCTTGATGATCCAAATGCATGATGTTAATGTTATTTAATCATGTTTTACTTATTTACAGCATTTAAATATGATTTCATGCCTTTGTACATATTTTGGCCCTTTAATGGCATTTTCATAATTTTGGCTATTTTGGCCTATAAGCTGTTTTGCTTATCAATATAATTGTCCTTCATCATGATATAATTAGACTTGGTTTTCTTTTTTACAGTCAACCATGTTTTAGACCATAGAGTTAGGCTTTCTAATTTAGGTAAAATTCATTAATTAACTTAACTAGGATGCATAATGTACATAACCATCTAGCCTAATGATAGCAATTAGGATTAAAACATTAATCTTAATTAGCCTAACTAGGCTCATAAATTTCAATCAAGATAATCAAAAATCTTCAAAAAAATTAGTTTAATTAAGTGCATAATATGTATAACAGAACAGCACGCAACAAAGTTTGGTCTAGGAAGATCGGCCGTCGGTCGGGCGGTTGCTGGGTGCCTAACACCTTCCCAGCCCATAACTTGACACTTACCCAGAGATCTAGGGCAGACCATCCATTGAGTCATTGGAGTTAATTTAGCGCCCCTTCTGTGAAGAAGGGGCACCATTCATGGGTCCTAGACCCTAAATCTAGGTGGCGACTCCCATTTTTCCATTTTCTTTCCTTCCCCCTGGGTGCAGGCTCAGCGACCTTCCGTCCGCTGCACCTACAACTACCTTGAGATGACAAGAGATATTATCTCTACTAATTAAGTGCATAACCGATTATTACTACAAGTGTTTTTCGTTGAACTAGATGACTAGATGTTGGTCTAATGTCTAGTTGGTTTCCACTTGCAGGTTACTTCTCTTTTAAAAGCTTTAAACCCATCTCCCTGGAAGTCTTTCATACCACATCCCTGCCTAGGCCTTTTGTAAAGGGATCAGTCAAATTTTCCTTTAACTTTACATAACTAATAGTCACAACTCCCTTGATGAGTTGTTCCCTTACATAGCTATGTCTTAAACTAATATGCCTTGGCTTTCCATTGTAAACTTTATTATAAGCTTTTGATAATGTCGCTTCATTATCATAAGATATTGATATAGCAGGCATTGGCTTAGGCCACAGAGGAATCTCTGTTAAGAGATCCCTAAGCCATTCTGCTTCCTTTACTGTCATTGCTAAAGCAATAAACTCAGACTCCATAGTGGAGTGTGAAACCACAGTCTGTTTCTTAGATCCCGAAGATATTGATCCTCCACCCAAGGTAAATATCCAACCACTTGTGGACTTTGATTCATCGGATCCTGTAATCCAATTTGCATCTGTGTATCCTTCTAGTACTGCGGAAAAATTCTTATAACTTAATGTATAATTCATTGTGTCATTTAAGTACTTGAGTACTCTAGACACCTCATTCCAATGAATTTGTCCAGGATTATGAGTAAACCTACTCAAAAACACCAACTGCAAAAGCTATATCAGGACGAGTGCACTGCATGTCATACATTAAGCTGCCAATGATACTAGAGTATTCCAATTGAGATATACAATTCCCTTCATTAGAAGTTAATATAATAGAATAATCATATGGGATAGCAACTGGTTTACAATCCTCATGATTGAATTTCTTTATGTAATGAGACTGTGATAAAGAAATAGAATCAGAGGATCTAACAATTTTGATTCCCAAAATTACGTTTGCTTCACCCATATCTTTCATATCAAAACATGTAGATAAAAAAGCCTTTGTCTCCAAAACAATGCTTGAATTAGTATCAAAGATTAACATATCATCAACATACAAACATATTATAACACCATGTCCTTTTTTGAATTTAGAATAAACATATTTATCAGATTTATTTATTCTAAATCCATTTGCTACAACCTTTTGGTCAAATTTATCATGCCATTGCTTAGGAACTTGTTTTAGACCATATAAAATTTGACTAATTTATAAACCTTACTTTCCTGGCCTTTCAAAACAAACCCTTCAGGTTGTTTCATGTAAACTTCTTCTTCTAAATCTCCATTTAGAAAAGCAGTTTTAACATCCATTTGGTGTATAACAAGTTTATTAATCGATGCTAAAGCAATTAACAATCTAATTGTACTAATTCTAGCAACTGGAACATATGTATCGAAATAGTCAATACATTCCATCAGCTTTAAGCTTTCGCTTGAAGATCCATTTACAACCAATATGTTTAAATCCAGAAGAAAAATCTGTTAAAACCCATGCTTTATTACCCATGAGAGAATCCATTTCATCATTTATAGCTTCTTGCCGAATGACAGAATCTTGAGAATTCATGGCTTCTCAAAAAATCAATGGATCATGTTCAACATTATACACACAAGAATATGTAACTTCATTTCTATTTCCTTCTACCAAGAATTGATAGAAATCTGGGCCAAAGGATTTTTCTACTCTAACTCTTTTACTTCTTCTTAGTTCAACACTCTCATTATTCTCAAAGTTTGATTGAACAGTATCTTGATCCTCCTTGTTTGTATCTTCATTCTTTCGTTTCTTAGATAATGAATCCTCAAAGAACTAAGCATCTCTAGATTCCAAAATTGTATTTTGGCTAACAGTTTCTGTAGATTCCATCGTTAGAAATCTATAGGCCTTGCTATGTTGGGCATAGCCAATGAAAATACATTCAATTGTCTTGTTACCTAATTTAGGTCTTTTAGGATCAGTTAATCTTACTAATGCTCTACATCCCCATACTTTGAAATATCCAAGAGAAGGTTTTATCTTCATCCAATATTCATAGGGAGTAATATTAGTTCTTTTATGGGGTATACGATTAAGTATATGACAAGCAGTCATTAATGCTTCTCCCCATGAATTCTTTGGTAAGTCAGAAATAAGTAAAAGTGTATTCACCATTTCTGTTAGAATCCTATTCTTTCTTTCTGCTACTCCATTCTGTTGAGGACTATAGGGTGTCGTTGTTTGATGGATAATTCCATAAACTTAACAGAAATCATCAGTAGAGAAGTATTCTCTTCCTCTATCAGTTCGTAAGATTTTAATCTTACGATCTAATTGATTTTTAACTTTAGCTTTGTAGATTTTGAATTGCTCCAAAGTCTCATCTTTAGTCCTTAATAGGTACACATATGTATATTTTGAACAATCATCTATAAAATTGATGAAATATATTTTATCACCTCTAGTTAGAATACCTTCTAACTCACACAAATCAGAGTGTACCAATTCTAAGAGTTGTGTATTCCTTTCTACTTTCTTAAAGGACTTCCTAGTAATTTTAAACTTGATGCATACAGAACATTTATTTTGACTAGAAGATGTGCATTCTGATAATAAGTCTAATTTAACCATATTTCTCATGCACTTATAATTAACATGCCCAAGTCTAGAATGCCATATATCAAAAGTAGAAACAATGTAAGCAGAAGATGGATTTTCATTAATCATATTAAACTTATATATGTCATTCGATGCATAACCTTTCCCAACATAAATTATCCCTTTGGACACGATGATGTTTCCTGACTCAAACAGGATTTTAAATTCATGTTTGTCAAGCAAGCATACAGACATTAAATTCTTCCTAATATCAGGAACATGAAGTACATCATTCAAAGTAAGCTTTTTTCCAGAGGTGAGATTCAGAACCACTGTGCTTTTACCTATGACCTTAGCAGTTGAAGAATTTTCCATAAAGAGATCTTGTCCATCTGCTATAGGTTCATAAACTTTGAACAGATTTTTGTTCTTGGCAACGTGTTTGGTTGCACTAGAATCTATCTACCATTCCTCATCATCACCCACTATACCTCATGTCATAGCAGTCCAATCATCATTTTCAACCATGTTGACTTGGTCTTTCTGCTGCTTCTCCTTGAGAAAGACTCTACACTGTTTCTTGAAATGATCAACTTTTTCGCATTTCCAGCAAGCTGCTTTAGGGTTAGTAAAACTACCCTTCTTCTTTTTCGAAACAGATCCTTTCCCATCAAACTTTCTCTTTTTGCCCTTAGAAGATGCATTTTCTACAACATGAGCCTTTGGAGATTTTTCCTCCAATTCAAGTTTATCCAATTTGCGAGAATTCTCTTCAACTTGGATATACTTTATCAACTCTTGCATAGTCATTGCATCTTTTTTTTGTTTCAACTCTTTCCGATAGTCTTTCCAAACAAAAGGTAACTTAGAGATAATTGTACATACTTGGAAAGACTCATCAAGAGAGTGGCCCTCAGAGATTATTTGATTCATGAGATCTTGCAACTCATAAGTTTGTGAAATAATAGACTTATCACCTACCATTTTGTAATCAAATAACTTACAAGAAACTTCTTGTTGCCAGAATCCTCAATTTTGTACTTTTTGTCGAGATCTTTCCACAGTTCTCTCGACGTGTTGTCTGCAAATTTAGGCTCATACACATCATAAAGTGTGTTTGACAACCCATTGAGAATATAGCCCTTGCAGATTAAGTCATCTTGTTCCCACTTCTGGCGCTGATGTTTCTATACCGGTGTTTCTCCACTTGAAGTTTCTCCAGTGGTGTTTGTCGGTGCTGTTGGCTTCTCTTCATTCAGAACATGTGCAATCTTCAAAGCAGTGAGCAAGATATACATCTTCCCTTTCCAACGCTTGAAGAACGAACCATCAAACTTGTCCAGTTTGGTGATCTCGTTCCCAGGTATCTTCATCACTGTTGTCTCCTCCATTGATCAAATACTGTCTTAAGATTGTTAAAAAACTAATATTAAAGGAAGGAGAGGACAAAGAGATAGCCTGAGTTGAACGAGATCGCTCTGTCCTTAAGACAGTATTTGCACCCTATTACTGCACTGGGTTGTAGTAAATCTGCCTCCCAAGATAAAATAGGGTAGACTGGTTACTGATTTGCAGAGACAGTAATCACTTGAAACTATCAGAGAATTTGTTAATGCCTAACTGACTGAAATCGTACCACAAAAATTGAATGATTTGGGCTATCCATTTCACCTCTATTTATAGTGGTGGATGCATCTCTTCAAGACACCTCA
This sequence comes from Telopea speciosissima, assembly GCF_018873765.1. Taxonomy (NCBI): domain Eukaryota; kingdom Viridiplantae; phylum Streptophyta; class Magnoliopsida; order Proteales; family Proteaceae; genus Telopea; species Telopea speciosissima. Next base: position 58,887,921 of record NC_057919.1, on the reverse strand, counting down.
TGGAATGGATGTGTCTATTGACATGAGTGGACATGATTAAAATATTCTAATCCAATCACTCATATGTAAGTGTCTCTTGGAGATACCCCATGATATAGGTGTGTCTCTTGGAGATACCCTATGGTGTAGATATGTCTCTTGGATCAATGGATTAGATTAAAAGATTCTAATCCAAGTGCTATGAATGCACCTATACAAATGGATATGTCTTTTTGAAGATACATGTCCCTTGGATATGTCTCTTTGAAGGTACATGTCCCTTAGCCAAAAAACCAGACCAACATTGAACCAAATAATGACCCAAAATCGTCAAAAAACCAGACCAACATTGAACCAAATAATGACCCAAAACCGTCCACACAATTATTGAAAAAATTCCAACATAACATATGGTTTGACTGTAAGATTTCCTAGATCAGATGTAAACCGGCATAAGATCCACCTTGTTACTTAAAAAGGGTGTGATTTTGTTATCTAAACCAAATGAAGGGTGAAATAGGATCTTGGATCCGATCCACTACATTTCATGCCTTCAAAACCATTGTATGAATGAAAGGAATAAGAATCCTCTAGTGCCCTCCATTTTCATGGTTGTTACTTGTTAGCCCTTAAATTATGCTATGTTTGGAAGCAAAAAAGAAAAGAAAAAACATAAAAAGATAAAAAAAACAAATGACTGATTTATGAGTCTATCTCTCTCCTTAAATTCAAAATTTTTGAATTTTTTTTTTCTTTTCTTGGCTTCCAAACATAGCGGTTTTTGAATCAGTAGACTGAGTACCAAAAATAAAAAAAAATTTAAACATTCAAAGACCTAGTGGTCGTGGGTCTCGGTGGAACAGTAAGGTTACTCCATTTATGACTTAGTGATCACCATAGTTCAAGAAATTGGTATCGGATCAACCGTATAGGCCGATTAACCGTATAGGCCGATTCATATCAGTATTGGTAGAGACCGATACGATATTGATCTAGGGGTACTAATCAAAGATAAAAATGTAAACAAAAATGATTTTTATTGAAATTCAAGGGTAAAATCGTTTCGATCCTGACCGATATGGGCTGATCTGGATTAGTATTGCATATATAAAGATCGAGATCGACATCGATCCCAATACCGATTACTAAATCCCTAAGGCCCCGTTTGTTTGACGGGGACTTAGGTGGGGTGGGAGAATTGAGGTGGGATAGTACTGATGTGGTACTTTAAAATCCCACCCTAACCTTATTTGTTTAACATAGGATGGTAAACTTACAAAAGCTCAGGGAACAACATTAAATACTTTGTCTGTTGACGTGGCATTTGAAAATCCCACCCTTATGCAATCAAAAGTCCCACAAAAAAAAAAACAAAAAAACAAACGACTTTGGCTACTGTTCATGTGAAAAATAAAAATCTCACCCTTGTTCTCCAATGCAATACACCGTGGGACCCAATCCCACAACATTCCCACCCCATTCTCGTTGTCCAATAAACGGGACCTAATGGTCGCAAGTTCAAGAATAGAAACAACATCTCCATAAAACGAGAGTAAGACAACCTAGATTATGACATTCTCCAGATCTTGCAGTGGCGGAAGCCTTGTGCACTAGGTACATGTGTACCCAGAAAGGACAAAATATTCATTTTTGTAGTTTTATGTTAATAAGACTTTTAACCTATGTCTATTGACCTTTTAAAAAGAAAATAATAACAGGAAATTAATAATACATATTCAATCAATTTTCCAAAGGCTTTTTTTTTTTTTTTTTGGTAAAATCAATTTCCAAAGTCAAGATCAATGAAAAATACTTTATCAAAAAAAAAAATCAATGAAAAATAATAGACCTAATTATAAGACAAATTAAGGAAAATGGAGGGTAGTAAATTAAGCAAATTAACACAAATTTATACCTATAGATCGAATTGCCACTCCTACTAGCTTGAAGTTAGAATTCGAAATTTGGCTTTAAAATTCCCATTTACCACCCCCCTTCCTATTGTCAGGGTTTCCCGTGAGTTGAAACTGCACTAACCTCTAATATGTAATTGCAGACTTGTGGCATTTTCTTTACCTTTTTTCACATCTTTGGATCAACTTAAGTATGAATCATATATCAAACTCATTTATTTACCAAAAAACTATATATATATCAAACTCATTTTGGTTCTTTCATTAAGGAAAGTCATTCCTTTAAACATGGACCCATCATAGGTTAGACATGTGGTGGTTAGTGAATTTACAGAATTCACTTGCACAAGTTGCATATATCAGGACCGCAGAAAAAGGATAAAAAAGTTTAGTGGGAGACCGTTTTCTGTGAGGGAACGCATAGGCTACGTTCTTGCGGCATCCAATAAGAGTACACATTAGCATCTCAAGGGCAGAATTTCCGTCTTTCATGAGGATGGGACAGTTATTTCGCCTCCCACTTCCCACAGAAAACTTTTCCCTAAAATTTATAGCTCTTGTTGTTTCACATCAGGACTCTTCCTTTTTATCCAAGAATATTTCTCTGAGAAGGATCCTTGAATACCATGGATTGATGAATTTTTTTTTTATTATGAAATCCAAGAATATTTATCAAAAAATATATATTTTACAGGAAAAAAAAAAAAAACTAGTTGTCACCTAAATAGGTTATAAAAGTATATAAAAATATGGGACAAAGAATGCTACTTGGTCGCATGTGGTATGCGGACCGTGCTACAAAAGAGTCCCATGCAGGTTTGGGGATGACAAGTATGTATTTTGCAATAAAGAAAAGAAAACCTATGGCACATGTTCCTGTCATATAATTTTATTAAAAGAATTTGGGCTGCTGAAGAATTGGAGTTCTTGAATGAACTACTTGAATTGCTAGTGATTTAGTTCTTCATCATATGTTTGTTAATATTTCCCTATTTTTATTGTCTCTTTCTTTCTCTATTGGTATTGCAATTCTTTATTGGTATCTTTACTATTAACTGTTTACTTTATCTGGTTATAGCGGAATAGAATAGTTTTTTGGAAAGAAAACCTATCCCTATACTATTTTTCGAAATGTTTCTTGGTGGGCTTGTGACCTTCGTCTATTTCCTGTCCAACCTCAGCCTATGAATTCCGAATGTACCCATTTGTTTGGGATCGGGCTCCTCTACGGCCAGGCAGCCGACTTGCCATGGTACGGCCTCACACAGGCAGGGAATGGACCCCACCCAGGCAGGTTGCTCGGACAGTGGGCAGGGCGGTCATTTCACCCCTGCCTGTTGTGGGCCACACAATGGCAGGTCGGCTGCCCAGCCATAGAGGAGCCAAATCCATTTGTTTATCTATTGATGTCTTGGACACCATTGACATACCATCCATGGATTCTCCTATAATCTTATTTGCTTGTGGCTTTGCACTACTTCTCAAGTTATTTCCGAAAGAGAACATTGTATGGCCTTAGCAGTATTTTAAACTTCTACTTGATATGGGATAGCTTGTAATCTTTTTCTTAATTTTATTAGTTTTTATTTTGCAGAAAACAACCCGAAATAAAGATGTCTTATCACTGAAATACCCCAAACAGTGTCTGTCTGGCCGGATCAAGGTTCAAAATACAGGTATCGGACTCGGTATTGGTCATGGCCAAAACCTTTCTGAATTGGGATTGGATCAGTACAAATCAGTCAGGATTGGTCAAAAAATCCTTAAAATCATTTTTTTATGGATCGGACAATGTATCAGCCAAAGTTGGTGGGTGTTGTGATCTCGGGATCGGGTCGGCCGATATTATCTGAATCTGATTGGTTGATATCGGTTTGTATCGGTTAGTATCGATCAAGATAATATAAAAATAAAAAATAACTTAAAAACTTTGAAAAAAATCCAAAAAATTTCAGTAAGATCGGTCAAGGATCGGATCAAATCGACCGATCCAGAGAACGATCCAGTCAAATTAACCTTGACATATCGGTCAAATCTCGGGATCGGCCTCGACCAATACCTATCCGAACCATGGCCCGGATCAGACTATGTCTTCGAGGAATATTCGAATCATGCAATGGAATTTTATAAAATGAAAATCTTAATGATGGGTTACCTAATAAGACCACTAAACAGACCCTACCTGTTTGTGCCAATGGATGGATGTTACCATCAATGATTCGTAAGATATCTTTTTCAATTTGAACAGGTAATAATTATAAGCAAAATGTAATACAGAAACTTCTCCTCCTGCAATTATGCCAATGATAAGCAATGACCCACCAAAGTTAAAAAAGAAAACAATCCAAATTCCCAAAAGATATACATATATATTGGAAAGTTTTAAACTACAATTTTAAAGCATTTGATCGACCCTCTCACAGAAAGAATACTTGTTTCCAGACCCATAATGGGAAAAACAACTAACAGAAAAAAGAAACACATTCATGTGCTTCATTTTATAAGTTTCAGGACCAAACAAGTCTCAAGATCAAGGGGCTTCTGTGACAGATACAACAGCAGTGGGCTGCTTTGTTACAGCACCCAGGATGTCAGTGTAACCCACAACACCAACCAGAACATCCTCACTTTCAGCCTCAGTAACCCATACATGGGTTGCCCTGTGAGACAGCATCTGTGCCAAGACTGCAGCCAGTGAGCTTGTGACCTTGCATGTCAATGGTGTACTTCTTCCCCTATACATGCTTCTCCCTGTAGCAAAAGAATCAGTTGGGCTACTTGGATTGCTGAAGAAACCAATGCTCCTACTGGAGAACTTCCTTGGCCTTACTGTTGCACCTCCACCTCCTTCATTATCTCCTATTTGAGAATTGAATGAGAAATCTGGAAGAGTTCTTGAAGTTACATTATCCTCTACCCCCATTACGAACTGTCCAGCTGTTAGGTTAGCTAGAGCCCAGGCAGCGGCAACATAATCGCATTTCCATAATCTTGAGGCTGAGATCTCCCCAATAATCTTTTGTTCACCTTCTGATGTGCACTCCACAACAGCCGCAGCACTGGGATCCTGGAGGCGCTTTTGGGCAGCCTCAAGGGCTGGGGATGAAGCATCAATGTGGTAATAGTTTGGGTTGATGGCCCCAAGGGCAGAGATTGAGGAGAGAGGTACAGGTGCCAGAGCACCAAGACATCCAATAACGAAACGAAGCATATCTTCTCTTGATAAGCAGCAAAACTTTTTGTCAGGGTACGAGGAAGTGGAGGGACGATTGCTTGGGAGAGAGCTGTTGCTTCCAGAGGCTTCGAGGTTCTTGAGCCACTTGCCATTGTAAAGAATTGAGAAACGTTTGCTCATGCCTTTCCACACCACACTCTTTGCCACAAGGAGGCGCTTCACACCTTGTTTCATCATCTCCAGAGCATCTATGAGTCTTGCAAGAGAAATAAGAATCAAGAAGACATTACTAAAAGAGGGAAGTAAATCAATGGTTCCTGGAAAGGGAAAATTTGAAATAAACACAGTACAGAACTTGAACACAGACAAGCCCATCAGCTTGCTTTACTTTCCCTTCCCTCCCCCCCTCGGTTTTGTGGAGGGATGGTAGGGAGAACGAGATCTGTTGCAGTGTTCACTGTTCCTGTATTTGTTTTGTTATCCATTTTGATACGTCGAATTTGAGATCTTTTAGCCAATTGTGTGTTTTTCGTTTCTCAATGAAATAAATTCAATATCTTTGTAGATTTGTCCTCTTCAACCAATATTAACCCCAGAAACAAAGCTGAAAACTTAAAACCGAAACAAGAACTGAACCAAAGATTCATAGTTATCAAAAAAATGAACACTCTTCAATACAGCATTGAAGCAACTACTGAACTCTTCTAACGGTAAGGCCTCGACTTAAGATGAAACTTGCGAGCGAGCATTAACTTGGTTAATTTCCCTCAAAGTAAAGCAGGTTGTTTGAACCTTCAATAGAGATGGTTTGGTGAAATCAAATCTTCTGTCGGAGGTGGTTTCAGGGATTCAAATCTTCTAGCTCTGAAAATTTAAATGGACAACAGGTTGAATGGTTCATTTTCTATGGGGATAATACAGAGGACTTTTCATGGCTATTAAGACTTAAGAGGGATCAGAAATTTGGAAAATTGAGCTAAATCTTCTGTCAACCAGCTTCTGTGGCACAAGTTGTCAGATCATGGGAGCTATTTAACTCAGGTTCCAAATAATGGGAAGCTTCAGTCTTATGATATTATCTGGTTCCCCACAGTAGATGGTCTTTTTTTAGCAGGGCTGCATTTGGATGAGCATTTCAATTACAATTAGCAAGTCATCCACTTCACAGTTCATACCTGAGGAAAGATTTGATCTTTGAATACAATAGATGTGGCCATCAAAGCAAGAAAATTAAAGCACTTCTAGCTCTGAAAGTTTAAATGGACAATAGGTTGAATGGTTCATTTTCTATGGGGAGAATACAGAGGACTTTTCATGGTTATTAAGAGGGATTACAAATTTGGAAAGATGAACTAAATCTTCTGTCAACCAGCTTCTGTGGCACCAGTTATCAGATCATGGGAGCTATTTAACTCAGGTTCCAAATAATGGGAAGCAGTCTTATGATATTATCGGTTCCCCACAGTAGATGGTCTTTTTTTAGCTGGGCTGCATTTGGATGAGCAGTCCAATTGCAATTAGCAAGTCATCCACTTCACAGTTCATACCCGAGGGAAGATTTGATCTTTGAATACAATAGCGATGTGGCCATTAAATCAAGAAAATAAAAGTGGATGACTCTCATGAACCATGATTCAGACGATCTCCACCAGATCCAAGATCAACCAATCAATTCCTGCCAGCTTAAATTTATAAGTGTTAAGGTGTGTCCTATAGGATCGTGGACCCCTAGTAATTGGGTGTTCTCACGATAGGTCTGTTCCTATCGTGAGAGGTTTAGTTTGTTTTGGTTTCTGTTTTAGCCTTTTAGGTAGTTTCCTTTCTGTAGTAGGTTTCCTATTATGATTGTATCTCTTTTAGTTTTTATAAATAAAGATAAATTAAATAGTCCAACAGTAGATACACTGACCTGTTCTACCGCTGAACTGGTTTCTCATCCTTCTTTTCTTTCCATCATCTTCTTCTCAACTTGTTTCATTATATCTTCTCTGTCTCAGTCACTGGTGGGCATATTACTGAGTTCTTTCCATTGTTACAACAAGGATACAAGTGCAGTATTGTATTAGAGTATTCAAATAAGTAGGTGTAGGATAATTTCAAGGGCTGCAAAACCCAAGACATTACCCGATAGCTACCATTCGCTGCTACCGACTCACTACCACTTTAGCTACTAAAACTCGGAAATCAGAGCATTAGCTCGCTCAAACTTGAGATCATCTCAGCCAACCATCCTAAATAGATTTATCTGAGTATGGCTCGTAGGTATTGTTTGTTAATGCGTGCAGATTGAATGAGACCATGAGCTTTGATAAGCAAACTAGTGAATCTCAAGATCAAATGCTTTCAGTTGAATTTTTCTGGCAAGGGTTTGGAAACTGTTGTTCCATCAAACCAGTGATATCCTTTTATTGCTGATCAAAAGAAAAGGGTATGATAAAAAGAGGAGAACCTAATGCTAAAAAAAAAGGATTTTCAGGTGATGAGCTCGGTGGATACTCTTAAGGCTGTGTTTTGTGGGCCATTACCGGTTTCGGGTGATTGATGATGAATAGCAAACACAACTATTGAGCAGCATGCAGAAATGGATTCCAGCAGATAGAGATATCGCATTATCTAGATGCTGATGGATCAGTCTGAGACTAAGCCAATACTACTGGGACGTTACTCATTAGAGAGGATGATTAGCATCTACTTTTTCCAAATGCATCCAACACAGTTTATTTATTTATTTTTAAAATGAGTTTTTTAAATCATTAGAGATATCACCCTTTAGTAACAGTTTATAGCTAACTAGAACCCACAACATTGTTTGAATTGTGGCATTTTCTGGATTTGCAAATTCAGTCTAAAAAAAGGTCATTCTAGGCGTCACTATACTGCTTCATTATTTGCCACATGACAGTACATGAGTTAGTCCTTGTGATAGAGGACCCTACATAAATCTCAATGGCCAAATTTTAATCCAAAGTAAGCAAGGAAAGTTGCTCAAACTCTGATTCAATGTTTTAGTAAAATTACCAAAAAGTAATCAAATAGAGATGAATATAAAATACAAAATGGAATCTTTTGTAATTCAACTACTTCCTCTACTCATTCTAAGCTGAAATTGTACCAATGAGATGCTTGCCTGGTCCTTTATTACATTGACTAACCCATGTACAGCGATGTGGCAAATAGTGAAATGATACTTCACTAGGCATAGTGCCAGGGAAGAAAACCCTAAGAAAGAAAGAGAGACATACATCAACAAATGCAAAAACTCAGGACAGATGCCAGGATCTTCTAGTCAATTTCCAAAGCAGGGAAGCAAGATGGAGGACAGGAACACTGAACGTCAATCATGCAAACATAACACAGACACAACCAGCATCTCATAGAGAAAGCATCAGAGACCAAACTTAACAACAAGAGATTAAAAAAAAAAGGAATACTGATAATTCAAAAGATGTGTTCCAAAAACAAGTCAATCTCCATTTAATGAAAAAATAACCAACAGAAATAACAAAAACCACCTGTGTGATGCTCAGATTAACCCCAAAAAAAATTTAAAAATATATATATATATAAACCTCACAATCGATATGATTCTTAAATACAACCAAAAATAAAAACTCTCACCTGGTGGCAGGATCAACCTCCTTGAGCAGAGAATTATTAGGCACAACCACCTCAGAAACTGGAGTCTTCAAGGCCTTTTCCTGATCAACCAAACACTCTTCTCTGGAAAGAAAAGAAACAATATCCAGAGAATTAATGATACCCACAAACCTCTGATGCCTCATCTCTGCATTCTCGACCACACTCTTCTGTGGCCTCTTCTTCCACACGGGTATCCCACCTTCAGTGCATTCCCCAATAGCCCTAATCGCCGATTCGACGGTTTCGGTCTCCAGGAACTCAATCAACTCCGGTTTCCCAACCGTCAGATCACCAACGACATGGTACAGAAACACAGATGCCATAAAAATCCCTTTTTTTGGGTAAAAACCAAACAGACAAAGGTCTAATTTGAGCTAGAGTTATAAAAGGGAATGGAGTAAGAAGAGAAGAAGAAGGAAACCACCGATGGGTTTAGGAGGATTGAGAAATCCGGTTTTGGTGGTGGTTATGTTTGGCTGATTCAGAAAGAGAGAACTACAGATAAGTTTGTGAGGACTGAGAAAACCGGCCATGGCGTCAGAGGGAGAAGGCCCATGAAAGGTGGATTTTTTTCTATATTTATATTTGGATCAAAATTTTGAAAAAAAATTAGAGCCGAAAATAGCGGCAATAATGGCTGAAGGTTGCTGTTTTCCGCCGGTGCGAATGGATTTCCGAGAGTGGAAGAATGTCTCACAGGTGAGAGAGAGGACTGAAGGGAAAAGGCGCTACCCACAAAGAGAGTCACGATGACCTTTCACGTACCAACAATTAGTTAAGAGAACGCCAACCGGTTGCGCAGCGCACGATGCCCCTGCACCGCCGCACCCTGGAAAAATAGAAATGGGTGTCACGGTCATGTCACGGGAAAATTATCTCCTCTAGTTTCCTTTGCCCAGTTAATTCTCCAGTTCCTCTAATAGGGGTGGTGGATCCCACCTGGGTAGACTGTGTGAGTAGGGATAAGATGATCATTTCAGTCTCCCTTGTTAGAGAACTAGAGGCAAGACGCATGGAAGGCGTGTGCTGCGACGACCAAGTGGCATTTTCTTTCCTTTTATATTTTTCGGGTAAACATAGATTGAAACTGTGACTCAAGAATAGCTCTCTAGAAAGGAACATTCAGTCGGTTCTAAAGTTCATTTCTAGAGTAAGGAAGATGCATGTCTAAGCTAAGTTCTTGGATGAAAAAGATTTATTTTCTTTAGATTTAGACCCAGAATCAATTGGTTCATGTGATGATTTTCTCATTAGAATCTTTTACTCGATCCAGTGGATGGGATTTTATTACTTAGAAATTTTGGGAAACCGTCTCAAACTGAAATTGTACTGGACTTTGATGAAGATAATGTAGAAATGATTGCTGATATCCAAAGAGCCGAAAAGAACCTTTTGCAGATTTCAAAATAGGGTGAGCACCAAAAACCATGGACATCAGTGACTAGTCTTTTTCGTTTATTAACCCAATTAGATTTAGGGACAAGACAGAAGTTTTCTAAATAGAGGAAAGGGAAACAGGAGGAAAAAAAAAAAAAGGAACATTGAGGTTGACCTCTACAGGGCAATTAGGCAAATACGTCCTCAGTTCACAATTCCAGGTGAGGTGCTCAACCATGACGACCTCAGTTACCCCTTGATACTAGTTAACCTCCTCAATCATTACCTCTGAATCTTCCATTTGACGGTCCTAATCCCACTTCTACCATTGCCAACACTGGTCAAGCCAACAAGGACCGTAAAAATGTCGTCCAAGCAATTTGTACTCGAGCTCAATAAACCTGATCTCAGAGAAAATGCCTTCTTCCTCTCTCCAAAATAAGCATTAACGGGTAACATTGAACTTAGCTTTTGGTTCATCCTCTGTATTTCTTTTCTCCATCGGTCTCCTGAAGCACATTGTTGATGGAGATGGTCTAAAATCGGTTGTCACCGTAACAGCAAGTAACCAGTAATCTAGGTTCATCATTCAACGCTTGAGATTAATTTCAGTTCAAATGTGCGGTTACTATTAAAGAACGGGAGAATAAGTTCACGACACGAACGTTCCACTACCACTCACCCTTTTCCAAATGACCCTTTCAAATTGCGCATTTGTACAGATGCATTCCTAAAATTTTACTATTTTCGATTGCACCTCTATTTTCTAAACTTTGTAACACGTTAGTCCAGTCTTAGTCTGGAATGTTAGACGTTAGTTTCAAGGAATCTAATGACCAAAAATGTCCTTGTAATAAAAACCCACCAAAATTGAAGAGTAAAGTGATCGAATTACCCTCATCTTCCCCAAATCATTTAGGGTTTGAAACTGAAAATCGAAAAAAACCTTAAAATCATCCAAACAACCAACCCTCTTTGGATTATTGATGAAAGGTTGGATTTTAAAACGATCTCTCTTGGTGGAAAGGTTGGATTCTAAAACGATCTCTCTTGGTGGAAAGGTTGGATTCTAAAATTCCTTGTTTTTTGTTCGATTGAATCAATTGGCCAATAGAGAGAGAAATAGCATCGATTAGAATCCAATCTTTCATCAATAATCCAAAGAGGGATGGTTTTTTGTATGATTTTAGGGTTTTTTGTATGATTTTTAGTTTCAAACCCTAAATAATTTGGAGAAGATGAGGGCAATTTGATCACTTTCTTCTTTAATTTTGGTGGATTTTTATCATAAGGATATTTTGATCATTAGATTCTTTGAAACTGACATCTAACATCTCAGACCTACGGTTGGACTAAAGTCTTAAAAATTTTGAAAAGTAGAACTGCAATTGAAAATAACAAAGTTTTAGGGGTACAAAAGAACAATTTGAAGGAGGGTATTTTAAAAAACCCACATTTTTCTTCAGCTCCTAAGATAAGAGCAGATAACGTGTAGAGTGTAGAGCGTAGAGTTTACAACAAGAGCAGACACCTGACTTGTTACCGCACTGGGCTCGGGGATGATTCTGGAAGGGAACAGATGTCTCCATCGGAGTTTGGCTCAGCTCCCCGTATAAGGAGGGATTTGTTTCTCCTTGTACGTTGGTGATCTTTTTTTTTCTTTTTTTAACAAGTTGCGTTCGTTACCGAATTTTTATCCTGTTCTGTTCCTTATCCGAACAGGACCGTTCAGTCCCCCATAGGGGGTGCAAAAAGATGAATTAACCTCCTGCGGGCAGTATGTTTGGGTAGGGGGTTAGGTCGTCATTTTGTACACCCTATGAGGGGATTGGAAGATCCTGTTCAGGCAGGGAACAGGAGACGATAACGATTTGTTGGTTACTTGTCATTCTCCTTGTATGTTGGTTACTTACCACTTGTACAGGAAAGTTATCTGCTTCATTTCCTGTTCGCTCTATTTTCTCAAGTGCCCCTAATAGAAGGCAAGGGTAAGGTGATCATTTTACCCCCTATTTGAGGAACTTGGAAAAATGGAGCTACCCGCAAAATGGGATCCCATCTGTACGCGAGTTACTATATCACAATTTTCATTTTTTAAAATTTAATCTTCTCAAGTGTGATGCTCTTCAAGTGCACCACATTTAAAAATCCAACTATTGACGGTCCACCCAACACGTGAAAGGATAAAAGGATGCCATTGCCCATGTTTTTACAATAAGAATCTTAAATGTGGTGCTCCATTTTCCAGTAACATAAATGGATATGACTTTGTAAAACAATTTAAACGAAAATTTGTCAAAATCACCCCTTTTAACCTTTGTTTTAAGTTTCCTCTCTGCCCCTAAAATCCTCCTCCTAGATCTTTATCGCCTACGATTCCCTGCCCGGTATGATTCCTATAGTTCCCTAACAAGGGGATGAAATGACCATTCCACCCCTTGATCGAACACTCTGTCCAGGTGAAGTCCACCCCTCTCTTATTAGAGGCACTAGGGAATAATACCAGGCAAGGAACCGTAGATGATAATTTCCCCTCCTCTTCCGTACAACTCCTGAATTCATCCTCATCTTCAACTATTTTCACTCCCTAGTAAAATTAACGGATAAACCATCATTGGAAACATCATGATTCTCCAATTTCAACACCAGTCCCTAACAGCTCTACAAAATCCCAACTTGTGACGTTTTTCAATGATCAAATCCGAAACTTTCAGGCGTTCCTTCTGTATCAAATCCGAGTTAAAAACCCATCACAAGAAACAATCCAATCCCCTAAATTTTTTTTCGTTCAATTTTTTTGAAATTACATTGCATTCAACAACCAACAAATCCTGAGGCTTCCACGAAATTGAAAAGGGATTTTGGACAAACTTCATACGAAACAAAATCCACTAAAAACTCATTAAAAAAATATCTAAATCTTTCTTTTCATATCTCCAGCATACCAAGTAGGGATGTAAATGGATAACTGAAAATTGAAATTTGATCCTTATTCGTATCTGTTTAAGAATATCCGTATTAGTTTAGAGATATCCGGAAAAAAATCCGAATACTCCAATAAAATTCCATCTGAAAAGAAAATCTATATACTTAATAATAAAAAATTAAGTAGATAATGATCTTGAGGGTTTTTGAAGATTCAACAAGTTCTAGAATATGAGGAAAAGAGAATCATAATCTAAGAAATATGGATTGACAGGGAATTGTATCCGTTAGGGAGAGGAAGGTCCAGGTTATACAAGGCAAAGATGTAAACGGATGGTTGAAAATCCAAATTCGATCCGCATCCAAAATCCATCCGAATCCCTTTTTTTTTTAAACATCGAAACCGTTGGGTGTTTTTTGCTAGTAGTAAACACATTCTCTGTGTATCATACTATCATATTATAGTGGAAAAATGATTTTCTCCAAAATTGTGGCATTTGCATATGAACACGGGATCTGACAAAATAACTGCCAGGGTTCATAATATTGGTCTCGAATCCGTATTGGCCCAGACCGATCTACTAGGGATAAAATAGTTAAAAAAAATTTGTTATGAAAAAAAGTAGGAGCCAATCCATTAGATTCTGCTCGATTTAGGGTGATACCAAGACAGATCTAGAGATCAATCCCGAGATTACAAAACATGATGACCACCCCCATGAAAGGTAGAAATACTGTCATTGTTGATGCTTCTGTTCACTCTCTTTGACCCCTGTGCCCACGTTGCTGCCAGACAGAAAACTCTTCCCCTACTATTATATATATAACATTGCCAAGTTGCATAGGGTATGTTAGCGCTTCCTTGTGTTTTCTCTATCCTTCCTCCTATAAAATGACATATCTCAAAGTATTGAGACAGAGCAAGACCTTATTGGAATATTTGGGTATCAACTAAAATTCTAATCCTTAAATTATGAAAAATTGGGACAATAAAAAAACATGGACCGAGTTTCACTCCACCCACGGTGAATGGGATCCCATTCACCTTAGGGCGAGAGAAGGCGGGAGGGGGTATTGAGGGCGCATTTTAGGAACATTCTAAAACCCTATAAGGATTTGTGAACCCTAAGATGATGGGTGAACCGCGTCTTCTCTGGGTGGAAGGAAAATTAATCCAAAAAAAGGGATTATAAAACAAAAGAAGAGGCGTAACGGTTTCTTGATAGGGCTTCATCATCAAAAAATAAGTTTCAAAATTAGCTTCTTCATAAACATGGCTAGTTTCTCTATCCAAGCTAGTAGGCAAATGTGGTGAACAGTTAGAGTTCTCCATGGTCACTTCATTTATCTTATTATGCATTTTGATTCTTGTCATGGGGTCTTTTTATTATTGCTATACATTTTTCAACGCAACTAGGGTTTGTTTCCAAAATTGTACCCATCAAGCCTATAACTAACCCAGCTCACAACGGGTTCAAGGATTGGGCAGTGGGCTGCCCGCTGCCCCGGCTAATCTTGGCCCTTGCCTGATTTGTGATATTAAATTGAACAAATATGAATTTCCTTGCGACAAAGTGGTCACAGGTAAGAGTCTGGAAACAATCTCTACAAAAACAAGGGTAAAGCTGCGTACATTATGATCTTCCCCAGATTCAATAGTGGCGGAACGTGCATTGGGTACATTTTTTTTAAATCAGATTTTCCCTCCATAGATTGAAAGGGTTTCCATGACCTTAATTTCTGCCACGTGATACATTAGGTGGAATCCAAATTTTGTAAAGTGAGACCCAAAGTCCATTTTGTCGTGCATGGTATTCAATCATACTTTTAATCAATGGATGGACATGATCGTGTACATATCGAATGGCACCCAAACCCCTGTTACCCCATAGGTGATGTTATTTTAAATTCTTCTTTAACTCTTAAGCATGTGTTTTACGTTCCTACATTGTGTTTTAATTTGTTCTCCATTTCTGAGATTACTTCCAGTGTTTCTTGTGCTGTTATTTTTTTTAATTCCTCTTGTTTTTTTCAGGACCTACGCTCGAAGATCACTATTGTGATGGGTAAACGATGTGATGACCTTTATTTTTTGGACCTTCTCCATCGCTCTGTTGATCGTTCCTCTTTTTACTTATGGCATTGTCGCTTCGGTCACCCAGATTATTCCATTATTTCTTCTTTAAAACATTTGGACTCTAGTATTTTGTTTCATAAGGACTGTTTATCTACTGTTTGTTCGATGACGAAACAGACTCGTATACCATTTCCTAATAGTTATATATCTACACTTGCTTGTTTTGATATGATTCATCTTGATGTTTGGGGACCGTATTGCACACCCACTTTGTTGGGTGCCCGTTATTTTTTGACCATCGTAGATGATATATTTCATAAGAACATAAAATATACCCCTTGAAATGATACTAATAAATCCTGTACCTATTGGGTTTTAGTGTGATAGTTTCCAATTCTAATCCCAAATTGACACCCTTTGA
The DNA here is from genome assembly GCF_018873765.1 of Telopea speciosissima. Taxonomy (NCBI): domain Eukaryota; kingdom Viridiplantae; phylum Streptophyta; class Magnoliopsida; order Proteales; family Proteaceae; genus Telopea; species Telopea speciosissima. The sequence goes on along the minus strand of NC_057919.1, from coordinate 58,872,415 downwards.
GTTGCTCCGCGATCAGCAAATTCAGCATGCTCACCAAAATAAAAGCCACTGAAAGACTAATGTTAAGTTGGAAGCAAGAAAGTGATTCCAACCCTGTTTTGTAATCTTGCATGCATTTTTCTTCAGGGCCATCCACTAGAGATTCTAATCCTCTACGGCCGGGTAGGTAGCAGTTAATTGGTCTTTGTGGGTGCAATGACTGCCTTACCCACTGCCCGAGCACCCTGCCCAGATGGGATCCTGCCCCGTTTGGATATAGGCAGTACAATGACCGTTACGTGTCCAGCCATAAAGAATCCAGATAACATCCGCTAGTCGATATGGGACTAAAAAATAGTGATTCATGCATACCTTCACTTCACTTTCATACTTTAAAGTCGAATTGAGACAAAACAAACCGACATGCTTTGTCTCCTTTTTGCTTTTCCACTTAAATACTAAAGCAGCCTACCACCACCGCTAGACACGGTACTAAAACAGCCAAAGCCAGTATCCCACGTTCCCCCACTTGCCTGTCACTTTCTTTGTTGATGTAAATCGGCATGTTCGAAGGCTCCTCCAAGGTCAGAGCCTTTAGTTAGATTAACACTGTGTTTGGTATGCATTTTCAGAATGCATTCCAGGTCGATTTCATATTCTTAAATGATACAAGTAGTTATTTTTATCGTCTTATAATAAGAAAGCGACCTAGAATGCTTATTAAATACAGCCTAAATTTTCAATATAAGTAGTTTTGTTCAATTACTTTTAAGGTACCTTAGTGGTAAAGTTCATTGGACAAAGGTTTCCTTCACCCACAGAAAACAGTTCACCCACAATTTTAGGGTAGATAAACCCCTCCTAGGTTTTTTTTTAATGTTCCAAAATCCCTCTAGATACCCATTCCCGCCCTCTCCCGCCCCTCGGTGAATGGGATCCCATTCATCGTGGGTGGAGGAAACTTGATCAAGTCCATAAGTCCATTGGTGTCTAGTCAATCATTCTTGACCAGGATTTTAGTAATCCGTATCGGGTTGGATCGGTCATGTTTTCTTTAGAAAGTTTTGATTTTTTACTTTTGTCCATACTGATCCACCAATATAGGATCGGTCAGAAATTGGTATCAATCTCCACCGATACCGATCCGATTCCTCAAATCTCCTTTGCTCCACATTTTTTATGGGCCAAAAGCCCATATGTTTAATGGGCTTTCATGTTGTTGCCTTTATGCATGAGATGTCAGCCAGACTTGGTATAAAGTCCTATGGATTAGTTACCGTAGTCTTTTGGCTTAATGAGTAATATTGATTAAGGGTGTTAAACGGTTCAATTTCGGTGTAATCAGTTTAATTCGGTTCGATTTCTCGATTTTTTCAGTTTATAGGGCCCTAAATGGTTTCGTCCACGGTTATATACTTGGTTCCTAAACGGTTTGCCTATTTTACACCGAATATAAAGCTTGTTTCAACCAACCCACATTGAAAAAGATATGATTCTAATTAATAGAGAAACCAAAATATTCATAGAAATATTGAATACTATTATACTAATTTATTTGAATGAAAAAACCCAATTATTTTATGACAAATTCCACACATAAACTTCTACCAATCCATGTTTGATTAAAATTATTTTCAAATTAAGCAGCAACCTATTATCTTAAGATGCTAATGGTTATTTATTACCATTACATATTACTAATATTTGTTTCAATTTAAACGATTCGATTTGATTTAAAACGTTTAATTAAACGGGACCAATATTTAAAACAAATACCGAATTATTTTATTAAATGGTTTCACGGTTTCTTTAGTGTAAACAGCTCAGCTCTGTCTCAATTTGATTTTACTACCCTTAATATTGATGCAGATATTTAAATAATAATTCTTCAATTTATCTGAGTATATTATTGTTTTTTTATATCGTACTTAAAAAAAAGGTTTAAAATGCATACCTTTCGTTTTCGTTTTTTTTTAATGCTCTTAAAACGTTTGCCCACTTTTTTGACTTTCCCATTTAATTTATCTTCTTTGATTTCATTGTTACCTAATTCAATGATTGATATGGTTTCAGGTTTCTGTTAGATTTTCTAACACCAATTAGTTGTTAAAAAATGGGGTGACTTTCGTGATGAAATTTTCCTTCAAGTCCAACCACTTGTGTCTTAATCTATAGATCGAAATTGATTTAGGTTTACGTACGAGAACATTCTCGTACGCCTCTGATGAAATCCACTTTCTCGTATGTAAATCTGAGCTGGACCTTAGAAGAGTTCGACTCAGGTTGACATACGAGAACTATCTCGTACGCCCTTGAACCGACCTGATGGAATCCACTTTGTGAACCCCACTTTGTGGATTCCATTAGGTCTATTACGATGATTACTTTTAAAATCTCATATAAAAAGATCTTAGCCAACTCTATACTTTTAGGGTGATGTATCAATCAACGGTGTCTAGTCCTAGGAGATGCATGTTCACATCTTAAAATCTAACACGGCTTTATCCCTTATCCACCATTCAACACCTGCCATCCAATAGACAAAATGTTTGTAAAATTTGAGTTTGGTTCCTCTACACGTACCAACAGGTGAATGTTCAAGTGAGAGTCAATCACTTTTTCTATTTTTACCATTTACAAGGGGAGGAGGGGTTTTTATCAAAATAATATTAAAATGTGATTGGCTCTGAGAAGTACGTTCATCTTCACCTGTTGGTACGTGCAGATGATCCATTCTCGTAAAATTTGGCCAGGATGATTGGATCCTTAACAAATTAACCATCTTGGGGTGATAAGGTCTCAAACGTACACTACAAGAAAGAGCTCAACGAGAGGGCTTTGGCGGAGCCCTATGGCGACAATTTAAAAAACCGTCGCTACATATAATATATACCAACAGTTTTTAATTACTGCCGCAAAATGTACTGCGCTCCGTTGTAAAATATATCTATCTCAAGGGTTTAAAAAAACCTCCATTAAATACTTGGGAAAAAGAACTCTGTCTGGGAGCCTGGCCTATGCCAGCACTCCCATGTGTCTATCTCTCTCCTCCTTAAAACAAGGGGGCAAAGCTATATTTTCATATGGGGTAGGAGAGAGATAGACTCATAGGAGTGCTGGCGTAGACCACATTCCCAGACAAAAAACTGTTTCCCATAAATACTTTTAGGGAAAAAGATCTCTACTAGGTGGTGTTTCCTACGCCCTCTCACAGGTCACCGTGAGATGATGCCTCCGCCCCCTGGGTAGATACCCAGGCATGCTCACCCATTGACCCAAACGCTTGTGTTGAAACCATGCGACCAAGTAGAGATCTCTTGCCCATACTTTTATATGGCCACTAATATAGAAAACCACCGTCGTATATAGGTATATTGGCGGTTTGTAGACGTGGAATGCGGTTTTAATGGATGGGATGCATAGCTGGCTACGGTTTCTAGGGTTCCCTTCATAAATTTTCTCATCGGCCAACGATGGCTCTCGAAACGAATTTTTTTTTCCTGGAACCCCGATTGACCTGATTTCAATGTCATTGGATACCCCCATTGGAAATAGGTGGATTAAACTTAGAATTTTTTCAATTTTTCATGGTTCCCTCACAGTTTTTTTTGCTGTTCAATGATGACCCTCGAAAGGGAATGTTTTTCCATGGAAATCGATTGACCTGATTTCAATATCATCGGACCCTCTTTAAAATTCAATGATTTAGTTGTTTAGACCTAGGATTTTCAAGTTTCCAAGGTCCCCTCACAAATTTCTTCTCAGACACTGATGTATATAGAAACAACATCTTTTTTCGTGGAACTCCAATTGACATGATTTTAATGTCATCAGACCCCCTTTCAAAATTAGGTGATTTAGTGCTAGGATTTTCAATTTTTTAGGGTCCTCTCATAAGCTTCTTGTTGACCAATGAAGGGCCCTGATATAAAATATTTTTCCTATCGGATTCCAATTTACCTGATTTTTTTTAAAAAAAAAAAAACTGATTTTAAGGTCATCAAATCCCCTTTAAAAATTAGATGGTTTAGATCTAAGATTTTCAATTTTTCCAGAGTCCTGAGACCTTGGTTGAGGTGCATTAGTTTGGGGAAGGATTTAGGGCATAGGGCATAGGGTATATGATTTAGGATCGACTAGGGGTATCAACGGGCCGGGCTTGCACTAAACCCTAACCCAATCATAGGAGCCTTAACCTAAACTCAAGCCCAGCCCGGCCTTGCCAGGGCCAAGCATACCCTCAACCCAGCCCGACCCTGGCAGGGTTTTCCCAAGACCGGCCCGGCCCGGGCCGGTTGGCCCTGAATATCTTTGCCCATGAGTTTTTTTTTTTGGTAAACTCTTTGCCCATGAGTTTGTGAAACTAACAAAGCCCACTCCGTCTACCCACTTAACCAAGCCCAAACTATAAAAAAACATAATTTTTCAGAAACAGACTGTTACTAGACTCAAACCTCCGACCAATTTGTCATGGTAGAAGAATTTTAACTGTTGTATCAAGAGCCTCTCTTTCTTTGTTTTTTAAATACATAGTATATAATACAGGGTCGGGCTGGCCCTGCTAGGGTCGAGACCTCAACCCAGACCCGACCCAGCCCTACTAGGGCCAATAAAAACTAAACCCAGCCCGACCCTATATTAAACACAAGCCCGGCCGGCCCTGCTCGGGCTCAGGGCGGGTTTGGGTTGACCGGGTTTTTTTGACACCCCTAGGATCGACTTGGCCGATTCTTGTCAATTCTGCTTATTCACTATTTTTAAAATACTTAGTGTAAAAAAGAGCTATATTGTGTTCCCAATCTTTATTTTAATAGTGCTCACAAATTTTTAGACTTTTACATATATATATATACTATTAAATATGCACGTGAAAATGCACGTGGACAAGAATGTGTTTGTGTGTGTGTGAGTGAGAGAGAGAGAGAGAGGAATGGTGGGAGGTGAGAGATGTACGCGAGAGGGTGAATTTGACCTAGCAAATTTATTGTGATTAAATTTAAAAAAAATTACATTTGACTAATTGGCAAATTGCTACCCATATGTCTAAAATATGACTTTCATCACAACACAGAGAAATATGATTTTCATATTACCGCGCGTTGAGCAAACTTATAATACTTAGTGGTTCATTTGCAAAGCTGCAAAAGAAATAAAAAAACAATGAGCAAATTGATGGTCTTCTAAAGATAAGAGGATTTTCCAGACTATTTTGATGCTTCAAAACAAATTGGTTATTGCATTGAGAAAAATAACTCCAGTAATTCACAATTGAGGGCGGAATACTCCTTGAGAAACTGGATTTGTGTTGTATAACATTGTCAAATCAATGATTAATATCCAAAAATGTTACAACAGAATGATGAGAAAGAAACGGTCAAATCAGACAATGGATGGTTGAGGAGGTTAGACAACCCTCAATGCAACCAATTATAATTATGAAACACTTGGCCAACTATTTATATTAAAAATCGATACAAAAATGTAATGAATGAATACAACGATGTCACATTTAAGCTCCAAATATACTAATGCAAGGAATTCTTTTATATTTTTCTATTTACAACTTTAGAATATGAATACAACCTATGACTCGCTAGAGTCTTTAACAGCTTCAGTATCATTCGGTCCCAGTTTACAGTCAGTGCATAATGCCTTCAACAGCTTGAAAAATGCGGATTGCTCTTGGTGGCAATGAGACGCAGTAGCAAGTGAAGTCTTGGGATTCCTTACACTCCTACTGAGTCGGACTAAAAGCAGTGGTTAGTATGTTTCCTAGCTTGTTAGGATATTTAGCCCATCTCCAATCCATTCATCATCTCACTTTTTTTTTTCAAGATTTTCTGCTTCATTGGGCACTTGGGTGGGAAGGGAGTTTCTAAAGTTGCCCCATGTTTTTGCAACTAAAGCTCAGCACAACATGGAGTGAGGAGAACATGGACTCATGAGCCATCAGACTTGCTCGGGCATATGGTCTCTCTTGTTCTTGCTAGGTATTCTTCTTTTTATTGAACTATGTTTTCTGCCTTCTTTCTAATATAATCCCTTTTCATTCTAATCCCCCCCCCCCCTTTCCCCCAAAAAAATTATCTTATTAATGAAAGTTTTCTGCATATATGAGGCCCAACTACAGTGCAAATGAAGATTAAACCGTGACAAGTGGTAACAACTTCTTTTTAAACTCACATAGAAAGTAACGAACCTGAAGGGATAAATCATCACTGCTAAAAATCAGTTTTCCAGATAACAAGTACTGAACACCAAAGACTCCTCGACGATAGCCACAGTTATCGGCTCCGCATGCTCAACTGCTCGTCAAACCACAAACAGAACAATCAGATTACGCATAAGAAGGAAAAATAGCGAAAAACAAATAAAAGAAGACAGAGGAATTCATTACCTGAAAGAGATCGAATCGCAGTAATAATTGACATTGCAATCGACACCATTGATTTAATCTGCGAATGGTTCCAACTTTCTAGCACTACTCTTCCATCTCCGATCTTCCTTGTTTGAGGATCAAATAGAACTTCTCCAAACCAGCTTTGATTGAATCACAGCGAAGTCTCTGAGAGAAATCCTTCCGTTCCTTCTCTTCGAAGAGGAACTTCAAGAGTTTGGCGATTTCAGCCATGGCGACAGTGTAAGAGAGAGGATAGGAATCATGAGATATGTTTCCACGGCCACGGGGAAGGAGAAAGTCTTGGCAAAAAGAGGGTCCAGGGTTTGAGAAGCAACTGTTCGACGGAAAAATAAAAAGAATGAATCGAAATGTGCTGTAAAATAAAATTAAAATATGGAGGGTACCACCAAAATTTTGTAAATTAAAATGAAAGACAATGAGAATAATGAGAAAAAATTGATATTTAAATAAAAAGAAGGATAAAATAGTCAAGTGAAAAAGTAGCCACGAAACATGAGTTCGTGCACTTATATAATAGTAATAGTAGTAGTAAAATAGAACTTCTCCAAACCAGCTTTGATTGAATCATAGCGAAGTCTCTGAGAGAAATCCTTCGGTTCCTTCCCTTCGAAGAGGAACTTCAAGAGTTTGGCGATTTCAGCCATGACGATAGTGTAAGAGCGAGGATAGGAATCATGAGATAGGTTTCCATGGCCACAGGGAAGGAGAAAGTCTTGGCAAAAAGAGGGTTGAGGGTTTGAGAAGCAACTGTTCAACGAAAAAATAAAAAGAATGAATCGAAATGTGCTGTAAAATAAAATTAAAATACGGAGGGTACCAGTAAAATTTTGTAAAGTAAAATGAAATACAGTGAGAATAATGAGAAAGAATTGATATTTAAATAAAAAGAAGGATAAAATAGTCAAGTGAAAAAGTAGCCACGAAGCATGAGTTCGTGCACTTATATAATAGTATGATATATATATATATATATATATATATATAATATTTCGATAATATGTCAGTATTTTTCTAATCTTTTTTACAAATATTCATTTTTGTTATTTAATAGAATTTTTCTGAATGTTTTAAGGATATATGCTACAAACAGTAACCATATACCGATATATAATGGCTGTTTTTCTTAATCGCGGTCATATGTACATAATTAGTGGCGATTTTCTCTTATCGTAGATATATAAACAATGATTTTTATTGTTTTCTATGTATAATGGGTTATATAGGAAAAAAAAAAAATTTTCTTCTGAAACTTCGATTGACTTGATTTCAATGTCATCAGATCCCTCTTTTAAAATTAGGCTATTTATACCTAGGATGTTTAATTTTCCAAGTTCCTAAGACCATGGTTGAGGTACAGTAGTTTAGGGTATATAGGGTATAAAATTTAGGGTTTTGTTTCTAGGGTTTACGCTCGACATTTTCCATTATTGTTGATTCCAACTATTCACTATTTTAAGTGCTAGGGGAAATATTTGCAGAGATATGTGGATGTCAAAATCAGCCTTATAGATTGGAAGATAAATAGTATTTTGAGTTTCACCCCTTAAAAAAAGAATGGGAGAGGGATGGATGTGTTAGCAGTACACCGTATGCTAGCACTTACATGTCTATCTCTCTCTTCCCCATTTGAAATGACTCCCTTACCCTTCAAAGGGGGGAAGAGAGAGAGAGAGAAAGAGAGAGTGTGTGTGTGCTAGCATACGGTACACAACCTTTTCCCAAAAAGAATTTGTGAATAAATTTTTTTTTGGCCAATCGGGTCAACCTGGTCAGATCTGAGCCAACCCAGTTAGACCCGAGCTGACCGGGTCTGGATGAGCCCATACCCCAGGCCTTTCGCAAAACCACACGCCCATGGCAAACTGCTTGTGTGCGTGCAAGCCTCGGGCACACCTGCCCCTACTACCCATGCTGCCTGCCCATATCTCCACGAGTGACTCAGCCTCTCATTGTGGCAGATCAGGATCGTCTCCACGGAGCCCACAGCCCAGGGTGCTGCCAGGGGGCATCCTTTCGGCGCACGCCTAGGGATGTGTGTGGCACAGCCCAATGGCTGGCAGCACCCTGGGCATGCTGGGCTCCCTGGAGGTGAGCTAAACACCATTGTGGCATATTGATGAACAGTTTTTGGGCTTTAAGTAGGAGCCCGCTTGACGACCTTTTAGGGTTGGAAAATTTGGTAAAAATTGGCCCCCTAGAAGCCCATTTTTCCCTCTTTCAGATGATGCGTTCACCCTCCTCAGAATCCTTCCCTATGGCCCAGTACAATTCCTTTAAATATCCCCACATGCAACTCTTGCCACTTGGAGCATCGCAATTCGAACCCCATTTCGGTGAGCCCTGATAGTGGATTCCGGCGAATCAGACGTGCAAACACTGCCGGAACCTTCCCAGGCATCAATGTTAAATTTCATATATTTTTAACTTATTTTTATTTTTTTTAATTCCTTTTAAAATTTAAATAGGCTTAAAGTGTCTTTTCCAACTTAAAATCATGTACAAAAATATTTCTGTACATGTTTTTGCTAAAGATCAGCAATGTATTGATTAAGTGAAATGTAAAGGAAACAATATACAAGAAAAGTTAAATGAAACAACCAAAACTTAAATTTAGGCGAGAGGTAAGGTCTCTCAGCCTCTCCAACAAGAGTGATCCGTCCTTGCTATTTGAAGCAATGCCGTAAAATTCTAAGTGAATCTGTAATACGGATGCCCGGATGCTTCCCAGGAGCTTGCATGAGCAAGGAACCTTGGAGGAGAACTCCAGAAGTTGGTTGTTTGCTCTTTTGCAGCATAGTTCGCTAGCTTATCCGCTGCCACATTTGTTTCCCTGAAGCAATGAGTCATGCGCCAATGGATTGAACCAAGGAATGGTGAAATAGTCCACCATTTTTGCAGCAAGCACCAAGGAATTTTGCGAGAAAGAATACAAGTTACCACCGCAGCCGAATCGCTCTCAATCCAAATTCTTTCTATATTCAGCTCTTGTGCCTGGCTCATCCCAACAAAGAACGCCTCCATTTCTGCCATGTAGTTGGTTCCCACCCCCTGAAAAGCCGCAAAACATCTTGCTACTGCTCCTCTGTGATCGCGGAAGATTCCACCTGCCCCTGCCGATCCTGGATTACCCCTTGAGGATCCATCAATGTTGAGTTTCCACCAGCCTATGGGAGGTTGTTTCCAATGGACCTCAATGATATTCTTTGCTGCTGGTCTATTGATTGAGAGCCAAAGATTTCTTGCCAGGACCAGCGCTTGTATGGAGTTTACCTGCACCCCACGTATTGTGCTGTTGTTCATGATTTCATCAAAGCAAAGCCTTACCACCTGCTTAGGGATTTTCGTTGAGTTCTCATACCTTCTCATGTTGCGTTCCATCCATAAATTATAACATATGATAACTAGCATTATTTAGCTTCTTTAATTTTGGTAAAGTAGTAAAATATGGAATACCGTGCATTTGATGTATTCTGAGATTTGAATGGTCAAAATGCGATTTTTATGACACTTTTAGCCTTAGGGCATTTTAGTAATTTTACTTTAAAGAGGGTTCCAAAAAGTGAAAAATTTTGGGTTTTTATTTATTTATTTATTTTTGTGTGTTTGTGAAAAATATCACTTTGTGCTACTGTGTATAAGTAGTGTGTAGTACATTTTCTTTAAAAAAAATGGTTTTCAAACTCAGCTAGGGTGTTTTACCATTTTGCCCTTTAGGGCCATTTTGGTCATTTGGTCCTTTTTTACTTTTAAAAGGCAAATATATATATATATATATACTGAAAAAGTATGATGTGTATTTAATTAAATGTAGAGCAAATTACTCAGACCTCCCCTGGTCTTACTGACAATTCAGTGAACCACCCTTGCCCTTCTGACAACTACTCAGACCTCCCCTGATTTCCAAAATGGGCTTCACTTAGGCCCAGTCCGTTAGTTTTTTAACGATAGGTAACGGATAATTGCTCAAAAACAAAAAAAAACAGGTTTTTACCTAATATGAATTTACCCTATTACCCCTTAATGAATAGATAACCTAAAGAGCAAACCCATCGTCATCTCTAACTTTCACAAGCTCTCAACGAAACCGAAACCCTAACCAGCAATGGATCGATTCACTCACCTCCCATTGTGCGCTGAGGTTTAGGGGTGGATCATCTTCTCGGACTGAAGCATCATCATCTTCTGGGACTGAAACATTGTCATCTTCTCTGGCCAAAAACCCCATCGATTTCAGTGATTTACGGTGGCATGAAATGATAATCATCTTCTTGGACTGAACCATTCTCATCTTCTCTAGCCAAAAACCCCAAGGTATTTTGTTCTCCTTATGAATCTATCTTATTCATTCATTTATGCTACTATGAACTGATAATCATCCCTCTCTTGTCAGACTGAAAACTCCAATCGAAGCACTCATCGGTTTTGAGTTGATACTCATCCCTGAACCAAGAACCCAAGCTTAGCTCCTTACTGTAAGGTAAAAACCCCCCATTTTTATGCTCTGTTATGATTTATCGAATCAATTTCTCTTCCCTTCTACCAAAAAAAAAAACAAATCAATTTCTCTTTCTCGTATAATTTTTTAGCTCATCCATAATAGCTCAGCCCTTTATTGTAAATTAAATCCCCCACACCATTGGTATGCTATGCCATACTCAGTTATGGAATAAAAAATTAACCGTAGAAGTCCCCCTTCCCACCCCATTTTTATGCTCTATCATGCTCTGTTATGATATTGAATGTAATGTCATTAATCCAATAGCTCAACTGTAAGTTAAATCCCCCCACCCCCCATTTTTATGCTATGTGATGCTATTAATCCATGTGTATTTTTAGTGCAAGTAAAACATTGTGAATTAACTGTGCATTCTCAAAAATCTATCATGTCTGTAATTTATGATGAGTTATATGTATATCTTAACCATTGTAGGCCACTATTTGAGTACTAGTTTGAAACAATATGGGTACTGTATGCAAAATAATTTATCATTACTATGGGAGGACTACAGAGAGATATGTAGACCCAGATAAATATGGATACCTTGATATGGTATATGATGTCTACAGTTCAGTCTTGAGACATATCCCTAAGGGAAAAACAGTGACTTTCCAGATGAAATTCATGTTACCTGATATGATTCAAGAGATGGAAGTGAAGTGTGATATGGATGTTTTAAAAATGTTTTGTGTGGCTGAACAATTGGATGCAGTTGAAGTAATTGTATACAATGTGCAAGCTAGTGAGGAAATAACAAATACTTGGACCATTAATGGATATCCTGATGATGTGGTAGGTAGGGATGAGGTAAGCAGTTTGGCAGTTAGAGAGTATGAGTTTCTATGAACTATGGAGACAGCCAGAACTGATATTCAAAAGCAAGGTGGTCCTAGCACCATAAGACCTAAAAAGTCTACTGTTAGGAGAGGTGGTGCCACTACCATGGGTAATAATATTGTGAGGTTTAATAGTAAGAGTATTGGCACAGTTGGTGCAAATACTAAGACTCCTTCTACTATCAGATCATCAAGTAGAAACTATGCTAAACTTAGTGATACTGCTGCTGGTTTTGAGCATGTTCAGACTACTAGCAAGTGTGCTGGAGGTGTTGGTGTGGTAAAGGTGTCAAGTCAGAGTACAACCACTATAGGGGATACTAATGCTAAAGGGGGTGGACATGTTGATTCAAGTAGCCAAACTGCTACTATACAGGCGAGTAGTGCTCAAGGGGGTGGAGAAGATGATTCAGGTACCAAGGATGCTACTGATGATGAGGGCTTTGAAATGTCTGATCCAGATGATGAAGAATGGAAAGAGGGTTCTGAGGATGAAATTGAAACATCTACAGATAGTAGTGATGGAGATTCTGAACATAGTAAATCAGAGGAGGTAGAGAGTAAGGATGAGTTGTCTGATTATGATGAGTTGTCTGATTACCAGTCAGATGAAAAGGAGGGATTAAAGGGGGTAAATCAGGAGGGTGAAAGAATTAGCTTGCAAGTTGGACAAATTTTTACTGATGTTTATGCATTCAGGGCTGCTCTTGTTGATTATTCTATTCAAGAGGGATTTGAATTTCTTAGACAAAAAAATGAAAAGTCAAGGGTTACTGTAATTTGTAAAGGTGATGGGTGTATGTGGAGGTGCCATGCTTCACCTATTGATGAGGTGGGCACTTATATGATTAAAACATATATCTCAGAGCACACTTGTGTCAGAGTTAGCATGGCCAAAAAACTTGAGGAGAAATTGAGAAGTGACCCAGATTTGAAAAAAGAGACAATGAACTAGTTGTTGAAAGACAAATGGCAACTTGAGCCTCACAAAATGCAATATTATAGGGCTCGAGTTCGTGCAAGGGAGTGGATTGAAGGATCACATGCTGAGTCATATGCACTTTTGCCAAAGTATGGAAATAAGTTATTAGAAAAAAATGCAGGGAGCAATTATGTGATAGAATCTGAATTGAGAACAGTGCTATTGAAAGAAGTAAGAGTATTCAAACGCCTGTTTATTTGCTTTGAAGCATGCAAGAAGGGATTCTTAAATGGGTGTAGGCCATTTATAGGCCTAGATGGCTGCCACCTTAAAGGACCATATGGTGGTGTGTTATTGGTAGCAATTTCAGTTGATGGGAATAATGGATTATTCCCTGTTGCTTTTGGTGTTGTTGAATCTGAATGCAAGGATAGCTGGATCTTCTTCTTACAACACTTGCATGATTCAATTTATACAGAAATGGAGTTGCCTATCACATTCATGACTGATAAACAAAAGGTATGATGAGTAAGGTTTGCTCTTGTTTTAGATCAATTTTGGAAACTAATTTGTTTATGACTTGTTCTATACATCACATAAATTTTGATCAATTTCATTTTGTTGTTTTATAGGGACTCTCCCAAGCAATAGCACAGATATTTTCATATGCCAACCATAGGCATTGTGCCAGACATCTGTACAACAACTTTAAAGTGAATTATCCTGGTGCACTATTAAACAGCCATTTCTGGGCTGCTGTCAAAGCCTACAATCCCATTCAGTTCCAGAGGTCAATGAATGCCATGAAGTTTCTCAATAAGAAAGCCTATGACTGGTTGATGAAAAATCCTGCATTAGCATGGGCTAGACATGCATTTGACCATAGGATCAAGAGTGATCATGTCACTAACAATATGACAGAGTCTTTCAACCAGTGGATAGGACAGTCAAGAAGCAAACCAATCCTTACCTTGATTGATGAGATAAGGTTGAGATTGATGGGTAGGTTACATAAGAGATATGAAATGGGTGTCTCATTTGTGGGTAGGGTGACACCACAAATGAAGAAGAGATTGGACATAGTACAAAGTGAGTCCAGATTTTGTACAGTTTATCCTGCATCCACAAATCAATTTGAGGTACAAGATGGGAGGTACAAGTTTGTAGTCAATTTGGAGAATAGTTATTGTGATTGTGGAGTGTGGGGTGCTACAGGACTACCTTGCAAACATGGTGCAACATCAATTAATTTTAAGAGAAAAAAGATAGAAGATTACTGTGATGAATATTTTACAGTAGAAACATATCTAGAAGCACATCAGACCATGATACACCCATTACCAGATGTAAGCCTCCTATTGGATGATGATAATGATAGCAATCTTGTCTTGCAGCCTCCACCATTGAGGAGGTTACCTGGTAGACCACACAAGAGTAGAAGAAAGGAACCTGGTGAAGATATTAGGAAGTCCAAAAAAAGTATCAGATGTGATTTCTATAAGGAAATAGGGCACAATAGGAGGGCTTGTCAAAGAGCTCCAGTAGCTGAGAAGGGTTCTTCTTCTAGGAAGAGATCAAGGTCCAAGATATTATTCCTAAAAGTTTTTAAACAAACTCTAACAGGTTATGTTTTTATGTATGTAATAGAACAGGGGCTGCCAAAGAGCTCCAGTAGATTAGAATTTGAGCTCTTAGAATTTTGTTGTTGAAACTAATTGAGAATGGACTTTTACAGGGAAAGCAGAAGAGTAATAAACATTGTGAAACCAGCTCATCTCAAAGGGTGACAAGGTCAACGGCATCTTCTACAACCTCAGTTGTCACTGCGTAAGAGCATAGATTAGCAAAAATGGCTACCAAGTTAGCCAAGAAGAAGGCAAGGAGGGCTGAGAAAGTTGCCCATGGTCCTCATGAACCTGGACCATTTTGACTTCCTGATGCTGATGTGCTGCTGTTAGGATGATGGTGTTGCTGCTGGCTGCTGCTGCTACTGTTGCTGTTATGATGGTGATAGTGCTGTTGCTGTTATGATGGTGGTGGTGCTGTTGCTGTTGTGGTGGTGATGGTCCTGCTGCTGCTGCCAGCCCACCTTGTTGCGTTGTGTTTTTTTGTTATTGAGTTAATTTGGTGAACCTATTGGGCTTCTATGGTTGTTTATGGAACAGTATAGATGATGTGTGTAAAACAATTTGATGTTTTCTTTGTGTTTGAGAAGTAATGGAACAGTATGGAGTTTATGTGTATTTCACAGGTCTTCATTGTCCAATACCATTGTTATTGTCATTGCTTGGATGTATTTGAGTTGGAGTAGGACATTCACATGAACAATAGGTGTTTGTTTTAAAATAAAAAGGAGAAGTAGTGCATGAGTTGTTGCTGCCACATGGATCTTTAGAATTTGGATGCCACATGTTATTGAAGTATATGCAGATTTGAACACTAGTGCAGCCTATCTAGCAAGTTACTTTGCTGGAGTTTTTATTTTTTCAGCAAGATTCCAGACCTTAATGGTAATCTTCTTGCATGGTATTTAAATATAGAAAATCAGATTTGAGAGTCCGTGAGGAGAAGTAACCTGGGATTCTGCATAGGCAGTAAGGGTTTGATATTATATCTAAATTGGGTTGCTGCTATCTAAAATTTAGGAATACAGCAAGGGAGTGATAAGTATAGGTCAAAATTCGAGGAGGTCTGTAGCTCTATAAATGGAATCCCATGTTTACTGATGGCAGCCAATAATATCCTTTTTTTTAATGAGATAAGCCATTGATTAATGTCATTGGATCTCACCATTCATGTCAAATATTTCAGAAACAAAGCTAAGAGTAACTATTTAACCACAAACAAGGAACCATTGCATTAAGAAATTAGGGGTTCTTACATCCTTTAAACCACAAAAAGATAACAAAGCTGACAATGAACAAAAGTTTGTTCAAGGTTCCCATCTTCCCTATTTCAAATTTTTACAATAATGACCACAACCATAACAACAAACAAAACTATCATGATCTTCCCAAAAATCTGTAGTGTTTCATTAAACATCTCCAGCTTCTTCACTCTGCTCTTCAGACTTTTGAAATCTTCTAGACTAACTTCTCCCACATTTCTTGGTGCATTCCTAGTAATACCATTTTCCTCTCGAGCATCCATAGTCAAACCATATTCCCCTGGTGAATCCATGGGCATACACCATGAAAAAAACCCACAAATGTCATCAAGACATACATAGTAAAGCTTGTTTGGGTTTTTAGCTGACTCAAAGATCTTCACAACAGCCCTTTTTTGACATTTGCATTTGATGTTTATATATTTCCCTTGCCTACACCTGCTATCATTCACACTGGAGCTTGACATCATACCTGCATAAATCATGCAACTCAGTTGATGTACTAGTTCAACATCACTATGTTGCAATTTGAAAGGAATTTTACATTCTCAAAAATCAATTTCGGATAAAAAAAAAACCTAGTTTCATAACTAATAAGGAAAATGCAAACATGATTTTTTAAATTAGACTTCACAAAATGGAATGGAGCTTGCTGGAATGTGAGGGACTGCATGTATTGGTAAAATAGAATGTTCAAGCTTGAAGTTGGGGTGATTCTTAGCTATATGGGTTGAAATTCAGATGGAATGAATAGCACCAGGGTAGTAGAAGGGAGTGAAGCAGCAATGTAGGTGAAGTTGTAGTCGCCAGAGGTAAGAACAAGGTCGCCGGACTGATTACTTGTCAGTCGGTGATGGAATGAGATCAATTTCAGTCATCGGAGAAGAACTTCCAGTTGCCCCTCTTCTTCTTCAACCCCTATTGTCTCTCCTTTGCTCGATTCAGGTGGTGTGGATAATGAGAATATGAAGTGTAATGGTGCTATATAACTAAGGGTAATTTGGTCAGTGAATGCATATTTTTAACGTTGTTAATGGACTGGGGCTAAGTGAAGCCCATTTTGGAAATCAGGGGAGGTCTGAGTAGTTGTCAGAAGGGTAGGGGTGGTTCACTGAATTGTCAGTAAGACCAGGGGAGGTTTGAGTAATTTGCTCTTAAATGTGTTATGTCGATTGGAACCTGTCCCATATCTGTTTCATGTATATATTAATATATTTTAATGTTTTAGCCCTCTAGGGGCATTTTGGTCATATGGCCATTTTAATCCCAAAAAGACAAAATGTTTTAAAATAAGATTCGCATTTCTAAGTGTATGTAACCATTTGTTAGGCCATATCCCACTGTTTTAGGTGGGAATTACATGTGTTTTGTTGATATTATGTGATTTTTATTTATTTATTGGGAGAAGGAAAGCCAATTGGTCACGCCAGACATGCCGTCCTTGCGACCTCACACAGGGGCAAGCAAAATGACCGCCACACCCCTGGTCATTTTCGGGGTTCCAGGGGATGAGGCGGTCATTTTGCACGCCCCTGTGTTAGGGCGCAGGTACGGCGTGTGCTGTGTGACCGGATGGCGTTCTCTTTCCCTTATTTATTTAATTGATTTTCCGCATTTTTGCTTGTAGAGTAGGTTTACTTTAATGCATTTAATATAGTATGATTATAATTAAATTACATTTTTCATATGTATGTTGAATGAATTTTTTTTTTTTTTTTGTTAAAATATGTATGTTGCATGATAGCATGTAAAGTTGGTGTGAAAATTTATACAGAATTTTTCAATGCATGTGTTATTTTATATTTGCATATTTCCATTTTTGCCCTTTATGGCCATTATCATTATAAAATTAGTAAAATTACTTTTTATGTTTTTAAATTTAGAAAAAAGATACATGAATTCTCCCTAAAATATCTATTTATGATAGGAGGTATTCCCTTTGTAGGTGGTAACAATAGAGGTGCCTTTTTACCCTTTTGACCCTTAAGGATATTTTGGTAATTTGCTCTTTTCTATTTCCTAAAAATGCATAGCTTTAAATATTTTTATGCATGTCGTCATATTTCAAATTATTTTTGGAAGTATTCATGTGCATACATGACCATTCAAATTATTTTTACATAAAATTGCCTTTTGTTGCCGTAGAGGGGCATTTTGGTAATTTTGTTATGATCAGGGTAAATTCAGGTTTTAAGCTCAAAATGTTGCATATTTTGACATACCAATGTGTTTTAAAACATGCATGATTATTTTAAATTCCTTTTAAATGAAAAGAATGATTTTGGCCATATTTATCGTTTTTGCCACTTAAGGGCATTTTGGTCACTTGACCACTGCTTTGTTGTTGCACCTTACAAAATGATTTTCATTCATAATTTTTTAACATATTAGATATATTTTAAGGCACAAACCTTTTCCCATGCATTTAGGGTATCTTAAGGGTGTTTGGTAATTTCACGCATGATTTTTATCGGAATTTAGAAAACAATTTTTTTTTTTAATGTTTCTTACATGTATTTATTGTCATTAGAAAATGTTTTGGTAATTTCTTGCATTCAAATATGGTTTTATGTCTTTTTCTATCGTCTTGACCCAAAGGGTATATTCATCATTTTGCAAACATCAATGTTTAATTTCACCAGAAGCTAGATGTTATAGTTTTTATTATTCTAAACCTATATTAGGTGTTTTATTGATTTTCAATTTGATCTTAAGATTTTGGCTTTAGAGTTAGGGTAAGTTACACGTCACCCGTTGGTTTTCAAACGAAACTCAAATCACCCCCTAGTTTTTGAAAATACTCATCCGTCCCCCTCTAAGTAACGGTGTTAATATGTTGTCAGTTTTTGGTGTGAAAGGACTATTTTACCCTTGTACTAAAACATTAGAATTAAATTTATAATAGTATCCTTCAAAATCTATCTTTGGATGTCAAGGGTAGTTTAGGTATTTAAATTTATTTAACTGGCTGACATCATCACTTAACAGCATAAAACTACCGGTATGGACTAATTTGTCATATTGGGGTCTAATACAGGGGGTGATTTGAGTTTCGTTTGAAAACCAGGAGGTGACGTATAATTTAGCCTTAGAGTTAGGGTTCCAAATTAGGGTAGAATGCATTAACTAGGTTTCATAATGTACATTACCTAACCTTGATTAGCTAGGATTAAGACATTGATTCTAGCTAGCTTAATTAGGTCCATATTCCTCAACCAAGAGAGATTAAACCTTTTCTCAAATTAGATCATGTAGGTGCATAACATGTATAAATAACAAATATACACCAAGAGTAGGATAAGATCGGCTCCGACTAGGCGTTGTGGGGGTACCCAACACTTTCCCCAAATGAAACTTGACACTTACTCAGTGATCTGGGCAAACCTACCATTGAGTTTGGAGTCAATTTAGTCTTCCTCCTACAAAAAAAGGACATCATTTATGGTTCCTAGACCCCAATCTAGGTGGTGACTCCCTTTATATCCATTATCACTCTTGTGACGTGAGTGAATACTACATAGTCCAATTCAGATATCCTCGATTCATCGTACCCACACCTCTGAACTCTTTTCAAACTTGGTTTAGGTGCAGGTCTTGTGGGAACTGCAGAGGTCGTGGGTTAGGCTTGGAATGCAGACCAAAGTTGCAAGTTGGGGCTTGGGTTGCTGACCAGAGAGTCATAGGTTTACAAAGGCTTTTGTGGGTCTGTCTGTTACACCTGAACCCTAAATCTAAACTAACTTTGGACATGTGTGTAGGTACTACCCCTATAACTGGCAACACTGATGATTTTGGACAATAACAGTTGATTCCATTTGACTGATGGTAAGCACATTAACCTTGATGATTGGTCACACCATAGCATGGCAGGACATCACCTTTTATAGTACCTAACCATTGCTTAAAATCCCCTTGAGGATGGGTGAGAAAATTGGGAAAAGACCAGCTAAACAAAGATACATTGATTAGCCGGTTGATCAGTGCCGACTGAGCAAGACCAACTGGCAATGATCAACCGACAAGTATGGCTAGCTCATCTAGATGGAGTTGTGGTTGTGGGACCCAGTGAATTGGGGAACTGGTCTTCCCATTTTTTGATCTCATATACCTTGGGAAATGACCATGGTTCCATGCCGAAATTGAAACCAAGATGGTGGGTCCACTTGGGCTTAAATAATGATTTATGCAGTTTCAAATTAAGAAGCCCCTATGCCAAACATGCCTTAAATGCCTGGGTTTATAAATAAGAAAGTGTCTTCATATCCTCATTTATTACATACTAAATTGGGGAAAATAGAACGAGAAACTGGAGAAGGAGAAAGGGAGAAGAAGAGTTGAAAAGAAGGAGGAACCTCAATCTCCAATAGCAAACTCCAAGTTCTAGAGTTGTGGGTGAGCTCCTCACCCCTTCATCCACATTTCTACTTAGGAACTAATCCTAGATTCTCTTCTATTTGCTGTAGCTTTGTAGAAATGTATTAATCTCTCTATGTAATCCATACTTTAGGGTTTATTTGTCAGTTTGGTACTCACCTACAAATTTTGTAGCTTAGGATTGCTATTACCCCCAATGTTTTGATGTTTTCCTCAAATTTGAGCCCTATTTGATTGCCATAGACCAATGGAATGGTCTTGGATCCTCCAAGAATGGTTCCTCCTAGTTGGGGATTGGATTATTGATTTATTTAGAGGGTTAATTGCATGAACTATCAAACCATTAACCATTGGAAGTGGCAGATCCAGCCTAAGGCTGAGATCAGCTCACAGGGGGAACTGGTTGATCATTGTCAACCAATTGGTTCGACTTAGGGTGACCAGCCGGCAGCCTAGTGGCCCAAAACCCTAAACTTTTGGTTGATCAACAGGCATGTTTAGGTGGCCAGTTGGCTTTCACTAACCAGCTAGGTCAAGTTTGACCTTGTATAGGGCTAAACAATCGGACTCTTGAGGGACTCTTTAAGAGGTATTTTAGGGATATTAATGGCATATTTTCACACTTGAACATAGGATACAAACAAGACACCTGGTGAGGGTGAACGTGATGTATTTGGGAATTTCTATTGGGAATTTCCATCAAGTTAGCAAACAAGGTGAGTGGGTTTGGTTTTATTTAATTTACGGAGTGTTTTAAATTAGATTATCTGTTGTATGTTGCATGCATGTGCATTTATTTTTTATGAGTGCTATAACATGAATTGTTTGTGTTAATTTTACTCTTATGATGTTATTTATGTTGTTAAATATATTTCTTTTGTTCGATATGTGAATTGGTTATGTATGATGGAACCCGGTGTGGCCGAGGGTGGATTCTGGTACCGAGGTTGCCATGCCTTGTTGTATTTATTTGTGCCATTTGCATTAGAAATACTGTTGCATTAGGACTTAGAATGGATTTGCGGTGTAGCCGATGGTGGATTCCGGTACTGCATTCTCCATACTCAATTGTATGGTATGTTAATGTTTAAGGAGATGGGTGGACAATGTGGCCAAGGGTAATTTTGGTATTGCCCTCACCTACCTTGAATATTTGCATGTGCATATAACCAATTGGTCATGATAGAAATGTATGCAGCTAGGATAAACAAAACCTGTGCCACGACCTCTTGCCAAAAAGGGGATAGGTGTTGGATAACTCATTATGGTAGGCTTGATGAGATTTTTCCGAGATAGCATATCCATGGTACAATGTGATTGTTGTCGGAGGCAGACCGAGCCCGGGTGATCAATATTTGATTTCGGGACCATGGCACCAAGACGGGGTTATTGGGTTTGCAGGGTGACCCATGGCGCATTTAGGGACCGACAGGCTCCTATATTGCAACTGGGGTTTGATATCGCTAGGTGACCGATAGACGATTTCGGACCAGGGATACTACTCTTTGGGTTATAGTGGCACTTAACCAGAGACTTAGTTGTATTGTTAGGTTATTAATAAAAATGGGTGTAGGTTCCGCGACCTCCGGATGCGGGTTCCTCTGCTTTACGAGCGAGATTTGTTGGGTTTCCGGGGCCCCTTTCTGACGAGGGCTATGGATGGCACTGCATCTTGATGTATCAACATAGGGGATTAGGGTCGTGCTTCATAAATTAAAATAAATGGAGTCGTCACCTAGGATTCGAGCCTAAGACCCAATGAGTGGAGCCCCATCCGGGGTGAGCGGAAAGAACTACGTGATTCCATATGGTCTAGTCAGAGATTATGGGTAAGTGGCCAGATTACGAGAGTGGAAAGGTGTTATACCCGCATCCAAACTACACCCTAATTCTTTGGGCCACGTTGAACTTTCATTGGTAGATGTTGCGACGCTACCAACGGTCAACACCTGTGACCTTGAGCCGTGGTAGTCAAGGGGATAACTGGAACAAAAGGGTGGAATTTTCATCTAATGGGCGATGCGACTGCGTGAAGGTGAGCATTTAATCCTTAAATATCACGTGTATGCACTCCTTTTGTAACCCTCGAAAGGTGGGCCAAGCCCGGGGTCTAATGCCTTGGGTTTACCCTATTTCTGTAGCACTGGACCTTGAGCTGGACTCACAGGGGTGAGTCCACCCTTGTTGTAAGGTTTATTTTGGGTAAAGTGCTATGGGACTCACTTGTCCCATGTCTTAGATTTCATCGTGGTGCCCCTGGACATGGTGGGCCCCACCCTCTTCTTTTATATTTTGTGTTAGGCCTTAAAAGTTAGCCCTAAAGACCCAACTTAACCTAAAAATGGATTTTGAGACTTAAGGACCAAACATCCAGGCTTGGGTTCATGCATGGATTCACATCCAAGCTTGGATCCGGCCTTGTATCCGATGCGGGTCGGATACGAAATTTCAAGAATTTTGTGTAATACATTATTATATGTATTTAAATGAATTATATTATAATAATGTTACTCTATAAATTAAGATATAATATAATATTATTTTAATATAAGTTATATATAATGTAATAATATGGTGTTTATGTTTATATCTATATATATGTTTATATATGATTTAAATAGCACATGGGTTATGTTGTATTACTTAAATAAATAGTGAAGTAGGAGGTGGCTAAGAATGGAAGTAGTGGTTGGTGGACAAAGCCACCTAGCCGATGCAAGGTGGAGGTGTCATTTAGTGAGGTTTAGCAATAGTTTCCTAACTAATCTAGAGACTCAACGATTGAATTAGTTCTGCAAAATTGAAAGGAAAAAGAGAAGAAGAAAAAGAAGAAGAAGAAGAAGAAAAAGTAGTGGAGGAAGAACTTGAGATCCCATTTTTTATTTTGAACGTACGGACTCCACTCTCTCTTCCATTTTTCTATTAAGACTATGGCTTATTTGTCAACCCTATTCTCTTACCCAATTGCCTTAGGATCAAGCTTGAAATCAGTCCTCCCTATTCTTAAGATCTTTAATGAAATCTAACTAAGCAAAGTCTCACTAAAAACTTAAGATTTAACTGTTTTTCAACTTCAGAATTTATAGTAACTATTACCTAATATTAATCCTTGATAGTTCCTTTGGAATCTATGGAAATAGAGCTAAATCACCTCTATGGGGAGCTTGATGCTCATCTCTAAGACCATTATTGACTTTCTATTTAACCTCTCACTTGATCTAGGGTTTCAAATGGAAAACCTAAGATTTGGGTCATTATGGTGGTTTATTCCATAGATCCATCAATTCCTTGATAGGAGTAGGTTATGGTGACCCAAGTAGACCCAAAGACCCCTTCCCCAAGTCCTTGTGACTTAAAACCCAAGTGAAATCAAGTTAGGAAGCTTAAACCTTAGGAAATTCGGATTCAGTAGAGGTGGACCCAGGAGTGGACCCAGCCCAGAGTCCGCCCCGTGGGTCCGCACGCTTGCTGACCCAACCCAGAGTCCGCCCCGTGAATCCACATGCTTGCTGGTTCATGTTGGACCTAGGAGTGGACCCAGCCCAGAGTCCGCCCCGTGAGTCCGCATGCTTAGTGGTTTGTGCTGAACCCAAGAGTGGACCCCGACCAGAGTCCACCCAAGAGTCCGATCCTAAGTTTTAGAGCTTTTTGCCCTGGTTGGACCCAGGTATTGTGCCTCCACTCAAGAGTCCACCTGGACTCTATTATCCTTCCTTAAATCTTAACCTTTGGAGACCCTTTGGGACCCTCCAACCTTACCTAATTTGCTTTGTCATACTTCTTTAGGTAATATTACTCTTACGGTGAGGCGTATCATACGTTGATCGATGATGAACCCTAGTAAACGAATCGCAAACTAATAGGTGAGTGGGTGTGGATTTGATTTAATTTGGGAGTGTTTTGTATTATGTTATGCTTGTATGCCATTTCTCATGCATACTCATTCTTGCATTATTATAACCATGTTTGTGGAAATTACGAATGTATGCGTTATGAATGTGGCATGTTAATGTCTTCATCATATTTATATTACTTTTAACACCATAGTTGACCCTTTAATATGATTCATTATTATTGTATTGCTTCCGTTGTTATTTATTGAACTGGTTTATGATGTGTGGGTTTGTGAACCTGAAACACTACATGTGCAGATCATGGTAGGTCTAGTTGGATATTTGTGAATATTCAGTCACATCGCCGGTCTAGTGGGAGCAAGGTGTGATAATGTCTACAATAGAGACTACAGTTGCGGGGGTAGGGGAAGGTGGGGTTGCTACAATGGTCGTCGGCTAGGCTTAGGATGCTAACCAACGTCGCAAGTTAGGGCTTGGGTTGCTGATCAGAGACACTAGTTTGCAAAGGCTTTTGTGGGTCTGTCTGCAGTGGCACTCTCAAAGTGATTGCAGTTGCGGGGATAGGGGAAGGTGGGGTTGTAGTAGTGGTGGGGGCGAGTGAGGTTACAACAAGGGGTGGGAGTGGGTGGGTTGTAAGAAGGAAAAGAAGAAGAGGATGGGGCATGGAGGTAAGACTGGGTGCAGGTTGGGGGTGGTGGTAGAGTCGTCGAAACATGGAGTGGTGGCGCATGGTGGTTTAGATAGGGAAAAACCCATCCCTACCAAAGCTAGTAGGGGTAGGTGTTTTTTTAATAACTTGTTTACTTTTAGTGGCATTATGTCATTATCACTATTAAAAGTAATTATTTTTTATAATAAAATAAATTTCAACAACAGTTTTTTTAAAACTAGCACTATTTTTTTTATTTTTCATAATAAAAATAGTAGAAATTATTTTCAAATTAAAATATAACCTTCAACGGGGGTTATAATAAACTGTTGTGTTACGTGCATGTATATGGGATGATTTGAATATTAAAATATTCATGGGAGTGGGAACGGTTAAGTAAGAGTGTTAATTAGTATGTATGTATGTAGTGGAGATAGTTACAACTACTATGCTAAAATGGGTAAGGAGTTTCATAGATAGTGGGGAACTGTTGTTATTGAGTACTTGTCTATTATATATATGTAATTTGAATTGCAATGAAATTAGTCTTTGACTTCCAACAAACTCTTTAAAAGTGAGGGTGTGGTCTCCTCAATTTGGTCAACACTACATCAGCCTAAATTTTCTAGCGTTTTGTACGCTATCTAATCCATTCATGATAGGTAAACGTGGAAGCGTACCGGTTTGGTATCAGAGCCAAAGAATGGATGATCGAGTGGAGAGACTAGAAGGAGAGGTGAACACGATAGCCGAGGGACAACAAAATATACTGTCCAAATTGGAACCAACAAGAAGTTTGATCCAACCTGGCCAAGATGTTTGAGAAGTTTGGACCTCCTATAGTCTCTAACACAAACTATGAAAATGGTGAACAATCAAGAGGCTTTACACATCAATCGGGAATGGATCGATTTTCCAATCCTAAATAGACGGTAAGAATCAACACTTGTCAACAATTTTATGCTCCAAACTTTGTCAAGCTCAACTTTCCCCGATACAGTGGAGAAGAGGATACCACGAGCTACACTTGTAGAGTCAATTAGTTCTTCGAATTTCGTCAAACACCAGAAGAAGAAAGGGTAGTGCTCACATCCTTCCATTTGGACGGTGATGCACAATGAAGGTACACACTTCACAAGCTCGAGGTTGGGGTCATGACATGGAAGAATTTTTGTGAACGAATTCATACTAGGTTTGGACCTACCTAGTTAGGCATGGGTCGAGAGTGTCAGGCAAAATTTGAATAAGTTTTTCTAAGGTGGCCCATCTTGCACCTGATCAACAAGTTAGTTTCTTCATTATTGGGTTATGCGTCTGTTATGTGCCTAATGGGGCCCACTATAGTGTATGGGCACTAGATTGGGCTAGTCTAGTATGGGATAGGTTAAAGGGCTTGATTAAACGCGTTCCATCAGCCTCGGAGTTTTTGGCGTATTGGTCAAGTACCTAACATTTGGTATCAAAGTTGGGCACTAGGTCAAGGGTTCGAGTCACGGAAAGGGCTACCTAGGAGAAGGGTTACCTGGAGTAGAGTGAAAGCCGTCAAGAAAGGGCTACCTGCCGCCAAGCAAAAACCTTGGAGCAGAGTGAAGCCGCTTGAAAAGGGCTACCTACCGCCAGAGTGAAAGCTACCTAGAGTAAGAGCCACCGAGGGGCGTGGTGGTGCATTATGTGCCTAATGGGGCCCCTATAGTGTATGGGCACTAGATTGGGCCATGTATGGGATAAAAGGCGATTGGGCCCACTATAGTTTTGGCGTATGGGCACCTAACCGTCAACATTAAAGCCGACATCCTGGCTGGTCGACAATCTACCTTATTAGCAGTCATAGGACTGACTCGGTTAAATGAGGCTAGAAATAATTCTCAGCATTGATCCATTTGAGGGGAAAGATGGTAATCATCATGGTTCGAGACAGGTTCTCAAAATATGCTCATTTTATGACTTTGACATACCTTTATACAACTACAGGGGTGGCACAAGTTTTTTTTGTTGAGCAGGTGTTTAGGTTGCATAGAATGCTTAAATCAATAGTCTGTGACAATGATGTGACTTTCACCAACACCTTTTGGTAGGAACTGTTCAAGCCAAATGGAACTAGTGTCAATCTCCATTCGGCATATCAACCTCAAACCAACAGGCAAAGTGAAGTGGTCAATCACACCTTGGAGATGTACGTACGTTGTTGTACGAGCTTTTTTGTTTTTTTTGGCTAAAGGATAATATCATTAAAAAAGAAATCAAAAGAACAACCAAAAAAAACAAAACAAAACAAAAAACCAAGAACAGAAATAACCAGACCTCCACTTATGGCCTTGTCATCAATAGAGGAACCCAGCTGCAACTAGGAAAATCTGTATCTAGGCTCAGACATGGCATCCGTCGCCAACTCATCCAAAATATGAGACGGAAAGGAAATCCCTAAATCCTAAACTTCAGACTTCGTTGCTTGCTTAGCAAGGTAATCCGCAACTGGATTAGCTTCTCTGAAACAATGAGTTATCTTCCATGAAATAGAACCTAAATAAGGTTGCAGGCAATACCATCTCTGTAACACCAACCAAGGAATATTATCATTTTGAATCGAGTCCACAACTACCATAGAATCAGACTCAATCCAAAGTGCTAATCTAAAAAAGTGACCTCTAGCTATGCCCACGACTTCCTTCCCTTCGTGTAGCTCAGGGTGGTTGTAGATCAGTTTTTTTATTTTTTTTTTCAAGAATGAATTCGCCCGATCATGACAAATCGATCTACATGTCACTAGTGGTGATGATGATACCCTACATCCCACTCCACAGGCCATTCTCGAGAGGAGGGTTCATAAGCGGAAGGTGCAGGTTCTCGTCCACTGGAATGGGTTGTTGGGTAGTTGTCTAGTTATTATATATGTAATTTGAATTACAATTAAATTAGTATTTGATTTCTAACAAACTCTTTAAGAGTGAGGCCATGGTCTCCACAATTCGACCAACATTGTCAACCTAACTTTTCTAGTGTTTTGTGGGCTAACTAATCCATTCACGATAGGTATATCTGGGAGCGTACCCACATTGCTATATAAATTCCCTTGAGTAATAAATGACTGTAGATTTAAACTGTTGGAATAGATTTACCCAATGGCCGCGGTTTAAAAAAACCCACTTTGAAATATTAGTTACACTGTCGGATTTATAAACCGTCATGGTTCAAATACGACAATCAATTCAACGGTGAATTCCCCACAGATAATAAATTGCAGTCGTAGTTTTGAAGGGTGAATTCTACCCGAGTCCTGACAAATGATATTAGAGATGGGGAATGACAACTCTGATGTGCCTCTTAGTATGAAGAAAATCCCTTGGGGACGATCTCAATTTTCACGTATACTCCTGCATGGAAGGGGAGATTAACAGGGTTCCACGCGAAAGCAATTATCCCACATCGGATATGAGTAACTATGATGATGGAATGCAAGTTAATTTTTTGAAACCGAATCCAATTGACACATTGATTCCTTTATAAGAATGGAGTTTCCCCTTATCGAAAATGGTACTAGCTGGGCAATACATGGTTCACAAATATCGCAGTGTTAGTGGAGCTTTTGAACATGACAACCATCAAAACAAGAACCTGTCCTTTGGCAACTAGTTTAGTTGCCTCCTATTCTATTGCAGGCACCAAAGAATCAAGTTTGCTTTGTTATCAAGTAGTGCAAACTCTAGAGCAAAATGACGTACTATTCATTTTGAACTCTACAACCTAACTAGGTCCGATTGATCAATGTATCCATTAACACTGCTTTGGCAAGTCTATCTAGTATGGGAAATCCTACACCATTGAAACAAAAATGTGAATTTGTTCTTACCCTAGAAAATGTTTGTATGATGGAGTTCAAAAGTAATAAAGAGGGAAAAAGAGCAAAACCTACTTTATCCCCTTTAAGTAAGCATACGAATGATGTAATCTTGATTAGAATCCTTTAGAGCAGGCCTGTAAACGGATCGGATTCGGCTCCGATACGGATTGGATGTAATCGGATTCAAATATTTTCTAGTCGAATACGGATACCTCTAAACGAATTCGGATGGATTCGGATGCGGATCGAATTCGGATTTTTGACCATCCGTTTACACCTCTGCCATGTATAACCCGAACCTTCCTCCCCCTAGTGGAGACAATTCACTCTCAATTCATAGTTTTAGATCATGATTCTCTTCTCCTCATATTCTAGAACCTGTTGAATCTTCAAAAACCCTCAAGATCGTTATTTACTTAATTTTTTATAATTAAGTATTCAGATTCGGATTTTTATCGGAGTATTTGGATTTTTTTCCGGATATCTCTAATCGAATACAGATGCTCCTAAACAAATACGGATGCGGATCGAATTCGAATTTTCGATTATCCATTTACAACCCTACTTTAGAGCATAAAACTAGGAAAAGTTAATCCCGTCAAGGAACTGTGCCAATGGATTACAGCCATTATACCCAACACACAAAAAAGCATATCTCGAATACCCACTAAAACCCTACAAAAGGAATATATATATAGTTAGTGCTTGTGTTTTTGAAGAAAAGAAAAACTTTTTGATATAAACAGTTCTGCACTAATGGTTTAAAGCCATTAAACCCCAAAATATGGGGGAAGAAAAGAAAACCTTGCAAGAGGAATAAATATATATATGGTGGTTTGTTTCTTGAGAAAAGTAAAGAAAATAGAGATAAACAGACTTGAATTTTTTGCTTTAGATCACCTAAGATTGGAATTTATTCTATATTCTTCAAATGGAAATGCTCATCCACAAGGTATGTGAATATCTAATGGTAAGAATATATAACAATAATATCTGAAATCATAACCCTTCTAGCAAAGGTGGTGGTAGTGGTGGTGGTGGAATAATTGGTCTTATTCCTTATTCTAGAGAGAGAGAGAGAGAAATTTGAAGGAAAAGATTATTGATCAGAAAAACAAATTTTTTTGAAAGGAACATTACCGGTACATATAGTACCAAATATGTTATTGGATGAGAATATACGGCATATATAGAATCAATAAATCCCATTTCTAAGCTAAAATTCTCTTTGCCAAAATATATATATATAGTTCCTAGACTGTTGATATCATTACATGTTCCAAACAGTTCTTCTGAAACCCTAGTTCTGAAACCCTAGTTTTTGAAACCCTAAAGTAGTCTAATTAAGAAGAATTTGAGGGAATGATAGGGTGGGAAGATGTTTACAAGGTGGTGGTGGCCATGTTTCCTTTATATGTTGCCCTAGTTTTAGGGTATGGGTCTGTGAAGTGGTGGCACATATTCACTACTGAACAGTGTGGTGCAATTAACCTTCTTGTTTGTTATTTCACTCTTCCTCTATTCACTTTTGAATTTGCAGCCCATATTGATCCTTTCAAAATGAACTACTTATTCATTGGAGCTGATGCTATCTCCAAAGTTATCATTGTTATAGTATTAGCTTTTTGGGCTAAGTGTAGTAGTAAAGGAAGCTATTGTTGGTCTATAACAAGCTTCTCTCTATCTACTCTCACTAATTCTCTAGTTGTAGGAGTACCATTGTTGAAAGCCATGTATGGTCAGATGGCAGTGGATTTAGTGGTACAATCTTCTGTTATACAAGGAATTATATGGCTTACAATTCTTTTATTTGTGTTGGAGTTTCGCAAAACAAGAAGCGATACATTATCGATGATTGCTGATTCTAATGCTATATCACAACTTGAATCAGTGAAAGATATAGAAGGAAATGGGCAGATGGTAGCAATATCTAGACCTTCTTTGTGGTCTTTGATGAAGATTGTGTGGTTAAAGCTTGCACTTAACCCTAATTCCTATGCTTGTTTTATGGGCATGGCTTGGGCTTTTGTTGCCAACAGGTACATATACAAACACAAAGACTAGTTTTTGAAAATGGGTTTCTTATTTTTATTTTTATTTTTTATTTATTTATTTATTTTTTAACTATGTATTTATGAAGTTGTTGGGTGCATAAATAGGTGGAAATTTGAGATGCCAAGTATTATTGAAGGATCTGTATTGATCATGTCAAGGGCAGGGATAGGGATGGCCATGTTTAGTATGGGTGAGAGATTAATTATAATACTTATTTCCTATTTGTTAAGTTAATATCTGAGTTTTAATTTTGTTGGGTCTTTGTAAAATCTCATTACTTACAAAGGGTCTTTATTTATTTTTACTCCACAGGGCTCTTCATGGCATTGCAGGAGAAGTTTATGGCATGTGGCCCAAGCTTAACAGTGTTTGGACTAGTTTTAAGGTTTGTGGCTGGTCCAGCAGCTATGGCTATCGGTTCCATTGCTGTAGGGTTGCATGGTGATGTCTTGCGTGTTGCCATTATCCAGGTGAGACTCATCATTAAAAGAAAAAAAAAATTAATTGAGTTAACTTGGACATTTAGGCTGCCTTTGGTATGCATTCTTGGAATGCATTCTAGGTCGATTTTGCATTATCAGATGATAAAAACAACTATTTTTATCATCTGAGAATGCAAATCGACATAGAATGCATTCTGAGAATGCATACCAAACATAGCCTTAATGTCCATAGTACCTGATGAAGAAAAGGTCACTTGGTTGTTTAAACGGGTACCCATGTTATAGAGTTATTAGCAGATTAGATGAGTTAACTCAGATATTGTCTGTACACTCAGGACCGGGGGTTTCTGTACACCCCATGTATAGTGGGAGATCGACTCTCTTGGTTAAATGTCATTGGAGGAGATCCGGGCTTGGATCTACTCTAATTGGATTATTTATAACCTTTGTCCCTTAGAACTCAGCTGAGTGGCTGTAGCGAGCCTAGAATTGTTTTCACTACTTTTCAATGGGTTTCAAATACGATTTCTGCTCATTGGCATGAAATAAAGGGAAAGGAAGTGATAACATATCAAAGACTAAAGCAGAGTTTTCCTTAAAAGTCTGCTATACACCACGGGGCTTCAGATGCACACGGGAGGGTATTTGGGAAACACATCCTATACGGGTTTGTAAACCATAGAATGGTATAGTGAACCTTCACTCTGTGATGAAGGAAAACTTTCACCAATACTAAATTAACACTTTTGTGATAATTATCGCACATGATTGTAAAGTTAACTCCACAACATTTCAAGTCTGATTTGTAAATTTTACTTTATCGGGGGGATCTCTGAGAAGCTGCGTGGCCCCTGCGATAGAGAGCACTCACGGGGGCATCTAACAGAGGTGGGGTTTTCATTTCATGGGGGTGGGACAATCATTTCACCCTTTCTATGTAGGCACAAGCGCTAGCCTAACAGCCTTCTTTTTTCCTTTTACTTTGTTGGCAACTAAATTCATTCGATTTGAAACAAAAAAAAAATGAAGATTATATCTAGAAAGTAAAAGGGGAAATGGTTCTTGTCCGGGAGGGTTGCTTAGGCCAACACTCCCATGGGTCTATCTCTCTCCTTCCCATGTGAAAAGGACATCCGTACCCCTTGTTTTGAGGGAGGAGAGAAATAGGCTGTGCTCCCGGACAGAGAATCACTTCCCAAAGTAAAATTACTAAATATGGTAAAAATTTTAAGTTACATAATCATGATTCAAAACCTCCTTTAGAAAAGTTCACTTCCCTTCCTTTCATTACTTGTAATCAGATGAAGCTTTTGATTTGATTTTCTATTCTAATCCATTCATTTTTTTTGTGTTTTTGCAGGCAGCCTTGCCACAATCCATCACATCCTTCATCTATGCCAAGGAATACGGGTTGCATGCTGATGTCCTTAGTACTGCGTAAGTTAAACAGGGTTAATTCTTTTTCTTATTTTTACTACAAATACTATGGTAATCTCTGACCAGGTTTAATCAAGAGAAGTGTATAGTTAAGAAAGAAAAGTTGAAAAAAAAAAAAGAGAGAGACCTTTTGCTAGCGTGATTGTCCTTATCAGAACATCTTACAAAAGATGGATCAGGACCCTCTACTGCCGAGCTGCTCGTACTGCGCCGTGCCCCAAGACACAGTAAGGAGGCAAAAAGACCACCCTACCCCTACCTGAGCAGGGGTAGGGTGGTCTTTTTGCCGCCTTGCTGTGCCTGGGGGCACAGACGTAGGGGCAGCAGCTCGGAAGTAGAGGATCCGGATCCACAAAAGATGGTGGCATAGCCCCCAAACCAAAACCCATAAGACAGGCTTAGATCAATATAAAGAAATTTTCTGAATAATATACAGTAAAAAACTTTTCTCATAACTCATTGCATGGTCAAACCATTCTCCTCTGTCTCTCCATTTCTTGACAAACGAGCATAGCCTAGGCAATCGTCAGGTCAATCTTTCTAGGGAAAAAGGAATTAGAATGGTAAGAAGTGAATTTTCAAAGGCTTCATTTGTTTGCAAGTAAAAGAGGAGGAAAAGAAGGATTTTCCTTTAAATAGGATTTTCAGACATACAAAAAGATTTTAACCAAAAAAGATGCAAAAAATGACAC
Source organism: Telopea speciosissima (assembly GCF_018873765.1). NCBI lineage: Eukaryota > Viridiplantae > Streptophyta > Magnoliopsida > Proteales > Proteaceae > Telopea > Telopea speciosissima. The sequence continues at coordinate 58,839,530 of NC_057919.1, read as the reverse complement.
TGACAAGTAATTTTTTTACATTGCATAAAATTGGAAATAAAATTTTACTTGAATACAAACAGGGCAACTGATCATAAATCTCACTTATAATGCTATTTCAAAACAAACTAGACAGCTTCTCCCAGATCTAAAGTGAAGTTATCCATTAAGGAAGCTCAATTCATAGTATTTGTTTCTGGCTTTGGAACAGTGTCTAATATGTTGCTGATTATTCTCTTGCAGGGTGATCCTAGGGATGATACTTTCCTTGCCCATCTTGGTTGGATACTACGCAGTTTTAGAGTTTTTGCATTGAAAAAACTCTGGTCTTATGTGTTCCTCTGTATTTCCTCTGTATTTATCTTTTTTCTGTTCCCCCCCCCCCCTCCCCCCCTCCCTCCTTCTATTTCCCATCTTTTTTCCGGGCATAAATCTGTCATGGACCCGAGTCAGTTCTGTCATTTGGTTCTAACTACTGATCCCTGGAAAAGAAATTATAATTTTCACTCATTGATCCTAAGCTAAAGATATTTGGACACCAATCCCTTTGAATTTTGTGGGTTATTTATGCTTAATATTTATCTCTAGGATTTCTTATTGACACCCCTGGTGTCAATATATTTGTAACCTTATTTTTTTGCCTTTTTGTTTTTCCCATAAGTTATTTAATACAGTACTTAATGCAGCGGGTAGAAAAAAGGGTTTTCAAAAAATTGAAAATCATTTAATACAGTTCGTATATGAAATGACATATTTACCCTTATTGAAAAAACTACATTAAATGCTTTTGAGAATAAAACAAAGTGCAACTAAATGAAGGTGACATAAAGATACCTATAGAGGTGTCATTCAGACACTCCCTTTATCTCTACATAGCAGTATAACACTGAACAGGAGATATACTTATTGGAGGGGGTAAAAATGCAAAATGCATGGCATTCTTGAGGTATTTACAGCGCGTTCGAAGCAAATGGCAATTCCTCTTCAGCCATCAAAGGTTTCAGTTTATAGGCGGTCATTTGCCTATCCGAGTGTATGAGAAGTTCTCTTCATTTCCCTACGAAACACTGGTCAAGACTAGCCATCCACCATCTTGATATTGTTTGCAGTTCTACAGATTTATTCAGTTCATGAAAACCTAGATGGTCAAGTCACTACGAACTTTTCGCAGGATCGGAATTTTCCATTGTGACTTGTATGCTAGTCAAATGCCACCAGGGAGGGAATATTTGCCACAGAACTTGATAAAATGACATCTCAGGAATAGGAAGTTTTCATCAGGTGCACTACCACTGGTTGCATTTGGCCAAGTTGGAAGGAGCAATTGGAGCACATAATTTTGGTGAACAAGATCCTCAAGACAGTAGTCCACAACAGTACACACTAATACAGAATAAAAGAAATGCGAACACATACTTGAGTTAGACATATACAGTGAGAAGCTTTCACTAATCCTGTATTGGAAGCATAAATCATAGGGCAATCATATACAATGAGGGGTGTATGGACTGAGTAAAGAGACTATCAGGTTACCTGTTCATCCTATAACACTTGCAGGTACAACATATCTTGTAGTAATAACTGAAAGGGAAGTAAGAATCAAGTATGTTGTATGGTAGCAATCAAGAGCTCTTAGCCCAAAAATCAATTCATGAATACATCTGAAGCCCAAAATTCAAGACAAACCAAATTCTTGAATCTCAAACCATCAGAAAACATTATCTCATCTAATGCCTTCTGCTGATAAGTCCGGAAATGATTTGTCCGAGTTCTTCGCCACTGTCCTCCTGGACATGATGTCCAGCCTACAAGACCAAAGAATTAACTGCAGTTACTTTCAGCAATAACCTTAAATAATGGTAGCTTATAATAAGAAAATCTACCAACAGTTTCCTGCTTTGTGGATGGCAGTTATTTATACTGTTCTCTTGTATCATCATCATCACTATAGTTACAACAACAATAATAATAATTATAATTAATGGAAAACGTGAGAATATTTCACATGCATTGCTTCAAGCTGGATGTAGTTAGTCGGGTTAAGTGATCCACTGGGTTTTAGTTTCCTCAGACACCATCCCCATATTACAGACTATTACAGACTCTAGTCAACCATTTCAAACAAGAGATGGCTTAGCTGTTCGTGAAGCCTAAACATCTGTTGCCTGGTTATGAAATCCTTTATAAAGAATTTCACCCTTCTAATATTATCCAGTTATGAGTTTTTTCTGTTCATTTGTTGGATTCCCCATAAATATCAATTAATCAAGAAAAAGAAATGGTAGGTACCATTGGAAGCTCCACCAATTTATGGTTTGAACTCTTGCAAAAATCTTCTATTCCATCATAGCTCAACCAGCGGTCTCTTTGACCCCAACAAACAGCTGTCCGGACTTTCCAGTCCTCACTGGATAGTATCTTCTTCATCACTCCAACATAGGTCTGAAAGGTATTGCATCAAAATCACAGCATAGTTATATAGAAATAGCATTAACTATTTTCTTAGGTGGGTAGACGATTTTCTCGTGATAAAGAGAGTTCATGCAACAAAGCAATAGTAGTGCATAAAATATCATCATTTAGAAGCAACAAAATGTACATATAATTTTACATCAATACATGATGAATTATCATTTTACCCAACATTGAGGAAGTACAAGATAGCCAGTTGTAGGAATATATGTCATGTTCCACTTAGGATATTTATTTTGGTGATAAACTACCCAAAAACGACAAGTACATAATATGGGTCCCTCAGAGACAATAACATCTCTGTGCAACAACAAAATAGCGGGCTCCATAATAATCAAATAGTTCCCAAGGATCTCCCTTGCATGGGTATTATGGACATCAACTGTCCTTTCCTAAATAACCACCAAGTGAAATCTTATTAGGACCATATTGCTGAGGTAAGCTACACCCGGCCATTGGAATTCATGTGACATCTACTTGTCACTATGATAGCCAGATCCTTTAAGGAATACAATGACATAGACAACAAATATAACAACTATAGGCACAGCAATCAAGTTGTCATGCAAAAAGAATACCTTAGAAACAGAAAAAGCTTGAGAGAAAAGTTGGAGATTCAATTCCTTCCTAAGACCTACCTACTTTTGTTACAAAAAACAATTAAGCAACGACAATGAATTGCTCAGAGTATGGAAGAGCATTAAACAGATGTTCACCTTCAACTGCTTCCTCATGGTCCTACTTATTGCATTTAATGCAAATCCTGAAGATCCAGATGTGAGATAAGGTCTTCTGTAAACCATTGCGTCCTCCTCCTTCATCTTGTAAGGTCCACAGCTGGTCAATGCCTTGTCACTTGCCCTGAGAGGATCCTGGCATTTTAAAAAACAAATGCAAATTTAATGATCAGGTTAACTAATAGTGTTAATCTTTCAGGACCAAAGTCTGGGAAGAAAAGAAGGGACAGACAAAGAGAGAGAGAGAGAGAGAGAGTGAAGGGGGGGGGGGGGCAGGGGGATGAGAGAAGAAATAATCAGATTTACTCAATTGCTAAGTCCTCTAACCTGGGAGAAAATTTCACCCAACAAAAAGTTGCTGAATATTGATAAGGTTGATGGCAGGTTAGCATGATTGTCCATCAGCTTTTGCATTAGACAAACCAAAGAAAGTCAGTTTCACTCTGAAATTCTCGTGTATTGCTCTTGGGATGCATCACAAAACAAAGTTAAAAGCATCAACAAAAATATTTAACTTCATACTCAAGCACACACATGGGAAATTCTACCATGTCCAAAACATATATGTAATGGAATTTGTAAATGAAAGAAACATATCCATTCAATCTTCTTACAGGAGGATTAAGAAGAATGAGATCATTCAACTTGTCTTGATGATTGCTAGCATATTTGACAACTACTGGAGCAAAGTATCCCTGCACAGCATTGCAAAGATCAAAAGTTCTTTTCAGTTTCATGACATATTTTAAGGCTGCAAATCCTGTGGTTCTAAGTGTTGGCATTCGGAAAAGGTTGTACTGTACCTGAACAACAATGGAAACTTTATCTTCTACAAGTTCACTAATAAGAGCATCCAAGGATGACACATACTCTGTATTACACAAATTAATTAGATGAAAGAAACAGATTTCAATTACAAAACTGTATAAGAAGATATATATAGTTTCCTGCCCCCGTAAGGTTTTCTAAAGAGAGTTACCATCCAATGTGTAGTCAAAGCCATATTTTGGTTGAGGCTTATCTGAAAATCCAAAACCTGAAAACCAAGAAAACATTTTTTTTTTCCAGTCAGCTCATAATGAATATAAAGCAGTGAAAACCTCCTTCTTCCCTCTCCCCCTACCCAAAAAAAAAAGAAAGATGCAAGTTCTTCAGATCTGGTAATCCATATAGCCTGACTTTAGTTATGAGTCTTCACCACTAGATATGCTCTGGCAAAGATAGTCAAAACCCAACTCAATCTTAACTACGTCACCATAAGAAACTTTCCTGATCTAAATTTCAACCGCAATATATCACCAACCGAAGTTCTTCTATGTTTGTCAATCCCAGCACATCAGTCCAAGAAATGTGATCTCCAGTTGCCATAGTTACAACCATCTCCCATAAATTGCCAACCCCTTGTTACTCCCACTTGCATCCAAACCACCATCACACCTCAATAATGAGAAACATAATCTTCACAGCTGCAATCACATTTGTCTAGGGTAGCAAGAGGATCATGCTGGATGAGACAAAACCACCCCCCAGCAAGCCTAGGACCACTGAACTCTAACTCAGGACACTACTGACACCTTAAGGCTGAATAAATCTAACAATGCAAGCCAACTGAACTTGTGAGCATTGTCCTTGCCTGTTTGGGCCAGACCCATCCTAGCGAAGAGCTAGTAAATGGTTTAAATTGGTTAGGGCCTGATCCTACAAAGTCTGTTACCATAGTTCTATAAAGAATATGCAAAGGAGGACTTCAACCATTGTCAAAGATGAGAAACTAACCATTTACAAATAATTTACCATATAACATTACGTGGTAGCTTTTCACTTTGTTATTATTTAGCACTATACCCATGGTGTTGGTGGAATCAAACCCTTGTCCAACCTCAGGGATCAATGACTCCATTTATCATAAAATTGGGTATTAATACAGGGATTACTTGGGAATCCTCTAAGGATTTAAAGATTGAGGGTTTAAATCTTATTTAAATTACAGCTGACTCCTATCTAGGAAAAGAATCATTGTAGCCCTTCCTTGGACATTCATTAATCTTTCACTTTTACAAGTTTTGCTTACTTTGCCACTGTTAAGGATGTCGATTAGTTTTGTAGTCTGGGGGGTGTTTGGTTTGATTTCTGTCTTATTTATGTTTCTAGTTTATTTTATATATTAAGGGTAGTTTAGGTATTTACTCTTGTAATGTGGTTTATTCAATATAAGTAATATTGTCCCCCTCACGATTCAATTAATTAGAATCATGAGGGAGTTTTCCTGCTCTCTCTATCGATCTCTCTTCTCCTTCTTTCTCTTCTCTTCTTCTTCTCCATCTTCTCCCCTCTTCTTCTCTACTGGTCACGATTGCAGGTTTGAACTCTCACATGGTATCAGAGCAGCAATTCTGATCCACGATCTGCTCCCCTCCTGCGGTTTTGAAGAGTTTTCTGTGTTCTCTCTTGTCGTGGTCCACAGCAACCATATGCTGCCTTCTATTGCCTGAACCCTAGTCATATTATAATGAAGGACTAGGGTTCCCTGCCATGCTACTGTTTGGCTGTCTGCAAGGTGGATGATTGAAGTGTTTCAGCCCCAACCTGAAATCGATTTTCCAAAAAAAACCCTGTGGAAATCAATTTTGCTTCTCCTGGATTTTTTTCTCTACATTGGCTGCTGGTCTGGGGTTTTTTTTATTCTCTGCTGTTGGTGATTATTTGGCCATAAATTGGTTCCCTTTTTTTTTTTTTTTGGCTGCTGCTCTCAAGGTTATCGGGTCCTCTGTTTTTCTGCCCTATTTTGGGTTTTTGGCTGAAATCGATTTATTTTGGCCTGTCCTATTTGTTGGCTGCATCTGTCCAAGCTTTGAGATATCATCTACTTGGTTATCATGGCTGATTCTAAGCTTCCTACAGATCACTTTAATATTCAGATTACTACCATCAAGTTGAATGGTGCTTCGAACTATCTTCTTTGGTCTCAAGCCTTTGAGGTGTATGTTACTGCTAGCCGGAAGATGTCTTACCTTACTATGACTCCTCCAGACTCTACTGATGATAAATATGAAGATTGGAAGGCTGAGAATGCAACCCTCCTCTGCTGGCTTTGGAATAGCATGGAGCCCTCCATAGCCTCAAACGTGATGTTTCATAAAACTGCCAAGGGTGTTTGGGAAGAACTCAAGGAGAGCTATTCTCAAGACACTAATCTTTCACGGATTTATGATTTGTATGAAAAGTTTTTCTCCTTCAAGCAAGAGGGAAAATCTCTTGGCGAATACTACAGCTCTTTGAAGGGCATGTGGGAGGAACTCAATGTGTACCAGCCTATATCTACTGATGCTACTGATGCTACTGTGATTAAGGCTCAACGTTCTGAATTTCTTGTTGCTAAGTTCCTCTCTGGGTTAGATTCTCTTCAGTTAGTCAAAAGCCAATTATTGACTGGTGAGAAGATCCCGTCTATGAATGAAGCTTACTGTCACATACAAAGGGTTGTTTCTCCTTCCACGGTCAAATCTGATGCAGCCCCTGTCTCTAAGGATAATTCTGCCCTTTTTACTTCTACTGGAGGGCGTAGTCGTGGTGGTGGTACCTCTTCTCGAGGTGGTCGTGGTTCTGGAACTGGTCATGGTCGTGGGGCTGTTTCTGGTGGTCGAGGGGCTGGTTTGAACCCTACTGGTTCCTCTTCTAGTGATGGTGGTTCTCGATGGTGTTCTCATTGTGGTCGCCCAAACCACACTGTTGAAAAATGCTGGCTGAAACATGGCAAACCACAATGGGCTCGTGAGCAGTTTGCCAATGCCGCAGTCTCTGATGGAGCGGTTGATTCTGTGCATCCTTCTAACACTAATCATGGGTCTCCTACTGATGGTGGTAGTACTTCTAGTGACCTGGTTTCTCAACTGTTACAACGAGTTCAACAACTGGAGGCATCATCATCTTCTACTCCTACAGCTACTCTCGCCCACTCAGGTACTACTGCATGTTTCGCCTCTTCATCCTCTCCGTGGGTCATTGACTCCAGTGCTTCTTCTCATATGATTGGTGAGCCTAATTTATTTTCCTCTTTTACTCAGTCTACTACTTCATCTCGGATTTCCATTGTTGATGGATCTTTTATTCCTGTTACTGGTCATGGGGATATCCCCTTATCATCTAATCTTTCCTTGACTAATGTTCTTCATGTATCTAGGCTGCCTCTTAATCTTTTGTCTGTTAGTCAGTTAACTAAATCTTTAAATTGCTCTATAACCTTTCATCCATCTCATTGTGTCTTTCAGGATCTCGCAACGAGGACGACGATTGGTGGCGGGCATGAGAAGGGTGGTCTCTATTATTTTGATTTGGCAAATTCTCCAACAGCGGCTGTTGCTACTTCTTCTGATGTTTCTCCACTACATTGGCACTATCGGCTAGGACATCCTTCCTTATCCAAGCTGTGACATCTGGTTCCTAGCTGCAAATCTGTCTCCCGTATTGAGTGTAAAGCTTGTGAGTTTGGCAAGCATCATCGTATTGTTTTTCCTTTGAGTCCAGAGTCTAGGAGTACTTCTTTATTTCAGTTAGTCCATTCTGATATTTGGGGGCCATGTAGGGTCAAGAGTCGATTAGGTTTTCGTTATTTTGTCAGTTTTATTGATGATCATTCTCGGATGACATGGTTGTACCTCTTGAAGGATAGATCTGAGTTTGTTTCTGTTTTCAAACAATTTTATAATGAAATTCGTATTCAATTTGGTGTTCATTTGAAAATTTTACGTACTGATAATGCTCTGGAACTGGTTCAACATGAGATATTTTCCTTTTGTTCTGACCATGGCATTCTTCATCAAACTAGTTGCTCTTATACACCACAACAAAATGGTGTGGCGGAGTGCAAAAACCGCCATTTGTTAGAGATTACTAGATCATTACCATTTCATATGAATGTTCCTAAACTCTATTGGGCTGATGCAGTGTTGACTGCTTGTTTCTTGACTAATCGCATGCCTTCCTCGGTTCTTCATGATCAAATTCCTTGTAATGTTATTTTTCCGGAGCGGGCTGCTTTTTCTCTTCCTCCTCGTGTTTTTGGTTGCCAATGTTTTGTTCATATTCTTCACCCTGGCCTTGATAAATTGTCTCCTAGGGCTATCAAGTGTCTGTTTCTTGGTTATTCTCGTACCCAGAAGGGGTATCGATGTTTTGATCCAGTTTCTCACCAACATTTTGTCTTCGCTGATGTGACTTTCTTCGAAAATACTCCTTATTTTCCTGGTTCTCCCAGTGATATTGATCTCCCTGTTGATACTGGTGTTGCTGGTCCGGTTGTTACTACTATTCCTCTTCTTCCGTTGGTTGCCAATCCTCTGCAGGTCTATCACCGCCGGGCCCAACAGCAGCCGCCGCCTGTGCCGCCTCAAAATGTTGTTGCTGCCCCTTTACCGCCACCAGCTGAGTCCTTGCCTGCGGATCCTCCGTTAGATGCTGATGACAGTCCTATTGCTTTGCGCAAAGGTACTCGTACTTGCATTCAAAATAGTTCACTTTACCCATTGGCAAATTATGTCTCTGTTGCTCATCTCCTAACTTCTTATCATGCTTTTGCTACTACATTACACTCTACCTTTGTTCCCACTTCTTATACCCTTGCCTTGTCTCACCCGGGGTGGAAACATGCTATGGATGTGGAGATAAATGCCTTGATCTCTCGTAAGACTTGGTCATTAGTGGATCTACCACCTAGTAAGGATCTTGTTAAGTGTCGTTGGGTGTATACAGTTAAGTACAATTCAGATGGAACTGTGGAACGGCTCAAGGCCCGTTTGGTCGCAAAAGGATTTACACAGACCTATGGGGTCGACTATTTTGAGACCTTCTCTCCTGTTGCTCGTTTGAATTATGTTCGTATCATACTTTCCTTGGTTGTCAATCTTGATTGGCCTCTATTTCAGATGGATGTGAAGAACTCCTTCTTGTATGGTGATCTCCAGGAGGAGGTATATATGGAGCAACCTCCTGGGTATGTTGCTCAGGGGGAGGATAGTGTCCGGGTTTGTCGCCTTCATAAGGCAATTTATGGACTGAAACAGTCTCCCCGTGCATGGTCTGATAAATTCAACAGTGTTGTGGCTGGTTATGGGTTTTCTCAGTGCTATTCTGATCACTCTATTTTTGTTATGCGTCAGGGGTCTAACGTGGTCATTCTTGCAGTATATGTCGATGATATCATTGTTACTGGTAATGATGCTTCTGGAATTGCACAAGTGAAGACTTATTTACATGATAATTTCCAGATCAAAGACTTAGGTTGCCTCAGGTACTTTCTTGGCATTGAGGTTGTTCGCTGCTCTCGAGATCTTAGTCTGTCCTAGAGAAAGTATGTCCTTGATTTACTTGATGAGACAGGGATGTTAGGTTGTAAACCTATTGATACTCCTATGGATCCCCACGTCAAGTTTGGTGCTTCTGATGACAAAGAGCTTGGTGACATACATCAGTATCGATGTTTGGTTGGTAAACTTATTTATCTCACAGTTACTCGTCCCGATATCTCATTTGTTGTAGGGGTTGTTAGTCAGTTCATGCAAAACCCTAAGCAAGTACATTGGGATGCTGCCTGTCGCATTCTAAGATACCTCAAAAGTGCTCCTGGTAAGGGATTAGTGTATTGTCGCCATGGTCATACCAACGTGGTTGGGTTCTCTGATGCGGATTGGGCTGGTTCTGATGGCGATAGAAGATCGACCACAGGTTATTGTACTTTCTTTGGAGGAAATTTGGTCACTTGGAAGAGCAAGAAACAGACGGCTGTAGCTCGTTCCAGTGCTAAGGCTGAATATAGAGCCATGGCTCACACTGCTGCAGAGTTGATGTGGATTCGTTCATTCCTTATTGAGCTTGGTTATTCCAGTGATCAGCCCATGGAGATGTACTGTGATAACCAAGCTGCTATTTACATTGCCAACAACCCTGTCTTTCATGAACGGACCAAACATATTGAAGTTGATTGTCATTTTGTTCGAGATGCTGTTCAGAAGAAGCTCATTGTCACTCCTTTTTTCCGTTCACAGTTTCAGCTTGGAGATATGTTTACGAAGGCCTTGTTTCAACCTCAGTTCTTGGATGGTTGTTCCAAGCTGGTTCTTGGTGATGTCTACGCTCCAACTTGAGGGGGAGTGTTAAGGATGTCGATTAGTTTTGTAGCCTGGGGGGTGTTTGGTTTGATTTCTGTCTTATTTATGTTTCTAGTTTATTTTCTATATTAAGGGTAGTTTAGGTATTTACTCTTGTAATGTGGTTTAGTCAATACAAGTAATATTGTCCCCCTCACGATTCAATTAATTAGAATCGTGAGGGAGTTTTCCTGCTCTCTCTATTGATCTCTCTTCTCCTTCTTTCTCTTCTCTTCTTCTTCTCCATCTTCTCCCCTCTTCTTCTCTACTGGTCACGATTGCAGGTTTGAACTCTCACAGCCACTTTTATAGGATTTAAAGGATATCCAATTAAATAATTTACGAATAAAACGAAAACAAAATGAAACATAACCAATTGGTATTAGACTTGAAGCGAACACTGAACTTGTGAGCATGGTCAATAATTTACTTAATTCATACACTATCATAACTTTTGGACCCTTTTTTTCCTTTTACTTAATGTCACTTCTCCTCGACACATTTTTCTTAATTATTATCATGAAGAAAAAATTTATACAGCTGACAAATGATGTTCTGTAGAAGGATGAAATTCAAATACAAAACTATTTATCCTGAGCATCTTGAAAGAAAACTCATTGCAGAAATCACTGTCAAAGCTTACCTAGCCAATCAAACGCAATTGCATGATAATCTTTGGCAAGTACAGGAAGAACTTTGCGATAAGAATATGCCTGTTAACAGAATAGGAAAATGGAACAAATTTTGAGCATCCAGAGTTAATTAATTTTGTCCATCAAATCCATCATCAAAACTTCAACTTATCCTAACGAAATTTCCTCAAATAATTAAAAAACAACATCATTAAGACTCAAAGAAACAATAACAAATCCTTTGAAGTGAAAAAATCCATATGAAATGCCTAGACAATGTGTGAGTGATCTCACCAAACAGCCTAAAGATTTAGTGTAGCAAGATAACTATAGAAAGTTAATAAACCTGTGGATTTAATGGCTAAAGATCAAGTAAGTATCTACATGAATGAAGAACCAATACATGATCCATATTCCATTCCCATTCCTCAAATTAATAAATAAAAGAGTAGAGCTAGGAGAAACAGAAATGGTGGCAAAATCAACTTGTGCATAGAAATAGTAGAAACAGCCATACAGGAGTATCTAACAATGACAACTGTACTAGATAAGACAGAACCAGTGCTATGATAATTGTAGTTTTCGTAGAATTTCGATTGGAAGCATCAGTAGAGGCAGTCACTGAAAAAAGTCAGATTTGTCACAAGAAATTAAAGCATCAGAATTCAGAAGGAGAAACCAAGGCCAGAATGACATTTAAGATGATCCAGTCAAAATGATAAGCAACAGTGTGGAACACTCAGGTTTTTCTGAAGGGGCAAAATGCCTCACGGGGACTAATATCACTTGAGACATTGAAAACATATTCTACTTCCCTTCTAGATCACCAAATTAATCAATCTTGGCAAACCAACAAAAAAAGGGAAAACAACTGGCATTATAAACTCAAAGTTTAGCTGTAGCAACAAGCATGGCACTACTCTGCTGACACCATCAACAAGGCATTGAAGTTCAGTTACTAAAAGAAGAGTCTGCAAACAACAAAGGGCCGTATTATTCAATCTTGTATGAAAGTCATGACTCCATTAGATCAAGTTTCCTTTCATATGATTTCATCTTCTCCCATATTATGTCATCAGTAATACACCAAAGGTTTAAAGTATCGGTATCGGTTATAGTATCGGAAAGGTGATTTTAAGAGACGTATCGTATTGTTACAAAGAGACGCAAGATACACTAGAGATGTATGGAAATGGTCAAGAAACACATGGAAATGCTTATGATATATGCAAAATATAGTTTTGAAGCATAAAACACTATAAATAAGTAATATATAAAATATATGTAATGTACAAAAAGGAGAACAAAGTATGATGAGACAAGTGCATTCAACTGATTATATATAGAAGATGTGATTTCTTATATGTGCTAGTAATACCAATTTTTTTAGGTATTGTATCGGTACCAAAACAATAAGATATGTATCGATTAGTATTGGCGGATACGGAAGGATACTTCAAACCTCGAATACACCAACTTTTTTTGGGTTCATTTGTATGATTGGTTTAACTGCCAAAAACTGATAAAACTCACGTAATTCTAATTTTCTTTTTCCTAGACTGTAGGATTTATCTTTTGTATCCCAATGGATATGATAGGTTCCTACACATAGCTTGTCAAGGCAAGTTCTTGATATACTCTTGAATCTGCCAATTCGTTTTGCCACAAAAAAATGCAAGACTATGATATAATTTTCATATGTTGCTAATTTATTGTAGCAAATCAGAAAAAAGAATGCCAAGATAGACCCAACAAAAACATAATTTCTTAAAAAAGGGATAAAAGTCACCACAAAAATCAAAACCTAAAGTTACTTGAGCAGTATTGCTCTTAGACAAATTAATATCCCACCAGATAAATTAAAATAGTAAGTATTAGTGAACAGTTCAAAGACAGTTGTACAAAAAGATTCGGTAATTTATATGGAAAAGTATCACTAGTCCATAGAGATTCTCACCTGTGAAGGGAAACCATGAACTAAAACAACCGATGGCTTAGCAGCATTTCCTTTTTCAACGCAAAACCATCTATTTGACAAAACCACGTATACAGAGCATTTTCAAATGGTAAACCCTGCAAATCATCCATTTTCAATTTATGCATATGATGGAGACCTAAAGCTAACAAAATACCAGTATTGCAGGCTTTTAAATTTCCTGTGTCTGGTAGCCTCCTAAAGCAAAGACTCCTACATTCACCTGAAAACATCATCTGAAGCCTGAGAACCAACACCCATTGTAAGTCCAAATATTGGATCCTTTGCCTTCTCACCAGTGCCCAAAGCAGGAAGAGCTTTCACCTAATATTGAAAATTATAAGGAGTATTATGTTCACATTAGATCGGGGGGAGGGAACAAAGCAAAAAAAAACCTCTGATTTGATGCTCATTTAGGCCCCATTGGATCAGAGGTAAAGTGACGTAAAAAATCAAAATAAAATAAAAAGGGAATGATTTTAATCATTACCAAGAAGTGGTGTAACTATGCCAAAAAAATATGAAACATAGAAACTAAATTTTACTTCACTTTTCAACTAGAGTATCACTGAAAATGTTTTTCACCTCCCACCTTCCCTATATTGTGGGACCCACATGTTTTCATACCATTTTAGAAATTACATGAACTCTACTTCCAATCAAACATCCCAATTGAAACTTTTTTAAAATTATTGCCGTTTCATTTTATTTCATTTTTCCTCCCAAAATTTTATTTTAATTTACTTCCCTTCAGTTCTAAGTTCTAACCAAATAGGGCCTTAGATTGAATGGGTATGTGCCTATATGGAATTCTATACATAAGGTATTGTTGTATTTATATGTTTTTATTTAAGTTTCAAAATGTATATAAAAAACATTCCCCTATTGCATGTTATTTGGTTTGAAGGTTCAAACCCTTGATCACCCCATGATTTGCTTTAATAAAGCAAAAGGTAGAAACATCTTTTAGTCCCACATTGCTTATGAAGATGTGAAAGGACTAGCTTGTATATACTTCTGAGAATATAAGGGTAGGGTTCCTTGAAGACAGATATCTCTCCTCTCCCATGTCCGGGATTAGTCCAGGGGTGCTTTTCACACACATGCGCTCGAGTCAAGCCGGATTGAGTCGGTGCGCTGTGTGTGGGCCTGGGCTTGGGTCCAATAACTTGTAATTTTTGGACAACAGAAATCAGGCCTAGATAAGAATATACACGTTCCCATGTCAATGATGTCTTTTCTTCACAGAGACATACTCAAATGTGAGAGAAGCCCAGAATAATTGATTCAGATTCTCCTCGGGAGATTGAATCATAGCCACACAATATTTAGACACACCCTTTATTAGAAACACCTTGAAGGGGCACTTCACCTCTTTAAATAGAGGGTGGGTTGGCCTTTCATTCTCATTCAATTATAATTGAATACAAGCTTTTTTCTCTTGTTTTCCTTTCTTTGGTTTTGTTGAGCATTGAGCACAACTCTTGGTATCCTTGGGTGGCCTAGTGAGTGAATGCATCACTACTAGATAGCCTCACATTGGAATTGTTTTATCTTGGGAGTTGATTGGAAAGCAAACTCGGTTGCACTATATGGGGACCTCTACAACCTTAAGGAGAGTGGCCATGTGGCCCGATTAAACCCATTCAAGTGTTGCAGAATTCGAATCAAGCAAAGTCTGAACTAAGCAAAGTTGGTACACTCTCCTTCAACTGCTGAAAGTTTCTACATAAGATATAAGTCTTATATTCTTCTGGTATTGCATTTTACTACAGGTATATAACTGAGCATCAAAGTGGTGAGTATAAGGAAAGAATAAGGAAATAGAAACAATGGAGAGCATTTCTAATCCTCTAAGAAAACAAATGTACTCACTATCTTTCCCTGATTGAACCATTCATCTGATGGGCTTGACCCATCCGAGTATTTCCCTGCAACGTTAAAAAAAAAAAATGAGTACAAATCTTTGTAGCCAGTCCCCTAATGCCTCTTTCAAATCAATTTAAGAGAATTTTTTCTGAGATTCAAAAGAGAAAAAAAGGTATGAATAAATTGAACCCAGAAAAAAAAAAGGGAAAAAGGAGGGTTACCTCCACTGAAGGAAAACCCATCCCCGATAGATTCTGGGGCATCTAACAGATATCCCTGTTAAAATGAAAGATGCAAAATTACATGATTAAGCTGAAATTTAGTTACAGAGAGATCAATCTAACCTAGTTGGAGTATTAGATTACCTCATCGTCTGTTTGGCTGGATCTGCAACGAAATTCGAATGATTTCTTCCTGATTTCTCGACCAGTGAAGTTGAGCAACCGTGGAAACAAGGAATTCGTGGAAAAAGAATAATTGAGGCGGTATTGAGGTGGCTGCAATTGAAGCCATGACACGTTAGCTTGAATCGCCATTGAAGCACTGCGAGAGAGAGAGAGAGAGAGAGAGAGAGAGAGAGGAAGGGATAGGGATTCTCTGGTCACAGGGTTCCTTCAATTTTGAACCAAAAGAGAACGATGTACTTTCCCGGGGTTTTCCGTTTCGTTAAGTTCTTTGGTCATGATCCAGTGGCGCATAATGCACCACGGATTAGTTAATAAGTGGGCCCATCTACTTGAGACCAGAATATAGTCTTCGATGGGGGGAGAGAGATAGGGTTTTAGGCATCGGTGTATCTGACTGATACAGAGTCAGATACGGATCGGTTGTTACGGTATGGATTTAGGTTTTATAATGAAAAAGATGGTGACCGATACATCTGATTCGTATCCGGTATCAGTTTTCTGGCGATCAATACTGATATCATGAACAAAATCCTTAAGAGAGAGAGAGCACAAGTCCTTGCCCAACGGTTTCTATCTGGATTTGGGTCCTCTATAATGCAACACAATGTGTAGCGCACCATTGGACGGCCGACAGTGCTTGGGCACGCAGCCCAACACACAGGTGGGGTGTTGGGTTGCGTGCCCAAGCACTGTGGGCAATGGGATGTACACTACACTCTATGTCGCGCTACAAAGGAGCCCAACGCATTTCTATCTGTCTAAAGTCTGAACATTTATTTCTAACACGTGGTTGGAATTTTTGGGACTAATAAGATATTTTACATTTTGTTAGAAGGGGAACTCATCTTGGTCACTGTAGGATCTTTAAATAGTAATCATTTTTTGGAGCAGAAAGTGTCTACAATGGTAAGAGGTCTCGAACATGCTTTAAAGTTGGGCCTCCGGGTGAAAGAAGTTTGATGTACCAACACGGCAATTCCAGGCTTTCGTCCTACACCAACTCAGATAGCATGGTCGTGGCTTCTAATCTCCCTGCGTTTGAGGATCAATGAATTGTCTAACAGGGTTTCTTGTTTAGTTCCAATGGATCCCTCTGTAACTTCTATGGTCACTAGAGTAGCTCAATTTGCCTTAGGGGAAAGGCAAAATTTTGTTTATAATAGAGACTGTGTAGATATTTCTATCTTTTTATAATTAATTTAATTTTCTTTTCATAAAAAAAAAAAGACATGATATAACGCTAAAAGAATCAGGGATGGTTGAAGAGATTCGAAAGTGCACACCAATGCTTGAACTAGTTAGAGGTTGCATTTTCAGCACCAAATATATGGGAAGGTATATATGATCGAAAATTATCTGCTCCATTTTCTGCCTAGTCCATTTCCCCAAGTTCTTTAAATAGGGAGGAGTAGACCCCACCCGGGCCGGGGGTAGGGTGGTCATTTCTGCCCCCATTATTAGAGGAACTTGGGGAAATGGACAGGGCAGAGAAATTGAGCAGATAATGATTGAATACCAATATGAAATTTCACATGTGGTCAAATGCACACCACTCTTTACGTGTCAAAGTATTTCCACGTGGCATAATTAGGTGTAACCATTTAAAGAAATTTTATAATAGATATCTTTTCGATTATTCTCCTCCTTTTGGGGAAATCCACCTTGAGATATCGGTGGTTATCATAGGCTTTGAACGTTCTTGGTCCCTATTTTATCGTATCCATATCTGTTTAGGGGTATTTGTATCTAGTGCGAGGGTACCTGGATCCGGATAATCAAAACATAATCTATCCTATTCAAATAGATATCCATTAATAATAAAGAATTGAGTAACTACGATCTTGAAGGTTCTTGAAAATTCGAAATGTTCTAGGGAATGAGGAAAGATCGAAGGCAACTATGAGGGATGGATTGAGAACAAATTGCATCAGCTAGGGGGAGGAAGCTCCAGGTTACACAAGTTAGGAATGTAATCGGGATAATCAAATTTAGATTCAATTCACATCCATATTGTTTGGGGTCTCCATATTCAATCCCAATGCCCACGAATCTCTTATTATCTATCTAGATTTAACCAATGAGAGTGCTTTCATATGAATTGGTTTTCAGTCACAGTCCTCAAGTGAATGAATTGCATGTATTGAAACTCTTTCAGTTATTAACTCACCATGTTTCAGAGACTTTCAATTGTCTTTAGGTTAGGTAATCATAATATTTTGGACAAAATTGCAAGAAGTAATAGCAGTTGACAGGGCAAATTAACCCAAGGGTGTTGGCGCAGTGGTGAGCTGGGCATCTTAAGTTCGAATCCCACTGCTTTCACCTTCTTGGGCCAGTCATCACTCAGTCTTAAGCCAGTTGGCCGATGTGACGGAGGTTTACTGTGACAGTAGGCGCGGTGGCCGTCCTATTGCCGGGGGATACGGTTGGGCATGCTACTATTAGAGTGCCAACATGTGTCTTCCTCTTTCCTCCCCTTTTGGAAAAGCCCCTCTTGCTTTATTATGTTTAGCCCAATGCTTAATGCATGCCACTAGCTAATTGAAAGCTGACTGAATGCCCAAGCCTCTCTACTCAATTACTTATAGTGAGGGGATCCCTTTCTCTTGGCTTTGAAGCCTTGTGTGCATGCAAGAGAAGGATTATGTTCTCTTTTCACACAAAGGGTAAAGTCTGGGCATGCCCGCGTTGTGCCTAGCTTGAGCCAGTCTCTCTCCCACCCCTATGGAAATGACCCTCCTGCCCAAAACAACTTGGAATCGGATATGGGATCGGTCTACATCTACTCTGATTCATATCATCTCGGAAAGAATAGAATCTTCCTGACTCAGCCTAACTCAGTTGGACTCAATACGCATAGCATTAGGATTAGTTGGAATCTGCCCTCGGTCATAAATCTAGCATAGGCCCAGCCCATCATTATTAAAACTTAGCCATTTCAAAGCCCATGTATCTTTACCAAAAAAAAAAAAGCCCATGTATTATTGTTGGCTCATCTTCTTTCAATTGTGTTATCCCTCCCTCTTCCTTCAGTCTCTACTGTTCCCCCCTACTTCCTCCTTACTTTATTCTCAGCCCTCTTCTTCTTCTTCTCTCCTTAACCTAGTCTTACCCTCTTCTCAACCTGATTCTCTTCTCCTTCCTTTTAATCCACTTTGCTTCAAAATTTGGAATGTTCTAGGCTTTGAATGATGCAGCAAAGCAAGCTGAAATCAGAAATATTATGACAAAAAACATTTAACATCAATTGTGCAGTCTAGGGAGGTTCTTTAATGATTATAAATTCCACCAAAATGGTAGAATTTAGTGCTTTTGGAACAAGGGTATTGTTTCCTTTCATTTTTTGTTTGCCCCTGATTAGCTTATCAACTTTAAGGTCTCCCTCCTTCGAAGCAACCAAGATTTCCTTTTCACTGCCATTTTTTGTTCGAATTCAATCTTTGATAAGAGGTAATCTCTGGTCTTCTCTGACCCTCAAAATCTTCGATTAGTAGATGAAAAAAGATCTTCCTCTCTCAAGTTAGGGGCTCTTCTCAAAAAAGAAGAAAGCTTTTATAAACAAAAATTTATAATTAAATGACATTCTCTTGGTGAGTCTAACATTGCATTTTTTCACAAATCTGTAAAAGCTAGGCAGAGTTATAATTCCATCTTTAGACTCAGGAATTTTTATGACTCTTTTATCTCTGGACCTCATGAGGAGATAAAATCTGCTTTTGTTTCTCATTTTTCTATACAATTTAACCCTTCCTTTCTAAATCAACTTAGTCTCATTCTAGAGTTATTATCCTTTAAGATTGTCCCCCTGATCTTCAAAGGATTCTTACTTCTATTTCATCTGAGGAGGAGATCCAGGGTGCAATCAAAGCTCATAAGGCGCAGAAAGCCTTGTGCCCTGATGGCCTTTAGCTACGGCTTTTTCATTGTTGCTTGTGATATTATAAAAGATGACCTTATCTAGATAGTTCGTAGCTGCTTTTTTCAATCATCTACAATCAAAATTATTGATCAAACTTCATTTTTCTGGTATCTAAATATGAGGGGGCTAATAATCTCATCTTTTCGGCTCATTTCTCTCCCCAACCTTTTCTATAAGTAGATAGCACTAATTCTTGCTAATAGACCAGTTAGTCACTGATGATTTGAAAGTCACAATCAACAACAGCAACAAACTTAGCCTTATCCCAACTTAATGGGGTCGGCTACATGGATCCAAACACAACAAGAAAAACTGAGTTCTAACAAAAAAAAAAACCGAGAGAGAGAGAGAGAAATGTAAAATGGGGAGTGCCAAATAAAAGACGCAATATGTTAGATGAAAGATAGTAAGAAGGAAGAAGCCCAACCCAGCACGATAGGAGAATCTCAACTAAATAGGGTCTGCAACATGGATCCTTGCTCTCCAATAGGCCATATCCAAAGTCATATTTGGAACAAGACCTAGGCTATGCATGTCCTTCCTCACCACTTCTCCTATGGTCATTTTAGGCCTGCTCCTAGCTCAGCTCTTTTAGCTCCATCAATCGGGATCATATCACTCCTCCTAACTAGGACGTCTCTAGGCCTCCGTTGAATATGACCATACCACCTTAAACGACTCTCTCGAAGGTTGTCATTGATCAGGACGACTCCCACATCCGCTCTAATATGTTCATTCCGTACTTTACCCTACTTTGTTTTTTCACACATCCATCTTAACATCCTCCTCTTTGCTACACAAAGTTTATCAATATGATACTTCTTAACTACCCAACATTCTGTCCCATACATCATAGTCGGTCGTACACCAATCCTATAGAACTTTCCTTTAAGCTTTAAAGGAATACGTGTCGGTCACACAAAATTTTCGATGCACTTCTCCACTTCATCCATCCCACTTTAATTCTCTATGAGACATCATCCTCTATGCCACCTTCTTTACTTATGATTGACCCCAAATATCTAAAATTGTCACTTTGTGGTATCTCTCTACCCTCAATTCGCATCATATCAGTATCCATCACAGTGTGACTAAAATTACACAACATATACTCTGTCTTTATTCTACTAGTCTTAAATCCTCTTGTTTCCAAGGTTGACCTCTAAAACTCTAATTTAGAGTTAATAACTTCTTTTGTCTTATCCACCAAAACAATATCATCAGCGAAGAGCATACACCATGGGTTCTCATCTTGAATGTTCTTCGTTAGATCGTCCATGATAAGTACAAATAGATATGGGCTTAAGGCTAGTTCCTGGTGGAACCCAATCGTAATTGAAAATTCCCTTGACCTCCCACAGATCTCACACTAGTCACCACGCCCTCATACATATCTTTAATAGCATCCACATATTTGCTAGAAACTCCTCTCCTTACTATGACACGCTGAATTAAATATCTAGGGACTCGACCATACGCTTTTTCCAAACCAATAAAGACCAAATAAGATATGTAATTGGTAAGTCACAATCAAATAACATTTATCCTTGGTTAGAATATTACTGATAATATCCTTCTTTGTCATAAAATTGCTTGGGGATTTGAGAGAATTATAATATGGCATGCAAGTACCAAATATGTGTTCTGAATGATACATAATATATTGCAACCTAATTGTCCCTAAGATTAGTTTGCATTCCATGTCACAATGTGACTAAGAGTATTAGGTAATATTATTATAATAAAAGTAAGGGTATGAGGTGGTTGTTATTTTTTACCCCATCAAAAGTTGGTTGTTATTTGTATTTATAGTTCATTGTGTATGTGCATTGTAATAGATAAAAACACAACAAAAAGGATATAGAGTTTCATAGGAAGAGAAAGGAACTCCTAGGGGTTAAAGGGTTTGCTTTAGTATATAGCAAAATTGATGGTCTAAAGAAACAGTTTAAAGGAAAATAATAATAAAAGGGTTAAGAATTTCTTATTTTTCGTTTTTAAGTTTCTAGGCAACAATAACAGAAAAGGTAACTATATATAGGAGATGAAAAGAAGACATAGTTCATATTCTTTTTAAACAAAAATCCATGTCAGTTGTATCACACAGGTGTTTAATTGCGACGAGTTGTGCGATTCTACATCTCAAAATCTGACCTTGGCCTTATCAACATGTTAGAATCTCATTTTGCAGACATCCTCTAGGCAAAGAAACTGTTTTGGAAGCAAAATCGAGAGAAATTTGGTTGCTTAAAAGCTGATGTAAGTCCATGCAAGACTCTCAAGATCGATGATCCAATTCGATAAACACACAATATGAATACTCACCTTTATATTTTGGAATTACAAAATATATAATGTGGCAACCTTTTGAATAGAATACCCAATTTCATCCTAATAGTGAACATTTTAAGGAATAATCTTAGGACAACCAACCACACATAAATAGATAATGCTGATTAATTTAATTTAATTTAAACACTTTAAATTGGGTTTGATGGACACATATATCCAACAAGATCCATCATATGCGTATGATCATAAACAAGACTTGAATAATTTCAGTGAAGTAGTATGCAACTTCTAAAATAGGGGAGAAATAGGATATGCAAAATGTTGAGCACAATCACATTGTTCATAGCGGTAGACCTGGTTGTTTGTGTCTGCCTCCGCAGCTATAAACATTGGTAACTCCGTCGGGCCTGTAAGCATCGTCGCTCACAGTGTAGCTGACACCACACCTACATGTCTTCTCCTTCTTCCCTTCCAACGATGATGAATCCGTCCTTAATTCTCTCTCTCTCTCTCTCTCTCTCTTTGTGTAAAGCTACTACAACATCATTTGGAAGGGTGAGTGGTAGGAGTCTGAGCCAACAACTCAAAAGTTTAGACTCGTCACTACTTAATTCAACATGAACTTCAACAACATCCATTTTATATCTTGCTTATTGGTTTTCAAACCTTTCAATTAGACCCACTTCCTAAGTAGTAGTGGTAGTTTACAGTATCAAAAGTATTTATATGAAGAAAGTATTTCAAGATTCACCCAATATTATGCTGGTGTTAACGTATAATGCACCATGAAATCATACAAACACAAATTTAGTAGCTCAATCCCCCCCCCCCCCCTTTTTTTTCTAGGTAATGGGCATGAACATTGATATCATACATATTTTATTTTAGTAGGAACATAATGTGAGATTTAATAGTGATGGAAGATTTTCAGGGTAGACCTGGCCTTTACAGTGCCTTCATTTGTCCAAGATGTCCATATTTGCGGATGTGTAAGGACCCAACACATGTGACCCAATTTATATTAGAAGATTTACTTGATAGTGCTCATTGTTATTGTATACTTATTTACATAATTGATCTATATAGTTATTGAAAGATCAAATTACTATTAAATTAGAAAAACATGCTTGTTCTCTAATAAGATTGAATGATCAATGGTGGTAATTAGACATGGGGTATATATTTTGTATCAGGTAGAACATAAAACTTGCTTTCTAATAAGTGTAATATTTCTTAAAATTGGTCTATATTGAAAATTTTATGTTACGGTCAAACTTACCTTGGTGTGCACGAGAATGCTGTCAAACCACTTTGAATGAAAATATTTTTATAGATATCAAAACAAATGAATATTTTGGCATTCTCTTGGTTTTAGCAATATTTTACTATATTAAGATTTATAGAACTTTTTGATTTGAGAAAAATCGCAGTATTAGAAAGTTGAAAATTTAACCTACCGTAAAAAATTCGATTTTTTTTTCCTTGAAATGGGGGGTTAAATTTTTATCCTTTCGGAATTTGATTTTCTAACTATTTATTGGATCCAAATGGGAATATTTTCTTATTTATGAATAATATCTTAAGTAAATGAATGCATTTGACATAAATAAGGGACGTGCCTAAATTCTGAGAGATCCAGAGAAGGATTCAGAGAGGAGTCACACCATTCTTGTAGAAGTGGACGTTACATAGACATAGGGACGAACATCCGTGGAGCTTCGTCCGTGAACACAAAACCTAGTGTTTGAACCTTTGGACCACGGACACAGGGACAGACTTCTATGCAGCTTCATTTGTGACTCACAGGATTCAAAGTTTTTGAAGCCCTTACTAACGGACTTCTGTGGGGTCGAACAGATGTCCATTCAATAGACTGTATTGTTTCGTGGGAGCAGGGTGTGGTTAGAAATTTTGAGAAAGCAAGGGTGTAGGTGCAGCGGATGGAGGGTCGCTGGCATGCACCCGGGGGGAAAGAAAGAAAATTGGAAAATGGGAGTCGCCACCTAGATTTAGGGTCTAGGACCCATGAATGGTGCCCCTTCTTCGTAGAAGGGGCGCTAAATTAACTCCAATGACTCAATGGATGGTCTGCCCCAGATCTCTGGGTAAGTGTCAAGTTACGGGCTGGGAAGGTGTTAGGCACCCAGCAACCGCCCGGCCGACGGTCGGTCTTCCTAGACCAAACTCTGTTGTGTACTGTTATGTTATACATATTATGCACCTAATTAAACTAATTTTTTTTTTTTTTGAAGATTTTTTTATTAACTTGATTGAAATTTATGAATCTAATTAGGCTAATTAAGATTAATGTTTTAATCCTAATTACTACTCCTAAGTTTGGTGATTATGTACATTATGCATCCTAATTAAGCTAACTAATGGATTTTACCTAAATTAGAAAGCCTAACTCTATAGTCAAAAACATGGTTGACTGTAAAAAAGAAAATCAAGTTTAATTATATTATGGAAAAGGACAATCATTGATAAGCAAAACAGCTTATAGGCCAAAATAGCAAAAATTACGAAAATGCCACTAAATGGCCAAAATATGTACAAAGGCATGAAATCATATTTAAGTGCTGTAAATAAGCAAAACATGATTAAATAATATTAACATCATGCATTTGGATCATCAAGAACACATGAAATGGCAAGGAAATGTGGGGTGGTAAAAATTACCAAAATGCCCCTGTTATGGCAAACATGTAGAAAATGCATGATAATTCATGAAAATACTGACTTATGCTTAAAACATGTTTATTAATGTTGAAACATGTGGCAAAAGTAACAAGAGCCTTTCCGGGGTCCTAAGCAAGGTTTGATCACAAAATGACCAAAATGCCCCTAAGGGCAAAATGGCAAAAGTGTCAAAAGACATTTAGAATCATTGTAGGCATCGAAAGTGATGTTAAACATCCTAAAATGACTGAACACACCAAATGATATTTTCAGAATGATAGCCTAGGCCCACATTTGGTAAATTACCAAAATGCCCCTAGAGGGCGCAAATGACTTTGTATGCATATCTATCAAGCATGATGGTCACGTATGCATATGAAAACATCCTAAACCATTCTAAAACAGCATGTCATGCATAAAAACATTTTTTTCTATTTTTTCAGAATTTTTCATTATAATTAAAAAAATGACATTTATACCCCTAAATGAGGTGGGAAACGTATATAAAAACTATCAAACATGCATGTCAGTGGATAATGATTCCATAAAATCAAGCATGATGAAATATGCATTTCATAATTTTTTTGTGAATTTTTATGCATTTATATTATTTTTAATATTTTCTGAAATGCTAAAAAAGAATGGAAAACAAAGAAAAATGCAAAATTCCCATCACAGATCTGAATTGGATCAAACCAGAGCCCATTCCCACTAATCAAAACATGATATTTAACATGGTCATAACACTTTTGTCCAAATACCCACCCACATGTTCAGATTTTACATAATCCGAAATTCTTCACAGGGGCAAAAATATCACAAAAAACATGATTTGGAGCTTGAGAAAATTAATGAATATCAAACATAATGGTAAACATCATCCCTGAAAATCCCAGAATTTTATCACTCTTGAATTATTTTTAACATTTTTATAACTGAAAAACAACCTTTGTTGTAAAGAAAATCAAAACAAATGCTTAAAAATAAGTAAAAAATATGGGAAAATACCCTTGAAGCGTGGAAGTGCCTAGGCTCAGCTTGAGTAACCTGGTGTGACCGTAAATAGTCGCCGGAAACCTCCAAAAGTGGCTCCAAGTGTGGTTGCTCCGAATGGCAAGAGTGGTGAAGAAGGGGTATTTACGAAATTTTATATCAGTAATGAGGCATAACCTATGGATGAGAAAACCATTTTTGGAAAGAGGGGGTCAAGGAATTTTATATCAGTAGTGAAGGTAATTTTTCACTAATTTTTCTTCGTCCCTAACCTCTCTAAAACACCTCCTATTTATAGGAAAAAAAGTGTTCGAGGAAAGGTCTCAAAGACCCCTGGTGCATTAATGGCTAGGATAAGGAGTGAAGGGCTGGCTTGCGTGTGGCTAGGCTTGCTGCGCAGCCTGGGCTTGCGTGTGCCTAGGCTTTCTGTGCAGCCTGGGCATGGGTGATGGGCCTTGTGTGGCTCAGCCTAAATTGTGGGGCTTTGTCCCCTGCCGACAGTCCAGCTGGGCCGGGTCAGACTGGGTTGACTCGGTTTGGGTCAACTCAGTTTGACCCACCTTCTTTTATTTTATTTATTTTTTAATAAACCATTTAAAGATTCCATTTTAAAGGTCCACGTTCAAATGCTAATATCTCCCCATCCATGTGGCCGATTTTGACGCGTCACATATTGCCGCGAAGGTCTCAACCCGTACTTTCCATCCGTGTGGCAGATATGGTTGGATTTTGCCAAAAATGGCACGGATATCGAGGAAAGCATATAAATGGTGTTTCACACCGATCAAGGTCCAAATGATATCAAAATTACATGAAATTTTACATGTAAGCACAATATGACCAAATAAAGTTATCCAAATGGTTTCAGGTCACATCGGGTGGCTCAGGTATCAAGAACCATGCCAGGGGCAAAACGGTCATTTTCCATAAAAGTTACCCGATTTGGCTGAAACCTTACGTGAAAGCTTAATATGACCAAATAAGGTCATCCAAAGTGTTTCAGACTAAATCGGGTGGTCCAGATACCAAGAATCGTGCCAGGGACAAAACGGTCATTTTCATGAAAGGTGTTGGATTTGGGTGAAACTTCAAATGTGAACTTAAAATGGTTAAATACGGCTATGTTAAGGGTTTAGGCTCTATTTGGGACAGTTTGGTTACAAAAAGTGGGGTAAGGGTAATTTGGTAATTCTTGTCATTCAGTCACCACACGAGTTACGTCCTTAACCATCATTGCCAAGACATACTTCCAAGGTGTCAAAATGTGATGTCTACAAAGGGGGCATTTTGATATTTTTCAAACATCACACTATAAATACCATCTTGCTTCTAACTAGAGAAAGAAAACCCTTGTTTTCATCTTCTCCTTCCTCCTTGTTCTTCTATGTTGTCTTGTCATCCTACCTTGTAAATATCCATTTTGAGATAATGAAAAGAGATCTCTTTCATTCCACCACTGCAAGAAGACTCTAGCTTCTTTACTTTCCTTGGTTGATTCCGAAAATCAGTGCATGCAACCTCCAAAATCATTGTGAAAAGGGGATTTCATCTGATGGTTGTTATCCTACATGCAATGAGTTTTAATTAAAGATCTAGAGGTTGTTTGATGACTGTAAGTATCTAATCTACATTCTATGAGATTGTTATATTAAATTTAGGGTTTTGAAATGGAATATCTTGTTTTATAATTTCAGGTTTTAGAAATTGGTTAATTATATTTGTTTGTATTATAAAATTGAAAAATGAATTGTGTTTCTCATAAGTCTGAAATCCTAGAATGGTTTGTATGTTCATGAATCGGTGTATTGTGAATGATAAGTTCATATACCTATTTACTATAATGGCTTTAGAATCATCGACCTATTTACTTAAAATTGGAAAAGCACAGTGAGGGTTTTGTAGCCAATGGGATTTGGATTGTACTACGATGTGGGTTATGGGTATATGTTGAGCCCCACCTAAGACGTTAGTTATGGTATATACTAAGCCCTATCAAAGATTCTAGATGGGTATATGTTGAGCCCCACCCGAGACGTCGGTTGTGGGTATGTACTGAGCCCCATCCGGTTATTAGTATATGTTGAGGCTCATCTGAGACATTGGTTACGGGTATACACATATACATATTATACTGAGTCTCACTTGAGACGTCGGTTGTGGGTATAATTGATTGAGCTCCGAACGAGACGTAGGTTGTGGGGATATTTTGTGCACTGTGGTAGATGTTACTATTAAACCCTGTCTGACTTGTTAGTGGGGTGAGCGCGTGGGACCGGGCCCTCATCTGATGCATTGGTGGGGTGAGCCCCTAGTGAGGTCACCGTGCCTTCATTTGATTTGTCACTAGGGATTATTGACTGGACCTAATCGAGTGTTTCCGAATGACTTGAAACCTATGGAATGAAATGGAAATAATGTGAATCCTCTAGGAATGAATGGAAATGTATATTTGTAATTGAACCTTTCCCTCAATATTGATGGAATTGATAATTGAATGGATATGTGAGTTGAGTCCCTAACCTCTTATTGGAAATAAATCATTAATATTGAAAGGTGAATTGAACCGTTTTTCACGTTGATGGAATTGATAATTGAATGGATATGTGAATTGAATCACTAACCCTTTATTGGAAGTGAATCATTGATATTGACATGTGACTTGAACATTTTCCACATTTATGGAATTGGTAATTGAATGGATCTGTGAACCTTTAGATTTACATGGAATTTGCATTGATCCATCTCTCTTTTATGATTTTGTAATGCACTGTTGATTTTATTATTCCATGGTATGTGATTAGCTACTTACTGAGCTAGTTTGCTCACATCCTATTGTTAATTAACGATTTTTTCAAATTGATTGACTAGAGCTTTAGGGTGTGGTTAGGCCTTTGGATTGAAGCTTTTGGGAGATTCATTTTGGGAATGACAATATTTTGGAGATAGATGCAAAGAAGTTTGAGTTATTTTGAAAGACAATATTTTGTGTATATTTTGAAGATACTACAATTCATATGTTTGATAGATAACTGTATGAATTAAACTCACCTTCAATGGGGGCGTTTGATCTTGGGCAATTGTGGACGATTTATATTACTTTCGTGTTTTCTGATAGAGATTGTTTAGTAAGTCACACTACTATTGTCCTCACAAAGTAGACAAACTCCACAACCAAAATCAATCAAATCCCGCTTAACAACCCATATCTCACAAGCACGCAGGCCAGCCAGCCGTGTATGGAGGCATGATAGCCAGCCAGTCCATGCAAATGGGCGGGCCAGCGGCCAATCCAAACCGATGTGCAGCCAACGAGCCGTCCACGGCGGCCAGCCAACTGCTCATTCAAGCTTCTAGTAGCTGTTGGATCCACAATTTGGAAAAAAAAAAAAAAAAAAGATAAAAAGGAATGGCTCACTAGCGTTTGGGTGTTGTTGGGTATCTCTAGAGATGGGAATGACCATTGCAGTTGCAAGCCTTGCGGCCAACAGCCACGGTAAGCCGTTGCAACCACCTATGGGTGGGTTGTGTTAGGTAGTTAATAATTTCTCTTTGCTGTAGAGTAAGGGTGTCAATTGGGATGGTTCCCGATATTTGGGATAGGACGGTACCGGTACCGGTACTAAAAGTATCAATCCAAGTACCGTTTCATTTAGTTAACGGGACCAAACCTAAATCCCAGTCCCGATTACTAGCGGGACGGGATGGTACCGGTTCTTAAACTGTTCTAGGCACTGTAGAAAAAGGGAGAAGAAGTTTAATTGTTTCTAACAAGACGGGTTTATTAGTGTTGTGAAATTTTTTCACTATCATGAAATCTAAGTTGTCTACTGCTTTTTATAAAACAACTTAAATTATGAAATCATAGTTTTACTTCTTCAAACTCCCTAAGTTCATATGTAATAAGTTTCTCATGTTTTTAAATCTAGAGAAGTCCTACAAAATGAAAGAATCCCGTTGTGTTTCCTCTTTGATTTTCCCAAACAAAACTCTATTTATCACACATGTCACACGGTAGTATGGTACGAAGTACGAAGTGCAAAAAAGAAGAACCTGGTAGATGTAGTTGGTCGAGGGAGGAGGGAGTAGCACTGTAGTAGGTTCGGTGAGGAGAGACTTCAAGCTACGGCTATTGACCTGTTGTTCCTCTTCATATTCAAAAGGCAATTAGTGAAACCTTAATGAGTTGTAATTCTTATATCCTTTCTTTTGTGTTTTTTTTTTTTAAAAAAAAGATCTTATATACTCTTTCTTTTTAAACAGTACTAGTAGTTTCGGTACCATCCGGTACCAAATTGGTATTTCGGTACTAATACCGTTGGGAATCCCGTCCCAGAACCGTCCCATTCCATTTATCATTCGGTACCAAAATCAGATACCAGTACCATCCCATTTACTAATGGGATGATCCGGTACCGGGTTTTAGCGGGACGGTATTGGGACGGTTCCCGGTTCCAGTCCCAACAAATTGACACCCTTAGCTGCAGGTTAGGGATGGAGAAATATTCCTCCAATTGATCCTCTTATATTTTATTTATTAAAATAATAAAAAAAATATTTAAATTTGTAAAACTGTTATAATGAAGGAAATGGATTATGGGCTTAATCCGTTATGGTTAAATTGCTAATGAGCTAGACCAATTTTGACCCCACTTGTTTTGGGTCATTATATGCTTTGGGCCTTATATTAATATATTATGGCCCATTTGGTTTAAAGGGGTTATGAGATTTTATTACATTATAGCTCATTTCAAAACTCAATTTGGATGAGTCACTTGAAGCGGACAGACCCAAATACCTAGATGGGTAACCTATTGAATTGGCCCGAAAGGACCATTTTTTGTACTACATGGTTATGTTTATATTGTCACCAAAGGAGTATCAGATTCTATACTCTCGTACTGTTAAAGTGTTCTTGGGAATGTGCTATAATATCAGCTTTTGCTAAATGTCACTTAATGCATTTTGAAATGTCATGAAGAAATATTTTATGTGGATTAAGTACCTTACAATCCGAGACAACATATAATATCATGAGGCATTATATATGTCATCATAATATGATGCCTTATTCTACCAAAAAAAATATGATGCTTTTAAGTACACATGACAATTTGAGATATCATGAAAGCTTGGTAAATTGAACTTTTGGGTAACTAAGGATTATTGGTACGATTCCTATTTCAATTTTATGAGGACATAGATTAAAATTATGGTATATAGTATGATTTTTTCACCTTATTTATGAGAAATTGAAATCAATATCATCTGAAATAGTGAAAGAAAAAAATATAGTTAAGGACCTGTTTCAATAGTGACATTGAAATCAATTTCAATCCATTATGCACTCCACTCTAATAAGCATGGGTTAATAACGAGGGTAAATGTGGCATTTGACGTGTTTAAAAAAAACATGAAAACAAAATCACTCTATTTCTCTACCATTACCACCACCACCCCCTTCCAAGCTAGCCCTACCCCCGCATCCGCCACTATCAACACCCTCTCCCAAAGAAATATAGAGAATCTATTCTCAAAAATTGAACTACCAAAGGGATTTTTTATTCTTGAAATATTTCAAATTGATGCAATCAAAATAAATTCAATTTCTTGACCAAAAATATATTTGTTGACTATTTCATGAAATCAATCCGAAATTGAAATCATACCAGATCAGCCCTTAAAGGAAGTATCTTGTGAAAATTAGTCTTAGGTAACCAAAGCATTGAAGACCAGCTGTTGCCAGCTTGTATTCCCAACATCCTCACTGCCACTGTTTCGGATTTTATTGAGGAGGGTAACTGGCCAGGTGTTTACACAGGTGGAGGATCAAGCGCTACAAGGTGTCTTCATAAAGATTCAATGCCTGGACATTGTGCCTTTAGGAAGGGAGGACGCTCGTTTTTGGGCGCACACAAAGTCTGGCTCCTTCTCGGTGCGCTCAGCCTGGGAAGTGTTGAGGCAAAAAGCAGCAAAACCGGAGTGGACTTGGGCAGTTTGGCTTCAACATCTCCACCCCCCGCAGTTCTTTGTTTGGCTGGAGATTAGCGCATAAAGCCCTCCCCACGGATGAGAATGTCAGTCGAAGAACGGTCCCTATGGTGTCCGGATGCGTGCTCTGTTGGGCATAAGAGAACTCAAGGAACCACATTTTTCTCAGTTGTAATTTTTCGAGCCAGATCTGGAAAGAGGTGCTAAACCTGTTCAACGAACATTGGAACGGTTTCCCCTCTATTGAGCTCCTGTTTTCATGGTGGCAAAGAAAAGCAAAGGTAGTTTTGGTGGCTGATATATGGAAGGTTCTCCTTATAATTGTATGTCAACAGATCTGGGTTGAATGAAATAAAAGAAGGTATGACAACCAGCGCAGCTCTCCGACACAAGTCATGCAACGATGCATCAATGAGATCTCAGATTGCTCTATAACCAAGGGAGTCCATATTAAATAAGTGAATGATCTCATGCTAGTAAAATTCGTCAAAGTAGCCATTGCAACGCCCAAACCGAAGCAAACTCTTGAGGTTCGATGGAAGCCGCCTCCAGTTGGATGGTGGAAACTGAACATTGACGGCTTTTCCCTTGGGAATCCCGGTTATTCAGGTGCAGGGGGGATACTCAGGAATCACATTGGTGTAACAAGAAGATGCTTCTCCACGTTCCAAGGAATTGGAACGAACTTCCAGGCTGAGATGGCAGCATTTTTCATTGGCATAAATGAGGCGAAAGATCTTGAGGTGGAACGCCTTCGGGTGGAATGCGACTCAGCAACGGTGGTTACTGGCATCCTAACCTCTAAGATCCCTTGGGACTTCCTTCAACGCTGGTGGGCTGCTGAAAATTACCTAAGATCCATACAGTGGCGCATCACCCACTATTACAGAGAGGGTAATGTGCCAGCGGATGCCCTTGCCAATCGAGCAGCAAGCTCTAAAACTTCTGAGGAGTGGAATGGATCCCCTAATTTCATTGCTCATACGACTACTTGGGAAGCATTGAGCAGACTGTATTATCGTTTCTTCTAACCCCTTGTGAGGCTGTTATGCCTTATCTTTGTCATAGTTAATGGTTGATTGAGCTCTCGAGCCACAACAGCTGGTCAGTTCTCTTTATTGTATTTTTCATCATTCACTTAATACATACTTGTTGACCTTTAGCAAAAAAAGTGAGTTATGAAACATTATTAGGTTTTGATGTTGTATATTTAGAAGATTGCAATCAAGGGGGCTTAGGAATAACCACAACGCTCTAAAATCCAATACTTAAAGAATAAATTATAATTTGTAAATGACCAACATTGGCATAATTAAAACTATTTTTATTTTAAGTTTTGGGCATTGTGGCTAGCCCATTTGATTTAGTATTGAACCAGTTGAACCCATATGTCACATAAAAAAATATTTGATGACGTTTAAATATATTATTGGGTTTTGTTTTAGGTATTTTGGCCAACCTGTTTGACTTGGTAATGAACCAGTTTGAACCTATATATCATATAATGACTATTTAATGACATTCCAAATGTCACGAGACAACATTACATTAAAAATAAAGTGCCTTACAGTTCGTTGTAGTAGGAAATGTCATGAGACATTGTATCAAATTCCTATTGTGATGCTTTAAAGTAATTTTGTTATGATCTAAAATGTCATAAAAGGAGTAATTTGGTTACGCTAAGGATATTGTTGGGTTCTTGATGCAATTTATTTACAGTATTGCCACCAAGGGGACTTAGAAATTTCCACAGTATCTTAAGGTCATAAAGTTTAAGAAATGGACAATCATTTGTAAATAAATAGAATTGACTTCAACTTTTGTAAATATTGTATGGGAATAGATGTGATCCTCATAGGGAAGTAGCTACTTTCTTGCATATAAGTTGGGATAAGATTGGATGATAAACATAGGCTGGAGAATTCTTATGGCCCATAGATATGAATTTTTTTGACTAAATGCGACACAGTCTTGATGTAATCCTTGTTTAGCTTGCACAAACTCGGATCGAGAGAGAATTATAACTACAAAAGCAAAATCTCAATCTTAGACAGATTTACACCATTGCAATAAAATGGATAACGTCCAATATATAATTCGGTTTAAGGTAATTCTAATTGGATATAAAAGCTAATAGATAACTTATGTTCTTTGGATTTTCTGAAATTAGGAATAAAAGAGGGTGATATGGAACCGTGAAGTGGAGGTCATTACACAGATCTGAATCTGAAAAACTTATAGAATGTGTTCCCAAATTTGGTGTGCAGTATAGAAATGAAAAAGAGAAGTTATGAGTTTGGATTTGGGTTGGAAAGGATGATGTAGATGTAACAAAAATATCATAAAAATATAGGAAAAGATAGTGGATAGGTAGGGATAATAGTAACTCAAAGAAAGTACTCTTCTAGGTCCTTTGGTGGAGGTAGATTTACCAACTCTTCAAGGTTGATGGAGACGACACTTTAAGGTTGCTGGAGGTTCTTCAATTCTTCAAGATTGAAGATTGAAACTCATTTTGATTTCAGAAGAAGAACTCAACTTGGTTCACAAGAGTGCTTGAAGCAACAAGATAATATTTTATTCAAAATAGGGTGCCTTACAAGCAACATAGCTAGGCCTTTTATAGGCACCTAAAAGTGACTGCAACATCTCAACACTTGATCTTAATAATATACCAATGGTTGAGATTAAAAGAAAAAAAAAAAAAAAACTCAAAAGATAACATAAGGGACTGCACTTTGTCAAAAATGCTTCTAGCTTTCGTAGTCTTCAAAGAAGGCTCTCTTGGACTAATGTGAGCTTTGTAGTTTTCAAAGAAAACTCTTGGAAAAAATTAGTTGAAGAAACTTGGACCAAGAGAATCTTTGGGAGAAAGGCTACCACATCATCAAGCACTAAGGATGTGAAGAGTTTAAATCATCTTCTTTGCTTCCATATCATCTTGCCACTAAGGTAGTTGAAATAATCACCAAGGAGAATGCCACTTCATCTTCTATTATAAAGCTTTCCACATATCAAACCCTAAAATCTCCTACGATATCTCAGCCGTTGATTTCAATTTAGCTTTAATGACTGAAATTAAACATTTATATTGCATAATAAAGACTAAAAAAATATTAATAATGGGCTTGTTTTGCATTATGGGCCAAGTGGGCTTTGTGGGCTTGGGCCTTGATGTGGGTAGTACTATTGTTGAGTTTGGATGCAATTGGGCTGCATCAATTCTAGTCATATTAATTAAGATGCAGATCATTGCCAGATGCAACTTTATCTCATAGATAAATTATAGTGAACTTTAGTTTGTCGCTGATAATTAGCATGGATTGATTTCAGCATAAATTTTTCAATATGTAACATGTTTATTGTTGAAGTTATAAACCTTTTCAAATTATAGCTTTAATCCCCAGATAGGTTGTAGTGAGCATTGGTTTGTTGTCGAAAATTAGCATATGTTAAATTTTAGTATTAAGGTTATAGACAATTGAAAATTGTAATTTTATTCCATAGGGAGATTGTGACAAGATTTAGTTGTCATTGCATATTAGCTTTGGTCAATTTCAGCACAAAGTTTTCAGTACGTGAACATCTGATATTAAGGTTAGAGACTATTGTGAGTTGCAGCTTTATACCATATGCAGGTTGCAATAAGCTTCACTTTGTCGATGAAAACGAGTGCAAGTTAATTTAAGCATAAATATTTTAGTATGTCTCTTCTTTTATTGAATCTAATAATTGCAAACTTCAGGAGGATGGAAGTAACAGTGAGTGCGTATGGTCACAAAAAATAAAGTTTATTGAACTGTTTGTTCCATTTTTTTTTGTGGCCAAATGCCATAAAGATTAAAGGATGATATTAATTATATAAAGAAAACCCACCTCTCTCCAATTTCAAGAAATATTCCTTTGTGAATCATAATGATACTAGCAGCTCATCTTAATCTCGAGCTACATCAGATGAAGGTCATAATGACATTCCTAAATGGTAACTTTATGGTGGAGGTGTACATGAATCACACTAAAGTTTTTTTATTAAATGAAAAAATTCATTTGGTTGGCATACTTAAAAGATCCATACATGGATTGAAACATGTTTCTCGATAATGGTACTTCTTATTATATTGCATGAGACGAAACAGTTTCTGACACATAACCTTGACATGGAGAATGTGGGTGAAGTCTTCTACGTTTTAAGCATAGTTATTCAATGGAACAGATCTAAAATACCTTAGGGTTGTCCTAAAAGAATATATTGTCAAATTACTGAACTTTTCAGGATGAAGTACTAATCATCAAGTGTAGATCTAATAATTAAGGGTGACACACTTAGTCTAGAACAATGAGGAATGACTTAAAAATTTGGCTAATAACCCATATGCATTTCTTGTAGACAATTTAATACATGCATAGATCTGCACAAGACCTAGTATTGCTTTCACCTTGGAAGTGGAAATTATGGTGTGCTATTTGGTTGTCTCTCCGCTAGGGCTGTAACAGGGTCGGGTTGGGCCGGGCTTTTTAAAACCCTAGCCCAACCCTGAGTGCCCTTAGCTTGGCCCAGGCCCGCCCTGAACCTGACCTTGACGGGCCAAGCGCAGCCCAAGCCCGCCCTGATTGGCCCTGGCCTTGCAATAATTAAATTAAAATTACAAGACAAAGGATCTGAGAGAAGAGGCTTGAACCCAAGACCTTTTGGTACCTATTGGATTTTACACAATACAAATTGCCAAGTGCACTAAGTACTTGATAAACATATAATACCTTTTATTTTTTAATAAACAAAGAAATTTCTTCAGGGCCAAAATCAAGGTCGGGCTGACCCGAGGTCTCAACCCTGACCCGACCCTGACTCAGGGCCAGGAATTTCTGGCCCTAACCCGCCATCAGGGTCAGAAATCTTAGCCCAGGCCCTGTTCGGGCTCAGGGCGGGCCAGGACAGGTTTGGGCCGACAGGGCCAAACTTGCAGCCCTACTCTCCGCCATCATGGTTAAGGAATTTTATCACAAAACTGAATTAAAGGTTGTTCCGTATATTGATAAGTCATTATTGACATTTTGTGACAATACTACGGTAGTTTGCCTTTCTACCAGCATGTCCTCAATGAATTGACACATTGAGAATATTTCTAAAGAAGAGCTTGGATCATTGAGTGGAAATAGAATGTGTTGGCACTAAGGAAATGATTTCTAACCCTTCAATAAAAGGACCCAAAGTATTAATGGATTATGTAGGTCTTATAAAACTATGTAAATCATCATGTACCTAATGTTTAGTAAGACATTGCCATGTATAGTTAATGGTTCTAACCTTAAGTACCTTTCTGACTACAACTTTTTAACTAAAGGTTTTAAAAGAGTTGAGTTCCATTTTGAACTAGCTCCATCCCTTGCGTCACCCACTATTGCTAGAGTGCATTAAGTCTTCGAACCTTCACCTTCCGTCCGACTCGGAAATAGAACCCAGCCCCCCTTTTGATCCAAACATTTCTACAAGCAGGGGGAATCCAGAGCATTGCCTCCCTCCTATTTGAGCCCTGACAGAGAGACGAGCATGATAGCCCTAAAGTCCAGAGATACCAATAGTTGCTGACACGGGAGTTGAACAAACACCTAGGGCGCAACCCCACTTTTGTGTTCGTAATGAGGGAGAGATAGAATGGTGTTCTTCACAAGGGTACAAACACCTCTTCAGTTTTGGATGAAGAGGTTCTGAAAGAGTTGGAACTTCCCCTTGTGGATGAGGGTCTATCTTCTCAACAGAGGACACGAACTAGCAGTTTGACAAGCCGCTGATTCGGAACTCCAATGGATTTTTTCTAATATTTATTTGGTTTGCACAACTAAAACTGAAATGGAAGACAATTACAAGGGCAAAAGGCAATGAAGTTTAGACCCAGAATTGACGAAGGGGTTATAATTATAAAGTTTCTACATGAAAGATAGTGTTTCACATATTGGACATTTACTACCATGACATATGCTTAAAATTTTCATTTTGAACAAAAGATAGTCCATAAGATAGAACCTAAATGTTACAATATGGTCATACATCAATTTTGTAACTCAAGACATTACTTTAATTGTGATAATATGGGCCAAGTAGGAGAATATTGGCTGATGTGACCAAATCCATTGCAAAGGGTTCGTAGATGGGAATTATAACCTCCTATACCTTCCTTGATAGAAAGAAGTTTTAAAGGGCTTCGTGACAGAAGGGGTCATAGTCTCCATGTATGTTTTGCATAGAGTTCTATCGGATTATGCAACTCGAGTGAGAGAAAAAGAAGACTATTAACCCTCCATATATGAGTGAGTGTTGCTCACAATACTTTGCCAAAAGACAAAAGCCATGTTTGTGATTGTGGGTGAAGGTTGCATAGATGCTCGGGCTATTGGTATCTAACAAAGATAAGTTTTGGTAACTTCATATACATATCTAACAAAGCATGCCAACTTTCTTTCATTTTGGAAACTCTTTTTGTTCTCTCTTTCTCTCATCCACCATCCTTGCTTTTCATAGGGTAATCTACGAAAATTTTTTGCTGCTACACTTGCAGTAGGAATGTTCCTGCTACAAGGCTGACAGTCAAGGAAATGGAATAATTCACTTCTCCTTAGGGTTCATAAATACCCTTCTAAATTTTAGTATTTTCTAAAATACCCTTTAAGATTTCATTTCCTTGGCTGCCAGCCTTGTAGTAGGAACATTCTTGCCACAAGTGTAGCAGAAAAATTTCGTCTGTAATCTACCACCCTTTCATTTTCATAGGGGTAAAACTATTTTAAAAAAAATATGTAAGTGGTGAAGGAGGAGCATTGCTTTGAGTAGTTTTTGTTATTGGTGAAGCCTGATTTCTGTCCAGAAAGTGTAGTTGGGATCTTCAGAGGGCTGTTTCGACCTCAGATTGCCAAGGGCTGTGAGTTGTGTTGGACTCATCGAGATCTTCGAGACGGTATATTTGGGATATATGTTATGTTTTGGTCCGACCCTGTCCGGTTTGGCATTTTTGGGTCTAGGGGCATTTCTATACTTTCCCGGGTTAGGGCTTCTCTATATAATGTTTTTATCTCTAGGAGGACTAAAAGAGAGGTTTTGTAATATTTCCAAAAGATAGTGAAATCTGTTCTTTTGCTTGGCCGTGGATGTAGTTTCCCATCTTGGGATTGAACCACGTAAATCTCTGATGTTGTGTGTGTTTTCTGTTTTTTGTTTTCTTCTACAAATTGTCATTCTGGGTGTTGTTTTCTTTATAATTCTATGATACCCATCTTTATTTTGAATAATTTAATTAAATGATACATTAAAAAATAAATATGATAAATGAAAACTTTTTCTTTTGTTTTTGACTAATCCTGTAACTCTCCCAAAACTTTTTGATTACTTCTATGGAACTCTTTAGAGGAAACTAAGAAACCCTCCATGGCTCAATGCAAGATGGCCCCCCCTTCCTTCTCTCTCTCTCTCTCTCTCTCTCTCTCTCTCTCTCTCTCATATCCCAAATAATAATGTCATAATGTCCAACGTGACTTTGTCCGGAACAGGACGAAGAAAGAACGCACACAGCAGTGTTTTGTTGAATCCCACATGCCCATATCATCTCCATGAACCCTTCTGTCCAAAACTATGGAGTGGCAAGTGGGGACTACTTGTTGCCTATCAATTGTCCTTGTGGAACTACAGTTTCAAAGTTTAAATATATAGACAGAGACGCTTGATCCACTTTTAACCTATCTATCTATCCATCTATCTCCCACCTCAAAACCCTTCCATTCTCCATACGTATCCCATGTGATAGTGTGTGAGGGAGAGAAAGCAAAGTTTGCAGTGTTTTTTATTCTTCAGGACGGTGGTATGGATGGTGAGAGACATAAGTTTTAGAAAATGAAGACCACAGAAAGGCTAATTTTGTGCTGGAGAAGGGCCATGGCCTTCAATTCTGTACTGTTGCACTTTTTTCCCATCAAGCTCTGTAAGAAATGTTGTAGAACACAACAAAAAGTGAAAGAAACTAATATTGGCGTTTCTTCATTTTTCAAACTTCAAATCAAATTAAAGACAAAGACAAAGCAAAGCAAGTATTCTTCCCACCATCCCCACCTCCACCCCCACCTTCGGATAAGAGAGAAGAAAGTCACTATCTCATTACATTTTGTTATTTCCCATCATTTAATGATAGATTCTCTTAACTAATAATGTTAGAACTAAAAGGTTTTTCATCCAAAACTCTATATGAATCTCTAGAACACAACGATAAACAAACGAAAAGATATAAGAGTTGAGTACCTTGCACCTACGTATTTTGACGAATAACTATTACGAATCCACAATCGGAGACTCATCAAAAGTATTTCATAATGGGTCATATTTGCTCAATAATGCAACCAAGAGAAATCGATCCCTTGATCTCCTGGGGGGCAATGCGCGCACTCAATTGGCATGCCACAGACCAACCGACCTAACAGTTGGTTGCAGCCTATGTATTTAGATTGCCACTAATTTCTCATAAATTCGTGTTTGCTTTCTTGTTTTGGAAATTCTTTTAAGTGTTTTCTTCCCCGTCACTATGCCTAGTGAACTATAACACTTCACTACTTACCATATATAGGGTTTTCTATAAACAATAAGGCAACAAAAACATCACAAAACACCCATCCTGCCTAGGCAGGCAACATGAGCAATTGTGATTTAGCCACATAGAAGTAAAGTTGTAAATCGGTCCAGAACCGGATATTCTCTTCGGATCCGATTTGGTTTTAGGAAGAGTTGGTGTGATCTAGAACCGGATCGAGTCCCACTTGGGTTCTAAAAAGCGGTACCTGTTCTGTTCTGATTTCTATTCTATTTCATTATGTTATAATACTATACTATAATATAATAGTATTATAAAATCTAATACTATTAGTAATATATATAATGAGTGTATCTCTTTCATCTTCAAAACAAGGGATAATATAATGTTATAATATTATTCTATCCCGTCATTGCGGGGTCTAAAGAGGGTCATAATATACGCAGCCTTACCCCTGTTTTCACAAAAAAATTGTTTTCAAACTCGAACCCGTGGCCATTCGATCAAAATAGAAAAACCTTGACAATTGTACCAAGGCCCACGCCATGTCCAGTTGTAAATCATATTCTAAAATTATTGATGAACACTATTGACTCTTTCACTGACAAGTTTATAATTGGAAATGCTTTCTCCTTTCATGTCATCAGGCCCACTGAGACCGGGAGGTCAAGAAACAAAAAAATCAAAAGGTGTTCTATTGTACTGGGCGTTCTTAATTTCTTGACAGACAATGGTCAGCAAAGGAAGTGCCATTCACGGTATATAGTTGAAATGATTTCATAGAGTATGGACGCAATCTGAGAAGATGCTGATATGAGTTCCAAATAATGGTCTTGGGGACAAGACCCATTTTTAGGGGATTGTTACGTGGGATCCAGATCTTCTACAGCACGGGCAGCCCGTTCTGCTGTGCTGTGCAGATATAAGGCGGTTCACATTGATCGTCTTATGCCTGCCCGAGTGCCTTACCCGAACAGGGGTAAAGTGGTCATTGTGTATGATCTTGTGTCTGTGCAGCACAAGCAGGACAGGACAACGCACCATAGAAGATCTGTGTTGTTGTTACATGTATGAGGTGGAGTTAGAGCAAGATTATGTAACTCATGTGGTTAGTTAATAGGAGTTATTGTAAGAGTGGAAAGACTTACTTTATGAGTTATTATTAGTAGTTTATGAGGTTATCTAAATTATAAATAGTGTGAACGTGGGTAGTAAGGTGGAATGATAAGTATGACTTTGAATGATAAAAGAAATCTTAAAATTTCTCTTTTGGAGAAGGATGACACTTCCTCAATAAAGCCAATGGCAACAAGCTTAGTCCGTAAAGCTATTTTCCCTATTTTATCTCATTTCTCCCTACTCTATTTTCTCACCTTTTAATCTTATCTCCTCCCTCTCCCATGCATGCATCAGATAGAATAACCAAATATGAATTCGAAAAAAAGAATAATACGTATCCATGTATTATGACAATGAGTTGCCATTGTATTAAGTGATGTAAAAAAGACGAGTGTTGGATATAAGACAAAATATAATTATGAGATTAAAATTTTCAGTACAAAAAATACACCAATCCGTTATGTTGACAAGCTCAACGTAAACATTCAACCGTGGTCACTAAAAAAGTAACTAGTGAAGGGTTGAAGGACGTTGGAACAGATTAAGCTTAGGTTTGAAGGAGCTCAAGTCTACACAATTAATAACGAGAGGCCTGCAGAAAAGATGGAACTCTCTCTCTCTCTCTCTCTCACAGGGATTCTTCGTATGGATTAAAAATATTCTAGCATAGGATATTACCCACGTCCACGGCAATGTTCCTCATCCAATCTCTTAGAGATCTCCTTGATCGTAAGGTGATAGGGGTAATTATTGGGTAAGAATAGAGGTAGACTCCATCAAGCAACCTAAATCAAAGATGTGAGGGATTTGAACTCTTTTAGTGGGCCTCTATCACATCTTCTAGGGTCTTTGGAAGGGTTCAAGCAAGTTTCTTAGTTGGCAAAGGCAAGATAAGGCTAATGCACAAGCTAAAATACACGGACTCAAGACACCTTACTTGTACATATTCCCAAAATCCGATGTCGGATGGAAATATTCCGGCAAGCACTGAAGT
Organism: Telopea speciosissima; assembly: GCF_018873765.1. Classification (NCBI taxonomy): domain Eukaryota; kingdom Viridiplantae; phylum Streptophyta; class Magnoliopsida; order Proteales; family Proteaceae; genus Telopea; species Telopea speciosissima. Next base: position 58,797,766 of record NC_057919.1, on the reverse strand, counting down.
TTGACAGGCATCGACGGTGCCAGTGAATTCTCATTGGGTGCCAGCCCGGGCCAACTTATTTGACTGGCCTGAGACTGGCCATGGGGTTTGGACCGAACTCTAGTATGACCCTAAACCAAAGTCAGGCCTTATTTTTAGGTTTGAGCCAGGTCTCACCTATTTGATAAAGTTATTATACAATTATTTGTTAAAACTCATTTTCAACCATTTTAATCCCATAGGTCATCCTAAAGATTTGGAACATTGTTGGGAGAATAAGGAACTTCCAGAGCTATAAATAATGGGTCCCACAATATTTCAGAATATCTTGACTCATTATTTCATAATCTCTTCCGAATGACAATATGATGTGTCTACAGAATATCTCTCTTTCACCAAGATTATGAAGCATATATAAGATTTACTATTTTATCTATTTCCTATCTTTCAGGCCTATTGCTGATGGCAATGCCGAAGGTGATAGGTCGGATCTTCGATAAAGGCTGCTTGATAGTTTTCCACACTTCTACTTTGTAACTTCTTTTTATTATCAATACATACTTTACTGATCTTTAGCCAAAAAAAAACTATTAACAAAGGAGAGGAAATAATATCAACTTCTCATCTGCCAAGAGAGAAGGTAAGTTTTGAGGTGTCACTACTAGCTAACTCCTTTGAATGGAAGGTCTATTCCACTTGTCCCTCCCATGGAAACTCTCACATGCAGCTCAGTTGGTAGTTCAAAAGGGCTCCACATTGTCATAGTCATATCACCCTCAAAGTTCAGGACTTCACAGGCTTTGTCAAAATGGACTCTTCCCTTGTCATCTTCAAACTTGAAAAAGAGAAATTAAGAAAGAACTGAATATGGTCTGAAGGGAAAAATCTCAATTCATCAGAAGCCTAAGAATAGCCGGCATGCATGTACTGAGGAATCTGATACGTGGTCATTCTAATATCATTCATTCCCATCTCATTATAATTTGGAAACATCATCTTTACCAATTAAGCAATATCTGTCTTAATTGCTCCTTGTCAGGTGAATCCATCACCATATATTGAAAAGTACTCCACTCTTGTAGGATTGGAGAGCCAAGTTTAACTGTAAAAAAATAGCTGATTGAGACCAAACTTGCCCAAGTGATCTCTGTATTAAATACACTGCCTTAGTCCCTCATTATAAGCAAAGGGCACAACTAAGGGTGTTAATCGGTTTGGTTTTGGTTATTCGATTCGGTTGCGGTGCGGTATATATTTTGAAAAGGTGAAATTAAAATCGAACCGAATAAGAATCAGTCACAATCAGAATTGTTTTGTATATATTCGACTCAGTTTTATTGGTTTCTATTTAGTTTTCGTTATTCAATTTATAATCGGTTTACATACGATTTGTGTAGTATCGGTTTTGGAAAACAATAATGAAGACAACCTCGGTTTTCAAAGCCTTTATATCCTCGTGTTTCTCCAGTCTCTCCCGGTCTCCCTCACTCATCATATTTTCCATGTCTATATGATTAAAAAAATAAAACAACTTCCCATCTTCACTCGTCATTTTCCTTTCATATTCTTGTTTTTCCATTTTATTTTTCTTCTTCACTCTAATATGATAAACAAATTATTTATTCTATTAGATTCCATTTTGACACCCTTAGTACTGCCTTTAATATAATGGTTTATAAATTAAATGAAAACACACATTTTTAATGGCCGCTTTAAGGATATCTAAATTGAAGTTTTTTTTTTTAAATGCCACTCAAAGTGTATTTTTTAAATTGAAAACAAAAATGTGGGTGAGTCTTTGTCTCATCCACCAAAATACAATATCATCGGCAAAAAGTATACATCAAGGGACCTCATCTTGTATGTCTCTGGTTAAATCATCCATAATAAGCGCAAACAAATAAGGGTTTAAAGTTAATCCTTAATGTAACCCAGTTGTAATTGAGAATTTACTACCTTGACCCTACACAGTTCTTACACTTATCATTGTCCCCATCATATATATCTTTAATTATGTCCACATATTTACCTGAAATATTTTTGTTCTCTAGTACTTGCCCGACTAACTCTCTAGGGACTCTATCATAAGCTTTTTCTAGGTCAATAAAAAATCATACGGAGATCTTTCTTACAATCTCTTAATCTTTTCATGAGTCTCCTAAGTAAATAAATAACTTTGTCATGAATCTTCTTGGCATAAAACCAATTATCCCAAATTGATTTTATGCCATCAAATGTAGATGAATATAAAATATCAAATGATATCTTGTGTAATAACTATTTCATCTACTCATTTTAAAACGAAACTGTACCAATTAGATGCTTACATGGTCCTCTATCACATGGACTACATGGACTATATATAATGTCTTGTGGTAAATGGTGAAGCGTTATACTTCACCAAACATTGTGACGGTAAAGAAAACTCAACTCTTTAAAACACAATTTACCAAAGTTGAGTTTTCAACCTTTTTAAAAAGCTTTACATTTTGACTTTCGTTGTGTCTCTATTAACAAATTATTGGTTGTCATTTTTTTATTTTTTATTTTTGATGAAAGTGTAATCACACAAACCACACATCAATCCCAAAAGGTTAACCGACAAATTATTGGTTGTCTTCTTTCTTTTCTTTTCTTTTCTTTTTGGTAATATATACATGATTCATCCACAGTAGAATTAAATTTTGTGTTTGCCCTTGCAATGAACTAATGACAAAATCTATTTTAAATGTAATCAAAATCGTGGATTGAGAATTTGTATTCTTCTTTGATTGTTCCTTGTTTTATTTTCAAAAGATCTTAAAGTCAAGGGTAAAAAAAATTAGGTCAACGATACAAAAAAAATTAGAACCGCTGGTGTGCAAATACCTCTATGTCTATCTCTCTCCTCCTCATATGAGATGAATGACATTGCTGCCCTCCAATATACGATACCATTTTGTTGCACCTCATTGGTGAACTCCTCTATGCCACATGCTCAAAAAATCATCTTCCAAAAAATTTATTAAAATAATTTAAAAGACTTACCACTAAGTCTCATTGTTTTATAGGTTTTTCAAATACATATGTGAAATAATATAATGGGAAAAAGAACTTTGTCTGGGAGTGGCAAATGAAAAGACACATATGCCCCCTGGTTTTGAGGAGGGGAGAGAAAGACACATGGGAGTGCTGGCGTAGGCCACACTCCCACTCCCAGACAGAAAACTACTTCTCACAATTTCACGTTAATTCAAGAATAAATTCTTTGGGCCATTGTTCTCTGTGCCGCAGTGCAGCCTGCGCCCAGGCACATGGGCGTGGGTGCAATGACCACCCTGCCCCCCTGCACAGGCTGCCCATGTGCCTGAGCGTAAGCTGCATTGCGGCACAGAGAACATTCTCCCAAATTCTTTATAATAAAAAAAGGAAAAGGCGATAAAAGAATGAAAATTTTCTCCTCTCAGGGTTTTAGTAATCTGTATCGATCTCGACCGATACCGTATCCATTTGAATCGATCATATTTTCTTCAAAAACCTTGAATTTTTTTTTTTACATTTTTATCTTTATTCGACTGATCCATAAATACAGAATCGATCAGAAATCGGTATGTCTCCACAAATACTGATACGAATAGGTCAATGCGGCCGATCGGATACCATTCCTCAAACCATGCTTAGGTCATCATGTGTCATACTTACCATAATTTTGAGAGGGGTTGGATTTAACTGAGACAAATGTTTCAAGGAGATGAAAACACCCTACACTCCTCTTTTCAACCATGCGAGCCTGGTACAACGTTGTCGCCTTACGCCGACTGTCCACATTCCTCTTCACTTTCTGATATCTTGGGTGGGTCATGATTTTACTTTATGGAAGAATGTTCTCTGTGCAAGGGTGCAGGCTGCGCCCAGACACATGGGGGCGGCACAATGTCCACCCTACCCCCTGAGTGACAGGCCCATGTGTCTGGGCGCAGCCTGTGCGGCACAGAGAACACGAGCCTTTACTTTATATATCTAAAATATCCACACACTATAAAATTCTTCCAATCAAACTCTTTTTTCTTTCCAAACGACTTCATGCTTTTATCCAACTTAAGCCATTCTCACCTCTAAAATAAAATGTAGAAAAGCAGTGCGAAAAAATTGCATAATTCATAGGATTGAATTAGGGCCCCACATCCAATGGTGAATGACTTCATGTTTTTATCCTCTTTTCTTTTCTTTTACTTTTATTTTTCTTTTTTCATTTTTCATTTTTCATTTTTCATTTTTCATTTTTCATTTTTCATTTCTCATTTTTTTTCTTTTTTGTCTCATTTCTTCATTTCTATTCTTCATCCTTCTTACTTTCATTTCCTTGTGTGGATCTCAATTTTTCCTACTTTGTTTTAAAAGGATCCATGTAGCCGATCCCATTTAATTGGGATAAGACTGAGTTATTGTTGTTGTTATATCCAATGGTGGGTGAAATGACTGCCCTAACCCCAAGATGCCAGCACGTGCACGTGGCCCCTATGCTCTCCATCGAATTCTTTTTCATTAGAGATTGAATTTGTTAATTTATGTTAACATTTTGTGTGTAATTGTTGCCCTAGGTATGCCCTTCAAGTGGTCACAATTGGGATCAAAATTGGACATTTGTTCTTATGGTTGTCACACTATATATTCTAGCAATGTGATTGCAGAGTATAAGTGTTAATATGCATATGATATGTGGTGTACCAAATGTTGATGCCTACATTAGGTATATATCGGTGCACTCGATGTACAGTGTTCCAATGTAATGGAAGAAATAGCTACATTTCTTGAGAGTTAATTGACTGTGATTGGATGGAAATCCAAAGTTGAGAGAAAATAACAAAAGGAGAGAGAGACGTAGTCTCTTCTACATTAGAGTTTGTCCATTGAAAGAGCTTCTTCCAATGGATGGTGATGGGTACAAGTGTTGGATTCAACATGTTGTTTTGTTGATGACAACTACTTTTAACACATGTGAGGAGACATTCTTAAGGATGTCAATCGGTATGGTATCGGGAATCCGGTACAGTTTCAGTTCAGTATAGACGACAAAAAGTAAATACCAAAATCGAACGTACCATATCGAATGCAAACTTCATTTTCAATATCAATACCGTATCGACTCAGTATGATTTTTATTCGGCAAGAAATACGATTTCTTATTGAAACTATCATCAGTTGTGTGTGGTCATGACAGCCTAGTATGAAATATGGTTATATGTTTTTGATCTTCACTACTTCCCTCACTTCATTTGTGATAGTCCATTAGTAGTCCCTACCTCCCTCAGATGCGTATTAGCGTGGCTCGCTACAATGCCTCTATCTCCTATTGTAGACTGATAGGTCCACTATTGCCTATCTGCCCGCAGAGGTACCCAAACTCGTCACCCTCTGACAGGCAACCGGAAAACATAATAAGTCAATAACACATATAACCTCGGTTCAGTAAATATCAAACAACTTTGGCTTAGAAACCGATACCATACCGAACTGGAAAAGATTTCATTTTCCCATATCGAAACCGTACCGATTCGGTTTCGATTCCAAATTGACACCCTTTAGGCATTCTCAAAAGTCAAATTTTGATTTGTCTTCTGCATTACCAACAACTATAAGTTTATCCATAGTCAGGTCAGCTTTACTCAATAAGCACTAGTAGGAGCTGATCCAACTAGCTTTTTTACTAGAATAGTAGAAAATTAGGTGAAACACAAACATGAAACACCCCAAGCCTTTCAGTTGAATTTTGAAGGTAGGAAACAATGCTATCAATATCCACCTTTGGGCTTTGAGAGAGAAGGCTTCACTAGTAGCACATAAAAAATGCACAACACACACACAAAGAGAGAGAGAGAGAGAGAGAGAGAGAGAGAGAGAGAGAGAGAGAGAGAGAGAGAGAGAGAAATGCTCCCCTATAAAGTAACTCTGTTTCATTCCAAGGGAGAAAAACAGTTTGGCTGACTCTCTTGTCAGGAGGGCCCGTCCTTAACGCGTATGACTGACTGGCCAACTTGCATTCCATGACTTCTAAGAAGCTTGTAACTCAAAATCCATATGTACCACAAGTCCTTATCAGTAAAGCTTGATTTAACGAAAAAAAAAAAAGTTCTGATTTTACCATTGTACACTAAATTGGGTAGCATTCACTCCCACATTCAAAAGCTACCTCTCCTTACAATACCAAAATACCATAATCTCTCCTTCTTTTCAACCTCATCCATTCCACAGAATTTTCTTCTATCATAAGAACCAGAGAGAGAGAGAGAGAGAGAGACAGAGACCAAGAAAAGAGAAGTAAAGGAAACAATGATTTCTTTCAGTGATCTATACTGTGTCTTAACTGCAGTTGTCCCTCTCTATGTCACTATGTTCTTGGCATATTTCTCAGTGAAATGGTGGACGATCTTCACACCTGACCAATGTGCTGGGATCAACAGGTTTGTCGCCATCTTTGCTGTCCCACTTCTCTCATTCGAATTCATTTCTCGAATAAACCCATACAAGATGGATCTTCTCTTCATTGCTGCTGATGCAGTCTCAAAACTTCTAATCCTCTTTGTGTTGTTCTCTTGGGCTAAATTCTCTAAAAGAGGAAGTCTTGATTGGGCCATCACCTTATTCTCACTCTCAACTCTTCCAAACACCCTTGTTATGGGTATCCCATTACTCAAATCCATGTATGGAGATGACAAAGAAAGTCTAATGATTCAAGCTGTGGTTCTACAATGTGTAGTTTGGTATACTTTGATGTTGTTCTTGTTTGAGTATAGAGCAGCAAGGAATATTCTGATACAGCAAAAGTACTTCAATGGTACCAATGGAATTATTAACACTGAAAGAAATATGGACAACCATGGAGGAATTCAAAAGCTTGGAGGTGGCAGTGTTGGTGGTGAAGATGAGGTTGTCCATGTTATTGTAACTACGCCGCCTTTGGGTTCAGGAACATCAGATTCTGATTCACATTCATTTCAGAATTTCAATAAGGTGGCGCCGGATTCCAAAGGGTTCAACCCCATAGTTACTGCAGCAGCAGCCGAAGAAGACGGTAAAGAGTTCCACCTATTCATTTGGAGATGCAGGTGTTGCAATTCTGAAGGCAAGAATAGGGGAGATGAGCTTAGTTAATGAGTTTTAGATCTAATGGGTTTTTTTTTTTTTTTTTTTTTTTGTTTTAAATTGGTTTTGAGTTTCTGAAATGGGTATTCTGGATCAATAAACAGGTGTTTGTGAGCAGTCAGTACAAGCTTGCCACAAAGAAGAAGAGAACAAAACAAAAAAAATTGATGGAGAGGAAGTGGGTACTCCAGAAGCAATAAAGGTTACTGAATATTCTTCTTCCATCTCCTCAGAGATGCTGAAGCAGATCCTTAAAATAGTCTGGTTTAAGCTTGTCAAAAACCCAAACTCTTATGCAAGCATACTTGGTCTGAGCTGGGCTCTTGCTTCTTGCAGGTAATTAGAATTTTGGGGGAGAAAATCTTTTTTTTAATTTTTTATTTCACTACTGTTGAAATCTCTCAATCTATTTCTGACCATCCTTCAACTTATCCTTTTGTTGTAGGTGGGGCATTAAGAAACCCCAAATTCTTGAAAATTCAGTCACAATCTTGTCAAATGCAGGACTTGGAATGGCCATGTTTAGCCTAGGTAAAAGTCTAACAAAAAAAATTTTCTTTTTGGATACTTTTAGCATGAAAATTTTGAATAAAATGGCTTCAATCATTTTCTCAACCTTCAGGTCTATTCATGGCATTGCAACCTAAGATCATAGCTTGTGGGAATAGATTAGCAGCTTATGGAATGCTTGTGAGGTTTGTTGCTGGACCTGCTGTAATGGCAGTTGCTTCAATTGGGGTTGGACTTAGAGGCACAATTCTAAGAGTCTCCATTGTTCAAGTGAGTCTCAATTAATTAAGCATCAAACAAACCCATATAGAAATCACATTTTATTTTTTAGCTTACAATGGTTTCCTTTGATTTCACAGGCTGCCCTACCACAGGGAATAGTCCCTTTCGTTTTCGCAAGGGAATATAATCTTCACCCTGATATGTTAAGCACCGCGTAAGTCCTAGCTGCTTCAACTCTGAATCTTTGCTTTCAAGAAACCAGTGGGTTCATACTGATTTCATTCTCTTGGTACTGAATTGAGATATGGAATAAATCTTTACATTACTTCATTTTTTATGTATTAATGTATTATGTTCTTTATAATTTTTCAGGGTAATCTTTGGAATGATTGTTTCCCTACCCGTCACAGTACTGTACTACATCTTACTAGGCCTCTAAGCGACTACCACAAAAAGGCCAAAAATTGCAACCATGAGGACTGCAACAGCTCAACTAAGAAGCAAAAGAAACAGAGTCATTTAGGCTTCACTATCAGGAGTATTGCAAGACTACTAATCCTAAATTCTAGCTTGGTTTTGGCTACTTGGACAAGGGATAGTTGGTCACAATCTGTAAAGGGGTTCTCATAAAAAAGAGAAAAAAAAATCTATAGGCATATTAATAAATGTAATAGACTATATATATGACTTCCTTAGTTCCTTAATTTGGAGTAGATAGGTAGAACAAGCAAGTTTTCAACCTAATATCTTGATAGGTAAATCTATTTTAAATTGATTTTGATGGGCAGAGAAAAATAAATTGAATGATTTGTTGGTTACAGGTATTTTGAAACCCTAAATAGGAGACAATCATCTAATGGACATTAAAGCTTCTGGAAATTGATAGTAATGTTTCAAATTTTTTTTTTTTGAGGGGTAGAGGACATGTAGGGTTCTTTCTTCATGGGCATGTTTGATTAACAGTGTTAATTGGAGGACCCAATGGAAACATCCTCTTTATTGTTTGTTCTTTAGATTTAAAGAAGTAAACAGGCACATGTGATGCATGGCAAGAGACAAAAAAAAATTAAGGGAAGAGTTCCTCTGCAAGAAATTTCCATGAAGTAATCCATTTCTTTACAATAATATTCATATGAATCAGAAATCTTTCAAGGAGATCTCTGTCGGCATCAAACTTAATATCCATATTTTCAATTTCAAATCTTCCCACAACAAATGTTGTATGTAGTCTTGATCAAAACAAGCTTTTTCAATTCAGGTTGTTTGTAAATCCATCTCTTTCATGGTTAGCAATTAGTACTTCCAATCAAGAATATGTCGATCGTCTTCGATTTCAATTGAGACAACATTCAATTTACGTTTTAACATGATTTCTCATAGCAAGATTAAGGACATGGAATATTGGAGTATGATACACACTAGAATAGGTAAAGGGTCTTCTGACTCTTGAGGATCTTCTTAATCATGTTTGTTCTTTCTCATTATCTTCAGGTTGAACAATAGACTCAACAACAATTTCATTTTCTGGAGGTACTACTGGTACATGAGATGATGACCCTTCATAAACAATAGGTAAAGGAATGAATCATTCGTTTCCATGTGTGGGAGTAGGAACATGAACGGGTTGTTCATCAACTTGAATATTTTGTACTCCTACCATCCCCTATGAAGTTGGCATTCTTAGATTCCATAATGGTAGGGGAGTGAGGGACAATAAAACTTGTAACTATACCTCTCTAGATAGCCAATGAAAAATCCACTGGCAATTCTGAGGTCCAACTTCCTTTCTTGTGGATTGTAAACCCTAACTTTGGCTAGATAGCCCAGAGGTGTGTATGTCTTTAAATAGGGTTTCATCATTTCCGTAGCTCAAAGGGAGTCTTTGGAACTGATTTTGATGGTACACATTTAATACATACTGGAGTTAGTGATCATACTCCTAACCATTTTCATAAATATTTGATTCTTCTTTCAGCAACGTCATTTTGGTCCAGAGACCTAGGTGTGGTATTTGGGGTACAATACCTTACTTTGTAAGGTAGCGGGCAAATGGACCTAGTCTCTATCCAGATTCATTATACCTTTCATTATTCACCGCCTCTATCTGATATTACTATATTAATAACATTACCGGTTTATACGTCTACTTTATAGTTCTTGAAGACGTCAAATTTTCCATCCTTATGAGCTATTAAGGTAGAGATACATACATCTAGTATGGTCATCATTGGATGATATAAAATATCTTTGAAACATTCAGGCAAGGTGTGCTAAATATTTCATATATATTCGTATGTATGATCTCAAGTGTCTTAGTGCTTCTTCTGGCACTCTTCTTGGTCTTGTTGGTCTGTTTTCCCTTAATACAATCTTGTTTGTCAATTTACCCTTAATGTAGTCCACACAAGAACCAAAGTCAGTGAAGTCTACAATCTCAAGGACTCCATTATTCACAAACATTTTGAGTCTATCTACAAAGATGGGGACTTAATCTCTAGTGTCATAGTTTGGAAGATTTTTCATCCTTATGGTGAACGTGCAGAGCTTCCCTGGTTTGTTTTTTAGCAGGTTGGGATATGACAGCGACTTCATTCACAATAGTCGCAGTGATAGTGTGCCAAACCTATGGGTGATTTGGAAACATGGCTTATCCAAGCCTACTTTAGTGATGGAGTCTGAGCAACAGGTCACAGTAAAGGTGGATTGGGGATAGAGAGGTGCTCTCTTTACCTTTGTTCATGCAAAGTGTCTCAGGGCTCTTCGAAGGGATCTGTGGACTGATTTGTGTTCGGTGGCGTCCTTGGATTCTTCTCCCTGGCTTGTTGCAGGGGACTTCAATGCAACTTTGGAGTTCTACTGAGAAAAAAGGGCCAGGTTCCTTTAGCTTGGGCTCGGCGGTAGAATTTGGGGCTATGGTGGATGCGTGTTCTTTGATGATGGTGCCGTCTCAGGGTCGCAAATTTACTTGGTCAAATAACAGGAAGAATGGGCATGTTGTTGCAGTTCTGGATAGAAGCTTCTGCAATGAAGCTTGGCTCTCAGCTTTTGGAAACTGTTCACAGAGGGTCCTTACAAGCCCTGTGTCAGATGATGCACCTATTTTGGTGGTGACTGAATCGATTGCAAGACTGCCTAATGCCCCCTTCAGATTCCAACGTTTTTGGTTGGAGAACCCTGGTTTCATTCATGTGGTGGCGGAGTCCTGGAAGGATTGGATTTCAGGTAATTCTGTTTTTGTGTTGGCTCAAAAATTGAGAAGACTGAAAACTACTCTGAAAGATTGGGCAAAGGAAAATTACCCAAACTTCGATACTCAGATTGCGAAAAGTGAACTGAAGGCGGTTCAGGAGGAGATCGAGCTGTCAGGGATGTCCGACCAGTTGTTTGAGAGCGAGATGGAGGCAAAAAAAGCTTACAACAGTGCGACTGAGAACTTTGAAAAATTATGGGCTGAGAAATCTAGATTGAAGAGGAGGTCTTTTGGGGATAGATGCAGTAAGTTCTTCCATTTATCTACTAAAATGAGAAGGGTGAAAAATGTCATTCGTTGTTTGAAGACAGCAGGTGGGGAAGTACTTGTTGGCCAAGAGCTGATTAAAAAATACGTGGAGGATTATTATGAAAATGTCCACAAGGCTGTGGCAGTTTCTGAGCATGAGGAAATTCTAAACTGCATTCCTCGGGTTCTGGAGGAGGTGGACATCTTTAGATTGGAGTCGATTCCCTGCGACTCAGAAATCAGAGCAGTGGTGTGGGCTCTGGACCCGGACAGTGCACCGGGGCCTGACGGTTTCCCTGGTGCTTTTTTTAGAGCTTGCTGGGAGGTGATAGGTGCGGATGTGTGCAGTGCATCCAGATATTTTTTCTCCTCAGGTCTTATCCCTGTAGGGATAAATAATTATTTTATTGCCCTTATTCCTAAAGTGGAGGGTGTAGCTTCCCTTGAGAAATTCAGGCCTCTGTGCATGGGGAATTTTTTCTATAAGATCTTATCTATGGTGATGGCTCGTAGACTTGAACTGGTCCTCCCTAGATTAATCTCGGATGAGCAGGGTGCTTTTCAGAAAGGGAAAGTCATCCAAGATAATATTTCGATTGCTTCGGAGCTTGCAAACTTGCTGGCGGCTGCCACAAGAGGAGGTGGTTTGGGGTCGAAAATCGACATCCATAAGGCGTATGATACTCTCTCGTGGGATTTTATGTTTTCAGTACTGCTCAGATTTGGGTTCTCGGGTCGGTGGATCCAATGGCTCAAAAGCTTACTCAGCTCTACGAGAATTTCGGTGTTAGTGAATGGAGGCCCTGTTGGATTCTTTGGTGTCGAACGGGGTTTGAGTCAAGGGGATCCAATTTCTCCTTTTCTATTTATTGTTGCAGAGGAGGTTCTGTGTGCAGGGGGTTGACTAAGTTTCTCGATGGTAAGAAAATTCTCCCCCTTAATGTTCCTCGGGGTATTCGCACCCCAAGGCACTGCTTGTTTGCAGATGATAAATTTATATTTACTAATGCTTCTATTCAATATGTCAGGAATCTTAAAGCTTTCCTTAACCAGTGCCAGGAGTTTTCAGGGCAAAGGATAAACTTGGATAAGAGCAAGCTTTTTACTAGGATCCATTCCCACGAGAAGACGTCAAGCTATTGTGGAAGAGTTGCAAATCCCGATTTGCAAATTCCCAACCAGATACCTTGGACTTGAGATTTCTAAAGGTCGAGTGCAAAAAGAGATGCTACTACCTGTGATGGACAGAGTTAGGTCCAAGCTTACAGGTTGGAAAGGGAAGTTGTTATCTATGGTTGGTCGCGTGGAGTTAGTGAAGACTGTGATTTCTAGCATGCCGATCCATAGTTTTTCTGTGTACTGGTGGCCCAGCTCTCTCCTTGGAATCCTTGAAAGATGGATGAGAAACTTTATCTGGACTGGCGACCCTGAATCTTCTAAATCCATCACGGTTGGGTGGGATAATCTGTGTAAACCAAAGGAGGAGGGAGATCTAGGGATCAGGCGGCTGAGGGACGTCAATAAAGCCTTGCTCTGTAAGCTCACCTGGAAGGTCAGAAATGAGGAGACGGTTTCTTCTTCTTTCCTGTGCCATCGGTTCGTTAACAAATGGGGGAAGGCTCGGCCTGGTTATACTGCTTCGTCTATTTGGCCGGGGATCAGAAGAATGTGGAAATTTGTGACGGATAATGAACGATGGATCTTAGGGAATGGGGAAAAAATAAATTTTTGGAAGGATAGATGGTGGGGTCCGGATTCTATTTTGAAATTAACTGAGCTGAATGAGAATTTCTTCGACAAAGATACGACGAAAGTGCATGAACTTTTAGAAGAAAGGAGGTGGAAGTTGCCTCAAGTTTCTTCAATGGCCTTGTCTGAAGCTTTCCAGGTGATTGAAACTTTGCAGATCCCAAATTGCAGAGTGGAGGATACAGTTCGGTGGCGGTGCTCGATGTCAGGTGATTTTTCTGTGGCTTCAGCTTGGGAGGAGATTAGAAGAAAGATGTTGATTGCCCCCTGGGCTAGCATTGTTTGGCACAAAAATCTGCTTCCTCGCCATTCTACTCTTGGTTGGAGATTAGCGCATGGGAAGATGCCTACGGATGTGGAAGTGCAAAAAAGGGGGTGTTTGCGTAGTTTCTAGGTGCTCCCTGTGCAGAAAAGAGTGTGAGTTGACAGCCCATTTGTTCCTCACTTGTGAATTTAGCGCTGCAGTTTGGAATACCTTTGCTGATTGGTTTGGCTTTATTTGGGGGCGCCCCTCTAGCATCCTTGATTTTTTTGAGTAGTGGAAAGGAAAACTTAGAGCATCTAATCTAAGAGACCTGTGGGCAGCAGGTGCTATTGTTGTGTGTGCAACTCTGTGGGAAGAGAGAAATAAAAGGGACCATGAGGGGACTCATTGGAGCATGAAGCAAGTCCTGGAATGCGTGAAAGGGGAGCTGCAAGAGTGCAAGTTTGTGATTAGAGGGGTCAAGAGCGTTCAAGATCTGAGGTGTGTCAAAACTATTGGTTTGGTTTCTTCTAGTGACACAGGTAGGGGGATCTTGGAAGTGTTTTGGTGTAAGCCGGATCCAAACTGGGTCAAGCTCAACATTGATGGCAGTTCATTGGGCAACCTTGGCAGGGCTGGGGCGGGGGCGTGTTTCGCAACCACCAAGCCTAAGTGGTGTTCTCGTATGGAAAATACCTGGGCATTTCCAATAGCTTCGAAGCTGAAATTGAAGCTCTGATGGAGGGGCTCTTTGTTGCTAGGGAGAGTGGGTTCAGAGAAATTTGGATCGAATCGGATTCGGTGGCTTTGGTTCTCTCTATTCAGAAATCTGATAATCCCTAGTTTGCTCTCCAAAGGTGGCAGGTGATTAAACTGTTCCTTGACTCCTGCAAATGGAAAATTATGGATTATTTCAGAGAAGCGAAGCATATTGCGGACTACTTGGCTAAGCAAGCGGCAAAAACGGGCACATCCCTGAATAGCCATACCTTCCCTAGCCATATTAATGAGCTGCTGGGCTGTGATGCTATGGGTTTGCCTAGCTACAGATTTTTATAGGGCTAGGTAGAGTGATCGCCTCTGCTTGGTTGGTTTCTTTATAGCTGTTTCCTTCGTTGTAAGGGGCTACGCCCTTTTCCTTGGTTTGTTTTCCTTTTTTCTTTCTATTTCCTTAATGCAATGACCCTTTAGCGGAAAAAAAATTGTTCCTTTAGTATCAATACTACTAGATGAAGTAACTAGAACCAACTAAATATTGCTTCTATACAAATTAATTATTAAACCATCAAAATTATACACAAATCCTTCGGGTGTTTATCTCGAAACAGAGAGAAGGTTCTTGGAAAAAGATGAAATATAAAATCATCTCTCGAAGTCCAGTACAAAACCAGACTACAAGATCATCCTATAAACCCCAACCGCCTCTACTTGAGATTGCACCCAATTACTAGAGTAGATGCTCCTCTCATTTCCTTTGGCGGTCTTGACTCTTGCCTACAAAAATCTAAGCATGGAATTGGAAACATGGGTTGTAAAACTAAAGTCAATCCATTAATTATTGTGATAAGTATTTACCAAATTAGACTTAAACAAACGTAGGGCATACTTTTCTTTTCTAATCATCGTTTAAACCGTAGGCAATCCTTCTTGATGTGTTCCTTCTGTATGTAGATGAAGCATTTGTAATCCTTAGTGTGAGAAAAGGTAAAATCAAATGGAATGATGTTTTGAATCTCAATGACACAAAGTCTCTACCTAGATTAGGGTCTACGACCCATAAATAAAAAATATTAGGAAAAATTTTGTGGACACCCCAAACTTTGGCAAACTATCTTAGACACCCCTTACTTTATGACTTTTTTTCAACTTAGTCCACTCCATTAGGCGTGTGCAGTTAAGTGGTTGTTAATTATTTTATAATGGCAAAATCACCCTTCTAAAAGGGTGAACTTACTGTTAACAAAACAGGTTTGGGGAATAATGCTTGAGTGAATCAATATGATCCCTCAAGCTCTTTATTTATAATAAAGAGAAACAAATTACATGGACATGTATGCCCTTACATAGCCGACATAGGCTGAACAGAAAAAAGGAAGAAAATAAGTGGATGAAAGATCCAGAATACCCCCACTGTATTCTGGCCCATATATACATTCTAACACTCTCCCTCAGGTTGGTGCGTAGATATCACACATGTCCAACTTGACTAAAATAGGATGAAATACTTTGCCACTCAGCCCCTTTGTGAACACATCAGCCAGCTGATCAATAGACTTCACATAGGGAACACAGATTAGCCCAGTTTCAAGTTTCTCCTTGGTGAAATGTCTGTCCACCTCCACATGTTTAGTTCGGTCATGCTGGACAGGATAATGAGCGATGCTAATGGCAGCCTTATTATCACAATATAACATCATTGGAACTTGGACAGAAACCCCAATGTCTTGCAACAATCCCTTAAGCCACAACAATTCACAGATTCCATGAGTCATCACACGAAACTCTGATTCAGCACTGGATCTTGCCACCATGTCCTATTTTTTACTACGCCAAGTGACAAGGTTCCCACCTACAAACGAACAATATCCAGAGATGGATTTCCTATCACTTGAACCAGCCCAATCTGCATCAGTGTACGCTTCAACCTTAACATGACCATGGGGAGATAAAAGTATTCCTTTTCCTGGAGCAAACTTCAATTATCGTAACATGCGAAGGACTGCCTCCATATGATAGGAATGAGGGTCATGCATAAACTGGCTGACCATACTAACTGCAATGGCTATGTCTGGTCGAGTGTGAGACAGGTAGATAAGTTTGCCCACCAATCTCTGATAACGACCTTTGTAAATTGGTTCGCCTTCCTTTTCTTTAAGTTTTGTAGTAGTCTCACTGGGAGTGTCTGAAGGATGACACCCTAGCAGCCCAGTTTCTGATAGTAGATCTAGGACATACTTTCTTTGAGACAGAAAAATGCCCTTTGAAGAATGAGCAACCTCTATCCCTAAAAAATATTTTAGAGTCCCCAGATACTTTATTTCAAACTCAAGGCCAAGGAACAACTTCAAGTTTTTCATCTCATCACCACCATTGTTGGTCACTACAATATCATCAACATAGACTATGAGGATAGTTACCTTATCACCCACTCATTTGATGAACAAGGTATGATCAACATTGCTTTGCTTGTATCCCACTGAAAGTATAGTCTTATGAAATCTACCGAACCAAGCTCTAGGTGACTGCTTCAATCCATAGAGGGCACACTTCAGTTTACACACCTTACCCTTAGTACCACCACTAGAAAAACCTGGAGAAATGTCCACATATACCTCTTCCTCCAGTTCGCCATGGAGGAAGGCATTCTTCATATCCAACTGTTAAAGATCCCATCCAAGGTTCATAGCATAAGATAGTAATACCCTTACAGTGTTGAGTTTTGCTACTGGTGTGAATATCTCCTGGTAGCCAACTCCATATGTCTGAGTGAAGCCTTTTGCAACCAAACGTGCCTTGTACCGATCCACTGTACCATCTGCCTTTTGTTTGACCACAAACACCCATTTACATCCCACTAGTTTTTCCCTGGAGGAAGAGCTACAAGATCCTACGTATTATTTTTGTTCAATGCTCTCATTTCTTCCAACATTGCTGCCCTCCACTTTTCATTTGTAGATGCTTCCTGCGTAATTTTTAGGAATGAAAACAGAAGAAAGAGAGGATACAAATGCACAAAAAGAAGGAGAAAGAGAACTATAAGAAACAAAACGAGAAATGGGATTTAAAGTGCAAGTCCTAGTACCTTTGCGATGAGCACTGGGAAGATCGGAAGAGGAAGGTTTACTAGGAGAAGGTGGATCTGAATCCTGAGTTGGCAACTGGATGGGTATTGGTGCTAAAGTGGACTGAAGTTGCCCTTTTCTGGAACATCTCTTTTTATAAGTGAGAATGTTGGAGTTGTCAATGGTCTTCTGAAATTTACTAATAGTTCTCTATACTGGAGTTAGCTCCCCCTGAATAGGAACATCACCACCACTTGTTTCCATGATCTCCCCCTGTAATGGATTTCCCTCGGGTGAAGGGACAACAATCAAAAGAGGCTAGGCAGCAGCCATGGGAGGTTGGTCATCAGTCATGGGAAGTTGGGCAGCAACTATAGGTGATGTAAGGAAGGGAAACCCAAGAGAGGGAACCACATCTTCACTAGAACTCTCCCCCTGAAGAGGTGGGGAAGAATAATAGGAAAGGCCACATCCATACTGACCATAGTATGACGAGAAGGAGGATGGTAATACTTATAACCTTTCTAGGTTGGAGAATAACCCAAAAAATTTCACCATAACCACGGGGTTCAAGTTTACTGGGGGATTTTGTTTTTCTAGCATAACAGACACAACCAAACACCTTGGGAGGAACCACAAAGGAGGAATCCCTATGTAAAATATCGACTAGGCTACGGGAATCAAGAACCCATGAAGGTAACCTATTAATGAGATAAGCTGCAGTTAGGACAGCATCACCCCAATATTAGGATAGAACATGTCGAGCGAACATCAATGTTCTCACCACTTTCGATAAGTGGCAGTTCTTTCTTTCAGCCACACCATTTTGGGCTGGGGTATCGACACAACTAGTTTGGTGTATAATCCGATGATCAGCAAAGTACTTTTGAAATTATGATTCCTTATACTCAGTCCAATTATCACTCCATACAATTTAGAGAGTTACCTGGAACTGGGTTTGGATCATTTTATGAAAATGCTGAAAACATGCAAAAACCTGATTTTTAGTGTGCAGAAGATAGACTCAAGTGTTTCTAAAATGACAGTCAATAAAGGAGACAAACCAACGATGGCCAGAAATAGAAGTTTTACGACTAGGCCCCCAAATATCAAAATGCACCAAATTAAAACAAGAAGAACTCCTTTTATTTGATAAAGAATAAGTTGAACATGCCTGTTTAGCCAGAACACAAGCCTCACAATATCCTTATTATATTTGGTGACCAATGTAGGAAATAAATGGGCTAAAATTCCTAATGAAGGGTGACCTAATCTAGAGTGCCATTGGTAAAGTTCAGAAATGACCAAGGAGTTCTGATGTAGTGGAAGAGGTAATGGTGGAGAGAGGCGACCATCATCAAGCAGGTAGAGTCCACTGTGTACTTTACCCAATCCAATCATCTTCCTAAAAATCAAATCTTGAAAAACACAATGGGAAGGAAAAAAAGTTACTTTGCAGTTAAGAACACGAGTAATACTGCTACTTGAAAGAAGATTAGTAGTAAAGTTAGGAATGTGCAAAACAAAAGACAACGGAAGGGAGGAAGTGCAATTGATGATTCTTTTTCCAGATATGGAAGAAAGGGAACCACATCAGCTACTTTGACCTTGTCTTTACCAGAAGTGGGAGAATATCTGTGGAATAGGCTAGAGGAACCATTCATGTGATTTGTAGCTCCAGAATCAATGATCCAAGGATGGGAAGCTACAGAAGCACAATAACCACCAAATGAGATACCTGCCCGGGAAAAGTTTGAACCTGAAGTAGCAGCGGATGTAGTAGAGGCAACAGCAGTGGAAGTCCTTAACATACAGATGAAGGCCTGTAGATCATCCTGGGATAGACCAATGTCTGTAGTTGGGGCTATAGGAACAGATTCAGAATGGTTTGCTTTATTTTTTGGCTTCTTCTTGGCAGTCTGTTTGGCTTCAAAGTCGACTGGCTTCCCATGAAGTTTCCAATACTTGTCCTTGGTGTGGTAAGGCTTGTGACAATACTCACAAGTAACAGGGCCTGGAGTATAACTACCAACAGAGAGTGTGCCACTAGGTGCAGTAGCAGTCGGGGCAGTAGTCTGAAGTGCCGACCTTTCAGTAACAGGAGGGTGTAACATAGCAGCCCTACGATTTTCTTCAAAAGAGACCAGGGCATAGGACTGTTCAAGTATGGGAAAAGGAGAATGGCCCAACACTTGAACATGAATCTGGTCATACTCAACATTCAACCCTGCCAAGAAATCACAGACCCTGATTTTGTCAACATTTTTCTTATATGCAGCTAAGTTAGTAGTTGTATCAGGCTGGTAATCGGAAAAGTGGTCCAACTATTGCCAAAGGTTGCGCAAAGTAGCATAATATTTAGTGACTGACAAGTCCCCATGTGTAGTATGAAGAACCTTCTTTTTGAGTTCATAGACATGAGCATCATTACCAAGCTGCCCATATGTTTCCTTATAAGCCAACCAAATCTGAGAAGTTGT
Organism: Telopea speciosissima; assembly: GCF_018873765.1. Taxonomy (NCBI): domain Eukaryota; kingdom Viridiplantae; phylum Streptophyta; class Magnoliopsida; order Proteales; family Proteaceae; genus Telopea; species Telopea speciosissima. Next base: position 58,778,179 of record NC_057919.1, on the reverse strand, counting down.
ATCAAGGAGGAGAAACCCATGTGCAAGGTCTGAAGTCATAGAACCAATCAAGTATGACATGAGAACTCCATTGTTGGCAAGCCATCGAGTTTGGGCAGCACCAGGGATAGTCGACATAGTACTAGTACCATCAATATGGCCAGTGAGGCCACTGCCAGCAATGGCAAAGGAGGTAGACCGAGACCACAATAAGTAGTTTGTTCCATCTAGTTTGATGGGATTTGAAGGAAAGTTGTGGTATTCAGATTTGCCAAGGCCATCATGATCAGAAGTGGTAGTGGAAGTAGCAGAGTTACCCATTATTGCAGAGAGTGGTTGCTTTGAAGAGAAACCTAACTAAAACTCCAATACAATGGCTGAAAGCAAGGTCAAGTGTCCCTCTTGGAAGGGGAAAACACCTCCAAAAAAATCAGTAACAATGAAGAACCATATCCCAAAAATCGATGGTGTCAGGGTTTTGAAAAAAACCCTGAAAGTTGAGATCGATGTTGGTGATGTGCTTCAAAAAAAAAATTCAGCAGGTAGAGTTGAATAGGGGCTGTCCAGGAATCAATAGATGACTCCCTTGATGATAGAAACTTCCTCCAAAAAAAATTGCAGCAACAAGCATCCCTACACCCAAAATCAATAATTGTTAGGGTTTTGGAAAACCCTGAAGAAGGAAATCGATTGGGAGTAGGGTTCTTCAATCAAGTGTGGAAGGCTGGATAGATGCTTGGAAGGGTGCTGATGAAGCTCCAATAAGGGAAAACAGCCTTCAACAATGGTAGGGGCCGATCTCCAAAAAAAATCTAGAAAGCTTCAATAAGGCAAAGGAGGTCCAGCAGCTATCGAGCAATTCTTAATTCATTAAAAAAAAAAAAAGGAAAAGAGGTAGGGAAGAGGGCAGTAACTAGTCATACGATCACCTCTGTAGTGCTTCCCTTAAGGAAGGATGAGAACCAAAGAGAAAGTGGGAGAAAAAAAAATCGATGGGAGGATGGGGGGTTTTGAAAACCTAGATCAGAGTTGACTCTGATGCCATGTTAACAAAATAGGTTTGGGGAATACTGCTTGAGTGAATCGATATGATCCCTCAAGCTCTTTATTTATAACAAAGAGAAACAAATTACATGGACATATATGACCTTATATAGTCAACATAGGCTGAACAGAAAAAAGGAAGAAAATAAGTGGATGAAAGGTCCAAAATACCCCCATGGTATTCTGGCCCATACATTCTAACACTTACCATAATACCCTTAAGGGTAAAACCCCAAGTTTACCCAAAATGGTTGCAACAGGTAATGGTCGCCAGAGAAGTTGAGGCTATAGTACTGTTTTGCGGTTTGCTTCTTCCAAATTCCCAATTGATTCCAACTAATTTCAAGTTTTAACCCTTGATCCTCAGTCCCTGACATTAGGTGCTCAGGATCCCTGACATTAGGTGCTCAGGATCTTGCGACTCGATAACTTTTGTTATTACAACTTTACAAGTTACAACATTAGTTGGTTTCGAGTCACGACTGACGAGTTGGAACTAATCCTCCATGTGTACGACCAAAAGCGATAAATAGATATTCCAAACCTAAATTCGATCCGTAAACAATTTTTTCTTCCAGTCTCTTTCTTCAGTCTCAAGAAACAAAAATGGCGGATTCTTTAAATTCCCAGAAATCCGACCCCGAGCGAGAGGAAATGTTGGATCAAATGCTAACTCGCTTGGCTCTTTTTGACAATTCCAAGCTCGAAAACTTGCTTTCCAAGCTTCTCCCTTACTGTATCTCTTCACATTGTTCTCAGTCTATAGAGTCAGAAAGAAGGTTAGCATTCATTATGTCAATATGCTTCTATATCAATTTTGCTTATTTTAGTCATATATTTGTTAAAACTTTTCTAGCTTTGATTGAACTTCGAATAATACAGTGTCGTCTTAATCTTGGGGGAAAAAATATTTAAGAACCTATGTCCATTGCCAACTTTCATGGAATTGAGACACTTGGAATTGGTTGTATGAATCTGTTCATATAGAGAGAGAGAGAGGGTGTAGTACTGAATTCGAGTTATTATAAGTTGGTGGCACCCTGAAGTGGCAGGAGAGGTTGCATACTGCATGTGATGCGTTGCCACAGGTAATGGTCACCGGAGAAGAAATTGCTGCACTTGATTGTTGCCAGAGCAGGAGTTGGCGCAGGAGATGGTTGCCCAAAATGGTTTGCATAAGTTCTCCATTGGTGAAGATGCTCCAACTAGCTCCAATGGTAAGAATAGAAAGATGATGGAATAAGAATTTTAACTTTATTGAAATTACGAAGGGAGTAAAATGGACATTTTACTAAGGGGGTAAAATGGACATTTTAACTTTGATTGCTAATTGTGCTTAACGTCAGGGGGAAGGTTGATATTTTGTCAAAGTTTGAGGTATTTGTGATATATTGTATACTTACAAGGGGTGTTTTTCTTTTTTTAACTCTATTCGAAATTGATCCAACCAAGGATCAAGTATGTGTCATGTTACGGTACAAGGAAGATGTTAGGAACCTCAGTCTATCCAAAATTTAATCTGGGCTATGCCAATTACAACAAATTGTATGCATCATGATACTAAAAATAGTGCAAGAAAGAAAGAAGAAAAGTTAGAGCACTCATCTCTATCCAACTCGCTGCAATACAAATGTTAGTATAATGAAAGTAAAAGAAAAACATATGCAAACCCCTAGTTATAGCTATTATTTATGGGTACCTAAATTAGTGCATGAAAAATATTAGTGAATATGCTGAAAATTTATAAAAACATCACTATCATATTAGATGTGATGTATCATCATGAAAAAGAAAATATGTGAGAAATAAACCTAAGACAATATATTGATGATATCCAACATGGCAAATAGAGAATAATATAAAATAAAAAAGATAAAAATCTAATTTGTGTACATGTAAAATGATAAAAATGTCCCTAATTGCAAAACTAACATATTATGTAAAGAAACATGAAAAATAATAGGAAAACAAATATTAGAAAAGTATTTTGATGAAGAATACCATAAAATTGATATGAAACATGCAAAATGATGACCAACCATCATAAAAAAAAAACTCTTGAAAATAGAATAAAATATCAAAACAAAACTTGAAAAGAAAAAAATATAAAATCCTAAGAAACAATACACAATACATGATTAAAGGAAAAATATAATTGGTTAATGGAATAATACCGAAAAATCACTATTCAAAAAATAAAAAGGATATATTATCTTAGTATACAAAAATTCTTAGTATAAACTATACAAACATCCTTCAATTCATGAATGTTATTGTTGTCTACTATGGGTAGCAACAATGTACTTTCAATGAGTGAAAGATATCTCACAACATAATGAATGAAATTAAATGAAAGAAGACTTACCTAACTTCAAGACTTGTGAAGAGTGTAAGGACGTTGGAGTAGGCTAGGATGAGGTTTGGATGAGCTAAAGTCTAAACAACTGCAAAAAACTTGTAAACAAAAGGATATGATCTCCCTATTTTTCTCCTAGGGACTCTTAGTAGGTGCCAAAAGATGATCCTTCAACGTCAAATAACCTAGGATATTTCCAACACATCCAAACTCTTGGAGATCTTAATCCTATGGGGATAGGGTGGTTTATTAGCCACAAATGGAGGTAGACTCCATTATTTAATCAAGACTAAGGATATGGTGAATTCCAACTCTATTAGTTTCCTCCATCATGTCCCCTGGGTTCTTAGGAAGGGGTTAGGTAAATCTCTTGGTTGGTAATGACGAGATAAGTCCATTGCACACATTGAAAAGCTTGGACTAAAGAGTCTAATTTTTTGCAGCAACCATTATCAATGACGGATAGAAATATTTTCATGTCCAATGAACATCAACCGGCATCAGCTATTGGTCAGTCAACTGCACCAATGAGTGCCTTTACACATCAACCCGAGCTAGTTCACTTGGCTTGACTTTGGGGGTTTGAGCTAAATTCAAGTACGATACTAAACCAAAGTCGATCTTGGTTTATAGTTTAGACCAGGTCTCACCTACATGAAAATTCTAGTTTTACCATCATCATTTAAAATTCAATTTTATCCATTTTTTCCTTAGGTCCTCATAAGGGTTTTGAACATCACTGTGGGCACGAGGAACCTCTAGAGCTATAAAAAGTAGGTCTGAAAACATTTGGAACACCTTGATCATCAACGCTTACTCTGGGGTGACAAAATGAGGCATCTACACTTAGTATCCTTGTATTTACATTTAGTGCCTTATTTCTTCATTAGATTTTTCTTTTTCTTCTTTAGCCAAGACTTGTTGGACAATCCTTTATCACAAGAGGTCGGATGTGAACTTTTTTCTTACTCATTCCTTAACATCTCCTCTTGAACACACATGATTATAAATCCATTTATTGGCCACTTTGTTTTTTTGTGTTGTAGGAGACCTTGAAGGTTTCATATTTTTTAGGGAGAGTATTGAAGATGCAGTACACAAGAAATGACTCAGATATCCCTATATCCATGAACTTAAACTAAGTTGTTATAATCCCCATCTTTGTTGGGTTTGATCCCAATGAGATGTCTTAACTGAAACCAAAAGTGTTCTACTACTGATTTGTTTTAGTCGAGAAATTTAAAAAGTTGATTCTTATTATTTCAACTAAGTTTAATTTCTTTCAAATTATATAAAAGCCCATACTTTCAAAATGCGCTTCTGTTTTATCCCTAGACTTTAGTAAAAATTCTAGTTTAGTCCTTTCTTTAAATTTTAAGAGATAAAGTTCTCTATACTAGAGGCGCAGGGTATGCCCAGATACATGGGGGTGGGTGAAATGATCGACCCACCCCATGAATGACCCAAATCTCGTTCCTATCCCTCCCCATGTGTCTGAGCACAGCCTGCGTACATATATGCTCCCGGGCAAAGAACGTCGCTTCAAATTTTAATTACATTAAAAGAGATCCTAAAGTGTTTTTAATATTTATAAAATTGATACTAATCATGTTATTTTGAGTTTTATTCACTTTGGTGAACCCATAACAACCAAAAGTAAAGTTTTGTTTCCAAGGGTTACATTAATTGGTATCAGAACAATAATTCTAATAACTATTCTTATCGCATGACAAAACTCTCTCATGTCACCAATCTTGAACTACACAAATATTTCGTCGATAAAATAAATAAAAATTGAAATAAAACTTAACCATCATATGACACATTCCGAATTCAGATGTCAAGAAACTTCGATAGCCATAACAACTCTCACTTCAAATATAGATTTCATTTTGGAGAGTCTAAATATCAACAGAAGAGACCAAGTAGAACCATCTACAACAGTTCTTCAACTTGGTATTCTATGGTTCATAGATACGTCTCTGAGCCCATCACTAGAACCAGTTATTCCCCAAGACATCACACGATAATTCATACATAGTGATTGTCATATCAAGGTTGAGGTTCTAGAGTTCAACGATGAAAGGAGACCCAAAGTTGTTCTAGACCGATTGACCATGGTGGAGAGGATTTTCACATACAAATCATTTTTGGATAACAAGAAGTGTGAATTTATCCCCACTAAATTCACTAAGCATGCATGCTTGTAGTGGGATGAGGTGTTATAGCTGAGATTTATCAAGTGACTTAGATCCATCAATAATTGGGAGGTTATGAAACAAATATTGAACGAGAAATTTGTTCTGCCTATTTTTAAGATGTTCTTCCATAAGATGGTCAACTTCCATCAATGTAGTAAAAATATAGATACATACACCATGGAATTCCACAAGTTATCTTCCAAATGCACACTTGAGGAGCCAAATCAACAAAAAAAAATGAATCAATGTCGTAACTACGTATGTCAAGACAGTCGAAAAAATTCAGCTAGTTGAAGGACACTCAAGACTTCTTCAATTTACATGTCTACATATAGGATTGTAGCAAGGAAAATGAAATCCAGTAAGGTGGATGAAAAGAAGCCAGATATCTCTAAGGACAACAAGTTGTCGATAAAACATTGTGTTGTAATGGTTGTGAGAATGTCATTACGGTAACAGATAGTAGAGATGAAGAATAAAGATGAAGTGGACAAATAAATCTATAACATGCTGATGATATGTCACATGACTAATAGAAAATAATATGACAATAACAAGATAAAAATCAAAGAAATTTGTGTACAAGTAAATTAACAAAAATGCCCTTATATTTAAAACTAACATATTAAACAAAAAAACATGATAATTAATAAAGAAATAAATATTAAAAAATTATTTCGATGAAGAAGGGTACAAACCTCATAGCAAACACTTCAAAACGATGGTCAACTATCATAAAAAAATAAAAATAAAATAAAATATCAAAACACAATATAAAAAGAAAAAAACATAAAATCATAAGAAACAATCCATAAAACATAATTAAAGAAAAAATAAAAATGATTAATGGAATAATGCCAAAAAATTACTATTAAAAAACATAAAATGACCTATTGTCCTAGTATACAAAAATTTCTATTATAAACTATACGAACATCCTTCAATTCCTGAATGTTATTGGTGCTCCACTATACGTAACAACAATGTACTTTCAGTGAGTGAAAGATATCTCACAGCATAATGAATGAAATCAAATGAAAGAAAACTTACCTTACATAAAAAATTGTGAAGAGTGTAAGGATGTTAAAACAAGCTAGGATCAGGTTTTGAGGAACTAGAATCTGCACAACTGCAAGAAACTTACAAACACAAAGGAAACTCTCTCCCTATTTTTCTCTTAGATTGTATTTAATTGCGTAAATCAATAGAACGCAACCCTGTCGGATTACAATTCTAAATTAAGAAAACCATTTGGTTGCCTAATTCCAATGGATTACAAGAATTACATGATTTCAATTTTTACACTAAACATGATCCATATCTGAGTTCACCTATTTAGGTGAACTTAGATATGAATTATAAATTCTAGGCTTAGTATAAATAGCATCATCGAAATTTGAATCAAAGGCTTCTTGCCCTAAATCGAAAAAATGATTTGAAAATTGCGACCAAGCTTCTACTAGGAAAAAATGATCGTCGTCTTTCATGAGTTGAACCTACGTTCTCTCTCTCTCTCTCTCTCTTTCTCTGCTCTCTTCCACACTATCGACGAAAAGCTTAATGAAAAGCTTTGTGAAAACTTGGATGAGGTTAAAGAATTGGTTTGATTAACGAAAAACTTTATGGAAGCTTGGACGAGGCCTATTACCAAGCTGCTGAAAAAGGTCAAAATCTCTCTCTCTCTCTCTCTCTCTCTCTCTCTCTCTCTCTCTCTCTACTAGCACTCGGTCTCGTACTCACTCCCTATCTTCATCACTCTCGCTCTGCTCTCTTTCATACCCATCTTTCATCTCTGTTCTCTCTTTTTCTCTTGCTCTCTGTCCTAGTCTATTGCATATGGTGTCCTTTGTTTAGGATTTTAGTTCTAATTTAGGGTTTTGTTGTTTCAAGTTGAAATTGAAGATTTTCGACAAGAGTTCCTGTTCAAGTGAGGTTTTACTTATTTTCTTTCCCTGTCCCAAATCTAATAATGGTAAAAAATTTCTAACAGGAAGGTATGATTTTGAGTATGGTATGTGTGCACTGTTTATTCTTAAGTGTGTTGGTAGAGATCTTCTAACACAATATTGCTGCATGATGGAAAATGTGCTTAGTTTTATTTTGTGATGAATTGAAGGAATTGGATAATCTTCTGTGTCCTTTGTCTCTTTCCCCTTGTTTTATGTTTTATTTTTTTTTTTAGATTAATCAACCACTGCTTAAGGTGTCCTAGAATCATAAACAATAATAGTACGATTAACAATCGATTAAGACAAAACCCCTATTTAACTGGACCTTGCCATTATTTTTTTTTACTCCTTGGTCATTGTTCTCTTTTTCTTTGTTTCTTTCTTTTTGTTTGCCCTTAGTTTCATGATTTCTTTTATTGTTTGATTTGATTAGATGACTTGGGGAAATGAGGAATCAATATTTAATGGATAATTTGCATCTGAATATTTCATTGATGCTAACATCTTGGAGATCTGATGTCTCTCTTTGCTGCTCATGTCCTTCATTTTAGGATTTGGGGATGTCTTTTTTTCGTTAAACTTTAAACCCAAAATCCGAAAAGAGTTAAACTAATTCTTATTATTATTGGCATGAGAGTTAAGATTCACACTATTTCGTATTTTTCAATTGAAGTGTTAATAGTAGTCCTTGAGCATGTAGGAGTTTCAGTTGGATTCCAAAACTGTTAAAATAATTGGTTTAAACTTTGAAGTTCTAGTTGAGATTCCTGTCCCCTTCTCTTTGGCCATGCTTTTTTTAATTAAATCCACCAGTTTCTTTATTAATCGTTTTAGTTTCTTATATCCTTTCTTTATTAAATCCATCAGTTTTTGCTAAGTATGTCAAACTTTAAAGTTCTAGCTGAGATTCCTGCCCCATTCGGGTAGCAGTGATTAAGTTGAATTGAGAAAAGTGTTCTACTACTGATTTGTTTCAGTCGAGAGATTGAAAAGTTGATTCTTATTATTTCAACTAAGTCTAATTTCTTTCAAATTATATTAAAGCCCCTACTTTTTGAATGCGCTTCTATTTTATCCTTAGATTTTACTAAAAATTCTAGTTTAGTCATTTCTTTAAATTTTAAAGGATAAAGTTCTCTGTACTTGGGGCGTAAGGAATGCCCAGACTCATGGGGGTGGACGAAATGACCGGCCCACCCTGTGAATGACCTAAAACCCGTTCCTATCCTCCTCATGTGTCTGAGGGCAGCCTGCGCCCATATGTGCTCCCGGGCAAAGAACGTCGCCTCAAATTTTAATTACATTAAAAGGGATCCTAAAATGTTCTTAATATTTATAAAATTGATACTAATCACGTTATTTTGAGTTTTATTCACTTTGGTGAACCTGTAACAACCAAAAGTAAAGTTTTGTCTCAAAGAGTTGCATTAATTGGTATCAGAACAATAATTCTAATAAATATTCTTATCATGATAAAACCCTCTCACGTCACCAATCTTGAACTAGACAAATATATCGTGAACTTGATAAAGTAAATAAAAATTAAAGCAAAGTTTAACAATCATATGACACATTCCCAATCCAGATGTCAAGAAACTTCGATAGCCATAAAAATTCTCATTTCAAAGATAGATTTAATTTTAGAGAGTTCAAATATCAACAGAAGATACCAAGTAAGACCATCTACAACAATTCTTCAATTTGGTATTCTATGGTTCATAGATACGCCCCTGAGCCCATCAATTGAACCAGTTATTCCCCAAGACATCACACGATAATTCATACACAGTGATTATCACATCAAGGTGAGGTTCCAGAGTTCAACGATGAAAGGACACGCAAAGTTGTTTTAGACCGATTGATCATGGTCGAGAGGATTTTCGCACATAAATCATTTTCAGATAACAAGAAGTGTGAGTTTATTTCCACTCAGTTCACTAAGCATGCATATTTGTAATGGGATAATGTGTTATAGTTGAGATTTATCCGGTGACTTGGACCCATCAATAATTGGGAGGTTATGAAACAAATATTAAACAAGAAATTTGTTTTGCCTAATTTTAAGATGTTCTTCCACAAGATGGTCAACTTCCATCAATGTAGTAAAAATATGGATACCTACACCATAGAATTTCACAAGTTATCTTTCAAATGCAAACTTGAAGAGCCAAATCAGTCGAAAAAAATGAATTAATGTCGTAACTACGTATGTCAAGACAACTGAAAAAATTCAACTAGTTGAAGGACACTCAAGACTTCTTCAGTTTACAGGCCTACATCCATGATTGTAGAAAGGAAAATGAAACCCAGTAAGGTGGATGAAAAGAAGCCAGAGATCTCCAAGGGCAACAACTTGTCGATAAAACATTGTGTCGCGTAATTGTAGTGAGAATGTCACTATGATAACAGATAGTAGAGATGGAGAATAAAGATGAAGTGGAGAAATAAATCTATGACAACATGTTGATCGATGATATCTCACATGACAAATGGAAAATAATATAAAAATAATAAGATAAAAATCAAAAAAATTTATGTACTAGTAAATTAATCAAAATGCCTTTATATTCAAAACTAACATATTATACAAAGAAACATGACAAATAATAAAGAAATAAATATTAGAAAATTATTTCGATGAAGAAAACCACAAACCTCATATCAAACACTTCAAAACGATAGCCAACCATTATAAAAAAATGAAAATAGAATAAAATATCAAAACACAATATAAAAAGGAAAGAACATAAAATCATAAGAAATAATCCATAAAACATGATTAAAGAAAAAATAAAAATGGTTAATGGAATAATGCTAAAAAATTACTATTAAAAAAAATAAAAGAACCTATTGTCCTAGTATACAAAAATTTCTATTGTAAACTATGCAGACATCCTTCAATTCATGAATGCTATTGGTGCTCCACTATACGTAACAACAATATAGTTTCAGTGAGTGAAAGATATCTCACAGCATAATGAATGAAATCAAATGAAAGAAGACTTACCTAGCTTAAAAAATCGTGAAGAGTGTAAGGATGTTAGAGCAAGCTAGGATCAGGTTTGGAGGAGCTAAAGTCTACACAACTGCAAGCAACTTACAAACAGAAAGCAGACTCTCTTTCTATTTTTCTCTTAGATTGTGTTTGATTGCGTAAATCAATAGAACGCAACTCTGTCGGACCGCAATTCTAAATTAATAAAATTATTTGGTTGCCTAATTCCAATGAATTACAAGAATTACATGATTTCAATTTTTACACTAGACATGATCCATATCTGAGTTCACCTCTTTAGGTGAACTCAGATATGAATTACAAATTCTAGGCTTAGTATAAATAGCATCATTCAAATTTGAATCATAAGTTTCTTGCCCTAAATTGAAAAACGATCTGAAAATCGTGGCCAAACTTCTACTAGGGAAAAACGATCATCGTCTTTCATGAGCTGAACCTGCGTTCTCTCTCTCTCTCTCTGCTCTCTTTCACACTATCGACGAAAAACTTAATGAAAAGCCTTGTGAAAGCTTGGACGAGGTTAAAGAGTTGGTTTGATTAACGAAAAACTTTGTGGAAGCTTAGACGAGGCCTGTTACCAAGCTGCTGAAAAAAGTAAAAATCTCTCTCTCTCTCTCTCTCACTCACTCACTAGCACTCGCTCTCACACTCACTCCCTATCTTCATCACTCTCGCTCTGCTCTCTTTCATACCCATCTTTCATCTGTGCTCTCTCTTTCTCTCTCGCTCTTTGTCCTAGGGTATTGCATATGGTGTCCTTTGTTTAGGGTTTTAGTTCTAATTTAGGGTTTTGTTGTTTCAGATTGAAATTGAAGATTTTCGATTAGGATTTCAATTCAGGTGAGGTTTTACTTTTCTTCTTTCCCTGTCCCAATTCTGATAATGGTAAAAAATTTCTGATAGAAAGGGTTGATTTTGAGTATGGTATGTGTACACTGTTTATTTTTAATTATATTGGTAGAGATCTTCTGGCACAATATTACTGCATGATGAAAAATGTGCTTAGTTTTATTTTGTGATGAATTGAAGAAATTAGGTAATCTTCTGTGTACTTTGTATCTTTTTCCTTGTTTATATTTTTTATTTTTTTCAGATTAATCAACCATTGCTTAAAGTGTCCTAGAATCATAAACAATAATAGTATGGTTTACAATCGATTACGACGAAACCCCCATTTGACTGGAACTTGCCATTATTTTTTTTTTAGTCCTTAGTCATTGTTCTCTCTTTCTTTCTTTCTTTCTTTTTGTCTGCCCTTAGTTTCATGATTTATTTCAGTGTTTGATTTGATTACATGACTTGGGGAAGTGAGGAATCAATGTTTAATGGGTAATTTGCATTTGAATATTTCATTGATGTTAACATCTTGGAGATCTGATGCCTCTCTTTGTTGTCCATGTCCTTCATTTTAGGATTTGGGGATGCCTTTTCCCTGTTAAAACTTAAACCCAACACCCGAAAAAGATAAACTAATTCTTATTATTATTGGTATAAAAGTTAAGATTCACACTATTTTTTATTTTTCAAATTGAAGTGTTAGTAGTAGTGTTTGAGCATGTAGGAATTTCAGTTGGATTCCAAAGCTGTTAAAATAATTGGTTTAAACTTTGAAGTTCTATTTGATTATATGACTTGGGGAAATGAGGAATCAATGTTTAATAGGTAAAAGAAGCTCACTTGCCAGACCCTCTTGTAGTTTGCAAGAAAATTTCATTATTTGAAGGTGGGCCTTGATCTATTTCTGGCATGTTAGAATTAGTCTTGGAGTGCTATTTTAAAGGAATTTCTAGGTGGGAGTAGACATGAAAATTAGAGGCATGTGATGCTATGAAGAACACATCTCCCATGACCTCATTAGGTTTTAGTGTTTCAGATTATGAGCTCTAAAATAGATTGTCTCCTAGAGGAGTGAATTTTAGAAGTTTATTTCTGGGGATATCATCAACAACATGCATTCATGAAAACCCAAAAGAGACATGCTAATTAAGAAACTGAATTTATGGTCAATTTGGCTGGGTTTGTGTTATAAATTAAGCCATTGTGACCTACCTACCAGGAGGAAAGTCCATGTCAGTAACATATAATGCTATTTATCAGCAAGTTGGATTTTTTATTTTTGAGTTATTGCTTACTTGTTGCTAATAAACTCAGAGCAGGAGAATTTTGATCCTCTCTTCAATGTGGACAAGTTAGTGTAGTGTACTTGTGTTTTTCTGTTAGCTCATTTTATGGATGTAGTAGGTTAACTGTTAATGTTTTCCTCTTATGCTTATAATGCCTACTTGAAGCAAATATAGTTTTATTGTGTGGAAACCCCACTGATCTCTTTTAGGTCTGTATTTGTGCAAATTGTCATCTATAGTTGCAAAAGGTCTTACAAGTAACTTTTAAAATTTCACTTCCATTGTGGGTAAAATTAATATTAATCAATTTGAGCAGGATTTTACTAAGGTCATTGAAATTGGCCTATGTATTCCACAAATGTGAATGATGATTCATTTGATGCTTGGTTAATTACCATTGAAAGTATCATTAGCATTATTCTGCATAAAAGGAAACATGTATGTTGGTGTAATATTTCTTATTGATTGTTTTTGTTTAAGGTTGCTCAACTTTGCAATTAAACATTGTAATCAATACTGTTAAAGGTTCAATAAATTTGTTTGGGCCGCAAGGCCTTTTGATGGATCCAAAAAAAAAATATTGTTAAGGGAAACAGCACTAAGCAATATTTTGTTTCTTAAGCACTATTTTGTTGCTTTCAGGATCTTAACAAAAAGAGAAAGAAGAGGACTCAAGTGGCATACGATAGGAGGAAGCAACTAACCAAATTAAGGGTCTAAGGCAACAAAGACAGCTGAGGAGAATCTTGGTGCCTAATTAGACGTTCTTGCTCCCATTAAATATTAAGTGTTTTAAAATTTAGTTGTTTTTCAATTAAGAATTTTGTAGAGAATTGCTTCGTTATCGAATTTAACTTAAGTTTTGGCACTATCCTTGGGAATAATGGCATAATGTTTTGATGCTTTTTGGTATTTTAAGTAGCATTGTAGAACTTTTGGATTCACTTGGTGTCTTTTATCTGAATGAGATAGTGGATTTTGTTGGGCCAGCCTATTCATCACAATGGAAAACAAGATTCTTTCAATCTTGGAATGCATTTTCAAGTCAATCGAAAACAATCATAAACATGTGAAAGGGTTTCCTTTTTTGTCTTTTTCTTTTTTTATGAGAAAAAAGAAATTCTATTAATAACTAGAAATATTTACCGAAGTAGTATTTGGAAAATTAAAACAGGGCAATGGATATTAAGATTGTAGATGCATAAAAAAACCAATAACATGTGAAAGGGTTTCGCGTACTTGGAAAATCATAACCAGTATTTGCTGGTTTATATAGATAAAGCCAAGTAACATTAAATGTTACACAATTAACACTGTTAAATCATCTGGGGTTTTCCTCAAGGGTCTACCCATGGTTTTAAAACTTGGAATTGGACAGGATCGACCTCCATTTCAACTAGTATTTGCTGGTTTATTTCAGGCTCATTTGTTTTCTTCTACCCTATCTTTCACCGTTCAGGCTTCATGACTTTTTCCTTTTTGTGTTTTTGGTAAGGATCTAGGTTGCAGGATCTACACAACCATAGTCGCAATTTGCCCTTTATGGGGATTAAGAGTAGACAATGTTTAGTTTTGTTTAATGATCCATGGCTTTTTCCTTTTTTGTTTGGTTTCATGTACTCCTAGAAATAATCATACACTTGTATTAAAAAGCAGGTCCTCTGGTGTAATGCTTGCATCCCAGTAATTAGTGGTCCTGCAACTGGTGGTATTACTACCGCAATAGTTGTTCCTATTATCAATTTTGCATCAAATTGTTGCAAATGACAAGAGAGTTCTCATTTTGATTATTGAATTCCAAATTAAGCAATGGCATATTAATAATTTTAGGTTATATTAGGTTGGGTGGTAATTGAATTAATTAATTATTAAAAAATATTATTATAATCATATTATTTTTTTAATTTTTGGTTAATGTGCCTTGTACTTTTAAATATAAGGTTTTGTAACTGACAGACTTAGGGTAACAAAACAGTTATTCAGATAGATTCAAGATAAATCTAATTGACAGACTTAGGGTAACCAAACAGCTTTTCAGATAGATTCAGAGTGAATCCAACTAACAGACTCAGGGTAACCAAATAGTTTTTCAGGAAGATTCATGTCACAGAATCATGATAACCAAACAGTTTATTTTCTGGAATAATGATTCTATAGATGGTAATTCAAGTGGATGACCATCCAGAATTAGACCACATCCAACAGATTTACGTAACCAAACACAACCTTAAATACTCTTAGTAGGTGCCAAAAGATGATCCTTCAACATGCAAATAGCCTATAATATTTCCAACAATCCAAACTCTTAAAGATCTCCTTGATCTTAAGGGGATAGGGCGGTTTATTAGCTAAGAATTGAGGTAGACTCCATTACGTAACCATGATTAAGGATATGTTGAATTCCAACTCCATTAGTGTCCTCCATCAAGTCCCTTGGGGTTTTTAGAAGGGGTTAGGTAAGTCTTTTGGTCAGTAATGTCAATGTGTGAGGATCCATTCCTGGAACCACGCGTTTTCCATCGCTTGGGGTCCCTGAGGGGTTTAGGTTATGCTCCTCGGTTGGAGAGAGAGAGAGAAGGAATGCATCTTCTCAATGGTTATGATTTATCAAGGGATGGGGGTCATACAATTAAATGAAATGAAGTCGTCACCTAGGATTAGGACCTAGGACCCATTGGTGTAGCCCTGTGAAGGGCTACGGGACTTCGTTTGGTCTGGTTAGAGATTCAGGGTAAGTGGTCAGGTTACAAGAGTGGGAAGGTGTTAGGCACCCACCTCGCCCAGGTAAACCGATCTTTCTACTAGATGCTGATTTTTGAATATTCTTTATTCATAAATGTCCTATTTTCACATGCATAGCTAAAATGATGCATAAACTGCTTAAAATTAAATTAATCTAAATTAACTATTGTACACTACACAAGCATTATTTAAAAGTCTACATTGTTACGAAATTAAAGTGCACTGAAAGAAATTAAATACATGTATGCTTTAAACCAATGCAATTATACGGGACGGATAGCGTCCCCCAGATCAGGTGGAGGCAAAAGACTAGCTTTGTCCTTCGTCGGATATAGTAACGGCTTCAGAAAGTAATCAATCGAGCAGAATAACAGCGTCAGAAAATCTTGGGAGAGTAATTACCCGGATGTCGGGCAGAGTAACGGCGCACTGGTGTCGGGCACTAGGACCTTGGACAGAATAACATCGTCAGAAAATCTTGGCAGAGTAATTACCCAGATGTCGGGCAGAGTAACGATGCACTGGTGTCGGGCACTAGGACCTTGGACAGAATAACATCGTCGAAAAACTTCGAAAAGTAATCTCTCAGATGTCGGGCAGAATAACGGCTCACAGGTGTCGGGCACTAGGACCTCGGACAGAATAACAACGTCAGAAAGCTTCAGAAACTAAGCTCTCGAATGTCGGGCAGAGTACCGGCGCACAGGTTTTGGGCACTAGGACCTCGGACAGAATAACAGCATTGGAAAGCTTCGTAAACTAGGCATTAGGACATCGGGCAGGGTGACTAGACCATGGGAGACTTCAAGGGTTTGGGCGGAAACGGGTTAGGGAAGGCAGATCCAAAGGATCTGGACTCCGGACAGAGGGACAAGGCTCGAAGGTTCGAAATCGGACTGGGGCAGGGCCCCAAAACAAGGAAAAAGAAGAAAAAAGGAAAACTGGAGCTCTGGGGGTCCCCCCCCCCCCCTCCTCAACTTGGAACTTGTTGAAATGAGGGGTGGGGTATTTATAGGAAAAAATCATGTTTGGCAGCGCCATGGCAAAATCTACGACGCCGATGGGTAGAAAAAAATCATGTTTAGGGTCCCCTGTTGCGCCGCGACTTGGGTCACGACACTGCCGCGTGGCGTCGCGGGGTGAAAACTAGGTTGGATGTGGCACTACCATGCGGTGTCGTGACTGCGCGCGGCGCTGCCAAGCCGTGACTTCGGGCGGGGGCGGGGCCGTCGTGCGGGGTCTTACCGAGGATGCAAGGGACTATGGGTGGAAAAGAGGTGGAATAGGAGGTGTCCGGATTACTCTGAAGAAAAAAGAGTTTAGAGGGCATTCCCAGTCTTTCGTGTCCGATTGTCGTCATCACTGGGGGGTGACAAAATTCAACTTCTGCATAATACACACATTAAAAAACTAGGACTAAAGAGTCTAGTTTTTTGCAACAACCACTATCGGGTGATGGATAAGAATATTCTCACGTCCAATGAATATCATGTGGTGTATGCTTTTTACACAGCAACCCAAGCTAGTTTACTTGGTTGACTTGGGCTGACTCTGGGGATTTGGCCAAGTTCATGTATGACACTAAACCAAAGTCGAGCTTGGTTTTTTTTGTTTGGACAGGTATGACCAAATTGAAAAATCCGATATTACTATTATCATTTAAAATTTATTTTTAGCCATTTATATCCTTAGGTCATCACTATGGGCATGAGGAACCTTCAAAGCTATAAAAAGTGGGTTTTAGTACATTTAGAATATCTTGACCATCATCCCCTAAGTGCACTGGGGTGACAAAATGAGGTATCTACACTTAGTGCCTTCTGTATTCATTATATTTTTCTCTTTATCTTTTAGCCCATTCTTGCTGGACTATTCTTTCTCACGAGCGGTCGGATGTGCATTTTTTTCTTTCTCATTCCTCAACCTCTCCTCTTAAACGAATGTGGTTATAAGTTTATTTGTTGACCCCTTTTTGTGTGAGTTGTAGGAGACCCAAAGTGTTCATTTTCTTTAGGGAGAGTATTGAGGATGTAGTAAACAAGAAATGACTTATACATCCCTATATCCATGGACTTAAACGGATCCCTCATCTTCATAATATTCCATCTTTATATTTAAGGGAGCTAAGCTTTCCTATCAAGTCAAGTTCTGACAATAGACTTTTCAAAACTCAAAAACTAATCATTGATTGCGTTCATGTAGTTTTTAACCTTCGCACACTCAGGAATTGATCCCTTAATGATCTTGCTAACATTAGCCTTAAGGAGCATCATGCTAAGGAGGTTAGACCGCTCTCACTTCTCAAAGTGAGCCCTCTCAGATGGCGTTTTAAGGCCTCTTTAGTGTCATTTTTCATTTTCATTTTCATTTTCATTTTCATTTTCTGATAATATTTCATTTTTTCATGTGTTTGGTATCATTTTTTAAACTTGTTTTTGTTTAAAATGTTGAAAAATATCCCCAGAATGATAATAGATTGTTGATATTATGGATTATGGGCAAGAACACTTTTTTGTTATTTTTTCGCTGAACTTTAAGTAGCACATGTTTTAATAGTACTTTTTTTCAGGTAAAATGGTAAAACTGTTTTGTTTTATGAAAAGGCTACTTTCATCCTTATTTCTCTCTATCTCAAACCCTTATTCGCGGCTCTCTCACCCTGAGCCCGCCGGTCTTTATCTCTGTTGTTCCCTCATCTCTCTCTCTCTCTCTCTCTCTCTCTCTCTTGCCTCCATTGCAATTAAAGGTTAGCTAATCTGAAGTGTTTCTGGACAATCTTGGGGGTGGGAGGGAAGGCTTTGGGAGCAATGGGAGGCTCAAGGGCGTCCTTAGGGAGGAGATTGAGTTGTTGAATTAGCTTCTCTGCTTGCACAGAGCGGAGATTGACATTGGGAAAAAGGTTAAGATCATCAAGGATTGGAGTTGCAGTGGCACAAGAAATTGGAGAGAGGAGATTGAGCTGTCGAATTAGCTTCTCTGCTTTTCACTTCTATCGTTGTTGCTGCCTTTTTTGGGTTTTCTAAAGTACATAATATGTGAATAAGGGTGGTTAAAATTTCAACACCATTACCAGTGAAGGTACTAAAGGTTGGTTGTTGCAGATGAATCTTAAATAGTGATTCTGCAGGTTCAGACACTAAGTGAAGGTGTCGACTCCTACAGCAGGCCCATTTTTCCATTGGACTCTCTTTCTCTCTCATCCAGAAAATGAGGTGAATCGTGGGATCTCTCTTGTTCTCCCATCCCTTACGGTTTAGAGTTTTTGATTTGGGAAAGAAGATTGGTGATGGAAGAATTCTTCACCTACCACTAAAATATATAAAAATTATTTACACATAGGTTGTTATCAAACTCATTTTTCATTCTACAATCTATTGTGTTAAATAGTTACCAAAATTTTTATTTTTTTGATCAAAATGGGTTTTAGTAATGATTTTTTTTTAAATAAATCAAAATGAAAATGAAAAATGATACCAAAAAGAATCTTAGAAGCTGTGAGATTAGTAGACTCCTCGTTATGGAGTGCTAGATCTACATCCATGCACTCAAAGGTAATGAGAGCTTTTCCCTTCCAATTACCTTAGTTATCCTAATCAAAAGGGAGAGTCTAAATTGTTATTAAGCATCACTATAGGCAAAGAACAAATGAGTAACATGCTTAATAACCTTAAATTGAAATCAATCCATGTTAATTTTAATAATAAACCATATCTTAGAACAACTTGTTTATGGGCTAAGGCTGCAATTCACTATAGCATGTATCTTTAGTGTTGATATTAATGCCAGTTAATTAATTAGTAGAAAACCACAACTCATCACAATCTATCTTTGGGCTAAGATTGTAACTTGCAAAAGTCTGCACCTTAATCAATAAGACTAGAATGTATTGCATCCAAAGTAGAAGGAATCTTGTACCTATGGACCATAAGAATCTCCCTACCTGAATGCTTATCAGTTTATCTTATCCCAACTTATATGCTTTATTATTTGAAAGGAATTTCATATATTTTTCTAGTATTTATTGGTCCTGACACTCGCAATTAAACCATTGGAGGGTTGTCCTTTTGTGCAATTAAAGATAACTTAATGGTCACCCTTTAAGATCACACACGTGGTTCGATTTCGTTAGTCTCTTTGGAATCTTCAAATTAATGTGTTTTTTATTTAAGAGAAACTTTGACCCTAAATTGAGTTACACACATTATTTACTTTGTTTGAACTTGAGAGATAAAGAGAGATAGCCATCTTCTTCCTCAAGAAAAAAGAGAACAAAAGATATTTTGGGGCTTGAAGGAAATCTATAGACATCATTCGTGCACACGTGCTGCAATCTGATGGAAGAATGTACCAATAGTCCCGTTCTTGGTAACCTTCAACCTAGTATTGTTTTATTATCACATGTATTCATTAAGATCCTATCTCTACCAATTTTTGTAACAGTATTCGTATCATTTCGCTTGTGCCGCCGCTAAAACTTATGCCATCGTAAGATCGGGTGAACGATATAGTTTAACTTCTTGAGTGAGCACCTTCTAGACTTGATTCTTTGAGAAAAAGAAGGCTCAAACCAAGGTCTGCAAGAGAATTCTCTGCAATCAATGGATGGCGAAGGAATTAAGCAAACCATCACCTGCTAGCTCACCAAGATGGAAAGAGGTTCCCTCCCCTGTTTGGAAGGCAATCTGGGATTGCGCAACATTACCAAAGATAAAACATTTTCTTTGGAGGGCAATTGATAAAAAATGCCCGCGATGTGGAGATGGGGAGGAGACAACCGAACACATTTTACTTCATTGCTCTTATGCTCTTGTGGTGTGGTTTGGCTTCAACCTCCCTCAGTGTATTCCTTCTGATATTCAGCTTTTTCAATGGATCGGGGGTCGGTCATTGTACTTATCGCTGGGTAAAGCAAGAGGTAGAGAGGCTAAATCCCTAAGTTCTTTCGTATGTTGGCACTTATGGTGCACTATTGCAAGGGGTAGAGAGGCTAAATCTCTTATCTTGGTGATGTTTCTTTTCATTTTATTTCAAGGGATGTAAACACTATTGCAAACTCCCTTGCAAGGAGGGCTCTATTTGTTATGGATAGGATAGTTTGGCCCAATTCCGATCCCTGTGTCTCTGTTGATTATGTTACAGAGTCCAAGAGTGTAATCCATTCATATCAGTAGATTTTGACTTTACCAAAAAAAATAAAAAACACTGCATCAACTGGACAAATTATAAGTAACACTTCCATTAATGCTTATTTGCAATGCGAAATGCATTTCATTATTGTAAATAATGGATCAAATAATTACAAAAATTGAATTACAACAAAAAAAGCTGCAAATTATGAGCTTGGTCATACGACCATATCCAACTAAATACACAAGCTCATACGACCATATCCGACTAAATACAACTCATGTATTAGTATTCCCTGTATTGTGATTAACAAGTATTCCACATCCTGTGCTCTGTGATTTCATCAATGGATGTGCTTGGATTGTTTCTATTATTTGGTTGATGAATGTGTATATGTGTTTAATTGACGATCGCACCTTGAGCAATTTGAGAAGACCCCATGTATAATAAATACTGACACTATTGCTTTGCAGGTTGCTGGAAAGGATCAATCCAACATTCATCCTCATGTGCTGCTTTTTTCCATCTTTTCTTGAATATCTCATATTCAACATAGGACCGCCTCCTCACCTGCCAAAGAGTTAAATTCTTACCAAATAACCTTAAAAAGAGAACAGTTGCAAGTAGCTGAACCAGAACCAGAGGGCACCAAACCCCTTGAATACCCTAGCAATGGGCATCGACACATGTCCTCGAATAGAGATGTATGTAGGACAACAATCCACGTTGCCGACCCCATTTAGGTGGGTTTTTCCCTGAGTTTCTGTCCATGTTGTTGTGCTCTTTTCCTTTAATTTTTTTAGTTCCAATCTTTGCAAGGATCCATGTAGCGGATCCCATTTAGTTGAGAGATAAGGCTGAGTTTTTGTTTTCTGTTGTGTAGGCATTGACACATGTCCATAGAGAAGGCCAGAGGATAGAAGGGGGGAGGGATTGCAGGAGGCTTGAACCATCAGATGAACAGCTTAAAGTGAAAGACTCTTTGTATGGCACCAAAAACATAACCATCTGATCCCAATCAGACAGCAATGGCAAGCATATGCAATAATATGACACATAATAAACTCATAATTCCAAACATGAAAAACAGAATGACAAAGAATAAATAGTGTAGCCTTTTAGAACACGAAACTAGAAGATGTTTCATAAATACGTGTAACCGTACTTACTGCGTATCTGTCTATATTCACATGTGAATGGGATGGAGCCTGTAAATTCAAATACTTAAAATCATCCTCAGTTTGTGTGAACATAAGATGTAACACGATGTACAATAACTTTAAAAATTATACCTGCGCTTCCATGTTTGGTGAAAGTTTAGTTGGTGAAGCCTGACCCGGTGCATCAGCAGTTGTCTGCACGAATTGCCATGAATTTATTGAGTAACTAAAGCCAACCTCCACCATCAACATACATCAGGCAAAAGATTAACAGTAGTCATAATTAGCATTTGACATGAACCAGGGGAAGGCAAAAGGGCTTTCATGAATATTAGTTTCAAAACCTCTTTCATTTTCCCCCACTATTCCAATCCTTTTAGCCCACAGCAGAACAACAAAAAAGTAAAGCATTACATCTATACACGGGTTTCTTGACATTCAGGACATTGATCATCATCTGGGCCAACTGATCCCGTGGAGGCCACCCCACCAAGTTTGAGTTCCACATGAAACTATAAGCTTTGCAATCTATGCTCCATATCCTTCATATTCTAGACAGTACTTCAGAATGGCCACAGGTAAAAATATATTACCTGGCCTGAGTTATTTAAGAAAGACCAAGATGGCTACATATTAAATCTTTGACATAATAAAGAACGAAATATAATGATCTGTGGAAAAAAGCAATCCCTACATTTTACTATTTTAGCCCAAAATCTGGGTTGATCTAGTTTAAACTTTCCTGAGTTCTGAAAGCTTTATACAATTTACACCAAGAGTATGCCAGACATTAACCTGCGCACGAGATAAAGGCACCACTAAAGCACCAAGAAAAGTTTTAAACTGAAAAGCCTCAAGTCAAGAGATGATTAAATAAGTCCATTATTTCTGCCCAAACTTATCTGCATTCTCCAAATTTTTTTGGGCATGGGATATAAAATTTCTTACAGTATTTTCTTCCAAGCCCCCAAGCGTAGGGAGGCCTTGATGAACTATGTATTCAGCATCAACCACCCCAATGTTTTTGGTTCGATCCCCCTGTCAAAAGAGAGGTTTGAAATTAGTCAGATATGAACAAGAGACGTTTAAACATGATGAAGATCTAGGATGGAGAGCTAACCTGTGCGCAGTAACCAAGCTGATAGTCCAAGCCCCATCCATGGATCAAGTCATTCTGTGGAAAGAATCAGAGGCCAATTATGATATAGACGTTATTAAAACCCATACAAAAAGTTAAAGGTGTGACCCAAACTTGGAAGTAAGTCATAAATTTGGCAAATGAGAAATAAAGGTTATTAAATGTGTGACCCAGACTTGAAAGTTAAAAAGTAGGCAAATGAAAGATAAAGGTTGTCCAATTTGACTGGTTAAAATAAGAAACTTTCTGACTCAACATTTACCATTTTACTATGCTCAAGTCCAACAAACTAACTAGTATCAAACTTTTCTCATCCACCCAATGATGCCCTAAATAACTCGCAAGGCCCATTTAAGCCTTCGTTAGCACTCTGCAGGTTCAGGTCAAGCAAGATTCAATCCAGTTCCCATAGGTCTCTCAACCCAAGCCCAACTGGTGCTCATAGGTCAAGCCAACTGAAACCAAACAGAGTTGGAACAGGTAAAAACCTGAACAGAGAAAAATAGTGCCATTTCCTGGAGTTTTGGCCAGGTTGGTCAAGGATTGCCACCTCTACCTCAAATCAAATATTTCCAAAATCCATTCCTATTTTGTTTCAAAATAAAAGACAACTAAGATGCAGAGATGCCATACCTGGATCATATACCATGTGCATCTCCAGGAAGCTCTCGAAAACACGGGAGCCATCATTTCTACCCACCTGTAACAAGATTTCCTTTTTGAAGTCCATACACGTGGAAAAAATTCTTTTCTTTGTGTTTAAGACATGAATAGTTAATATAAATGAACTCAGCAGTAAAAACAGTAGATAGCGAACTCTACCCAGTGCATGGAGGAGCTGTACTGTTCGCATCACACCCACTCCCACCACCAACTTTGAAAGTCCTCCTATTGAGAACAAGAACTAAAATCAATTGAAGTGCACATCCAAAGTACAGAACTATGATACAGTGAGATTTATTTCCACTAAGTTCAATAAAGTAATCCGACGAAGCAATAAAAATCTATATTGCATGCACTACAGACAGGGTTAGCCACAGAATACCAAATCGGTTGATACCACATTCTCGCATAGATTTTAACCTTTACCTTGGACCACTTGGGAGATATCTCAGTCGAAAAATTCAACCTGATCAGTTGATTGCAGTCATCCAAGTATCCAACACATAAACAATTTTGTGGACCATTGGACAAAATGATGTTTTGAACACCCAAAGACTCTTGCAAATTGGGAAGTTACAATTAATCTTATCAGGATGGTAACGAGACTCTAACCTCCTAGGACTAGGGTTTAGAAAACCATTTTTTTCCAGAATCGCAGGAATAGAATCCAAACCAGATTAAGAGAAAACTCAGGAACTATGTCAAAACAATTCTGATTGGGCTAAAATACTGGACGAAGGATCTGGTCTAATAGTAGAACAGTTCTGCAGAATAATATCAAGATCCGATGATCAGATGTCCACTTATGGTGCAATTCTACTGGGAGTAGGAAAGGTGAAACTGCAGAATCATAACCAGTAAGTTATGGGAAGAAGAAACCACAACCAACAGAAGCAGATTCTGAAATCCAGAATTTATAAATCCTCGTTGCAGCAGGATTTCAGGTATTGATTGGAAAGACTCAAAACCATATTCTAGAATTGGAGAAACCGAAACTAGAAATCAACCAGAAAGAAAGGATTTTGAAAACAGATTTCAAGTCACAACTTGGAACTAGAAAACTGAACGACAACAATGCAGGAAACTAGTAACAGATTGACAAACCAGCACGTAAACAGAAAAAGGAAATAAGGTACGAACAGGAAGGAACAAAGAGATCTAACCTGAACTGATGGAAGAAGAAGATAAGAAGAAAGGAATGGTATGAATCCGGAATCCCACCTGATCCTCCGAGTTGGCATCCCACCAAACTCAAACTCAGAATCCCACCAAGCCTATTGGGAATCTCAGCAGGGCCTACTGCATCTCACAGCAAAAAAGGTGCTCTGAATCTCACAGAACTGACAGGCAATAGCCAGTATTCTATTCATCTTATTGTATGCAGGGCTGAAGCCGCTTACAGTTACAACCTTAAATAAAAGGCTCAAAAACAAACCCAAAATAAGCTTAAAATTCCTCCAAACAATAGTATGGAGGTAGACTTAACTGAAATTCTGCACAAAATAAAGAAAAGTAGCTTAAAGACAAGGCTGGACTCATAGAGCCCCTAATCCATCCAACTACTAAGACTTAATAACTATTAAAATTAGAAAATAAAAACTGGGCATGAACAGTGATCTGAACAAGAGAACTGGTTCACAACTAAAACAAACCAAACCAAACTGCAGGAAAGTTTTTCTTCCTTCTATCAGAACACTAGTCAGATGGCAATTGACCACAGAGGACTCCTAGGTTGAACCATTTTACTGGTGACTCCATCCACATGGATATCTGCTATGCATCTAATCTCATCATGTTCCAGTCCATGTATAGATTTTCATTGCATTTGGAATCAGTAAAACAGTTATTTTTTTAACGAAATTGTATCCGTCTCAAAAGAAAATATAAAGATAACCTGTGCACTTTAGATCTCCTCCCACGTGCTGTAATTTGATGATGCACCTCTGATTTAGCTACATCTAATGCAGGCTGTGATATTTCCAGCCTTTCTTCTTTAACGATTGATAGATACCTGCAACAATCAAATTAGCTGCAAAAAATCAAAAAGACCACAACCTTGATTTCATAGAATTTAACATGCTATGTAGTATGTACAGGCAAGTGTTTTCAATCCTTTCCTAAATAGTAAATTTTTTAAGTCTATAGCTCTCCAGTTTCCATGAAGAAATTAAAAATCAACGATGGTCCACTCAATCAAGCAGATTCCAGATAGTTATATCAACTTTAGACTTTCTCAACATGGAAGTGAGGGCTATGAAGATCCATTACTCTAGCCAACATGGAAGTGGCTAGCTTGTAGTGATGCAGCTTGTTTCCCAATTGTTTTTCCCTTTGATTAACATCTTTCCCTTTCAAAAGAATATTTTTCCTACTCTACCACCATTGTTCTTGGCCAGACCCAAGCCCAGATCAAGGAGGAGGGTTGTGGCAGGTTGGCAGCCACTATAAGGCCTTTGGCTAGATCCATTCAAAATTTCAAACATGAAGAAATAATACATAGATAGAACAAGTGTAGCTGAGAAGAGGATGTTAAGAACAAGAAGCAACAAAAAGTAAGTAGATTAGAAGATTGATGAATTTGCAGGGACTTAAGGTTAGCACCAATGGTGACAAAACAGGAAAGTAAACTGAGATAGTTTTTTAACTTCCAGGAAAGACCAATTACTGCACACATGAGAAATGATACTCCAAGTTCTTAAGTCTCTAAAGCACAAGGTGAACACTGAAAAGGAAATAGGTCAAAGTTGTGAAACCATGAGGGAGTATTTATAATATTGTGTAATATATCCGATGTGGTTGCATATGCATGGCTGGACCGACATAACCCAATCTGGAAACCCAGATTGAGAAGAACCAAGTCCAATCCCAGGTTTTGGAGTAGGAAGTTGAGTCACTTTCAAATTCTGTTTGCAGATTACGGTTAGTAGAAGTTTGAATAACATGTAATCAATCAATCGGAGATAAATTGGAATGAATGAAATTGTTCTTCTAATGATGCTGCTGGTGTTAAAGGCTGAACCAATTGGTTGTTCCTCTCTCAGTTCTTCTTTTCTCCTTCAGACTATTCTCGTCCAAGTGTGATCTTCTTTTATCAGTTTCTGTTTATGATAATCTCTCCTTATATTTCATTTCCTTAGTTATTTTCTGCTATTACTTGCGTTTCCTATCAATCTGCATATTGCTTCCCCTTTTTTCCTGCTACTTGTGTTACTGCTAGGTTAGAGAAAATTTGTTAAAACTCCCCAGTTATTACTACATTCGGCCTGAAATTTTGTGGAGTGTTCATAAATCATCAGGTGAACCAGCATGCAAAATTTGAGCCTGAACAAAGTTGGGGTTTGGGAGAACTGACCACATCTTCTAGGCTGGTACTGTTCACTATGCCCAGAACAGTTTCAAAGAATTGTTTATATTTTATAGTTGATTATCCGGTCTGTTATTGGTTGCATTCAACGGGGTTGGGGATTAGGAATCATACCCCTTAAAGCCACCTCAATTGGGTTTGATACAGATGAGATGTCTTAGCTGAAACCAAGAGTGTTCTACTGCTGATTTGTTTCAGTCGAGAGGTTGAAGAAGTTAATTCTTATTATCTCAACTAAGGTAATTTCTTCCAAATTACATAAAAACCCCTACTTTTTGAATACGCTTTTGTTTTATCCCTAGACTTTACTGAAATTCTAGTTTAGTCCTTTCTTTAAATTTTAATTACACCAAAAACGATCCTGAAATGTTCTGAATATTTACAAAATTGACACTAATCATGTTATTTTGAGTTTTATTCACTTTAGTGGACCCATAATTACCAAAAGTAGGGTTTGGTCACCAAGGGTTGCATTAATTGGTATCATAACAGAAATTCTTGCAACTATTCTATATGACAAAACCCTCTTACATCACCAATCCTGAGCTGCACAACTTATATCGTAAACTCAATAAAGTAAATAAAAGATTGAAGCTAAGCTTAACCAGCATATGGCACATTCCGAATCCAGATGTCAAGAAAATTCGACAGCCATAACAACTCTCACTTCAAAGATGGATTTAATTTTGGAGAGCCTAAATATCAATAGAAGAGACCAAGTAAAACCATCTACACCAGTTCTTCAGTTTGGCAATCTATGGTTCATAGATATGCCTTTAAACCTATGGGTGCAAGTTTGGCCCTAACGATCCGAACCCGCCTTGGCCCAAACAGGGCCAGGGTTGAGATACCTTGGTACTGAGGGCGGGTCAGGATTGGGAATTTCTAGCCCTGAGTCAAGGCTTGGCCGGGTCAGGATTGAGGCCTTAGCCCAACCCGACCCTATCTTCCTTTTCTTGTTCTTTCTTTCTTTCTTTTTTTCTTCTTCTTCCCTTTTATTCTTCTTTCTTCTTTCTTCTTTCTCTTCTTCTTCTTCTTCTTCCCAGTCGGGCCAGCCCATGCATCTCTCTTCCTCCCCATGGTCAGGGCAAATCAAGATCAGCCTGGCCCGACCCTGAGGACGAGTCAAGGTTTAATTTTTCTGGCCCTGAGTCAAGGCTAGGTTAGGCATGGGCCCAGCTAAGCGAACTGAAGGTTGGGCTGGGGTCTTAAAAGGCCCGGCCCAATCCGACCTTGTTGCAGCCCTATTTGAACCCACCACCAAAACCAATTATTCCCCAAGATATCACACGCTAATTCATACACAGTGATTGTGACATCAAGGTTGAGGTTCTAGAGTTCAATTATGAAAGGAGACCCAAAGTTGTTCTAGACCGGTTGACCAAGGTCGAGAGGATTTTCGCATACAAATCATTTCCGGATAACAAGAAGTGTGAGCCGGATGACAAGAAGTGTGAGTTTATTCTGACCAAATTCACTAAGTATGCATGTTTATAGTGGGATGATGTGTTACAGTTAAGATTTATCAGGCAACTTGGACCCATCACCAATTGGGAGGTTATGAAACAAATATTGAATGAGAAATCTGTTCTGCCCAATTTTATGATGTTCTTCCACAAGATGGTCACCTTCCATCGAGGTAGTAAAAATATGGATACATACACCATGGAATTACATAAGTTATCTTCTAAATACAAACTTGAGTTGTCAGATCAGCCACGAAAAATGAACCGATGTGGCAACTACATTTGCCAAGACAGCCGGAAAAAAATGCAGCTACTTGAAGGACGTACTCAAGACTTCTTCAACTTACAGGCCTACACGCAGGATTGAAGAAAGGAAAATTGAACCCAGTAAGGTGGATAAAAAGAAACCAGAGATCTCCAAGGGAAACAAGTGGTTGAAAAACATTGTGTGTCGCAACTGTAGTGAGAAGGTCACTTCGGTAACAGATAGTAGAGATGGAGAATAAGGATGAGGTGGAGATTAGTAAGTTTATTCCTCCTGATCCAACTAATGACTCAAACTATGGTCTTGATGATGAGGTTGAAGCTAACTCGGCTAGTCTTACTCCCTTCTCTAATAGACTAGTAGAGAAAACTCCCCTTTTTCAGATAGAAGGGCACTTTACTACATGATGAGGATTCTATGGATCTATACAGTTGTCAACACAAGAGCAAAATCCAACCTCATCTCAGAAGACTTAGTTCGAGCACTTAACCTCCTGCGGAAGAAGCTCTGCAAAACAGTTTACGTGCGAGGTTTTCAGCCTAATGTTAAAGAAGAGGCCAATGCAATTGTACGAGTTCATTTACAATTTAGCCGCTTCACTACAAGGTACCTTGCCTAAGTAACCTTCCCATTAGTTCATTGTGACTTTCTCTTAGGGTGGCCATGGCAACGAAAGGTTGGTAGGCTGGTATTCTCTACCATGGTGTACGGAACACCATCACAACAAAACCAGGAGGGCGAACATATATGATATTGCCTCACACGTTGACAGATATGCCTAAACGACGACATTTCTCTCCTCCATCTATGATCCGGTCCACTCTTCCCAATTATGGAGTTGCAGTCTAACTGTCTTCCTCAAGACACATGCCACCTTAACGTCTAGATCACTACAAAGGCATCTTGGGTTACCAACCTAATTCGACGGAGTCGAGTTCTTTTAAGAGTGGGAGAACTGAAGCAGTTGCAAATGCATGGCTAGACCGACATGACCAAGTATGGAAACCCAAACTCAAAAGAAGAAAGTCCAAACCTGGGTTTTGGTCCAATAGTGGAAGTTAAGGGTTTATTTAATTATTTGGGTTACTTTTGTAATTTCATTCCATAATTCTTTTATTCCAATTGTTAGCTATAGTAGGAATAGGAATTTCAATCAATTTCAAATTCTGCTTGTAGATTACGGCTGGCAGTAGTTTGAGTCTATTTATATACATGTAATCAATCGATCAGAAATAGATTGGATTGAATGAAATTGTTTTTCGTATGCTGCTACTGGTGCCAAAGGCTGAACTGATTGGTTGTTTCTTTCTCAATTCTTCCTTTCTCCTTCATCCTCTTCCCATCCTGGTCTGATATATTTTCTTAGTTTCTGTTTATGATCATCTCTCCTTGTTCTATTTCTTCTCCTCAGTTATTTTCTGCTGTCTCTTGCATTCCCTATCATTCTGGTTACTGCTTCCCATTTGTTCTGGCTACTTGTGTCACTGTTGGGTTAGAGAAAAATTGTTAACTCCTTCGTTTTTTAATTTATTATTATTATTATTTTTTTGGATGAGTATTAACTCCCTCATTATTCACCCATTCAGCCTGAAATTTTGTGGAGTGTTCATAGACCATTAGGCAAAATCACCAGCAAAATTTGAGCCTGAATAGATTTAGAATTTAAGAGAATTGACCTTATCTTCTAGGTTGGTACTGTTCACTCTGCCCAAAACAGTTTCAGAGAATTTTTTATGTCTTATAGTTGATTATCTGTGTCTGTTATTGGTTGCATTCAAGGAGGTTGGGGATTAGGAATCACAGTCTGAAATTTCACCTTGATTGGGTTTGGTAGGGATGATATCTCTCAGCTGAAACCAAGAGTGTTCTACCACTGATTTATTTCAATTGAGAGGTTGAAGAAGCCGATTCCTATTATTCTCAACTAAGGACAGTTTCTTTCAAATTACATAAAAGCCCATACTTTTCTGAATTTGCTTCTATTTTATCCCTAGACTTCACTGAACTTCCAGTTTAATCCTTTCTTTAAATTTTAATTTCCGTTTGGTCCCTGTTCCTGTTTTAACAAACCCTAAGGGATCCCTGAGGGTTCTGAATATTTACCAAATTACAGATCACATTATTTTTGAGTTTTTATTAACTTTGGTAGGCCCATAGCAACCAAAATCTTGTAACCCACGGTTGCATTAATATCAGCCTAACTGGACTAGAACTGCACAACAGGAATTGTAGTAGACAATGTCAAATGGTTAGGCAGTGTCGAGATGAGTTGTACATGAACGCAGGTCCAATCAATACCGAGAGCCAACACAATAAGCATGTCTATATTCAAAATATCAGTTTAACAAGTGTAAGTGCAGCAATCACCATCAGTTCTTACATACCGTCCAGGGTTGAAGCTTTCAACTCCAAGGTCCTCATCCCATAGGAAAATGTAATCATATTCAGCAACTATAGCTGGATGCAGGAAGCGCTTAGCAAACCACCTAATTCATCACATGAATTACACCATGTTTGACTGAGTCCAAAGCAAATAAATGAAGAGGAAAAGAGGCTCCACTACTAATTATTGGATTAACCATATTTGATTGATCATAAACATTACCATTTGGTTTGATCAATTGCAGATACATGTATGGCACGAGAACTCCACTCGAGATCACTCCATTCATCCACCATACCATCATAATGGAAAAGCATCACAGAAAAATCATTTGATGGGAACTGCCATAAGCAATATAGCAGAACAGTTAACCACAGATAAACAAGTAAATATTGTAAAGCAAGCGATATAAAGGATAGGTTTGTTACCTTTTTTACCATTTTATCAACATTTTCTTTTTGCCTTATTCCAACAGGAATGGCCAATAAGCTCTTTGACTTTGAATTCTGGTTCAAGAAAATTGCAGGAAAAACATTAACCCATGGTAATATAAGTAGGAAACCAGAAACGTATGCTTTTTTTAATTATGCATGACGTATTTTTAAATTCATGTCATATTACCAGAAAAGTAACATCATTGCTTGTTGCATTAATTCAGGAAATGGAACCATTTTCTCAATATTAGTATCAGCAGCATTGGCAGTGTTGACATGGATTTTTACATTCAGTGCAAATATATGATACCATACTGGGTTTCTGTAAGTGACACTGTAAGGGAATTCACTTGGTACAATGGAAGCCACTAAAAGCATCAGTAAGAAGGACTGATACAGTACAGATTAGAGGAACTAGAACAACAAGTGAAAAGCCGAAAAAGCCCCAGGGGAGGTTGGAGAGAAGAGACATGGATGGCCTTGGGTTAATAAAAAATATAACTTCAAATATAGTTATGAAAAGGATTTGCGTATCTGATCCCATGTAGTTGGGGGCTTAGCTGAGTTGAGTTGAATTGGAGGAGGCCAAGACAATTGCTTCATCAACTCCAGCAATAGTTTTGCAATAGTGATAAAGACACCATCTAATATATGATTTTTTGTCATCCCTTTTTCTCTGTTTTGCCCTAACAAGTTATTTAAAGGCATCACATGGAATTAGGGGGAAAAAAAGAATCAAAATAAGAACTACAAGAAACATGAAGGCATCAAGCTTTCAGTAAGTTAGCATAGTTCAACAAAAAATGAAACCTATGAAGAGAAAAAATAAGAACGATGCAGGTCAAAATGGGAATAGCATTCCCTATCTGCATGTTTGGTCTATTTAGTATTTTTATCAATGTAACAGCTAACCCAGATACCATGAAGAAACCAGCAAGCAGTTTTCCAGCTAAATGAATAAGAATGAAATGATAATGTATGACCCAGACAAATGCCAGATATCTCAGAAGCACCAGCCATCTCAAGATAATTCTTCATATCGCCTGCCTCTGCTTCAGAACAAAATACAGCTAAATTAATTGATTTACCAGTGCCTTGCCCCAAACAGAGATCAAAAGTTGGGAAATCCAATTGAAGCCCCAAGATTTTTTTGCTTGAAACTATCACAAAACATGGACCTTTCACAGGCTCACGTTTCTTAAAATCCTATTCTTGATCCTCACAAGAAACCCTAAACCAGTATACAACCAACTCTAATCTAGAAGTTTTTGATCTTGCAGTCCAAACCCCAATGCTCTGAGATCCTGATTTTCAGCAAACTGACAGTGGTGCAAATCACATCCCATGGAAGAAGGAGAATTTTCGGATTTGGATTTGGTTCAGTTTTTTGGGTCAAGTTGAACCGGCGGTTCAATTAGTTAGGCCCAAATTTAAGTCCCCAATGGGTCATAGACTACGTGATTTTGAGTTTTCTACTGTAACTGACCCATTCAATAAGCCCAAATTTTAGAGATTTAAAGCCTATAGAGGATTAAGTAGTTAGTTTCTACTTCCATGTAATAAGTTACTTAGTGGTTAAGATAGATATCAAGCAGAGGTTTCTAATTTGGTAATCAGTTCATTGGTTATTTTAGACTTTAGCTACACTAGGACAGATAATGAGGTGGTGAAAATTGATGAGAAGAAGATTCCGCAAAGTGATTATTTTAGGTATCTGAGATCAATCATAAATAAAGAAGGTGATATATTGGATGATGTTTAACAGAGAATTATAATAGATTGGATGAAGTGGAGAAGTGCGTCCAAAGTGTTGTGTGATAGACATATTCCTTTAAAACTTAATGGAAAAATTTATAGGACAGTCATACGACCGGCTAATTGGCTATGATGTATGGTGTGGAATGTTGGGTAGTTAAGAAGCATCATATAGATAAATTTAGTGTAGCTGAGATGAGGATGTTGAGATGGATGTGTGGAAAAACTAGGATGGATAAAGTAAGGAATGATCATATTAAAGCTGATTTGGGAGTAGCTCCAATACATGATAAACTACGAGAAAATTGTTTGAGGTTGCATTGCCATGTTCAACGGAGGCCTTTGGATGCTCCAATACAGAGGAGTGATTGATTCAGACTGAAAGAGCTAAAAAAGCCAGGGGCAGTCCTAAAATGACTCTAGGAGAAGTGGTAAGGAAAGACATGCATACCTTCGGCCTAGTATCAAGTATAACCTCGAATAGAGCTGATTGGAATTTGGAAGGTAAAGATCCATGTAGCCGACCCCATTTAGTTGGGATAAGGCTGAGTTGTTGTTGTCGTCGTTTTTGTTCATTTGGTTATTTTATAACTAAAGAGCAAAGGGCACACTAGCCCACAGATTTGATGTTTGAGAAAACTATGTTGTATGTGAGTGTGTGCACTGTGATGAATCAGTCACAGCCCTTGTGAAGCAAGTGGCAACCAAGGTGGTGAAACCTTGGTGATGCAGATTTCTCAACAAACTGGGCTTCTTTGCTTAGGAATAAGTCTAGGGTTGGGTTATATACATGTTGGGCCTTTGATCCCATGGGTTTTCAATGTAATAGGCCACTTTTATAGGCCTAAACTATTGGTAATAAGGTTGCATACGGGATTAGTTAGTTTCGTTTCCATATTTAGTTTTATTTTTGAAGTCTTCGCTTTTTAATTGAACCGGGTCCAAGCTGGTCCAACCAGTGGTTCCATTTAAGTGATTTTAGTAGTTTTCTTTTATTTTCTTTTAAGCAATGTAAGTTGGGCTGGATTACGACTCTATAAGCCCAGCCATATTTTGAGTCTATTTCCTTCAGTATTTCAGTTTCCTAGTCAATTTAGGTTATCTAATAGGTTAAGGATTGGGTTTAGGGCTGCAATAGGGTCGGGTTGGGCCGGGCTTTTTAAACCCCAGCCCAACCCTGAGTCCCCTTAGTTGGGCCCAGGCTCGGCCTAACCCGCCCTCAAGGTTGGGCCGGGCTGACCCTGATTGGCCCTTATCATGGAGTGGAGAAAGGGAGAGATGCATGGACTGGACTGAGTTGGGCTAGGTCGAGAAGAAAATGATCGATTTTACATAAAAATAACACTATAATAAAATATATCGTCACTTATTATCTTCATGTATAATATATTATATAACAAAAAATATGTGACATTTAAAGTTTATAATATATATAGTATATCAATATATATTTTATAGTATAACTTAAAACAGGGTCAAGCTGGGCCGGGTTGGGCCGGGCTTAGCCCGAGGCCTCAATCCTGGCCCAACCCAACCCTGACTCAGGGCCAGAAATTTCCAACCTTGACCCACCCTCAAGGCTAGGTATCTCAGCCCAGGCCCTGTTCGGGCTCAGGGCGGGTTCGGGCCGATAGGGCCAAACTTGCACCCCTAATTGGGTTAGACCTTTCCTTTTTAGTATAAAAGTCTGTTTTTGAGTCTTTTACATAAGGTTGTAAGGGGGGCAAGCATTGGACACAAATTTTGATTAATGAAAATCTTTTTGCTGCTCTTCTTCTCCATTGAAGATTTTTGTCTTGTGTTTGATCAAGTCTGAAGGAATCGGTGTTTGATCCGATTGACACCTTGCGGTGGAAAGCCCGGGAGGATCATTTGAAGGAATAGTTGTTTGATCCGATTGACACCTTGTCGTGGGAAGCCTGGGTAGATTGTTTGGTTACTTTATTGCATCCTCTACAACTGTTCTTTCAAGTTTGAAGGTTCTATTTCAGCTTGCTGCCATTAACAAGTACAAACCTTCCAAACCTGCAACTTGGATCTCCCCTTTTGAAAGATCATATGCAAGGTGATTTTCGAGATCTACCAAACTAGCCATCCGATTGAACTTAGATTTTCACCATACCTCCATTAACCCTAATTTGGGAAGTGATTCAAATTTGATCTAATTCCTGTGGCCTGATTTGAATATATTCTCATATTTCCCATTCTGTCCCTAACCCCTTTAAAGCACGTTCAGACCTTCAACCATAACCGATTCTGATTTCATGCTCAGAATAAGTAGCTGGTTTCAGGATATATCAATTCTGAAATTAGTAACCTAATAATATCTCTTAACCCTAGTTCCAATACCCTATTTACCATAATACCCTCACTCCTACCCCAACTAGGTTTCCTCCATAACTTCAGATTTAGTCATCTGATGTAACTGTAACTTTCAACATCTCTTCTCTCCTATATAATCCACACCCGACCTAATTTTAAGCCCATTCAACCACCTGATTTCCTATTATCAAGATTTTCCGTAATCTGAACTATCCTTCGATGAAAAGGTTCCTGGTTTGAGCATTCAAATCCAGGATTACATTACTTGGGGGGAGAGTGGCGATGCCCAACTGCAGGCCATAGGTGGTGTTGTGGTGATACCTATTGACCGTATCTTTTCCTTTTCTCCATTATCTCTTCAGTTGTTCCCTGTTCTACACTGTTCCAGCAAGCATTCCAGCAGTCTAATTCCTACCATTGGCATCCCTAGGTGACTTATTGGCATCCCTAGGTGACTTCTAACCCTCTATTTTGTTATTACTTGATATCTAACACTGCTACTCAGTCCTATCATATTCTGTTAGTTGATTTCCAGCACTTTTATGATGTCTATAATATTCTGTTGAACAGAAACCTAGTTTAAACTTCAGCCGATGGATTCCAAGAATCTGTCCGGCAGTTTGGGTTGATATTAAACTATGTTACTCTCCTCCATCCCTACTCCATTCAACATAAATCTTGTGTTCATCAGATGGCTGGATAATGAAATACATCAGTTTTCTCTACTTACTATTTTGCTGCTTTTGTGACTTACTAACTTTTTTGTCTGTGTCAGTTTGTCATCATTCAACCATTAACTTCTTTAATATTTTTACCAGTTAAGCCCCCCCCCCCCCCCCCCGCACAGGTTCTCTAGGATATCTTAATTTCACCTTCATCAGGTTCATCATTTTAGAGTTCTATGTAGTCAAAGTTTCTGCTGTGTTTTGGATTACTGAGATTCTGTTTCTGTACGCTTGTTAGTATTAATGCGTTTCAGCCTACCATACGGCCACATTTTATCAGACAGCCTCACTCAATTTAGTGCAGAACATGATTTATGCAGCCAACAAGGAGATGGAATAAGGCTAAGTTGAATTAAGCTGAGGCGACTTTCTCACTAAATCAACATCCTTCAAACTCTTACATTATAAGGCAGTAAGTTTAAATGACATCAGTGAATTAGTTCTTAAACCTTGATACAGCACCAATAAACCCAAACATGCCACTATAATTAACTTAAGACAGCTCCTAAATCAAACCTAGCCTCCAGTGTCTTCCATTTAAGCACTGCATTGTTTGCCCAGTATGACTTGAGATGACATTTTCAACTTTCTAAAACATGAAACGATTACTCTCTGACCATCTTACACAATTAGACAGTTTATACGCAGTTTATATAATGCGATACCGCTTAGCCTAAAAGCTCGAACTATTAAGTAAGCCCCCCCCCCTCGGCACCCAAAAAAAAAACACCACCCCACGTAAAGGCCTTCATACACGTGGTCCTTCCACGTGACACGCACTCATGAGGAAACACTTCGCATGGCACCAAGGGGGAAGAAGTGCCTGGGCTTGGATACCCTGTTGCACTTTCCAGGAGTCGAACACTCGACCTCCTACTCTAATACCATGTGCATTACTGCTTACCATAGTTATCAAGGCAGCAAAGCAACCAAGGCATTGGAGAGGTTCCAAAATCAAGGTGACACCAACAAGGTGGACCAAGGTGTGCAAGGCACCCGCCTAGGTGCCCAAGGCAACCAAGGAGCCTGGATGCCTAGGCGACGCCTTGATAACTATGTTAGTGCTTACCCTAAAAGCTTGAACTGTTAAGGGCAATGTAAATGTATACATCAACATATAAAATCATAGGATATTCAATACATCAGAAAAGAAAAGGAACCTTACTCAAGATAAGTTTGGAGGGTAGAGGAGTCCAGGGCAAAAGGACTAGCATTAATGGAGGTTGAAGATTGGAAGTGGACTCTGAAGGTCATAATGGATACAATTGTGTATTTGAAAAGGACATGAAATAAGCTAAGAAGAAATAACATTCAGATAATGAAACCAAAACACTTTTAACATGGTTTTGAATGGTGAGATAGATCCATTTTATTTTCCCCTCCCTTTCTCTTTTCTGGTGAACAATTACAGACATACATTCTGAAATTAATCTGCATAGCAATTTGAATTTGACTTGATGATAGCTGGCCCAAGGTTTTCCAAGATGTTGATAGCTATTGAGATTCAAAACTTGAAGAAGATGTGATCAGGTTTCAAATTTCTTGTACATTCAGATTGGGTGCATCAACTAGATTTTACTAAGCTACAATAAACTAGAAGACTTCCGATGGATTCTGAAGATTCATGAAGTAACTCATGATATGTAAGACCACTTCGACAATTGTCAACATATTCGTTAGATGATCCCACATCTCAAGATACAAGATTGACCAGCACTGAACAGTCTGTGACAATCCAAGTTGAAATTTGAAGTTTCAGTTTACCATCCATCAAGATTATTCTGAGTAGTTTCACATACCAGTTTCTTAGGGGAACCCCATAATGGTCGCAATTCCAAGTTAGATGTCCTGACAACGATCCCCTTGGGTAATGCCTCACTGCCCTGAGGCCTGCATTGAATCTAAAACAATATAAATCAGGTAAGTTCCAATTTCACTTTTACACCACAGACCAAGAAAGATACCCGACAATTTGGCAGTAGAAAGGTAAAAGTAGAGGAAACAAACCTCGCATGGAATAGGTTCTGTAATCAGCATATGATCAACCATTCTCCATCTTGTAAACCTCTGCATAACAGGCCCCAAAATTATTCATCTTATATATATGATTCAATGAATTTGAATAGATTCTCCAAACAATGGATACTCCAAGGAAAAAAAAACTGAGTACTGCCAAGCTACGACCTAAAATACAGGCCATGGATTCCAAATAAGCAAATAAAATTTTCTTAAAACCTATAAATCACATGTAAAACAATGTTGAAGGATATGAACTGAAAACACAACTGTACATGCTTTACTTCTTTTTCAAGGTTGGGGCTCAAGAGAATGGAACCATAAAATTCAACACAAATCTATGACAAAAAAATTGATCCATAAAATATCTTCTTGCGCAAGAATGTAAATCAAAGCATCCCAATATTAGTTACTTAATGGGGACACCTTTACACAAGGTCCAATTTGAAATAATAGGTCCTTTTCCGAAAGAAATAATCCATGCCAGTAAAAGGTCAGGCAAAAGCCTTACATAAAGTGCTTGCATTGAAACAATTTCATAGCAACGAAAGAGGGAATCCATACCTCTTTAAAATCTGTTGCAACAAACACACTCCCTACAAAGAAAACTATACAAAGCAAAGAAGCTGTAGGAAGATTGCAAAGGCATGATCTCCTACTTCTTGGATCCGCAGGCAGAGAAAGCTGAAAGAAGAAGATAATAAAGAATATGGGGCAGAATCAATCAGATATCAAAAAGAACATCTTTTATGGTGGTAATTTTGGCAAACAAAGCAAAAACTGACAGAACATATCAACTCATCACAGAGATCATACTGAACTAATAAGCAGTTATCATGCTGTAAATGTTCATAAGTATCCTTAAAATGAAGGAAAGATTCATACAGGAATGTATGCATATACAAAGCAGTAAATAGATTGAAGTACACCAAACAGAAAGAAGTCTTAGGTTTGCAAGAAACAAGAAAATTTGCCGGTTTCCTTAGGAAATGGCTATTGAGTGGCTGATAGCTTAGAAAAACACGAATGAGGATTCAGTTCTAACAAATTTCTTGCAATCAATGTTACACTAAAAAGGGAGGAATCCTACGCAACCAGTTATTTGAAATGAGTACTTCCAGTCAGCGTTGCATCAGCAAATTACTTTCATATCAAGCTCAAAGCACGCAATATGTGAACCCACATGCACCACACTTGTTTCCTCCATATCCATGGCCCATGGGTTTCCTGCACTACTTGACATTCGGTTGACAAGATACCCTTCGTTAGGTAGTGAAATATTGTAGCCACTGTACCCAAGCTCTTCCCGTAAAGGTTTAAACAGGGTCTAGGGTCGATGAAGATCACGCAATCACTTGATGCCTGGGAAAGCATTCATTTTGATGGTGCAAGTGTACTATGATCTGAAGGTTCGGATTTTGACCAAAATTGAGATGATTGAGAAATTCATTACAATTTGAAGCAGTCTTTTTCCCCCTTTTTGGGTTTTTTTTTTTGGGGGGGGGGGGGGGGAGGAGGGGAGCAAGGGTTCAGTGAAGACTTTGATAAAGTTTGGGAGATTTTTCATGTTTCTGCTATTGGGAGTCTAGCATTAAGATTTCACCCAGACCATACTGCTGATGGAGACTGTCTTCCACCTCAAGGTGTCCACGTGAATTCTTTAGATAGCGATAACTAGAGTCAGAGTTCCTCTATGTATAAGCCATTTCTTACTATTGAATATAGACAGCTTCAGCCACATATGAAATTCTTCCTATTCACCACTCATTATTAGTTGCCATCTGACTATGATTTCTCTACCCATGTCCTCCTTTACAATCCTGTCACAGCCTGATGAAATGAGAAACCCAAAATGCCCATGTTTTCTTTAACATTTTGTACTTGTACACTAAAGTAGAGCTCCCCAACCCTTGCCGGCTGTACAATATATACTCTCCTCAACCAATACTCACAGAACAAATTCCAGAATACTTAAAACTCCTCCCAATCTACTTGATAAATATAAAAGCATGATTTAAACTTTAAACAACAATAAGAGGGCTACAGGGCGAAAGAATTAACTCCATGTGCAGAATCAACATCACCTAACATATCTAGAAAATACACGGAGAGTTGATACGAAACATAATTGAAAATCCATCCAAATTCCAAACTAACTAAACTACCAATCAATAGAAACATGAACTCTAGAACTCTAGAACCCAAGTACTCTCAAGTCTCTAATTCATCCTTATTGATACAGAAAAATGCTACAGCCTATGACCCTGCAAACCTCAAATTCAGAACACACTCAGAATAGAACCCAAAAATCCTCCACATGCAACAAACACAACCGACAAAAAGCGAGTCTGAAGCACTAACTAGCCCACTTTACTAACTTTGATTGAACAACATTCAGGAAAAAAAAATCGACATGGAGAGACCCAGAATCTTACACGATTGGATGTCGTCATCTCCCATTAAACTCTGAAGCAACAGCCAGAGAAACAAAACGAAGGCTCCCCAGAAAACATATGAGAGTCAGATCGTCAGAGAAACCAATATGAAACAAGAATTCAGCAATTTCAGTCTGTATTCAAAGAAGAACAAAACAAAACCCAGAAGCAGAAGAGCTTGGTTTATCACTTTTCGGTTCATATAGAGAGAGCTGTTCTTCAAGATGGAAGAACTCCAAAAACCATGAGAAAGACTCAAAGAGTAGAAGAGAGAGAAAGAAAGCAGAGAGCCCGAATTAAACGGTGACTGTAGAAAGATCGTGGGGGGAAGGTTCGCATTTTCAGAATTTTAATCGCTATTTTTTAATTTTTTTTTTATTATTATTATTAAATAAATTCCACGTAATGTTATAATAGAATCTATTTAAAAGTTAAACATAACAAAGGTCCTCTCCAATCTCCACGCCCTAAAAGCCCGTTACTTAGAGGTTTGAGTCTTTTTAATTTCCTATAATGCCCTTAACCTTAATGATGGTGGAAGGGCATGTTTGGTTGCTGTTAAAGTCAAATGGATTGTTTGGTAAAACTCATTTTCCTAGGTGGAGCCATTACTAGTTTCTGATTTTGTCTCCATTCCAGAAGTCAGTTTCTTTCTATTTTTCAATTCTGTGTTTTTCTTCCATAGGTCAGATTCCTTCCATTCCGTTCCATTCCGTTCCATTCCTTCTTGTTTTCTTAATCTGTTATCTTTCAGAATAAACTTTTGATTCTTGGTGAAAGATCAATCATTTTCATTAGCCATGGCAGTTCTTGACATAGTGCTCGGATCGGATTCAGATCGGATGTGATCAGAGTCGGATATTTTTTGGCTGAATGCGGATATCTCTAAACGGATTCAGATGTGGATCGGATTTGGATTTTCGATCATCCGTTTACATCTCTGCCTTGTGTAATCCAGACCTTCCTCCCCCTAATGGATACAATTCACTCTCAATCCATATCTCTTAGATCATGATTCTTTTTTCATTATATTCTAGAACTTGTTGAATCTTCAAAAACCCTCAAAATCATTATTTACTTAATTTTTTATTATTAAGTATTTGGAATCTTTTTTAGACGGATTTTAATCGAAGTATTCGGATTATTTTCCGGATATCTCTATACAAATAAGGATGTTCCTAAAGGGATACGGATGCGGATTCGGATTCGGATTTCCGTTATCCATTTACATCCCTAGCTAGGCTACGGTTTTTCCTACATTTGGTGTTTTTTTTATTAATGATATAAAAAAAAAAAAGTATTTTTCAATAGGGTTTTCTTCCGTGTTACTACGCCTGGTGAAGTATAACGCTTCATTACATGCCACATGATAGAACATGGGTTAGTCCATTTGATAGACGGCCATGCAAGCATCTCATTGGGTATATTTTCAGCTTAAAATGAGTATAGGAATAAGCTAAAAATACAGGAGATGTCAGTTTTGTATTTTATGTTTATCTCTATTTGATGGTATTTTGGTAATTTAATAAAATTTTGAATTGTAGTTTGAGCAACTTTCTTTACTTATTTTGGACTAAAGTTGTCATTGAGATGTATTTGAGTTCCTCTATCACATGGGCTTGCTTATTTTGAACTAAAATTTGGCTTTTGAGATGTATATGAGGTCCTCAATCACATGCGTATGCTTATTTTGGACTAAAATTTGGCCATTGAGATGTATGAAGGGCATAACTAGTGCATGAGACTCCCACCACTAGAGTCTGGGGAGGGTTATAATGTATGGAGCCTTACCCTTGCATCCTTACCACTGTTTGGGGGGTGGGGGGGGGGGGGGGAGGGGGGGCACTGAGATATATATAAATATATGAGGTCCTCTATCACATGGGCTTGCTTGTTTTGGACTAAAATTTGGCCATTGAGATGTATATGAGGTCCTCTGTCACATGGGCTTGCTTATTTTGAACTAAAATTTGGCCACTAAGATGTATATGGGTTACTTCACTAGGCATATTGATTGTAGAAGGACCCTTTGAGTAAGGGTTAGTTGGCGGAGAATATCATAGGTTCATAGCCAACAATCCATGGTTAGATCAAGAATGACATTTAATTTTCTTTTCTTTTTTTTCGTTTATTGATAAGTAGGCCCCAAGAAGAGTTGGACTCATGACCTCTTTATTACATTTATTACAAGGTGTTGGTCCTTACCAACTAAGCTACCCCTTAGGACGTATAACAATTTGACTCCGAGTATACTCTCAGATTAATTTTCTCTCACCGTCCAAATAACTTATACGATTATTGTCAAGAGATCGTCGCTTGGTCGCGTGGACTTGCACCATTGTGGGGCCAATGAGAATACATCTGGGAGGCATCAACATGGATGGAGTTTTGCAGTAATTTTGCGTGCTCTTATATCTGATCTCAAAATCTAAGCGAATAGCGAACGTTCTTTTTCCCAAGATTAATAGATAATATCTTGGAAAAAGATATTATTTGCATAATTAATCTCTTGGGCGGATTCTAATCTTCTATAAATGGAGCACGACTACTACTACTACTAGTACATGTCTACATTATCATTTCTTGACTATAAACATATTATGCCCAATTGAATACCAATTAATGACTTGGAAACCACTCACCTAACATCAATCTACATTAAACATCACCAAATGGTGGTGGCAACTATAAAAACTACATTTAATTGTCTTTTTTCCATTGTATGTATTCATAATATATTATTATGATTTATGAGGGGTGATTTTGACAACTAGACATCTATTTTTATAACTCAAACATTGAAAGCAAGCTAGGTTGGTGGGCTCTTATTGGATTATGGGAATATTAATCATTTAATTACATATGCTTGCATTATCTACTAATTATAATTTATTTAAATTGAAAAGCCCATGGTTGACTTAGCAAAGAACTGACTTTGATGAAATGCAATTTGCCATTAAATCAGTGTTATCAAATCAATATGTGTCATAATGGGTCAAGTCAAGACCAATTCAATTCAATGTTATCAAATAACAATCAGATGAAAGATATATCATTCAATCAATATCCTTCACCTCTGGCAAATAGTAAGGGACAGAGGTATTCTTAGGAATGATAAAGAGTTCGATCATCCTCCCAGAAAAAAAAATCCACTCCAATTCCCAAAGTGTAGTGTGGTGTAGTTCGGGGTTGAGGGTTTGACACCTAGTAGACGTGATCGACATCCAACAGTGTCGAATTTGAAAAGAAAGAAAAAAAAAAATTCGACCTCAGATCATTGGATATCGTACCTACTAAGTGTCGATCTCTCAACCCCAAACCCAAACTACACTGCACTTAGAGATCAAGGAATTGGAGAGGTTTTAAACCTTTCCACCCTATCCTTATTTTTTTTGTTTTTTGTAGTAGTAGTTGTTGTAGGATGGTAGTGTGGTAATAAGTGTGGCCAGTGGGCCCCTTATTGGCCCCTTGTGGGTCCCTGACTAACCCGTAATGGGTCTTTCTCTTGCCCTAGTGTGGGACCTAACACAAAAAGAGAAAAAGT
Organism: Telopea speciosissima; assembly: GCF_018873765.1. Classification (NCBI taxonomy): domain Eukaryota; kingdom Viridiplantae; phylum Streptophyta; class Magnoliopsida; order Proteales; family Proteaceae; genus Telopea; species Telopea speciosissima. Next base: position 58,733,972 of record NC_057919.1, on the reverse strand, counting down.
TAGCAGTCAAATAAATTAGTTTGGGTTTGGATGTTGCATATTGACAAAGGGTTGCATTCTCTGTGGGGGAGCGTAGCCCTTGTATGTATAAGGGTCAGTGAGAATACATATGTTGGCATTATGAGGGCGAGATTTTCTCCTTTCATGGGGGGGCAAGACAGTCATTTCATCCCCTCTATGTCTGGGAGTGGGCGGTACATTCCTCCCACAGAAAACTTTTCTCCATTGATAAATTATATATTCTTTTAACAATATTAAAGATTAAAATATAAAAATAGACCCAATTTTCCTTCATCATGAAAAAAGAACTCATTTACCCTTGTTATCGATCCATTTGATTGGACTAGAGAAGGGTGTTTTTGACATTGTACAGTAAGAGATATGAGTTTATGTCATGATGACAAATAAGTTTAGGCCAAATGTGATCTGTGTCGGGGGAGCACACTGCACCCAGACAGCTACCTGAATGGTAGACCCATGTGTCTGAGCGCAGGCTGCGCTGTGACACAGAGAACATCAGCCCATAAGTTTAATAACAAAATCAAAGCACAGGTGGCATGGTGAGAGAATTCTTCCTACTCCTCCGAAGGTGATGGAATCAAATACTTTGTCTAAAGAAAATTATTGAACCTCAAACTGAAGTTCTTTGATAATGAGGCACTACTACTACTTCTCAACATCATCACTCTTCCATTACTCTAATTTTAAAAATGGAAGAATCATTGGATGTGAGGACAATCACATGATAGAAGGAATGGAACTGTGGGGTCCACAAGGACCACAACCCCCTAGCTGAACTTCACAATTATTCAAATTGGTCGTGAAACTGAAAAGGAGAGGGGGAGGGAAAAATACAATCATCAGAGGGTAAAATTGTCAACACAAATTATATCTTACATAATTATTTTTTTCAAGAGGAGGGTATTTTTGTCTTTGTCTTGGGTTTTGGGCGTGGAAATGGAATGTTCCAATTAGTAGTATATTGGGTTTCACTTTAACCTTCTGGTAACTACCATAGGGAACATTCTACCAAAACAACAAAAAAACAAAAAACTACCATAGGGAACAAATGAAGAAAATGGCAGCTTCAAAGTTTAAACTTCAAACACACTCCACCTTTATATATCAGCGTAGCTTTTTCAGTTCTTAAGTAAGAGCTTAAAAATAATCCTCGGAGAGTACATCCATGGACTGATTACTTGCTGTGAAATTAAATCTATTTTCCATTTACAACTGTACAAAAAACACATCTTTGCTTCCATGGGTCCATTGAAGCTCTTCCTGGTTGGGGGCATGGTTTGAGGTATTGGTATCGGATTGGTTGTTTCGATACAGACAGGGGTAAATTAATATTTTGATGAAAACAAAGCCGATCCACACTGATATGGATCGATATCGACGGAGACCAATATAGATGACTAACACCGTGATTGGTGGTGGAAATGAGTAAAATTGGCTTGGGTAATTAGTGACTCGGATCCGATCCAAATATTTTTTTAATAGATTTCAATAAATGAGTTCATCAGGGATAGTGATTGCCACCCTATATTCCCTCCTCCCTTTTTTACGTTACATTATTCAATTTGAAAATATTTGATAGGAGGAGGTGGATTTGTTATTTTCCTTGATAAAGCAGTATATAAATAAAGGGAAAGCAGTATTCTGTACGGGAGTGTGGCCTACGCCAACAGTCCCATGTGTCTATCTCTCTCCTCCTTAAAACAAAAGGGTAGAGGTATCTTTTCACCTGGGGAGGAGAGAGATAGACTCATGGAGCGTTGGCATAGGTCACACTCCCAGACAGAGAACTTTTTCCCATAAATAAAATAAAGTTTATTGAAAACAATTGCTAAGGCATCCGACTTGAGATTAGCGCAATAGAGCCTAGCCCCAAGTAGGTTTCAAGTTCGAGACCTCATGTTCCTCATCTAGTCTAGAATTCCCTCCCCCCTCCCCACTCCCCCCACCCCAGACAGGACCACAACCATCCCACCAAAAAAAAATTAAGGAGGGAAAGGGATTATGGGTAGTGCAGGGGGCATTTTGGGTAACGTAAGTCAATGGCAATGATTGGTTGAGATGTCTCTTACACCATTCAACGGTCAATAAGATGTAGTGTGTAGTATATACATCATTTTCCATACATTTATATGTCCGGTTTCTCACCAACCTATTTGCTTTTTGAAGAAAGGTATACCCAGTGCACAAGACTCCACTATTGTGGGGTCTGAGGAGGGTCATAATGTACACAATTTTATCCCTGCTTTCACATAGAGACTGTTTCCAAACTTGAACCTGCGACCACTTGATCACCATGGAGCAACCTGTACCGTTGCACCAAGGCCTGACTCACCAACCTACCTATTTGCTTTCTCTAATATGTGTGTGGGTATTTAACCTGTGCATCATATATGAATTTTGTATCAACCAAATTTTCCTTCTTAACCTAGCTATCTATGAGTATTTTTACCCATCATCATCCCTTACCTATTACTTCACATGTTTCAGCATAACAGATAATAACACATGTACTCAAAGAAAGAAACAGTTGAGCGATTAATAATGCGTATGAAGAAGTAAAATTAAAGGGAAACTAAAAGAGAAGGTTAATCTAGAGGCTGTCCTATCTGTAAATCAAGCTGCCTGCATTAATAGGATAACTGATATGGCTTTGCTAAACTCCTAAACACTTTTAAGGGACTGTGGGAGACCTCATTTCCGAAGAATCTTCTCAAGCATATATTTCCTTTACTGCCGGGGACGCCTAATAGATTCCCCCCCCCCCTCCCTAGGGATGTAAACGGATCTGATAGTGCTATATCCGCATCTGATTAGCTTTCAAACGGATTCGGTTATATAGTGCTAAACGAATACAAACACGGATACGGATCGGATATTTTATCCATTTACATGTAAATATAGTTTTTCAGATAGCTATAGCCTATCCGTATCTATTTAGCTTTCAGACGGATTCAGATAGTGTTAAACGGATACGAACACGAATACGAAAACGGATTTCGGCTATTCATTTACATCCCTACCCCCCCTACCCCCCCCCCCGACCGGGGGCTTTGCACCCAAAAAAAAAATCCATCAAAAATTGAAAATGCGACCCAGCCCACTCGTACACCCACAAACAGGCCCATAAGAAGTCTCTTTGCTTCAATTGCAACTCTAGCCCAGCAAACATGCAGATTCTCAACTATAAGACTCCATGAAAGAACCCCACCAATATAGCATTGTAGTCATGGACCGATTCCGGGGTCTCACCTGATAAGAAAGTAAACGATGTTGAAATACCTGGTCAGTTGTATGGATATGTTTGAAACTAAAGAATGCCTTGAAGGAGAACATCTTCAGCTTGCAACAAAAAATGGCTAGATGACCAGATGCTATACAGTTTCTTTGAGCTTCTGTAATGGTGTTTCACAGGTCAGCTTTGACAGCATGGGAATGCGGCAGGGAAAACAACATACTTCCACACTATCTGATGCTTGAATTGAATTGAATTGATCTTCCAAAGAGAACACATTTGGATAATTTTGAAAGAACAGCTAATTTTAACAGAAGTTTTTCGATCACTGTTTCATTGTTTCTTCCAAAAAAAATTGTAACCATATGTACATGGAGACAGCCGAAAGAATGTTAAACAGTAACATGAAACAGTTGCTTGTAAATTGTTGTGTCCTCACCTGAAAAGCATTTCTACCTGCTTCAAATCATGCTTCCAAATGAACCTGATAAACATCTTCACTGAATGCCCAAAATAGGAATGTACAAAATATACAACTTCAAGCTCAATTTGTGAGGTACAGATAGGATAAATGAACCACTCACATCCTACCAATGTAGCCGAAAACTTGCAGCTTGCATAAGTGGATGGGCCCAGTATGCACCTAGTGTCAATGCTGTTATTGCTAGGTATGGCAACCGAAGGAATTCCTTGTAATAATCTTTCGGCAACTTTTGGCGGCCATCAAGGATAGCTGCAAAAGGTACAACACTGGTTCGACTCTTAACGACCTCAAAAGCTTCTCCATAACGCAAAGCCAACCTCCTGTCACCATTCCAGACACCAAATAGATGGTGTCCAATTAAGCCAATAGAAGCTGCCACAACTACAGAGTTGCCAATCCAGAGTGTGTGAGCCAAGCACCAGATCACCTGCCCAACCATCTGAAAGAAGAGAACACTAGATTGGCAAAACAGACTAGGAAATACTCCCCCCCATCCCACAAAGACAGTCTTGTTTGAGGTTTTTCACTGTCCCCAAAATGTTTGTCCATTTTAAAAACCAAGATATGAAGGTTTATTGGAGTCCCCATAATATCCTTATTTAATCTACACGATTATTGTATGCACTTGTAAAAATTGTTCCTCTTTAGTACAAATGCCTAACTAATAGGGGATAATGCTCGAATCAAGGTTTGAATTAGTGCCAATTAATGTGTTAAGAACCATCTTCTTAAAATGTGGGTTTATTCAAACAAGACAGCCTTTTGGGGAAAAGAGACTAAAACAACAAGAAGAAAGAAGTGGTTGTGATTATGTCCTGCAATGTCTCCCACCTATGATATCTCTACCATAAAAATTGAACCCAGATGATCCAAACTTCTTCAAGAGAAAAGAAGTACGGTTTTTTGTTTTTTGGATAGGTAGGCCCTAAGGACAGTTGAACTCATGATCTCTTAGTTGTGAGGCATGATCCTTGCCAAATGAGCTACTATCCCCTTGGGGTTTAAAGAAGTATGGTTACTGCTTGCAAAAGGAAACCATACATTTCTATTAAGATTGTCAGTTGGGCTGTGCATAATCGGCCTACAAGAATTACTATTTAAGACCAACTGAAATGTAGACAATGAAACCCCATGCATGGGTCATGTCTCTCATCCAATGTTGAGAATAGGAGCATCCATACATATGAATTCAACCAAATCAAGAAAAATATATACCTGTGGGTGCCTGGTGATTCTCATGATACCGGTTTCCCAAAGATGCATTTTAGGCTTATCCACAGCTGCAACCTCTAACAAATTGAATGTTGAAGGATAAAGCAAGTAGAAAGAGATGAAGGATGAGATCCACACTAGTTCATGGACAAAAGGTACACTGTGGAGCTGCCACAACTGCACTCCATCATACCGGTGATTAATGAAGTACACCTGAAATCATACTAGCCATCAGACAGTTATAAGAAAGTTCAAACATGAGGGCTACCAACTGTTAGCTAGAAATACATATTTTTTTAAGTTGAAAAATCCAAGAAATTATGAAAGAAGGCAGCATTAATAGAATACCAGAATGGATAACAAGAGTAAGTTTCTCTATTCTTATGGAAACTAGAGAAATAAGAACTCACAACAGTGCTAACTGCCAATGGTAGAGAGATCCCCGCAAAGAGGACACGGTAGGCACGTTCTCCAATTAATTTTTCTCCTAAATCTCGAAGACTAGCCATTCCACTGTGGACGGTAGCAAAAATGAGAATAAGAATCAACATTACTACCTGCAAAAGGAAGGCTAGAAGTCACAAAGTGTTATGCATGCATCCGCACACACAAAAACACAGATAGAACGCCTTAGCTCATGGGTTAGATCATTTTATGTTCTGATCCTCTAGACAGACAATAGGATGTGTCCAAAAGAAGTACCATTTCATATATATAATGACACACATTGAGAGGTTTTGGATTTAAATATGTTCAAGAACAACATGCAAATGTGCTCGGCATATGTTTAACATATGGACTGGGCAGGAAGAGTGGCAAAGTGTTATACAGAATTACAGACAGACATGTTTAGTAATCAGGTCTAAAAAGCTCACCCAACCTAAATCAACTAATCAAGTTGTTAAGGAACTATCAATCAACACCTAACAATAGTTGTCATATGAACAGGGCAGGAAGAGCGGCAATGTGTTATACAGAATTACAGACAGACCTGTTTAGTAATCAGGTCTAGATAGCTGACCCGACCCAAACCAACTAATCAAGTTGTTAAGGAACTATCAAAATACCCAACAAATAGTTGTCATGGCGACAACACGATACAAGGGCAGTGCCAGTAGCCTTGAGGCCTAGGTGAAGCCAAGATGCCCAATTCAAGCCCTTAATTGCCCAATATTTTATGCCAATTCCAAGAATTTTGGCCAGTTCTGAGTGTCTTTCCCTCTCTCCCTTTTCATTTAGTTCTTCTTCTTCTTTCCTTTTTTTCCCCCCAGACTGGTCTGGGACGGTGGGACCTTGACACTCAGAGACCAGTTGTCTAGGGCATATCATGTTGCCTTCTGGCCTAGGAAAGACCTTGAAAACTATGACCCAGCATGCAACGCATTCACCTATTTATCCTTCTTTTTTTTTTTTGGAGAATAGAAGACCCCTGAGGCTGAGGGAGACAATAATATGATCTATTAGACAGTTATTACTGTTGAACAGACATATTTGAGAACCTTTCAACAATTACAATTTTTAATATAAAATTCTTGCGAAATGTACTAAATAAGATAAATTTGATAAAGAAACAATTCAAATTTAGCATATAAATATAAATATAACCCATAAAAGATGATAGCAACATCTCCTTAAAAGTCATGATCCTTTTGATTTAGTGAAGAGAGACAGGGGACCCCTATAACATGATAGTAACAAACTTCAGTTCCAGCTAGGAACACCAAAGTCATGTAATCACGAGAGAATCCAACACTAAACCAAACTGTAAGTTGAAATGCCCAAGCTGAACCCCACAGTAGTGGGTGCAGGGCTGCCATCCCCCTTAGTAGACAGAGGTCTACTGCTCCACTAAGGACCACTATAGATAGCTAACTGTCAAGATCAATGCAACATCATAGATGTGAAATGTTATAGACCCCTTTACCAGAGTCAAATGTCGATCTGGACACTGGTATATTTACTTTTATGTGAATACTCCCAAAATCTTCATAGATCAATCCATAGTTATCTAGGCGGCAAGGTGACCATGGCGTTGGAAAGGATCTAAAATCAAGGAGCCTGGACGCCTAGGCGACACTTTGATAACTATGGATCAATCACAGTTCAGAAACCTGTCTGACACTGTTGGCAGAATCAAGGGTTAGAAAGAGAGAATGAGAGAATGGAATAATAATGTTATATTTCATTGATAGGTAAGCCCCTCTATTTATAATAAAGGGGAAAGTTACAAAGGACTGAACTAGGCGATGTGGGACTAAACCCACATAGCCTACTGCAGACATAATTACCCCTAACTAGCTGACTCTATAAGAGCAGCCACTTAAACCTAATAACATAGGAATAAAACTACCCCAAAAGGACCAGGATACCCCCATGGTATTCTGGATTGCATATTCCAACAGACACAGTGTATATGTGAGAAATCTAGGACAAAGTATGTAGGGGAGCATCCTATGAGCAACCTCAAAAGAGGACTTGGGGTGAGAAGCATTGAAATTCCAGCTGCATTCAGATTCAAAAACTTGAGAAGCGTCCTACCCTCATGGATGAGTAGAAGGTTGGCCAAGTTTTGGAATCTCAAACCACCAATGTTTTGGAGGATAGTATGGACCCTTGCCATTCTATCCACCACAAATTTCAACACAACACTTGCATTGCTCTCCCACAAAACCTTGAGATCAACCACACATGCTTCCTTATCATCTGCCATGTGATATAAAACTGCGAAGTCACACTTCAGGGGCAAATATCCATGCCATGAATCCTCCATTGTTTCTCCACAGAACCCAAAGAAAAGCTAATGCATTATATGCAATGGCCAAAGTATGATTGCTAGTCCTTTTAAAAGCCCCAGGCCATGGGTACCCAGCCACTCTCCTGTGTGGGTTTCTATGCTATAGGGCAGAGGAGACAGTTCTATGAAGCTCAAGGTCTTCAGGATTTCACTGCCTAACTGTCCTTCATGATGTCATTTGGCCCAAAACATGGGTAGGTTGTGGTGAATAAAAAGGTTGGTTCATCATAGAAAATTCAACAAATTCAGATCAACTCAATTGCCCAAGCAATGCCATCCTTCAGGAAGATTACACAAATGGCCAATTATGTAGAAATAAGATAACTCCAGATCCAATCACTCTGATTATTAGATAGTGTTATCCCCCTATTGATTTCTACAATAATAAGTGTTAATTAGTGAATCACAACCCTATTAAGTGAGATGTATTAGATCATGTTATTTGAGATGTACTAGAGTATTAAGTGAGAAGTATCTGATCTAGAGCAGATATCTTCCTCTTTTCTCTCGTAATCCAATCCTTCCTATCAATTCCTGATTCAATCAAGAGAAATCACGAATCAGTTTCAGTTTTTGGTTCTCTTTTTGTGTGTGCCACAACCTAATAGTTGCTGGTGGTGCTACTGGGGGCATGTCCCTCTGATATACAATGTATTCTTCCCTTCTACGTCAAATCAGTTGTAGAAGGGAATGATCTGTGGTGTGCCTAACTGGAAAATGATTGCCGACTGCTGAAACTGAGTAACAGTGAAGCTGGTTGTGTCTAGTAGCTGTCAGCAGAGTGCATTCTGGCTTATTAGAAGATTGCTGGCCATTAGAAGGTTGCTGATTAAAACCCTGGTGGCTATCGGCAGTGAACTGGTTGATGTCTGCACCTTCATCATGGTGAGTACAGCAACTATCCTCTGCTCTTATCTTTTTTATTTTATTTTTATTGGATTAGAAGGATGGCCAATAGTAGTGAGGGAAAACTGCTTAGTGATGTCAATACAATCCAGATTATATCGATTAAATGGAATTCATCAAACTTTATACTGTGGAAACAAGCTGTGAAGGCTTAGTTGATGAGATTGTTATTTAAAGAGGGAAACTTCATGTTTCGGTTGAAGTGAACCCCCTCCTAGTAAAGATGATAGAACTTATCTGGACTGGATGAAGGATGATTATTTCCTTTAGTGCTGGCTTTGGAATAGTATGGAACAATCTGTTACTGTCAACTTTATATTCTACTCAACTGTCAAAGAGGTTTGGAATGCTAACCTTCAGGTTTTAGTCAAAGATCAAATATTTTTCATGTACCAGATTTATGAAGACATTTTAAGCTGGAACAGGGTGATAAATCATTTACCGAATATTATAGTGATTTTAAAAGGCAAATGGGAAGAACTAAATTAGCATTAGTCTCTTACTGTTGATATCAATATTCTCAGAAAGCAAAGGACTGGTTTTTAAGTTGCTAAATTACTCTCTCAACTGAATTCTGAGTTTGAAGGAGTAAGAGATCGGATGCTAGCAAGTGATAACTTGCCTTATATGAGCAGTGCATATGCTATAGACTGAAACGTGTTGATGTTCCTTCATCTACTACTCCCACACCAGAAAAATTCTAAGGAGAATTCTGCTCTTGTCTCTATGGCTCGTCATGGTACAGGAGTTGCCTGAGGTTGAGGTCAAGATTTAGGGAGAGGTCAGGGTAGAGGTCAAACAACTAATCCCCATGGTCATAGTGATCAAGGCGGCAAGGCGACCATGGTGTTTAAGGGGGTCCAAAATCAAGGCGACACCATCAAGGCACCCGCCTAGGCATCCAAGGAGCCTGGACCCCTAGGCGCCCAAGGCGTCCAAGGCGACCAAGGAGCCTGGACCCCTAGGCGTCCAAGGCGACCAAGGAGCCTGGACGCCTAGACAACGCCTTGATAACTATGCCCATGGTAATCATCTACGTATTCATTGTGGTAGAACCAAACAAATTTCAGAAAAATGTGGGAAAAGTTTGGCAAACTTGCATGGTCCAACCGAGTTGCCTCTGGCAGTGATGGATTTCAGACTACACGTAGTTGTGGACAGGTTAGTGATAAGCAAACAGGTTCTGGTGTGGTTTCTAGAGTGGAGTATAATAATCTGATTCAACTGGTTCAGCAACTCTAATTCAATCCAGAGCCCTTTTGCCCCCTTAGCTCATTCAGGTATTCTTGCCATTCTTGCTTCTACATCCAACTCTTCATGGGTCACTGATTCAGGAGCATCTGCTCACATGACTGGTAAGTCTTCCATATTTACTTCGTATCACAAGACTAGTTCTCTTACTTCTATTACTTTAGCTGATGGTAGGTCCTCCAATGTTCATGGTCATGGTATTGTCAATCTATCATCTTCTACATCCTTGTCTTCTGTTATTCATGCACCCGAATTTCCTACAAACTTATTGCATGTTAGTCTACTTACTAAGTCATTAAATTGTTCAGTTACATTAAATCCTTCTTATTGTGTTTTTTAGGATCTCCAGATGAAGAGGATGATTGTGTGAATCATCCGAACTGTATTACTTTGATGCAGCCTTCTCCACACCAATAGCTGCTGCATCCCATCCTGTTGTTTCTACCAAAGTTTAAAGTATTGGTATTGGTTATCATATCAAAAGGGTGATTTAAAAAGACCTATCTTATCGAATAGACTCAAGATACATTAAATATATGCATGGAAATGGTCAAGAAACATATGGAGGTTTCTTACATGTACTAATACCAAAAAAGATATCTATTTGAGTTTGGGAAGATTTTCGGTTTAGATGCACACATCATTGTTAATAAAATAAATATTAAAAAAAAAAACTTGTTTGATCTAATCATTCAGGTTGTTTTTCACTAATCTAGTGATTCATTGCACATAGAAGTAGGGGTGCAAGTTTGGCCCTGCCGGCCCGAACCCGCCCTGGCCCGCCCTGAACCCGAACAGGGTTTGGCTGAGATATTTGGCCCTGAGGGCGGGTCAGGGCTAGAAACTTCTGGCCCTGAGTTAGGGTCGGGTCGGGTTAGGGTTGAGGCCTCGAGCTAAGCTTGGCCTGGTCCGGCCCGACCCTGATTTAAGTTATACTATAAAATATATATTGATATAATTTATACATTATGAACTTTAAATTTCACCCACATTTTTTTATATAATATACTATATATGAAGATAATAAGCGTTATAATATAATTTATTATATTGTTATTTTATGTAAAATTAATAAGTTCTTCCTAGCCCATTCCAACCCATGCATTTCTTTTCCCCTCCCCATGATCAGGGCCAATTAGGGTCGGCCCGACCCGACCCTGAGGGCGGGTCAGGGTTGGATTTTTCTGGCCCTGAGTCAGGGTCGGGTCGAGCTTGGGCCCAGCTAAGAGGACTTAGGGTTGGGCTAGGGTTCTATAAAGCCCGGCCCAACCCAACCCTGTTGCAGCCCTACATAGAAGTGTTGAATTATGTACACCAGAATACCGTGGGGGTATTCTGATCTTTTTGGGGTTCTAATTATGTATTGCCGACTCTCCTAGTAGAGTCGGCTAATCTAGGGGTATTTCTGTCCTTTGGTATCCTTATTCATTATTATTAATAGAGGGCTTGGCTGATCTCATTGATCACTCAAGCATTACATTTTAATTGTTCTGCTAACATGGTATCAGAGACTCCTAATCTGATCCAAGTTACAGAACCCCCCCCTCCCCATCGTTTCTCTTCTTCCTCCCTTTTCTCTCTCTCTCTCTCTGTCAGCTTCTCCTTTTTTTCCTTTTTTTTTGGTTCTCATCCTTGTTATAAGGCAGCACAAATGAGGTGATCGAATGATCTAGTTGCTGCCCTCCATCCTACCTCATCAATTAATGGTTTGAAGAAGTTTATTTCTGCGATAGTTGCTGCCCCCTTCACCTGCGATTTTTGGAGTCTCTATTTCCTTGAAGATCAAGTCTCTTTTTTCACTGGAGATTGATTATCTGCATTGGAGATTCATTCTAGCAGCCTTGGACAGCATCTGTCAAAGGTTCTCATCACCAATTGAAGCCCCCTACCCTAACTCGATCTCACTTTCAGGGTTGTCCTTTTGTGCTATTTTTTTAGGAGAGTTTCATCCACACCAGAGAAGCACTCGACCTTATATTCAGCTCCATCTACGAAAGATTTTTGCAAAAATCAGGTTTTCACTCTCTTGGATCGATTTCTCCAAATATTGATCTATTTTTCTGGTTCTTCTTTGGTTGGATGCCTTGATCCCTTGCTGGTTCTATTGAGTTTTTTTTATTCATCCCTTGCTGGTTCTGTTGATTGATCTCTGCAAGCATGCCTGGTTCAGATATTACCACTGCTACCTCTAGTATTGATGAACAGACAAGGCCTGAGTACCTCACTTTCACTGCTCCAATTAAACTCGATGGAACTAATTATTTAATGAGGTCTCATTCTACGTATTTGACCATTGCTGGTCGTGGACTTACTGGACATATTAGTGGTAATGAGACAATGCCAACCGACATTGGCAATGGTCAAATAAGTAGAACGAGACCACATTAAATAATTAGTTCCACCGATGGGTTTCCAACTGTTAGAAGTGTCTTTGGCTTAGGAGGGTAAAAAGGGAACTATCCCTAGCTATCGTGACTAGCGTCAACCATATGGCGCTAGGTCTCTTAGTCTCTTTTTAATTCCCTATTTTACCCTTGTAAAGCTTACTTTATAGATGATTGCTGGCCTCTCCCACATATTGAGAGACCAGCTTCTCCCACTTCTTCTTTCTTCTTTCTCTTCTATTTCTCTTCTCTATTTACTTGGTATCAGAGCATTTCTGATCCATAAGGGCCTGCTTCTACTTCCTTTCTCAGTCCCTTTCTTATCTCTGTAACCGAAAGAAGAAACTGGGCTTGATTCCGTAAGGGTTTGAAGACACTTTAGGAGTCTGTTCTACTGTAGGGGTAGTCTACCCCATTTCTGATGCCTTGAAGGTGTTTGATGGATTGCGGCAATGGTTTAGAAGCTTCGATTCATTTCTGAATTGGGTTTGGTGTTCTTTGTAAGGCTTTTAAGTTAAATGAAAAGCATTTCTGGTCTGTTTCTGGTATTTTTTCCATTGCTGTAATCCATCTTTGGCATGGATATCGATTATTGAATCACTTGTTTGGACTGGTTGTTGGTTGTTCTTTTCCTGTTGAGCTATTTTTATGATATCGGACTGTTTTTAGTGAGCTGCTGAGGTACTCTATTGCTGTTTTCTGAGCAATTGTTGGTGTTCTTTGTGGGGGCTTTTATGTATGGATTGCTGAGTTATTGTTTAGCTACTGTTTGAAGCCGATTGTGGTTTGGATTGCTCGTATTTGTTGTCTAAGGGCCTGCTACACTTGATCTGTGTTGGTTGGGTGCTATTATTCTTGGTTGGTATTCCTCTTTGGTGGTCATTATGGGAGAGACATCGAAGGATACCAAGGCTGTGCCCGAGGTTGTATCCTCATCTCCAAATTTTCTGACCTCTAAGAAGCTAGAAGGGAGTCAGAATTTTCGGCAATGGCACAAGATTGTGACCTTGGTTCTCACAGGAAGAGGTGAGAAACATCACTTGACTAGCAAGAAACCTGCTACCATGACTGATGATGCTTGGGAGGTTGCCGATGCTCGTATCTTGGGTCAGATGTTAAACTCCATGGATAGTATTATTGTAGACCTTGTGACCCATATTGACACTGTTAAGGATCTATGGGATTATCTGACTGTTTTATACTCTGGACACAATACCTCTCCAGGATTTATGAACTCACCCAGGAGTTTTATCAGGTTGATAGGAAGGGTCGACCCTTGACCCAACACTTTGCTGATTTCAAGAGGATGTATGAGGAGTTCAATGCTCAGTTGCCCATTACCTCTGATGTTACCCAAATGCAGCAACAGCGTGAGCAACTAGCAGTTATGAGCTTCTTGGGCAGTTTGGGCCCTGATTTTGACTCCGTACGGTCTCAGATTCTTGGAGGTGTTACAGTTCCTTCTCTTGCAGATACTTTTTCTCGAGTTCTTCGTGTGTCTCGTGACACTACTCGAGTCTCTTTTGGTGATAGCACTACTCTTGTGAGTAGTACCCACAATGGGGGTCGTCAGCCTACCAAGTTCCCCCCAGCTGCACCTTCTGCTAGTATTCCTAACTTATCTGAGAGATTTGAGAGATCTGGTCCTCCAAGGACTTGCCACCATTGTGGTAAATTTGGTCATATTCAGCGTTATTGTTGGAAGCTACATGGCAAACCTCCACAGTCCAACGTAGTTAACACTACCAGTGTCGATCCAGCACCCACACTTGTACTTGTTGAGGACTGCCGTGTGACTTTGACTATGACAGAGGAGGAATATGCTCGCTACAACCAGAGCAAGGCTGCTCAGGACCTTTCTGCTACTTTTGTCCAGAAAGGTAATGCCACTGCGTGTCTCTCCACTTCTAGGCCCTGGATTATTGATTCAAGGGCCTCAGACCATATGTCTGGCACCTCAGGTATCTTTTCCTCTTTACAACCTTCTCATTCCAGTGTTACTTTAGCTGATGGTTCTTGTGCTACAGTCAAAGGCACTGGCACTGTTCGGCCCACTTCCTCCTTGTCCCTATCATCTGTATTGTTTTTGCCTAAGTTCCTTTTTAACCTTTTGTTTGTTAGCCAACTTACCAATGCCTACAACTGCTCAATAACCTTTTACCCTGATTCTTGTGTCTTTCAGGATTTGCAGACAAAGAGGACGATTGGTAGAGGCAGGGTATCTGGAGGACTGTATCTTCTTGAGGACTCATCTTCCGTTGCTTGTTCTATCATAGCTTCCCCTCATCAGCTTCACTATCGGCTTGGTCATCTGTCCTTACAAAGTTTGCAGAAACTGTTTCCTAGTTTACGTTCTCTTTCAATTTTAAATTGTGAATCATGTCAGTTTGGGAAACTCCACCGTGTGAGTTATCCCCCTCGTGTCAACAAATGGGCCTTACATCCCTTTTCTTTGGTTCACTCTAATGTATGGGGTCCTTGTCGTGTGTCATCAAAGTTGGGTTTTACTTACTTTGTTACTTTTGTTGATGACTACTCTCGTGTTACTTGGTTGTACTTAATGAAATGTCGTTCTGAATTGTTCTCTATCTTTTCTTCATTTGTTGCTGAAATTAAGAATCAATTTGGATCTTACATTAAAGTTTTGTATAGTGATAATGCACGGGAGTACTTTTCTGCACTTTTTTCTGATTTTATGACCACTTGTGGAATCATTCATTAGTCTTTTTGTTCTGACACACCCCAACAAAATGGTGTGGCGGAACAGAAGAATCGACACTTGATGGAAGTGACTTAGTCCCTTCTCTTTGAAATGAAGGTGGACAAGTCTTTTTGGGCTGATGCAATGTTGACTGCCTGTTACCTTATCAATCGAATGCCCTCCTCTATCCTTGGAGGTGTCATTCCTCATGCTTTACTCTTTCCTTTTGAGCCCTTATTCCCTTTGCCACCCTGTGTTTTTGGGTGTGTCTGTTTCATTCGAGACCATACTCCAGGGTTATCGAAGTTAGACCCCAGAGCCATCAAATGCATTTTTATGGGATACTCTCGTGTTCAGAAGGGGTATCGATGTTATTCTCTTGTTCTTCGCAAGTATTTTGTTACCGCTGATGTTTCTTTCTTTGAGTCTCAATCTTATGTGCATGAGTCTGTTATGGATCCTTCCTTGGATGAGGACCTTTCTTCTTTGTGTTATTCAGCCTTCTTTGTAGATGCCTGTTGCGCCACCTCCTGCGAAGCCTCCAATTATTCATGTTTATCACCATGAACCATGTAGAGAGGCTGCTGCCCCGCTTGCTGCCATGCCTGTATCGTTTGTGGATCCTATTCCTGATCCTATAGTTTCTGACTTGGATATACCCATTGCTCATCAGAAAGGTACCCGTCAGTGTGTTAAATACTCAATCTCTTCTCATGTTTCTTACTCTGGTTTATCCTCTACTTTTAGCACTTCCCTTTCCATTGTTGCATCTCATCCTATTCCTAAGACCACTGCAGAGGCATTATCTATTTCTGGTTGGAGGACAGCTATGGAAGAAGAACTACAGGCTTTGGAGCATAACCGTACTTGGGATCTTGTTCCTCTGCCACCAGGAAAGTCTGCTATTGGTTGTCGTTGGGTTTATGTGGTCAAAGTTAATGCTGATGGCTCTCTTGCTCGTCTAAAAGCTCGATTGGTGGCCAAGGGCTATACACAGGTGTATGATGTCGATTACTTGGATACCTTTTCTCCAGTTGCCAAACTATCCTCTGTTCGTATCTTGATCTCCCTTACTGCCTCGCATCACTGGCCTTTACACCAGCTCAATGTCAAGAATGCTTTCCTTCATGGGGATCTTCATGAGGAGGTCTATATGGAGCAACCTCTAAGGTTTGTTGCTCACGGGGAGTCTGGCTTGGTTTGTAGATTGAAGAAGTCATTGTATGGTTTAAAATAATCTCCGAGGGCTTGGTTTGGTCGATTTACAGAGGTAGTTTTTGAGTTTGGTCTGTCACGATGTAATAGTGACTATTCTTTTTTCTATCGTCACACAAGTGCTGGAAGAATCTTTCTGATTGTATATGTTGATGACATTGTGATTACTGGTGATGACTCTACAGGCATTGATAGTTTGAAATCTCATCTACAACAGAGATTCCAAACTAAAGACTTGGGAAAGTTGAATTATTTCTTAGGAGTTGACGTGGCTCAATCTTGGAAGGGAATATCTATCTCATAGCGAAAATATACCCTTGACTTGCTTACGGAGGCTAGGATGCTAGGATGCAAACCACTGTGTGAAAGCTGGATCGAACTGAGAGGGGGGCTGAATCAATTCCCTTAGGACGCGTTTAGTTGGAGGTTTCTTCGGAGTCGGATTCGACGAAATCCAGATTCCGTCATTTTTTGGGTGTTTGGTTTCTCGGAACCCAGATCTGTATTGGATTCCAAGAATCCATAAAAATCTACTTTTTAGGCTAAATTTTGGAATCCACCAGAATTCGTCCAAGGGGGTGAATTCCAAATAGAATCCAGGATTCCAAGCCCTCAAATAAATACGGTGGAATCTTGTGGACTCCAATTTTATCGAGATCGAAACGAAGGAAGTCGATAGGGTTTCTCTCAACCTTCTCGTTTCTTCTCCAAAATGAAGACGAAGTCGTCTCTGCAATTCTCGTCTTGCCATCTCGTTTCTTCTCCAAACCGAAGACGAAGGAAATCGAGACTAAGGTTTCTCGCATCCTTCTCATTTCTTCTCCAAACCAAAGCCGAAGTCATCTCTACAACTCTGGTCTTGCCATCTCGTTTTTTCTCCAAACCGAAGACGAAGGAAGTCAATACTAGGGTTTCTCTCAGCCTTCTCCTTTTCGTCTACAAAGGTTCTTTACTACTCCATTTATCTCTCTCTCTCTCTCTCTCTTTGTTTCTCTGTCTATCGCTCTCTATCTCTATCGTTGTCTCTGTCTCTCTCACATTATCTCTGTCTCTCTCTCTGTGTCTATGTATCTCCCTGTCTCTCCCTTTATCATTCTCCGACTGTAGTTAGGGTTTTTTTTTTTAAAAAAAAAATTGGAATTATTTGATTGCTAACCGATTTTCCTCTCCATTTCAGGTTCGATTGTAGTTAGGGTTGTTTTGAAAATCTGTGGTGGAAGGAACATCTTGGATTAACACAGGTATGCCACATTTCTTTACTCTCTCCCTTCTTTGAGACAGCTGCATTATAGTTATGGATTTTTTAAAAATACATAGGTTAAGTAGATGATTTGGGGGCGACTTGAGAGCATATTTGATATATTGCCTAGATTGTTTAGTTTCCATTTTATTTGAGTTTCTATTATCATGTAAAAGTGTTTTTCTTTATATTGATGTAATACAATGGAAGATTAAAATGAAGTGAAAGAATTTTTGAGTTGCTACTGTGTTATGGCTGTGGCGTGAGAAACTTCTCTCTCTCCTCCATTCTTTTTTTCTTCTTCCATTTTCCCCTTGGTATGATTTCCCTTCATCTTTCTTTGTTCCTCTTCTTCCTTACCGGCTCTCTTTACTGTTATCCTGTTCTACCCCTTCTAATGTAGTATTGTATTTGAAAGACTCGAAACAGTAGCCAATAGACAAGATCTTTACATCAAAGAATAATTCAGGCCATATGGGACAATCCTAGTAGATCTAGGAGAGTCATATTTAGGTAATAACTAATAAATCGGTAAACAAGGACAAAAAATATCATTAGACACCATATACTCAGTAGGGATACCACTTTTGTTCCCAATCATATACCACACTGAGCTGATTGTCAAACAATTCTGGAATTTTAGCATCAATGGTCACAATGCCATCAAAAACACACAGCAAGAACATAGTATAACTCAAGCTGAATACTTGTATCACTTATATTCCCTAAATATCAAAATTCTCTGAATATGATTATGCAAATGAGAAGGGTAGGCTTCATGCCATGAAAGAGTTACGAGGATTCTGAATCCATCCCAAGCAGTGTATTGCTTCCACGTAAAACAATAGGACCCACTATATTAAGCTATGCTGAATAAGGTGCACCCATCACTTTACGGGACCATAACACAAGTATCCTTGTTCAATAAAATATTGCACACCCAATGTGGACCAATGGTCATCATTTATCACTCAGATTTCTGATAACATAAGCTTGGCTGGCTTCAAAATCTCAAGAGTTAACAAAGATCAAAATTTTTACTCATTGATAGCAGTTCAGACTAGCAAAATCCAGCTTTACACACAAGGATGGATTATTTTACATTCTTTGATCCATCATCCAAGACCACCTTACTCTAACGAGGGAAAAAATAAATGGGGACCACCTCAATTTTCACTTCTAATTATTCTGATTCCAGCACAAAATCTAAGTTTCAGCTGGTTCACATGTCTTCCCATCAAATAACTTACCATGAATCACCACTATAATATAGTATCATCATATTTTCTTAAGCTATGGTTGCAGGCTGTTCCACTCGATCCTTGAAATCAGTTGTTTGAGAACCCACTCTGAGAAAACCAGTGTTAAGAATATGCTTGAGTTAAACTGAATTTTAAATTGGACAAATTCTAAATCTAAAATCCTGTTGGATTTGACCTTGAAGGTGGGTTTTGTTGTTCAATATCTAATCTTAAATATCTTTTTGAAGCATTTGGAATCTTCATATGCTTTGCATGGGGGGTCATTTAACATTGAAATCATTTATCTTCTCTCTCTAGTCTCCTCTGTGGGGTTCTAGGGTTATGGTAAGTTAATTAAGGAGTTGTTACTTCTAGCTTTAGTGAAACAAGGAAAGAATTTTGGAACTTTGGAATTGGTTACGAGTAGACAGTAGGGTCATATTCAAGTAGTGGGATGAATTAAATGCACTGTCCTTATCCTCTGTTCCTTAAAAGGGTTTTCTTCTTAATTTTTTTTCCATAACGTGCATCTCTGTTTTCTACCCTTAATAATGACCAGTTATTTTTCTCTTTATTTCCATCTGTAGCAAATATCCTCGTTTCTTTCTAACTAAAATGAGTATATGAACAATATGATGGCTTGAATGTTTCATTTACTGTTGATTATGAGTAAACAAGTATAAGTTGCAATTTGGCCTCCTTCAAGCTTCTTCTTGTATTCAGCTAGTGACCCAACTACGCAACTTGTTTCTTTCGGTTGAAGTTGTCACTTGTCAAGGCATCATGTAGGCAATGCCATGGAAACAAGGCAGGTTGAATATGGGAGCATACCCTGTAACTAGGCAAATCTTCCTGGAATATGGTGCTCCCCTAGGGCTCCTTGGCCTCACGTAGTAGCCATGGCAACTATGTAGTTCAGTTTGAGATTATAATCTTGAACAGTGTTGCTCACATTTCGTGATCTTTAGCTATTTTGGACTAAGTTATAAAGGAAGCAATATCATTGCCAGAACTCTTCACAATTTTGGTATTCACTCATCTGAAATGTTGCACTTTGGGTTCTTGTGATTAATAATTCCACAAATGATAGAAAGATTGTAACCAATTACTGTTACCTTGGTTGAGTCATTCATTGGTTGAGCAAGTCCAACTATGGTGTTTTTAAAACACCAGTTTATATACTTAGGCAGCGGCCCTTGCACACATCTCGAAGGAGGTGAAGAAGGAATCCAATGAGATTGTGAAAGAAATATCTTTGCCAATCTATATTTAGTGAGTGGTGTATAAGGAGATAGGTAAATTGTTGACTGCAAGAGATCAAAGAGATATCTGAGAGAGAAGGACTGAAGTTGACAAAGAGGGGATTATAAAAATAAGGGGACAAAACAGGGATTAGAAAGCTAGAGCTTCAGGGGAATTGCTTGGGTGAAAAGCCTGTTGTTTTATTGAATGTTTGAATCATGGCTTGAACTGTGTATATAAAGTTGTTGTGTAAAGATTGTATATGAAAATTTTGCTTTAGTACTTTATATGGTTAACATATGTCGTAATTGATGTCATCGTATTTTGTAATTTTTGTTTTTGTACTAGATGGATATTGACCCCGATGATGAAGAGATGATATTGTTTTGGGTACTTACCGCTGTTGTTATAGCAGTAGAAAAGTATCACAAACTGTTCCTCAAAAAACAACCTTATCGACTTGAGGGTAATCGTGGATGGATTGAGACAAAGAGAATAATTGGTGCTTCCGACAAGACTTGTAGAGATATAATAAGAATGAGTAGAAGGTCGTTTTTTACCTTATGTCAAAGGCTACAAGATGGTGGCCTTCTGTATCACACGAACTCAGTTCGAGTGGAAGAACAAGTGGTCATGTTTTTATTTACAATTGCCCACAATGTTAAGAATCGAGTTATGAAGCTGCATTTTGGACACTCTGGTGAGACAGTAAGTCGGTATTTAAACAAAGTATTACATGCAATTCTTAAACTGTACCCAGTGTTACTGACCCCTCCAAGTACCACAACCCATGAAAAAATATTGAATAACCCAAGAAGCTACTACCCCTACTTCAAGGATTGCATTGGAGCCATAGATGGGTCAAATGTACCAGCTTGGGTTCCAATTGATCATTGCAAGTTTCGTGATAGGAAAGGACTTATATCTCAAAATATTTTAGCTGCATGCGATCATGGTAGAAGGTTTACATACATACTATCTGGTTGGGAAGGATCTGCATCAGATTCTAGAATATTAGAGGATGTCATTCATAGACAGGGTGACAGCAAGTTAGTGGTACCTACAAGTAAATTTTATCTAGTTGATGCTGGGTTTGCCAACAGAACTGGATTCTTGAGACCGTATCGTAATGTTAGGTACCATTTAAAGGAGTGGAAGAATTCAAACTTGTCACCAACAAATAAACAAGAATTGTTTAATCTGTGACATTCTAAGCTACGAAGCGTTATTGAACGGGCATTCTCTAATTTGAAGTTAAGGTTCATGATATTGAAGGCTCAAGTGGAATACCCATTTAGGACTCAAGTAAAAATTGTTCAAGCATGTGTTCTACTTCATAACCATATCCTTACACAGCACAGTATTGAAGAAGAAGATGAGTGGTTAGATGCAAATGAGAGAGCTGCAGGGCCTAGTTCTAGTGTTCAACCAAACAAACAAATTGATGATGATGATGATGACGATGATTACAGTGGTGAAGCCCTTAATGCTGATCAACTCAGAGAAAAAATAGCTGACAACATGTGGGCTGACTGGATGACAGGCGATATGGATGATGAAGAAACTTCTACTTCTGCTGATGGTTAATGTAATTGATAGTTTAATGTATTGGATTATAAACTTAAATCTTGATTTTTGTGTTGAATTGGTGTTTAAACTTTTGACATGTTTCCTTTATATTTGGTTTATGGACTTATGTCATGTTGTATTAAGTTTTAGGTTCATTATGTTTCATGATCTCAATGTTGAATGGATGATTAAATTTTAATGATAAATGATTGTATTAATATAAATTGTCATGCAATTATTGATTTTGCGTATGAAGATAGTTCAATAATTTTTGTATATTATTTTTATTACTAGTCACACTGGGCATAAACAATGGCCACACAAGAGAGAACCCAGTCTAGATCACAAACAAGTTGGCCACTTGAAGTATCTCATCATATGTTGGAATTATGTGTCACACAACATAAAACTGGAAAGAGTGGAGAAAATAGGTTAAGGAAGGAGGTATGGCTTGACATATCTAAAAGGTTGAATGAGAAGTATGGGATGACATACGATTGGGAACAATGTCGAAACCATTTCAAGATTTGGAAGGCAAGATTCAAAGTGCTTAGTGATATGCAGAAAAATAGTGGCATGGGTTGGAATGCTCAAGAAAATAGGTTTGATGCAGGCCAACATGTTTGGAATGAATTCAAGGTAATATTGGTAATCATTTCAATGTTTATAAATTTATGTATATGGTAAGCTAGAATAATAATGTATTTGATGTTTGACAGAAGAAGGAGCAACGATATTGGAAAGATCATAGCGTTCTACCAATTCATGTTGAAGTTGCTATTTGGCTAGGCAATGAAATAGCCACAGGGGCAGCAGCCTCACACCCTACTGATGGAGCCCATAATGAAGACATTGATTTGTCTGCCAATGAAAGGGCATTTGATAATATCAACCTTGAGAGTGAAGACATGGATCTTGAAGGAGAAGGTACCACTCTCAATCAGAGTACAAACCGTTCAAAGAAAAGGGCTTCTACATATAGCAAAAATCAAGTCCAATCAAAGAAAAAGAAAGCAGGTGTTGATAAGGTTGCCAGTCCATAAAAATGATAGGCAAGGCAATATCTGCCATATCAACCAAGGAGACTGATTTTGCAACTAAGTTACATGAAGCAATTGGTGCCATTCCAAGGATTGACTTTTACAAGAAAATGGTTATCAAAGAGCATTTGATGGAGAAGAAGGATAAGGCTACTCTATTCTTGACTGCTCCTTCTGAAGAGAGGCCTGAAATGATTGACTATTATCTTCAAATGATGGAGTAGAAGGGCAATTTTATTTGATGTTTTGGGTGGAAGACTTGGTTATGAACTTATGACTTTCTGTTTCTGAGATATTAGGCAATTGACATGGATGTTTTGTGATTTTGTGTTTATGAACTTATGACTTAGAGTTTATATTTCTGTGGTGGTTGCCTTTAGAATGGTATCTTGGAACAATTTTATCAAATGGTACTGTTTGTTTCATTTTAAGAACAGCTCAAAATGTTGATTTCATTTCTGTTTCTGTCATTGTTTTATGCTTGACATGGAGGTGATCATTTTTATTATTTTCTTAATATATTGACGCATTATTGCCCTCCCATAGAAGGTCCTTCGACCTTTATTATCTGGGGCTTTGAAAAATCTCCTTAAATTTTAGATATGATCTCAGATTCTGATTTTTTGGTTCTCACCCTATAATCAGCCATTGAATCGTTTGTTATTTACTTATGTTCTTCAATTTTCAATGTACCCAGATGGACATTATTGGTAGATGCGAAATTTGTCAAAGTAGATGTAACGTATTTACATCAACTACAACGAATAATCCGGAAAAAAATTTCTTCAAATGCCCTGTTTACATGTCTTTTTTTATGTGGGTGGATCACTTGAGAATGTGTAACTGTGGAAAAGGTCAGTGCAAGGTCCGTAGGTGCACAAGAGGATTAGACATAGGACGAGATTTTTGGTGTTGCCTCAATTCCACTGCAGTATAGCTATCATACAATTTTCCTTTTTAATATTATTGTCATTGTAATAATTCATTCTTACTCATTTTTCATAAAATTTTTTGTTTTCATTTTCTAGCAGGGGAAATATACTGGTTGTGGATTCTTTAAACTTATAAATGATGGACAAACATCCTCCTCAAACAACCAAGCGAGGAATACTGACAAACATGAACCAACCATCCTACCAACTTCAAGTCAATCCAAAGAAAATCTGGAGAGAATCCTTACTAGTAAAATCAAAGATTCAAAACAACAAACAAGATTATGTGAGCAGTATAAAAAGACGTTGGAGGAGATCCTTAATGCTGTAAAAACATTAGATCTTAACAAGTGATGTATTTTGAGAAGATGAACTCTCATATGTATGTACTTCAATTCAATACAATGTATTCCATATTTGGCTGTGACTTATTATCCATGCGTTTTGTGGACTTGAAATACCATATCACCACTTACTACAGATTTTTATATTAGTATGGATACAAAAAAAATTGGGAAAGATCACATATTGAAGTGTCATGTCACCACTTACAATTTTTTTATCTTTTTTTTTAATAAATTATTATTAAATTTATGCATGTGTTGTATATAAAAAAAAAAATTTTAATTAAAAGTTATTTCAAGTAGAATCCAACTAATGGATTCATGGGTAACCAAACAATTTTGAATATGGATTCAGGAAGAATCCAACTGTCAGACTCAGGGTAACCAAACAGTCTTATATATGGATTCAGCTGGATTCCACTTGACAGAACCAGGGCAACCAAACAGTTTTTCAACTGGATTCCACCTGACAGATTTTGGGTAACCAAACAGGTTTTTTATCAGGATCCAAATCCACATGAACCAGATTCTTAAGAATCCGATCCAATTTAAGAATCCGGCTCCTACGACACCTCCAACCAAACACGTCCTTAAATTTTACGGCGTCTTCTGCAAACCACATAGTCGTTTATAGTTTCACCTCGCACCACCAGAATGTGGTCAGGTCTACCAAGACTATAAAACCACTCTGCAAAACAGGGATTAGTCTCCAACAACTAAAAGTAGACACAGAGACACGATTTACGTGGTTCACCTCACAGTTTGTGAAGGCTACGTCCACGGAGCAATACCCCTCAGGGTTTCGTATATGCCCAATACTCAACAACAGTACAATTAGCCGCCCCTACGGCCAAGATACCCCTTACCCTGCTTCAACCTCTCACCTCAGTGAGGGCAAGGACTTTAATCCCCAATATAAAATGGCCTCAGCCTTACAATCAATCAACCCAATAATCAGATTTCAATCACAAACCCAACCCTTAACAGATTACACAGAGACAATGGTTTGTGAACACGTTTACCTTCTCAAAGGAAAACTCCCAACTCCAAACGAATGCTGTGAGATCTTCAACAGGACGAATCAAGCACTCGAATCCATCGCTAACAACCAAACCGATGTTTTCTAACGATTTCCTCCACGCCTTTGCTCTCGAATCACATCAGAATGGTAGAAGACGATTTCTCCTCGATTTCCTTCTTCACTAGGGCTCCAGAGATGCGTTTTCGGTCCTTTAACGAGAATATATATACAATTCCAAAAGATACCCTTCGGACCAATGAGAAAGAAGCAAGAAAACGCAAGCCCAAAAATTTGCCTTAAGGGCGCTGCCCCCAAACCCCCACACCTACGGCAGGGATACGCCTTGCTAACCAACTAAATACTCCACAGCATTGCCAAATCCTTGTTGCCAACAATGACAACACTGCCAAGAGCACCAACACACTGGATCAAACTTGTTGCAGATGAGGGAGATCCCCTTGATGATCCGCAACAATATAGAAGGTTGGTAGGAAAGCTAAATTACTTGACCTTCACTCGACCTGATATCTCATTCCCGATGAGTGTTGTGAGTCAATTCATGTCATCTCCCAGGACATCTCATTGGGATGCTATCATTCGGATATTGAGATATCTCAAGAAGGCTCCTGGACGAGGGTTAGTGTATACTGATCATGGTCATACCCGAGTTTAGGGATTTTCTGATGCAAATTGGGCTAGATCACCAATTGATCGAAGATCAACGACTGGCTACTGTATATTTGTTGGAGGGAATCTTATCTCATAGAAGAGCAAGAAACAGAATGTAGTGGCTAGATCAAGTGTAGAATCAGAGTACCGAGCCATGGCACATGCTACTTGTGAGTTTAGTTTGGTTAAAGATGTTGTTGACTGAACTAGGGTTTGAGAACTCTACACCAATGCAACTGTGGTGTGACAACCAGGCAGTGATGCATATTGCCTCTAATCCCGTGTTCCATGAGAGAACTAAACACATTGAGGTGGATTGTCACTTGTAAGAGAAAAACTCCAACAGGGCGTAATCTCTACAAAGTATGTCAAGACTGGAGAACAACTTGCTGATATGTTTACTAAATCTATAGCTAGCGGGAGGGTTGACTATATTTGTAACAAGCTGGGCATGATTGATATATATGCTCCAGCTTGAGGGGGAGTGTTAGAAGTATCTTTGGCGTAGGAGAGTAAAAATGGAACTATCCTTAGCTATCGTGACTAGCGTCAACCATATGGCGCTAGGTCTATTAGTCTCTTTTTTATTCCCTATTTTACCCTTGTAAAGCTTACTTTATATGAATGATGATTGCTGGCCTCTCCCACATATTGAGAGACCAGCTTCTCCCACTTCTTCTTCTTCTTCTTTCTTCTTTCCCTTCTATTTCTCTTTTCTATTTACACCAACAATGCTATGGTGATGTCCTATTTGCTGCATTCTATGCAACCTGATCTCTCCAGCAATTATTTATTATTGGATACAGCCCATCAAATTTGGAGTGCAGCCAAGGAGACTTATGGGCAGGTAGGGAATGATGCTCAAGTGTATGAGATTCGCAAGGAGGTTCATGACACTATACAGAAGCAGTTATTAGTTTCCAAATACTATGCTGCCCTCAAGAGTTTATGGCAACAATTAGATCACTATTCAAATTTCAGCCTTCTACTGCAGCTGATATTGCTGCTTATCGCAAACACGTGGACAAAATTCGTGTTTATGAATTTTTGGCAGGGCTGAATGTTGAATATGATCTTATCCGTGTGCAAGTTCTTAGTCGTTCTCCTTTTCCTACATTTGGAACAGTCTTTTGCTTTGGTTCATACTGAGGAGACCCGTCGGGCTGCTATGTTGCACACTCCTACTGTTGATAGATCAGCTTTACAAGCTGCTGGTTCCAGCCCTACTCCTACCTCTGAGAGCAATGCTTCAGCCAAGGAGCCCATGAAGTGTGAACACTGCAATAAACCCTATCACCCTAAGGCTACTTTTTGGAAATTACATGGGAAACCTCCTAATTTTGAGGCCAAGCATGGTCGTGGCAAAAACAAAAACAAAGCTAATCACACTGAAAGTGTAGCTACAACTCCCACTACTGACACTGGTCTCTCCCCGAAAGAACTACAGGCTTTTAGGCGTATGTTACAGGCTTTCGTTACCTCTACTACATCTCTTCCTGCCACCTCTTCTACTACTTTAGGTTCCAACTTAGCCCACTCAGGTATTTCGTTTGGTAATCATTGTGCATCGGTTGTCTCCACTCCGTGGATTATAGACTCCGGTGCCACTGATCATATGACAAGATCTTCCAATCTTTTTCATACATATTTTCCTACTTCTGGCAAAGACAAAGTTCGAGTTGCTAATGGCTCCCTCTCATCTGTTTGTGGAAAGGGATCCATTAGTTGCTCTCCTTCTATTAAATTATCTTCAGTTTTGCATATTCCTAATTTTACTACTAATCTTCTTTCCATTAGTAGTTTTACTAAAGATCTAAACTGCAAAGTAACCTTTTTTCCTACCCATTGTGTTTTTCAGGATCTAGTAACGGGGCAGACGATTGGATGTGATAGAGTGCATGGTGGATTGTATCTGCTTGATGATGGCCCTCTAACCAGTTTACCTTCACAATTATATCAGAGTTCCTCGTTCTCTTCTGAATTACATCCATGGCATTTCCGATTAGGTCACCCTCCTTTAGGCACTTTCTCTACTTTATTTCCAGCATTACTTAGAAAATGTAATAAGGAGGAATTTTTTTTTGTGAGGCTTGTGTTCTAGCCAAACAGACACGTTCAACTTATTCTATTTCTAATAAAAGAAGTCGGTCCTTATTTTATTTGGTTCATTCTAATGTGTGGGGTCCTAGTTGTAAAGTTTCTCTCTCTAGTCAACAGTGGTTTGTTTCTTTTATTGACTGTCACTTTAGGAACACCTGGGTTTACTTTATGCACTCCAAAAGTGAAGTTTTTTCTTGTTTTTAGCATTTTCATAAAATGGTTCAGACCCAATTCAATGCCACTCTCCAGGTTTTGAGGAGTGATAATAGCAAAGAATATTTGGAAGGTCAGTTCCAAACATACCTTGCTGCCCATGGGATCCTACATCAGACCAGCTGTGATGACACCCCAGCCCAAAATGGTGTGGCTAAAAGAAAAAACCGCCACCTTTTGGAGGTGGCTCGAGCACTTATGTTTTCTCGCCATGTTCCCTCCCATTATTAGGGGGATGCAATCCTTACTGCTTCCTACCTAATTAATAGGATGCCTACCCGTGTCCTTGATTCTCATTCTCTTGCTGAGCTATTGCATGGCTCCTCCTCCTTTATGTTCCCCCTAAGGTGTTTGCCTGTGTTTGTTATGCCCGAGATACTAGATCCTATGGTAAGCTTGAGCCTCGTGGGCTCCGCTGCATTTTTTGGGGTACTCAGCCCCTCAAAAGGGGTACAAGTGTTATTATCCTCCTACTAGACATACTATGGTGAGTATGGATGTTGTTTTTCATGAACATCTTTCCTATTATTCGACCCCACCTCTTCAGGCGGAGAATTTTAGTGAAGATGTGTTGCCTATAGAGGCTCCCCTTCAATATATTCATGATGAGTCTACCTCTACTGGTCCCACTATGGAGATCCTATACAGGGGGAGTCTATGGAGAAAAATAATAACGATATTTCCATTTAGGGGGAGCAAATTCAGGGAGAGCAAACCCTGTTCAAAAAACATTTGTGAAATTCAGAAGAGGATTGATAATTCTGCTGTGAAGGTCTATACAAGAAATCGCCCCAAAGACAAGCAGCTTCAATCCACTATATCACTAGTGCCCATTCAGTTGCCAATCCCGGATCCAGAGCCTACTCATACTTCTGGTGTGCTCCCTTCTCTGAGTTACCTATTGCTCGTTGCAAAAGTACCAGGGCTTATACTCAGCATCCCATATCTCATGTTGTTTCATATAATTGTCTTTCTCCATCTTTTCGTACTTTTGTTTCTTCTCTATCCTCTGTGCGTGTTCCTCAAATTGGCATGAAGCTCTTACAGATGGAAAGTGGAAGGCAGCAAAGATGGAAGAAATGGCAGCCTTAAAGAAAAATGACACATGGGAGCTTATGGGTCTTCCACCAGGGAAAAGACTAGTTGGATGTAAGTAGGTGTTTGTGGTGAAACAGGAGGTGGATGACTCTGTGGATAGATATAAGGCACGGCTTGTGGCCAAGGGTTTCACTTGGACATATGGGATTAACTACAAGGAGACCTTTACACCAGTTGCAAAGCTGAACATTGTCAGAGTGTTGTTGTCTTGTGCGGTAAACTTGGGATGGGATCTCCAACAACTGGATGTGAAGAATGCATTTCTCAATGGAGAATTGGATGAGGAGGTCTATATGGATATTCCACTAGGGTTCTCTTGTGACAAGACCAAAGGCAAAGTTTGTAAGTTAAAACGTGCACTCTATGGGCTGAAGCAGTCACCTCAAGCTTGGTTTGGGCGATTCCACAAGGCTATGATTTCTGTAGGTTATAGACAGAGGAATGTTGATCATACTATGTTTAAAGGCAATCGAATGGATAGGGGAATCAGGGATGAACAACCAGCACCAACACGAGGAGGAATGAATGGGAGGACACATTCATTACATGCTTATCTATCAGATCATTCCTTACTTGCCCGCTCATGCCCATTTCCATCCACACTAATTCACCACCTAATTTCGACAGCTGCTATACCCGATTGGATTCCTGACTCCACCATTGATGATTAATTCAACGACAGAACCCAGGAGAAATGCTTAAGAGGAATGGTGCTTGTGAAGCTGAAGCCGCAACCTCACTCGTGATCATAGTTGCCCATAATCCATTGGATTACCCGCTAGCTATGGGCATCTACCCCATACTATTACAATAAGGGCCGACAAAAAGGGTGAATCAGAAGATCACCATTCTTATAGTCTATGTTGATGACATTGTTGTAATCGGAAATGATGGTGATGAAATTAGTCGCCTAAAGGCTTTTCTTGGACAAGAGTTCAAGATTAAGGATCTAGGAAAGTTGAGATATTTCCTTCGAATTGAGGTTGAGATATTTCCTTGGAATTGAGGTTGTCAGGTCTTCAAAGGGCACCTTTCTCTCTCAAAGGAAGTATGTCCTAGATTTGTTGTTAGAAATTGGTTTGCTAGGTTGCCATCCTTCTGATACTCCTATAAATGTCTGGCTTAAAGAGGAGGGTGAACCTGTTGATAAGGGTCGGCACCAAAGGTTGGTAGGGAAGCTGATTTATCTCTCACATACTCGTCCAGACATTGCCATCACAGTGAGTCTTGTGAGCCAATTCATGCATGATCCCTACTCTTCTCATATGGAGGTTGTTCTTCGTATTCTTTACTACTTGAAGTCAGCCCCTGGAAAGGGTATTTTGTTGTCCCCTCATAATCACCTCCGGATAGAAGCCTACACTG
This sequence comes from Telopea speciosissima, assembly GCF_018873765.1. Lineage (NCBI taxonomy): Eukaryota > Viridiplantae > Streptophyta > Magnoliopsida > Proteales > Proteaceae > Telopea > Telopea speciosissima. Next base: position 58,703,698 of record NC_057919.1, on the reverse strand, counting down.
ATGCTGATTGGGCTGGTTCTCCTGACCGGAAGTCTATCTCTGGGTACTGCACTTTTGTAGGGGGTAATCTTGTCACTTGGCGCAGCAAGAAGCAGAATGTGGTAGCTTGTTCCAGTGTTGAAGCAGAATTTCATTCTATGGCACAAGGCATTTGTGAGTTGTTAACATAGTTCGAAAAGTCGTTTCGTTTTGGTATTTCGGTCAAAATTTTGCATTTTTCTGTTATCTTTCGGTAGGTCATTTCAGTGGGTTTTAGGCCAAGTTAAGGCCTGAAACTTCATGGAAACCTTATTTTAGGCTATATAAACACATTTAAATGTTCGAATTGCAAAAATAGTCACCCAAAGTGGTGTTTTGGATTTGCACTATTGATTGGCAATGTACGGTCAAATCCTAATGTATAACTTAGTTAATTACACATGTACTTTGTTTAAGACTTTAAGTACTAGAAGACATAATAAATTAATGATTAATAAGCAATTTAAACAAGTAAATTGACTTAGAAGTTGGAAACATAAAGTGAATGACTCATAAGTCATAACTTAAGTCATAATATTAAGTACAATAAGTAAATACCAAGTTAAGAAAATGATATCAATATGACAATATCCCCAATAGTCCAATACAAGTCGAGTAGTCATCTAGTAACTCAAATGTTTACAAATATTCTAATAATAATTACTCCGACGTCCAGGATCGACCCCACTCATAGTCCGATGGAGCCGACGTGCATTGTTCTCTAACTGTAGGACAAATGACTGCCACATCATAGTATGGGAGAAGAAACGACCGAGACTAACAAGGAGAAAAAAACCCAAAAAAACCAGAGCTTGTTAAGTCTCGGTCAAAATTTCGACCAAGACTAACGAGTTTTGGTATTTATAAAGCTACTTTTGAAAAAAGAATCTCGATATCTCGCGAGATTTTGATTTTGTCTCGAGATATCGCGAGATGGTCGAAATTTCGATCGAGTTTTTGCATTTTTTTTATTCGAGCTTGTGTTTCATTTTGGTTAGGTCGAGATACTCGAAATATTCAAGATCTCGACCGAGATTTCGCGAGATTTAGTACTATGGTTGTTATGGCTTAAGGGGTTACTACTAGATCTTGGTGTTCCTGTTCATCTTCCTATAATGTTGTACTGTGACAATAAGGCAGCAATCAACATTACTCATAATCCAGTACAGCATGATCGTACTAAACATGTTGAGGTTGACCGGCACTTCATCAAGGAGAAGTTAGAAGGAGGGGTGATTTGTGTTCCTTCTGTGAAGTCTGCAGTTCAGCTCGCTGATATTTTTACTAAGGGACTGCCCGGAAAAATGTTTCATCCTATTTTGGTCAAGTTGGGCATGTTTGACATTTATGCTCCAACTTGAGGGGGAGTATTGAATTATGTACACCAGAATACCGTGGGGGTATTCTAGTCTTTTTGGGGTTATAATTATGTATTTCCGACTCTCCTAGTAGAGTCGGCTAGTCTAGGGGTATTTCTGTCCTTTTGTATCCTTATTCATTATTATTAATAGAGGGCTTGGCTGATCTCATTGATCACTCAAACATTACATTCTAATTGTTCTGCTAACAAAAAGATACACTAAAAATCAATATTTGATCGAAAAATTCAAAGTTTTGATAAATAACTGTTCTTATACAAATCTAGTTTCGATCCTTGATTGTAAGCTGTTTAATCCCCAAATAATGATGAAATTAACACTACTAGAGTCGCTTTTGCTAGTAGAAGCAAAGAATCAAGTTGATCTTGCCAAAAAAAAATTTAGATTAGGATGCCTTACGGGAGCCCTTGGTAAGCATTTTGCAGTCATGAATCATATTCTGTAGTTTTAAGAGATGTATTGAGTATATCAATAGGCTGGATTAGTTTCTATTTTGATTATTCTTGCATGTGGCTGGATTATAAAGCCTTAGTAGTTTCTAATTCTAGTTAGTCTCAATTTTCAATAAGTTACTATTGCCACTAGTTGCTAGGTTTTAGTAGTTTCTATTTCCCTACTTTCTATTTTCAGTTAGTTTCTATTTTTCTACTTTCTATTTTGTAAGCTTGTATAAGCTATTAATAGGCCCCTTACTTTCTATTTTGTAAGCTTGCCTAAGCTATTAATAGGCCCCTTATTGCAAGGAAGGAACATAATTGAATAATAGAATTTTCAGGCCATGCTTGCCATTAGTTATGGGAGAACATTCCCTGTTAAGCAGCTGGGATAGCTGTGGGTGAGAGACCCAGGACTGAGAAAGCCCATCCTAAACCCCCCCTCCCTTTCTCCTATCTTCTATCACCCACCTCTATCTCGAGTTCTCTTGTTTTCTGTTTCTTTCTTTTTGCTGCTACTATTTGAATCTTTTCTGCTCCATTGAGTTAGCCTGTTGCTGTGTAAGAAGGCTCCACAAGGTGCTGCTGGAAGATCTATTCCCAAGTCTGTTTAGACCACTCAAATCTTGCTACCCTGGGTTTCCTTGGCAGAATTTGATCCTCTGTAGTTTCCTGATCTGAGGCCTATTCTCTGTAGGGTTTTGGGATCTTATTCTACCTTTAGAGAAGGGCACTCGATCCCTGTGGTGGCCCCTATCTCTTTCTCTTATTGCTGCCTCTGCAACCTTTCATTCGAACCAGATTTGGGACCCCTGCTTGACTTGCTATTGCTTCTCCTTTAATTTCTCTGTACCAACAAGGGTCCTCTATCTCTGTCTTATTGATTTAAGTCCTCCTAATTGCTGCTGCCCTGACCCTGAAGCCCTACTGTGTGTAGTCTGGTTTATCTCTCTGTTACAATTCCATACCTTGTTCCACCATGTGTTGTGATCTTAAGGTGTGAAAAGCTCTTGTGTTCAAAACTCGCAAACCACTCTTTAATTAACCCAAATCTCCTTTCGGGTGTTGTTGCATATCCTCCAATTCCAAAGGTCCTCTGGAAGTTTTTAAAAACTAAAGCCCACAATTGATTCTAATTATCCTCTCTATCTCTCCATATTTTTCAGGTCCTTGATTCCAATCAGCCATGGTCTAGAAACCATAATAATGGGATTATCCGAGAATTTGAATTTCTCTCAATCCAAAACTGGCTTAATTTGTATTCGCGCAGTACCCGCAGTTGAACAAGTTTACGAGTAGCACGAAGCTTCTTTCATTAAAAATCAGATTAATGCATTAGGATTCCCATGAAACCCATAAGGACAAAAATCAATCCAGCCCTATTGCTATCATTTCCAGCATAACGGTGACAGCTAAAACTACTAGATTTAAAATTTCAAATTGTATCACTAGTAAAAAAATAAGAAAGTATCCGAGAAATTGAGCTCTTCTCAATCCAAAACTAGCTTAATTTGCATTCACACATACCAGTAGTCAAACAAGCTTAATTTTCATGAGCAGAACAAAGCTTCTTTCAGAAAAAAAAAAATCAGATTAATGCATAAGAATCCTTATAAAACCCACAAGGAGAAAAATTAATCCAGCCCGGTACTAATAATATTTTAAGTATGGTGGCAGACTAGATTCAATACTAGTTTTTACTACAGGAGAAATTAAGAAAATCACACCTCGTGACTCTCCGAAAGGCTTTCAACACCATCAATGAATGTCTTTCCATACCCAGTAGACGAATCCAACCAAACCACATCAAGGACAAAGAGAACAACTCCTAAGATTCCAGTAAAGTAAAGCCAAGAAGAGATCTTTTGGCTGCCGACATCGAACACAGCTGAATCCTCACCGGCTAGAAGCTCATCAGAGACTGGATTCTCAGAGGTTCCTGCGAGAATCTTAGTTGATAAGAGAAAGGAATATAGGGAAATTTTAGGGCTTTTCTTCTTGGGTATATCGAACTTGGAACTTCTTATGGATTTTGAATGGGTAAAGCTTGAGGTCTGTCTGAAAACGAGGTTTTTGCCATTACGATGGTGGGAGAAGAAGGGAAGGTTCGAGAGGAGAAGTGCAGACGCCATTAACAGATGTAGTTAGAAAGAAAGGATTAATTTGCTTGCCAGTTTGAAACGCATTACCCTTCGCAGTGAGAGGATTTGGAGGGAGACAGAGAGCTTCTCATCCAAAATCAGTTACCTTTCTTTTTCTTTTACGGGGTTTTACCTAAAAAGAAATTGTGGCTAGGACTTGGATCGAAGATGGACTTGGATCGAATCCCATCTTCAACATTCTTCTAATCCTTTAATAAGAGTGCAACTGTGCTAGTGTTGGCCTTGACACCCTGAGCCCGCCTGGCCCACCCTGAGCCCGAACAGGGTATGGGTGGAGATACTTTGGCCCTAAGGGCGCGTTAGGATTGGGAATTTCTGCCGCTGAGTCAGGGCTGGGTTGGATCAGGGTTGAGGCCTTGGGTTGAGCCCGGTTTGGCCCAACCCAATCTGACCTTTTCTTTTTCTTCCTATTCTATCTTCTTTTTTTCTTCCTCTTCTTTCTTCTTTTTGCTTTCGCTTCATCTTCTTCTTCCCAGCCTGGCCAGCCCATGCATCTCCCTTCCCGCCTTTGGTCAAGGCCAATTAGGGTCAGTCTGGTCCGACCCTGTGGGCGGATCAAGGTTGGATTTTTCTGGCCCTAAGTCAGGACCAAGTCGGGCCTAGGCCCAAATAAGGAGACTCAAGGTTGGGCTGGGATCTTCAAAGGCCCTACCTTCAATCATAAATTTCTCAAAAAGGCACAACTAATGAAAAAATTCTGTCGAGATTTCTACATTCTATGTCATATATAAAGCAAGAGACTTTAGTATTGGATTTATGTGTTAATCAAATCCATTTTAAATAGTAATTTGTTTTACATCGATTTATTTAGGCATTTATTGTCTTAAATTGTTCATAACTTGGGACAGAACTAGACATTGTATTATATAGTTATCGCATTGTATGTTAATGCAAATGGTGATTCCAAACACAAATGTGAGTATTCATAATTTTGTATATTGAACATGATCACTTGAGAGTCTTGTATGAACTATTGTAAGATGTATGTGTATTGAGATTCTTAGTAATGGTTTAATGTATTGAGATTCTTAGTAATGGTTTAATCTTTGGTTCCCAAACTTGAGATTTGCTTATCGATGCATTTGAATATTATGCAGTTTGGTGTACTAATGATTGTTGTCTTCCTGCCTATATATAAAATATTGGATTCATAATATTGGATTGTGAATGGAACATTCGCTCAATAAAGAAACCACAACCAAATAAGGCGAATATCATGAGAGAGGTATCTAATTGCGATTGGACAAAATTTTGAGATTGATGATATTTTTTGTAAATAATTTGTAAAAGAACTTAAATATTATTATTTATTAATAACTATATTTAAAAAAAATGAGAGGGTTCCCTAAATGGCAATGTAGCCCTTGCGCCAACGCGGGGGCTCATGGGAGCGTGCACGGAAGCATTAACATGGGTAGGATTTCCCCCTTTCATGGAGGATCAGGTAGTCATTTTGTGTCCCTCTGTTCTGGGCACAGGGGCCACACTACCTTTCAGGGTTCTTTTTTCTATTAAAAGATGTTTGAAAATGTTTTTATGTCCAATCAATAATCGAGATTCTTGTATAAACTATTTCAACAAACTAAGGTGGTGACAATAATTATTTCCATGCATGTAATCCATTATACGATATTGTTAAGTGGAGGGACTAAAATGTGGGGAAACTATTTATTTGGAGATTTAAATGTTATAAATATTTTTTGGAGACCATGAAAGTAGATAACTTTATTTAGAAAATAAAAGTTTGACTCACATAAAGACACTTCGATAAAATCAACTAATAGGATCTCACCACTTGACTTGTTAACTGCTACAAGGAAAGATAGTTAAAATCCATAAATAATCAACAAAACAGGAAGATAGAGAACACATCTTGCACAAGGAAGAGTTATTAGTCTCTCTCTGGGCCTTTCCTCCTATCTCTCTTTCTCTCTCTTTATTGTGTTTTTGAGAGTTAGGGATTTGAACACTAAGTAGTATAGAGATTTTTTTTTTCCCGTTGTTGATCTTGTGCCAGAGTTGTTCGAGGAGTACCCATTCTTCCCTGCGGTCAATCACTTGATCAAGTGTTGTATTCCTTTGAAGAGTCTGTACTTGTGGACTATATTAGGTAACCCCAAGTCCCTCTTGTAATAGTTTGAAACCCCTATGTTACATGAGGTAAGATTCATGAATTACAATTTTAATTTGGTACCATCATAACCAACATTTAGAACCTCTATATCAGGACTTTTGAAATGTGCATTCCAGGAATTAAGAAGGCATTCTCATTAATAATACAAAAAATGTGGTATTGAACAAGATACCCATAAGTAACCCTTTTGCAAATACCTATTGGAAAGTAATATTGGGAGATAAAACAAATAAGAGAGATACTACAAATCTCCAGTTAGATACGACTCTTTTATGATAGTTAAGTGGCTAGGCATGCATTTGCTAAGTAGGCTAGGGGCGTATCTAGTGCACGAGATTTCTGTCACTACAGATTTTTGAGAGGGTGATAACGTATGCAATTTTACCCCTACTTTGCGGAGAGATTGTTTTCTAACTCAAACTCATGACCACTACGTTGCAATGAAACAACCTTACAGTTTCGCCAAAATCCACCCTCTAACACAATTTACACTTAAGAAAGGTCTCTTCATGAGTGAGTCATGACTAAATTGGTTGGTGCTTTGATGGTGTTTTGGTAGATAGAAGACATCTTAAAATGCCGATTAAACCACCTGTGATTAGGATAAAAGTAGTTAGCAGTTGTTACCTTCAACATTAGTCAAAGAGATTAGGGTGCACAAAGTTAATTGAGCAGTTAGTCCAACAATCAAAGGGGGTGGTTTAATCAGCAAATAAGATGTCTTCTAAGTTCTAACTACCAAAACATCATCAAAGCACCTACTAATTTAGTCATGACTCACTCATGAGAGAACTTTTACCTAAAAGGTCACATTAATAGTAGTGGCAACTAAGTACAATGTTGAGCACAAAACCCACTTGACCCCGTATTGAGCTCCTCTCCAGGGAGCCCAGCATGTCCAGGGAGCATCCAGCTGTTGGGCTGTGCCACACACATCTCTAGGTGTGTGCCAAGATATGTGCATCACAACCCAACCCTTGGAAACCCCCTGGATGTGCCCTGGGCGCTGAGCTCCCTGGACAGGAGCCGGATCCCTTGATCCCTTCATTGCCTGTTACACAGCAAACCTCTCACGTGAGTGGAGCTTTATCCCAACAAAAGGAATATATCTCTACTTTACCTTCCACTTTATGGCTCAAATAGTACAAAGTAGTAAAATAATGGGGCAAATTAACTAGTATAATAATAGGGCAAATTTGTTCTTAAACTTGATGCTATCAGTTCAAGTGTTTAAGGTTAATTGTTTGCTTCTCTTTCTGAACTCACCTCATGTATGGAGAAGTTAAATGACAATTCCAACCTTCTATTATCTAGAAAATGTATTCAATTGCTTACATGTCAGGTTTTGGATTCAAATTCACTCATATACCTTTTCTATGTATGTACAAGCAACTTTGGATCTTTCAATTGTCTATCTATTGTTTAAGGTTTTATTTTACCAATTGCCCAACTTCATTTAGATTGAAACTTGACACGTGAGCATGGAACTTCATGATGTACCTGTCCACAAAATTTCAACCACATCAGACCAACCGCATGGTAGGAGACATCTATGCAAACCCACCATCAATTTTTTTTTTTTATGCTCTAGGTAGGAGAGGCTTTAATGGGAAAGAGCAATATCTAAAGGAGTTTCCATGAATGGAGTACCCAAGAACTCCACATTTCCTTTTAGTATTTAACTATGCCAACCATCACTTTTGTAACAATAGAATCAGGCTTGACCATGGTCTTAGATTCCATTCCTTCAGATCCCATATCCCATCTTAGATATTAATGAATAGATATTTAGAAACCTTTACTTTACATTATCCAACTAAAACACCTTTCCCTTATCTTATGAACCCTCCAACATCCCCTAATAAATATGTCCACCACATGCTTGTTTCCCTATCCAAGAGGGCACATGCCCTGTGCATTTGCACCATCCAGGACCCAGATAGATAGATGGACAAATGAGATTCCCCAAACAATGTAAAGAATCTCTTTCAATGGTAATAAGTGTGGAAGAAGAAATTGGAGATATGTGTGTTGGTGAGTTAGCCAAAAGCTTCTACCCCACCATTGACCATACATGCTTTTGAGAATCTTCAAATTTGCTCCCTCCATAACAATATAAAACCCAAATTTTAAAAATATATATATATATATAAAAAGAAAAACTAATATTAAAAGACTGTCTATGGTCTGTAGTCCAGCTGTGAAGCAAATTGAGAATGACTGGTGTCTCTTTCACAGACTTGGCAAGCAAAAAAGAGAAGCCGTATCAATGTTTGTCCTGGTTTGCATCAACTTTTTTATTTTTTTGGTCCAATGCTTAGATCAAGAAAAAGAGGAAAGAGAAAACCAGAAGCAGTAAGGAGTTCTCAATTCACATACATTAGAGATAGAGATGATGCACCTCCCCCTTCCAATCTCAAGGAGCAGAACTCTACCCATTGCACATTATGATACTCAACAAATAAGTGAGGAAATTAATGTCTCCTACCCAACTTCCACCCACCTTTGATGGGTTGGTTCAACCATTACCCATCCATAACCAAGCCAAGCATCATCATTCACCACAGTAGAAGCCCCCCCCCCCCTCCCTTATTTAAACTGATCTTAAAGCAATGAGATCACTTGCATCCTTTATTACTTCCACCACCCCCAACCTAAAAATTATTAATCAAGAGAGAGAGAGAGAGAGAGAGAGAGAGAGAGAGAGAGGGGGGGGGGGGCAAAATGTTTCATTTTTCCTTATTTTATTCTAAAATTCTAATAACATTACTAAGCAAGACTACTGGTGTCTCAATGAAAGTAGTAATGGACTACTTACTGGTAAGGGCAGTAGACAAAGTGACAGACACTAAGACAGCATTAAAACATTACCAATTTATAATAATAATGAGAATAATAATAAACAAATAAACAAGATCGGATGAGCTTTTTCACCCTTTCTCCATTCACACACCTAGCAGAGCTACAACCTCTAAACTAAAATAACCCCAAAATGAAAGGTTGAGATTTCGAAGAAGAAGCTGAAGAGGAGAGATCAAAGATGGCATCCAAAGCAATTACAGGTCTTGGGTGTAAAGGAGCAGAAACCAAATGGCCTGTTTGGGATGTTGCAGTTGATGGCATAGCAGCAAGGAGAGGGCAAGCAGAGCCCTTTCGGCCCACCACAGCAAGTACACAGAGCGCATATCTGGAAGGTTCCCAACCGCCGACGAGTCTCATTTAGCACCACAGACCCAACCATTCCAGGCTTGATCAAAGGCATCATTGTAGAGTTACTGTTATGCTCCACCAACCCCTTTAGCATCCCAAAGAAACAGAGAAATACCCAATTAGAACCCAATACATTAAAACCAACACTGGGGAAAAGCAAAATTGAAGAGAAAAAGGGAATTTTTTAGCTAAACAATTGAGAGACTTACATGGGCAAACCTTGCTTGATTGATATTGATGACAATAGCAGCAACGGACAGTAAGAGGAAGTGAGAGAAGATAACTCTACAACCAGACATACCCATCTCTATCTGGACTTCTTTAGAGAAGGTGAAGAGAAAAGAGAAAGAAATTTTTGAGAAAGGAGACAGAAAGGTTTCGGGTTTTTGCTTTCTGGGGAATCTTTAGCGTCTACATAGTATGTCAACAGATGTAGATGTAAATGTAGGTGGTGCCTACATATTTAATGGGGAAACCAAAAGTATGGAAATTAGGTGTCTGATCTAAACTCTGAAGTGGGTATTTGTATTTGTGGGAAGATGGAGACCAGAGAGAGGAGAAGGGAAAAGATGGAATGGGACTCGGTAGAGAAGGGTTGGAACTTGGAAGTCACTATTTTCCACTCTAAGTGTTCACACGAGCTTCATGAGAGAAAAAAAAAAAAATGAGATTTCCCTAATTAAGAAGAGGTTGAAAATACCAAAACATCCTTCGATTGAAAATATAAAGGCAAAGGATCCGGATCGTCTTCTTCTGCCTACTCTGTCGTGCGCCTCACACACAAGCAAAGCGGAAAATATCACCTTGCCCCTGCCCCCTCCAATTTTGATTGTTATAAAAATTTACTGTTAAAAAGAACATCACCTTCAAGTTTTTTTTAATGAACAAAAATTATATTTTTATTCTAGGTGCAGCCTGCGCTGTTGCATAGAGAATATTTGGCCATTACAAAAATAGATGGATTGAGTGAAAGAGTGTAATTGTTCAAAAATATAAAGGGTGCAATATTTCTTTTTCTTTTTTTGATGATAAAAAAGAAAAATCTATTAATAAGGTTTTCTTTACCCCCTCCAATTTTGAGAGAGGTATAAAAATTTACGGTTAGAGACAACATCACCTTCAAGTTTTTTTTAATGAACAAAAATTATATTTTTATTTTCTTGGAAGGTTTTCACCCTCAAGTTGGTTTTGTTTTGTTTTGTTTTATTTATTTTTTAATAGAAAATAAAATTATATAATTTATAAAAGATATAATATGTCCTCTACAGTTCCCGAAATAAATGGTCCCAGTTGAAGAGTACTTTTTTTTTTTTATTAAACCTGTTGAAGAGTACTTGCTTTAATAGCAAGTGTGTTAAAAATGTTAGTCAGCCCATTATCCCCAATATTACAAAAATAGATGGATTGAGTGAAAGAGTGCAATTGTTCAAAAATATAAATGGGGCAATTTTTCTTTTTCTTTTTTTATGATAAAAAAGAAAAATCTATTAATAAGTCAAAGGTGGTACAAAAAGATTATATGTCATACTACTCCTGAAATCATGTCTAGACAACTTGGATAACCAAAAAAGTATAGTATCATCTCTGGTCAAACTCAAGTATTCTCCTTTGCAACTGTATTAAGATTTAGGAGTAAAGATACTAAAGACCACGACGAAGGTTCTTCTTTGGGTTGAGGAACAAAAGGTAGTGATTCCTCTCTGAGCACCATATTTTCTTTCAGTTGTAGATCAAAAAGTTGAGCCATCTCGATTCCCTTTTTCATCGCCGTGAGCTCTGGCTCCAGAGGATGATGAGTTACCATCTTTCCTACATCTGCCAAAATGAGGTTCCCTTGCATAATGACACAAAAAGCCCATGAATCTGCTTCTAAACCTAGTTCAGAGGATCCTGTGCAACATAAAATTGGGGATTCTGATTAAGGTAACTCACCAATATCACCAATATCATGTATGTTAGTATATTCCAAAGATAGATTATCTGATTGATTTAAAACTCCTAAAACTGGGGGAGAAATATTAAGCTCAGAAATCCTTCGATTAACCAACTTCATTAGTCTCTAGGGGTTGGGTTTTCTTTTTTCAAATAAGACCTCGTTTTGAAGATCCCAAATGAAATAACAGGTTATAATAAAAACAGAGAAGAACCATATTGAAGATTTAGTGTCAAAAAGCCTATTCTTTAAGAAGAAACAACATATAGATTCAAAACAAGGGAAAGAAAGATGCTCAATTTTCAGTCCTAGGGGTCCAGCAACCCAAATATGCTTGACCCAGGAGCAAAAAAGAAGAATGTGCCAAACAGATTCCATGGAAGATCCACAGAAAACACAATTAGTATTGACTGTCATCCATTTTGAGGTAGTTCCTCTTGTCGGGATTCCTGCATTAAGAACACACCAAAAGAAGATTTTAAATTTAGGATGGATGGGTAATTTCCAAAAAAAATTCCACCATTTGGTATTCCTGGAAGTTGTTTGGAAACCATTAAGAGTAAAGAAATTAGCTGCACGTTTAGTAGATAATTTGCCATCTTTGGCGAGAGTGCACCACCAATGGTCCTCATCAAGAGATAAAGGAATGTAAATTCTATGAATAAAACACTTGGGAAGAAGCTCAGAGAGTAAAGAAAAATCCCAATGCATTGAAGGGCAAAAATGACTTACCATGTCTGGACAAAGAGTCAAATTGAGGGAAAGGGTGATCTGCTGCAGTTCTTGTGACACATTTCATATCTGTACGTCATGCCATCCCTGGAAAAACACAAAAGTAAGACCCTTCAGTAGTCCACTGACTTCTGCTTCTATACAAAATGCTGCATTAAAACTATCCAGTTCAACCAACACAAAACAACTGTCCTTCAAAATTCCAAAAGTCTAGCCAGATTTGTTCAAAAGTCTGTTAGAATGTCTTGCACAGATGAGAATAGGGCATATTAGAGGAGGAATCATAACATGCAGTTGAGGAAAGGATGCATTACCATTGTCGGAAGTGGGTTTTTCCTTTAGGTCTGTGATGAAAGGGATTAAATACAGATCAGCGATCCATCTGTTCATATGAACCATGATTGTGTGTGTCTTGCGAGGTGTTCCCATATTTTCCACTTGGATTTTGAGTGTCCAGATGAAATAGGGGTGCAAGTTTGGCCCTGATGGCCCAAGCCTGCCCTGAGCTCGAACAGGGTTTGGGTTGAGATACCTTGACCCTGAGGGTGGGTTAGGGTTGGGAATTTTTAGCCCTGAGTCAGTTTCGGGTTGGGTCAGGGTTGAGGTGTCGAACTGATCCTAGCCCAGCCCAACTCGACCCTCTCTTCTTCTTCTTTCTTCGTTTTTTTTTTTTTTTTTTTTCGGTTTGTTGTTCTTCTTCTTCTTCCCAGCCTGGCCAGCCCATGCATCTCCCCTTCCCCATGATTAGGGTCAATCAAGATCAGCCCGGCCCAACCCTAAGGGTAGGTCAGGCTTGGGATTTTCTGGCCCTAAGTCCGGGTAAGGTCGGGGCCCAACAAAGGGAACTCAGGGTGGTGCTAGAGTTTTAAAAGACCCGGCCCAACCCGACTCTGTTGCAGCCCTAAAATGAAATATGCAGATATAGAAAGTATAGTAAATACCCATCAGCAAGTGGATTTATTTGAAGCCAGTGAAGCATAAAGGTTAAGTAGAAACTGTCGAATGGAATTGGGAATGATGTGTTCAGTTAATAGGTCTAGAGGTCCAGAGGCCCAGATTCCCACAAGGATGGGGCCTGCAAACAATGCATGCTAGACTATGTCATATTCTTCATTGCATAGGGGACAAATTGGGTCTATATTGCCCCACCTTACCAAAGAATTCTTGACTGGCATTGCTTCATGGCTAGTTCTCTATAAAAATATGGAGAAGTTTGGATGGGTTTTTAATTTACACAAGACTTTCCACCAATATGAAGGTAATTGGTATCGTTGATCAAAGATATTAGTGGAATGGTTTTGGAGGAATTGAGAGGCCAGTTTGGTAGAAAAGGATCTTGATGGGGATAGGTTACACCAGGGTAGTTTTTCCGTTGGAGTGAATCAGTGAACTAGTTTACCTTGAGATAGAGATTGGTGGGATTGTAATATGGGTGATTAGAAATCAGTGGTTGCCTTTGATACCAGGGATCAGTCTAGAAATAGGTATCATGGTTTGAGCCAATTTTTCGAGTAACCATTGATTTAAGAATGGGTAGGATAGAAGCAATGTTGTTCCAGTTGAACACACAGTGCAAATGGCAGTGACTGTGTGTTGGTTGTCATTGTTGTCAACACAGTGCATGTGTGTTGTTGTGGTCAACACAATGCATCTTGGTGCAGATACAACTCATAAGGGCATTTTGATCATTTGACAGTGTTGTGACATGTTGGCAATGATGTTGGAGCATCCGAGAATTATGTGGCAGCATAAGATTGTTCATTGCAGTGTTTGGAAGCTTTAAATAGCCTTGGGTGAAGGCTAGGTGCATTAAGAATGTTGATTTCATAGATTTCTACACTAGCAGTGTGTTCGTCGACATTTTTGGAGGGTATTATGACGGAACTGAGTGGAGCATTCTGCATGAGTATTTTAGTTCGTCGAGTTCTCTTCGAAATGCAATTGGAATCGTGCAATTCCGAGTTCAGACGATGAAGTTATAGCAATTCTCGTTTGGTCACCTAAAATGAAGGGCATTTTAGTCAATCCGAATTGTTTTGGGGTTTCCTGAGAAAATCAGTATGGATTTTGCTGATGTGGCTAATTTTGATTGGTAGTGCTCATCGTCATGGATACGTGGCTGCAAACGGCACTCAAAATCGGAGCTAAAATGAAGAAGTTATGGCCTAGATTCCATTTCGGGTTCTCTGATAGGTTGGGATGTAGAAGATTCCGATCAACATGATCACATTCAACTGAGATTTTAAAATTTGAATGTGCGGTCCAGATTATTTCAGATCTGTAGACCCTGTGGTCCCTGATTGAGTGTAGCGCGTACATATAAAGCACCCAAGAAAGATTCTGTTTCGGAAGATCTCATAGGCCCTATCATTTCAAGGTGAAATAGATGACTATCCGATGGTTGAGAAGTATTCCCGCCTTCACCGACAGATCTAACGGCTAGAAGGCCGCCGTACGAGACAGCCAATACGAGCACGAAACGTCGCTTGCTACTGTCAGCCTTTGACATTGACTTTACCTCGTGATACTGATCTGACGGATGAGATCTTGAGCGATCTGACGTATGAAAAACATGCATATTTCAAAGTCAAGATCTGGCGGACGTTGATAAATGTGCTGATGCACTGGCGCTACATGGAATCAAGCGCCGATATGATGCTTGCGCGCGCATAGGTACACAGCCCTCGAGATTCCATTTTAAGCTCTACGAATGGCCCAACTTCTAAACCCGATATCTCACTCATCCAATGGCCAAATGAGGTGAACTTTTTTTTGATTTTGGGTAATTTTTCGAGATCTATCCATTGCAGTGCTGAGAGAACAGAGAAGAGAAGCAGAGGTCGCCGGAAAAGGGTTGCAGCCCTAAATAGGTGATGTGTGTAGTCATGGCTTGAATCACCTTCTCCATCTCATGTGTTCAGCCTCCCTAGAAGCCATTGATAGTCTGAAATCATAGTTTCAGCACCTCTCTTTGTGGTTGTAGCCAAGGAAGAAAGGGGAAAAGAGAGAAAAAAAAAGAAGGAAGGAAGGAAGGAAGGAAGGAAGGAAGAAAGAAAGAAGAAGAGAAGAAAAAAAGGAAGTTTGAAGCCCCATCTCAAGCCCCAAATCTTAGATTCCGTGGAGGAAACAAAGAAGAAAAGAAAGAAGAAAGGAAAGAAAAAAGGGAGAGAAAAAGAAAAGGAAAAGGAAAGGAAAAGAAAAGAAGAGAAAAGAAAAGAAAGGAAAGGAAAGGAAAGGAAAAGAAGAGAAATGAAAAGAAAGGGAAGGAAATAGAAGGAAAAGAAAGAAAAGGAAGAAGACAGTGGTTTCCCACACTGCCAGGAACCACTCCAGGACTCCAGTGACAGAGCACACTTGAAGATTCCAGTTCTCCATCAAATTGGGAGAAATTGAAGATTCCAGTGAGCCACCAGAGTTGCTAGACTCCATCACCGGACATCAGTGATCAGAGACAGTGCATGGTCGTGAGATTTTCTACACTTTATTGCCTGTTGTGTTTGATATACTGTATTTCCATTGCATATGCTAGCTAGGTTATACTGCCATAGACCTATGCTATGTGGATTTCATTGTAGGGCATTTGTATAAGCCCAATTGTTTTTATTGAGTTGTCCATTGCATCCGGACACAAGGTCTTGTTACCAGCTGGGTCTTTGGGAAAACCATTGGGGGTAACACCCTTGTATCTATACTTAGAGATAGAAGCAGGTCAGATGTCCTGAGTCATAGGTGTGACTGAAACATCATCTGCCGTGGGTGCGGCTTCTCAGTTTTATGCTGGGAAAATTAGTGATGAGTAGATGCTTGAGGTCCAAGTGACCATTACTCCGTCCGCGTAGGCAACTTGCCAAGCACGTATATCTCCGTGTTGTGGATGCTTGCTTGCTTTGGTTAGAAGTGCCTTTCGCAGGATGGGTGTACACACTTGGTAGAGCCTTTGAGTCTTGGGGTGTGTACACGATTTTGTGGTTTGTATTCAGATCCTCCAGTTGTAATTGAGTCAGTGTGCTTGAGTGAGGGATCTCCAACACTTGACATAGCAGCTCTTGGCGAAGACTTTGTTTAGCACTCTTGGCGCAGATCGTGATTGTGGTTGTATGTAAGCTCGTGTCAAGATTGCTAGTTAGAGTGTGGTTGTGTGCCTCTTTGCCTTTTAAGAAGACTGTGTGGTTGGTTGTGGTGAGTGTTAAAGATCTCAACAGGTGATCTAGGAGGTGAACCTGCTTGAGGGAAAAGATTTTTATAGTCCACTGATTCACCCCCCCTCTCAGTGGCCATCACTGTTCAACAGTTCCAAGTCCAAGACCCTTTCCTTTTGATGGTAGAGGGATTAATTGTGGGAATATTTGGCTTTTCAGCGTCTGGCCTAAAGGGATTGGTTATCTGTGAGGAGTCTACATACTAATTTTATTAAGAGGGCTTTATTTTGTGTTGAAGAAGATCGCAATCCAAGTCCCCCTTGTGTTTTGGGAGTGCAAATTCTTTCCCAAGATATTGGGTGAACTATCCAAGATCTTTTCTTGTCTCCATTCCAAAATCTCAAACAAAAAGAGTCAATAGATTTGCAAATATTACTTGGAATGGCAAAACAAGACATAAGATAGTTTGGGATCAATGATAGAACTGATTGAGTCAGAATCTTACGTTCTGCATATGATAGAACTAATTTATCTTTTATTCGATGAATAATGTGATGCAGACTTGGATTTGGTGTGGAACGGGTTCGTACCCAAATTATTGCATCATGAGACATTTCCTTGATTCTTAAGATTTTGGAGTATCGCTTGCGATCATCGGACATATTTTCTAAAACAAACACCACTTTTATCCAGATTAATGTATTGGCTAGACAAATTGGAGAACATATCTAAAATGGATTTAATTGTTAGAATGTCCTCTAATGTGGCTCGGTGGAAGATAAATGTATCATCAGCAAAAAAAAAAAAAAAAGGTGAGAAATTTCAGGGTCATGTCAAGCTAATTTTATCCCCTTAAACATGTTGAGTTCTCTATAAGCATAGAGGAGTCGGGATAAAACTTCCATAGTTGTGATAAAATGGTATGGACTAAGAGGGCAACCTTGTCTAATTCCTCTAGGAGGGTTAATGAAACTAAAAAAAGACCCCTCTAGTTTAATGGAGTAGGTCACAGAGGAAATAAGATGGCCAATTAAATCACACCCATCATCATTGAAACCAAGAAAATAAAAAAGTACTCATATATATAAGGCCCCATTCTAGCCTGTCATAGGCCTTTGCCATAACAAGTTTTAGGGCAATGAATCCTTGCTTACCTTTTTTCTTACTCAAATAGTGAAATATTTCCTAAGCAAGGATTATGTTATCTGATATCTGTCTTCTTGGGACAAAAGCTGCTTGACAAGGGGAAATAAAGGTATGTAAAAATCCCTTTAATTTGTTGGCAAGCACCTTTGCTATAATCTTGTAGGAAACATTGTAGAGGTTTATGGGTTTGAAATCTCCTACTCTAATGGCATTCTCTTTTTTTGGGATCAGACAAATTAATGTATGATTTGTACCAAAGGGTAGGACTTTTGAGGCAAAGTTACAAATGTCCTTTTTAACTAGGTCTCATAAATTCTAGTAGAAGCAGGCTTGCAAGCCATCAATACCTGTAGATTTGTATGCTCCCATGCAAAGACAATTGTTTTAATCTCATCCTGTCTAGGGGTGGAACACAAAAATGAAGCCTCATCAGAGCTTAAAATAAGATAAAAAAGATGTAAGGTTGAAAAGACATTCGACAAAAGATGGATCAAGGGGGGTAGAAGTAGTAAAAAGGTTGGTTAGGAAGGTAGCAAAAGTGTTTGCAGTATTTGGGCCTTTGGTGATCTGAACTCCACAGTCATCCAATATGAGCTCAATTTTCCTTTTTTGGATATGATGTTTGGAGATTGCACGATAGTACCTGGTGTCTCTATCTCCATCACGAATGTAAAAGTGTCTTGACTTTTGTAGCAAAAAAATTTCCTCCGCCTTGAAGGTCCAATTTACCTTTTGTGCAATGGAGGTAAGCAACTCATTATGAGAAGGATCATTAGGGTCCTCCTTATTCATGACCTCCTTCATAAAGTTAGATCCGAGGGTATTAATATGTTCAAATGTCATTTGGTTCCAAGATTTGAGAATCCTGCTGAATCCTGCCAATTTGGCTGGTAGTAATAAGAACCAATGGAAGGTAATTTGGTGATGGAGACTGAGAGAAAAAGGTCATACAATTGTGAGGAAGTAAGTGCCTTATCAAGGCATTCCCTGATTAGGTTGAGTGGGTGTTGTTTATTTGACGATGTGAATCTAGAACTATTAAATGGGATTTGATCCAAATCAAAGGATTTTAAAATGTTTTGAAGGAGGTGAGATGATGAAGAATTTTTGAAGTGATTCCCTCCAAGTAATCTAGGACAAGATTTCATTGAAATCACCTAGAATAATAAAGGGGATGGATAATGTCTGGATAAAAGTTTCAAGAGGGTTCCAACAAGCTATTTTGTCTTGTGGTTGTGGTGGAGCATATAAACAAATCAGACACCAGGAGCTCCTGGTTGTTTTATTGATGATTAAGAAAATAAAAATGATATGATTATGGATGTTTAGTATGTTCACAATATTAAAAGTGAGAATCCAAGAGCCCCCTTTTAGTCCTTTCTTTCCTTCACTATTGATCTTGGGTACTGAAGAGAAAGACTACAAATGCTTTGGAATAATCAAGCTATCATGATCTCTGCATTTGGTTTCACAAAGGAAAATGATATCAGGTTTGCATTTTTGTGCATGAGAGGAGAGATCTTTTTATTATATATTTTCTTATCGAAACTGCGGACATTTCAAGCTAGAATGTTCATAATTAGAAAGAACCAGATGATAGTGGGAATAGAAGATGATATCAAATAAAGAAAACACATAATAGAAACTATGAACAGAAAGATAAAATGTAAGAATACTAGTGTTTGAGTTAAAATAATACCGCAAGCGTACGGGTCAATCGTAGCTACGGGTCGAACACGAGGAGATATACGCCACTCTATTTAATTAACTTAAAAGTAATGCACAGTGGACCAAATTAAAATGTTAAATTAAACTAATTAAACTAATGAAAATTAATGCATCCTAACTCATAAGCATCTAACAAAATTAAGGGATTAAATTGGCGTCTTAACGCATGAGCATCTAACCTATCAAACTAAAGCGAATTGAAAGGAATAATAAAAACGCAGCCACACTTCATAATCACATAAAAAGAAATAAGAGAATAAAAGTGCATCCACATACCACAACCATATAAAAAAAATAAAAGAAATAGAGGGAGAAGAAGAAGAAGATAGAGAGAGATAGAGGAAAGGGAGAATGAGATTAAGGGTTTAGAGAATGAGATACCTTAATGTGCTTGAATACTTGAATAAACTCACCATGGCTTCCTCTTCTAAATCTCCATGTCTTGTCATCAACATAGGAACTTAGACTAGGAAGCTTTAAACTAAAACTATTACAACCATTAAACTAGACTTATGAAATCAAAACTAAGAACTTGAAATCAAAACTAAGAACTTAAGCCAAAAATAGGAAAAGAAGAGAAAATTTCACTAAGTGAATGAAATAAAAATTACACTAAAAAACTGAATTAAAATTGAACTAGAAACTAACTAAAAACTGAACTAAAACTACTAACTTCTTACAACCCAAAGGGCAAGGGGTATTTATAGGGGGAAGAGAAGAGAAGGGAGAAGAGGGAAGTGTAGGAGAAATATTCCCTAAGAAAAGAGAATATTCTCTTATCCTTCCTCTTTTACAATGCCTTGAATCCTAAGAAAAAGAAAAAAATAGAAAGAAGAAGAAGAAGAAGATTGTTTACATAGGCCTTCTATTTCTAGAAAAGTAAACTTCCAATTCTAACAAGTGCTTCCTTTTCTTTGTAGATATCTTCTCCAAGCAATAAAATCAAAGCATCGTTGATTTTTCAACTTTCCATAGGTGAGAATGTCTTTCAAAATAAGTCTATCCCAAGTAGAATTTCAGAAGTGCCCTTGAGAAGTTGGAGGAGAGAGAGAGTAAGGGTGATGACTAGGATTCCTTCAAGAATAAATAAAATACTCATTCTGTCCTTCAGAACACGTGGAGCATGGGGTGCTTATATAGGCCTCACCATTGTGTTCCTTGCGAAAAATCACCCAAAATAGATCCAAATTTCGTCCAATTTGGAGTTCAGGAGCCCAAGATATCTCAAGTTGAAGTTGGACTGTCCAGAGCCCTCCAAATGGAATCTTTCGGGTACAAGAAATGTAACTTCTAATAATTCTGTTAAGGCCCCTGCAATCTGAACTTTCGCTTCACTTTGTCCCCAGCCGACTGTCAATAATTACAAATAAACCCCTATAGACCATTTTCGTGCTTCGTTACGGAAACGGCCGTAACTTCTTCGTTTCAACTCGGAATCATGTGCCGTTTGAACCGTTACGAAGCTGACTCGATGGGCTACACATCCAAGCCATTAACACCTTTAAACAGCTTAAAAACATTTCCTTAGCATCATCTCCTCCATTTTCACAAGAAATCACCTACAACCTGAAAAGCACAAGAAAGCACCGAGTAACTCTGTCCAATGTGATAAAATGTATGCTTTATGCCTAAAATTTCACACATAAATGTGCTCATCAACTAGCATAAAAAAATATACACTTAGACAAAGGGGTTAATACAAAGAATAATAAGTGAGGTAAAAAGATAGTAAATAGCATAAAAGAAGATGATGGATAGTATAAACAATACCTCTATCTAAATTCACGAAATAGCTTTTTGATAATAGAGAACATATATTTACTTGACTACAGATTCAATCATCAATTATTATCCATACACTTAAGATATCATTCACATTATTATGTCAAATTCATAGGCATATTATAATATTTTCATTTAGATTCATATATTCATTCTTAGTTTCTGGTCATTGGTTTGGGTATGAGTCAAGTTACGATCCGGGGAGGGTATTAGGCATCCCAGTCCGCCCGAACTTGTTGGTCTTTTTATTACTTGGCTGATTAGAGTTGAAACATGCTTTTGGATAATTAATGTAAAGTACAAGAAAGGGTTCCAATGGCTTTAGGGTTACGCAACCTGGACCTTTTTTATTCCAATATAAATTAGCATTGACCCCATTATGCGCCTCCCGAGAATTTTCCTTCTTTCTTTTTTAAATTTTCTTGAAGACACAATAATGTAGGAACTTCTTAGGTCTCGTCTCACCTTCTTCTTCCTTCTTCTCCGCTTACCCCCACTTTGTGCCTCACTTCCTACCCACTACCCTTTCTTTCTTGAAGCTCAATAGAATGAGTGATTCCTATCATTCTCTACTGTCGACCGAGTACCACCGTGTGACCTTCCAATTTAGGGTGGCAAACGTTATCATGATCCAAGTTCCTGTTTAGGTGGTACACACTATCGTCACCCCAAAGCTCCTTGGGGTATTTGGGTGGTTGAAGTTCATCTTTAACGAGTATGGGGGCCTACTCAATAGTTTACACATCGGATTAGACATCCACTGGTCCCTAGATAAGGGATTTGGGATATCAGCCCAATTGCAATTCTTGTCCTTTATGTAATCTGTCACTGTTTAATATACAGAGTGGAAGAATACAGTGTGGAAGAAGATTTAAGGATGGCAGAATCTCTGTTCATGTTTCTATGAAACCCTAATTTCACTTTTGTTGGGACTGGAATAAAGGGAGATGTAGGGAGATTTTCATGGAGTGCGCATAACCGTTCGTAGTACAATGGATATTGGGGTTTTGACAGCCAAAAAGATAGTGAGGATGATCTTACGCAGGATCAACTTAGCATTAGCTCATCCCAATTATGGTGATTTTTTATATGACAAGGCTGGAGGGTAAATATGTATACCTTCTAATATTGTGGGTTGCAAGTGTCCAAGATGTTTGAACTCTAGGGATAAAGTAGAGTAAACGATGAAGATTGTTCTTTATACTTTTTGTGTATATAGGCATGTATAGGATGATTTAAGTAGTTATGAAATTGTAATAATTTTTGAATGCACAATTTTATGATGTAAGCCACCAATATTATGTT
Source organism: Telopea speciosissima (assembly GCF_018873765.1). NCBI lineage: Eukaryota > Viridiplantae > Streptophyta > Magnoliopsida > Proteales > Proteaceae > Telopea > Telopea speciosissima. Next base: position 58,681,596 of record NC_057919.1, on the reverse strand, counting down.
TGTTTTAATCCAGTAGTGCAAACTCAACTCCATGAAAAGTCTTTCGTTGTGTATGTTACATGTATAGGAGTTGTGGTAAATGTATGAAATGCAAGTGATCATTTGATCAACGCCCACGGGGGCAGTATCTTTTACCCTGACCTGGTTTGGAGTCATTACAGATGGTGTCAGAGCGATTTTAGCTCTAAAGACATATAAATGAGTATTCGTGGCATAGGATAACAAGAATAATATTAAAAGCATAACTGAATTGTTTATCATTTTTTTATTTTTTTTCTGTTAGACAAAACATAAAATTGTTTGTCTAATAGAATATTCTCTTTTTGGTTGCCAGAAGAAAATGGCACTAAGAAAGGGAAAAAAAAGTCAAGAGAAAACAACATGTTCTAAATGTGGAAGAGCACATCTTGGGTAGTGCAAGAAAAGCATTGGTGTATGTTATAATTGTGATATGAGTGGATATAAGATAAAAAAAAATTGTTTGATATGGGGTACTTAGGACAAGTGGCAATAACAAGGTCAAAGTGGTCTAGGAGCGTCTAGTTAACAAGTTTTTAGTCGAAAAGCCCAAGTTCAAGAGAGAGTCTTTGCTCTTACTAAGCAGAATATAGAGGCGTATCCATCTGTGGTTGTAGGTAAGCTTACATAGTTAGCCTTCCTGAACATAGATGGTCTGGTTTGGATTTTGAATTTATATTGGGAATATTAATTAAACCATGACCTGAGGTGAAGTAAATTTACATAGGTATGGATTGATGTTAAGTAAGTTGAATAAACTTTAAAATGATGTGAAGTATGAAAATGAATACTGGATAGAGGTAATGTGTGATAATCAGATTATAGATTAATTTAAAAAAATGGTAAGGTTGCGTATAAAGAAATGGGAGATGCGAGAATTTTGAACTAAGTTTGAAACTCGCACATGTAAGAGGTGTGTTGATTTTAATTTTGTAATTTGAGGATTTAATCTTAATATTATAATAGAATATGACTCTTAGTAGGATGATATATAGAGTTATCTATTTTTAGACTAAGAAGGAATTAAGTAACTTAGTATATTTTTAGTGGTGGCTGATTAGAATTGGTCCACATGGTTTCATGTGGTGATGCCACTGTGTGCATGGAAAATGTGATGGTGACAACCACATGCATAGAAAAGGAGATGGTGGCTTGGTAGTAGACTGCCACCATGTGCATGGGAAAGTTGGTGGCAAGGTAAGACTAGCCACTTAACAAAGGAAGGAGAAAGTGACATAGTGGAATATTTGAAGTGTTAATAGCCTTGTGGACCACATGACTGCATATGGAAAAGCCACCATATGCATACCTTAGCTTGAGATGGTATGGAATGGGCTACCACATGACTTAGGGAGGAAGAGGTGGCTTGGGACTTCACCCACATAAGGGGAATAGGTGTCTTGCGCTGGAATCTTGTAATTAGTGGAGGTTTAACTAAGATAAGGTAGTTTAATTAATTAGATTGGTGGTTAATGTTAATTAAGTGAATATATGGGTTTAAGTGAATGATTAGGAAATTATACATAATGGTATGATTGAAAAGAAAGAGGATTAGATACTCAACACACCGGAACCGATTCTGGAATGGAGAAAAAGAAGAAAGAAATAAGAAAAGAAGAAGAAAAAGAAGAGGAGGAGGAACTGAATGGGAATGGAACTGAAGCTAGTGTTATTGGGAGATCAAATGAAAACCGATGAATTGAGAAGCTGCAAGTGATTAAGATACAAAATCATTAAGATTGGGGTGAATTGGGATTACAAGAGGATAAAATCAACAACAACAACAACAACAACAACTCAGCCTTGTCCCAACTTAATGGGATCGGCTACATGGATCCAAATACAATAAAGGGAAACTGAATTCTAACAAAAAGAATGGGGAAAGAGAAGAGACATGGAAAATGGAAAAAGACAAATGACAATTGAAAGATATAATAAGAAGGAAGAAAGATAATAAGAGGGAAGAAGCCCAACCCAGCATGGCAATAGAAACTCAGTTAAATGGTGTCCATTACGTGGATCCTTGTCCTCCAATAGGCTCTATCCGAAGTCATACTTGGTATAAGAACTAGACTATGCATGTCCTTCCTCACCACTTCTCCTATGGTCATTTTGGGCCTACCACTAGCTCTTTTAGCTCCGTCAATCTGGATTATATCACTCCTCCTTACTGGGGCATCCCTAGGTCTCCGAAGAATGTAACCATACCACCTTAAGCATCTCTTTTGAAGCTTGTCACTAATCGGGCAACTCCCGCGTCCTCTCTTATACGTTCATTCCTTACTTTATCCTTCTTTGTTTTTTCACACATCCATCTTAACATCCTCATCTCTGCTACACAAAACTTAAAGGAAAGTTCTATTGAATTGTTGTACGACTGACTATGATGTATGGGGCAGAATGTTGGATACTATTGTTGAAGGAACTTAGAGAAGAAAGAAAAGCAAAAGAAAGAGCAAGGGAAGGGAGGAGAAGAAAAAGAAGAGAGAATAGAAACTGAAATTGTAGGAACTATAATGAGTTAGTATAAGATGTAGCTGAGATTATGAAAAGTTGTAAAGAAATTGGCTTAAGATTTGATTAATGAATTAGTAAATTAGAAAAGGAAGTTAAAAGAGGATGAGGAGTGCTAAACTCAGTTTTGAAACTCTGTTTTCAGGTATATTAATTCAAAAATTTTAATGATGGAACTTAAGTTTTGTTTAAGATTTTATTATTAATAAAGCTGCTATATGATTTGAAGGGGAATACCTTAATCTATGAGATTTGGAGATGAGCAATAGGGAACTGAGAGTTCTAATTTGAAGGAAAACTAAGAAAGGATCGGATTCTCGAATCAAAGGTAAGAATAGATATTTAGTTTATTTGAAATAATGAGTTATTAATCCATGAATTAGAGAAGGAATTTGAAAATCTAGGTTTGGAATCAAGAATTGAACCAAGCTTTTAAGGTAGGTAAAATAAAATTTATGGATTAGTGAAGTATTCAAATTGTTGGAAACTTGATAAGAATTTTAACTGACATGTTTGAGTGCTGGAACCTTGAAGTAAGAAGGAATTTTAGAGAATAGGAAGGGAAAGAAGAGATGTTGGTATGATTGTTGGTTTCCTTTATTGTTCTTAATTTCATATTTGAATAAGAATTGGTTACTGTTAATCTATACTTTAGATTCAATAATTAGAGAATAATTAAGAGAGTTTATCACCCAATTAGAGAAATTTTCCAAACAATTAGAATAGAGGTTTGAACCTGGGCAGACCCTACATTATTTTGAAAGCTTATTAATGAGACATATTTGTTGGCCAAACAACGGTCTAGGGATCAAACCATGGTTCCCTATGGAGACCAAGATATCTATTCTTAGGATTTTGCACGCCCTGGGTTAGCCCATGGTGTCCCATGGGTGCCCCATTTTAATTTTTAGGGCTTCCCATGGTCGCCCATGGGAACCCTGGTGCATCCCTGTTAGGGTTTCTCCTTCCCTCATGTGTCCCATAAAATTTATTATCACAGTAGGGACGAAGAAACTCATCCCTAGTCCATCACATAGCAAGGGGGATCCATCCCTAACTCGAATGCACAGCGGAAAAGGTCGATTCGAGTTTCTTTCGCATCCCATAAATATTAATAATCAATAAATTAAAGGAATTAATGAAGAACTGCTAACCTGGTGAGCCTCAAGTGTTGCTCCTCCAATAGACAGTGGTTCTTCCTCCAGCGAGCGCTCCAAGCAAACAGATCTGAACCTCCAATGGTGCTACCAAGGTTCTACACGCCAGTCCCAGATGCCCTCAAACTCCTCAGCACAGATCTAGGGTTTCACAAACCCTAACTCTCAAACACGGGTGACAGAAGCAAGAAGAAGAAGAGAGATCACAAGAGGGAGAGAGAGAAACCAAAAATGCAGGAGAGAGAGTGTCTGCTCCAAAAATATGGAGAGCTTCCTCTTCTGTGTTTTATGGTCCCCTATTTATAATAATAGGGTTTAATTAAATCCTAGATAGATTTAATAGAGCCCTAGTGAGAGTCTGACTCTCTCTCTCTCTCAGTCTGGCAGTTCTGTTAAAACTCAAAGTGCTACATAGGTGAAGAAGCAGAATCTAATAGGGAAAGTATTAATTAGATTCTTTATTTAATTATTAATGGATAATTACAAATAGCACCAAATCCATTAATTAAATAAAGAGCCAATTAAATTAGCAAATTCTAAATAACTCCCTATATGATAACAATTTATCATATACAACCCACCCCACTAATCAACACCATCATTATGGAATCTAGGGCATGTACACATGTACTGCCAAACCCCAATCCATAGTACATGTCCATATAAGAGCGTCTGTGCATCCGATCGGGTCCCATAAAACTCGATAAAACACTTTATTTGAAATAACTATAAATAATGTATCATTTTATGTAAAATAAATTTTGCAAAACCATTTCCAAAATGGTACTAGATCTAGATTCTGATCCGACCATGCACAGATAGTCTCTATCTTGGTGTTCCCCAATCGGGCAGTGGTGACCGTGTTGGATAACTCTTTCACTCACAAAGTGTTCACGCATTCCCAAAACACCGGCTTTGACTCGCTTGAGTCTCAGTCATTGATGAACCAAAGAATGCGATCACATTTTGCAGTGATAGGGTTCCCTCAGGTACAGGGTGTCGATGACACATGTCTATCCCTTCCTACATCTGACAGTAATATATGAGGGAATCGACAAAGTAGATTCTTCACCAATGCACATATCAAACATGTGAGCACTCGTATTCGTACCCTGACATCACATGTCTAGGCATACCCAATGCGACAACCATATGATAAGGGTGCCCAGCCCAAACCCTAGTCGTGAGTACCATTTTAAGTATAACTTACGGATACATAATGCTCAAAAAGTTTATATCGCATGTGACAATATTAAACTAAAATATATAAATGTTCAATACAAAGGTGAACCGGGTTGAACCAGACCGAACCGGGTTTGATGGACACACACTTGTCCAACAATCTCCCACTTGTACATCAAAGCCAATTCCCCATACATTTTAAACCCATGCCCTCCATGTATTTCTCAAACACTCCTGGTGACAAACCCTTTGTCATGGCATCAGACACATTTTCAGTTGTGTCCACTTTGGAGATACTCACGTCACCTTGCTGGATAATCTCTCTGGTGAGGTAATACTTCCGCTGCACGTGCTTGTTCCTCTGATGAGCCCTAGGCTCCTTAGCTTGTGCAATGGCCCCTCTGTTGTCACATAACAGGGGAATAGGGCCCTTGACAAGATCAGGGACTACCTCCAAATCTGAGAGGAATTTCCTCAGCCAAACACCTTCTTTTGCTGCATCACAAGTTGCAAGGTATTCTGCTTCGGTAGTAGAATCGGCTGTAGACTTTTGTTTTGCACTTCGCCACACAATGGCACCTCCACCCATAAGATATACCATCTCGGACGTGGATTTTCTATCATCCTTGTCAGTTTGGAAATCCGAATCTGTGTATCCCAATGCTGACAACTGATCAGATCCAAAAACCAAGAAATATTCCTTAGTCCTTCTCAGGTACTTGAGGATATTCTTGACAGCACTCCAATGCTCGCGTCCAGGGTTAGATTGATAACGACTTACCATACCTACTGCATAGCAAATGTCCGGGCCTCGTACACAACATAGCGTACATAAGACTTCCTACTGCTGAGGCATAGGGAATCCTCTTCATCTCTTTAATGTCTGTCTGAGACTAAGGACATTGAGATCTGGAAAGACTGACTCCATGTCTGAAGGGAACACTTCCCCTCTTGGAGTTCTCCATACTAAATCTGGCCATGACTTTGTCTATATAGGTCACTTGTGATAAGCCTAGCATCCTTTTCTGGCGATCTCTTACGAGTTTGATCCCAAGGATATAGCTAGCTTCACCAAGGTCTTTCATCGAAAACGTTGTGGATAACCACTGTTTTACTGATGAAAGGAATCCTACATCGTTACCAATTAGCAATATGTCATCTATGTATAAAACAAGAAAACATACTGCCCTCCCACTGATCTTCTTGTAAACGCATGGTTCATCCATGTTTTGATCAAAACCAAACAATTTGATTGATTGATCAAACCTGATGTTCCAGCTCCTGGAAGCCTGCTTCAGCCCATAAATGGATCTCTGCAATTTGTACACCTTTCTTTCTTCCTCCAAAGAAGAGAACCCCTCTGGCTGTTCCATGTAGATTTCCTCTTGAAGGAACCCATTTAGAAATGCAGTCTGCACATCCATGTGCCAGATCTCATAATCAAAGTGTGCTGCGATAGCCAATAAAATCCTGATGGATTTCATCATCGCTACTGGTGAAAAGGTTTCCTCATAGTCTATACCCTCTTTCTGGGTATAGCCCTTTGCTACCAGTCTCACTTTGAATCTTTCGACCTTTCCATCTGCGCCCTTCTTCTCTTGAAGATCCATTTACATCCAATCGACTTGACGCCAAGTGATGGATCGACTAGAGTCCAGACCTTGTTGGAATGCATCGAATCAATTTTAGAGCGCATTGCTTCCAGCCACCTAGTGGCATCAACATCCTTTAGAGCCTTAGAGTATGTCATCGGATCATCATCCGATTCAACTGATACCATGTGGAACTCTTCCACTATTTCCTCTTTGGTTAGAAGAGTTAGCCTGGTGGGTGCTCTAATAGTCCGCCCACTGCGTCGAGGTTCCTCAGGTGTTGGTTTTTCAGCGGGTATGTCAGTTGGTCTCACTTCTGGAAGTGACGTTTCTGAGCCATCTGATAGCTCTTTTATGACTACTGGTTCGGACCTCTGGGTCATCATTTCTTCCTCTAAAAAATGTGACATGTTTACTTAGAATGACCTTTTGGCTAACTGGGTCATAGAAATAATAGTCTATCGTGCCTTTGGGGTAGCCTAAGAAATAGCATCTCAAAGTCCTGGATTCCAACTTGTCTGTCTGTTACTTTCGCACATGTGCTATGCAACCCCATACCCTAAGGTGTTGAATACTGGGCTTTCGCCCCTTCCACAACTCAGAGGGTGTCTTGGCTATAGACTTAGATGGAACCCTATTCAAGATATATATCGCCGTCTCTAAAGCGTACCCCCAGAAAGAAAGAGGAAGCTCACTATAAGTGAGCATCGTCCTGACCATATCCAATAGGGTCCGATTGCGTCGTTCGGATACACCATTTTATTGTAGTGTGCCTGGATTAGTTAGCTGACTAATTATCCCTTGGGATATGAGATGTTCTTTAAACTCATCCGATAGATACTCTCCTCCACGATCTGATCGTAGGGACTTGATGCGTTTATCGAGCTGTCTTTCGACCTCGGCCTGGAATTTTTTGAATTTATCAAAGGCTTTCGATTTCCTACGCATCAAGTATATGTAACCATATCTAGAGTAATCATCGGTGAACATGATAAAGTACTCATACCCATATCTTGCTTGTATGTTTATGGGTCCACACACGTCAGTGTGTATCAACTCCAACAGATCTGAGGCTCTAACACATTTATTGCTAAAGGGTTTCTTGGTCATTTTGCCCTGAAGGCATGACTCACAGGTGGGGAATGGTTCCACCCTCAGACTCTCTAAGGGCCCATCCCTCACCAATCTACTGATTCGGTCCACATTTATGTGACCCAATCTTAGATGCCACAGATATGTTGAGTTCATTGGAGCTGCTTTCCGTTTCAAATCAACATTTGAAACAACATTCGTTCTAATAGAGCAATCTAGAAAATACAAACCACTTTGCATATATCCGGATGCCACAAAGGAATTATTAAAACGAATAATCAATTTAGAATTAAAGGAAAAACTATATCCATCCAAAACAAGTTTTGAAACTGAAATTATCTTCCTCTTGAAAGAGGGTACATAATAGCAATCCTTTAAAACTAAACTAGTAGAACTAAAATTTAAAACAAAAGTTCCCACAGCCAACGCCATGGTCTCAGCTCCAGTGCCCATCCGAAGATGCACTTTATTTCTTTTCAGGTTCCTTGTCTCCTTGAACCCCTGCAATTCATTACAAATGTGAATAGTGGATCCACTATCCACCAACCAAGAATTGGTCGGTTCAAAAGATAAATTAGACTCATAAAGAACGTGAACATCACATGTACCTTCTATAGCATCCTCTGTTTCATCCGGCTTCTTATCTTTCAAAGTTGCCCGATAACCACGACAGTTTCTTTTCCAATGACCCTCCTTCTTACAATAGAAGCACTTGCCTTTGCCTTTATTGTCAGACTTCCCACCCTTGGCTTTCAGGGTCTTGCCCTTACTTCTCTTTTTCTTCTTCTTCCTATTTGAAGAAGGCTTTGCCTCAGTTGCATTGACCTCAGCCTTGTCCTTTTTCAAGGACGCTTCAACCTCTACCAGTGCATTAGCAAGCTCGGTGAGCTCCATCTCTTTCTCGGACATCTTGTAGGACATCCTAAAAGGTGCATAGACAGAAATGAGTGATGCTAAGATCACATCAGTCTTATATCGCAGGCTAAAATCAGTCCCCATGGATTCTAGTTTTTCAAACAGATTGATCATTTTCATTACTTGATCCATCACTGGAGTCCCCTGGGACATCTTGGAGTTATGGATTTGACTCACCGCCTCAGAATGTGCGTGTGTCAACTGCCTGTTGAACAATTCAGCAAGCTTATCCATTTTACCCCTAGCAGTGCGTATATCCTTGACTGAGTCTACAACTGACTTTTCCAAAGATCCTAGGATATAGAGTGATGCCTTGGAATCCCTCATGAGGAACTCTTGCATCTCTTCATTTGCCTCAAAATTGTTCGGGTCGGGTTGAGGAGGAACTTGTTCATCTAGAACTGTACGATCCTTCAACGATCGGAGCAACTTAATGCTCCGGTACCAATCGACATAGTTTGTACCATTAAGTTTGTATTCGCTAATGAGTGTTAACAGGTTGGAATTAACGGCAACCATCGTATATTTATCTACATATGCACAAGTAAATAACCACATGCTAATTAATGACCATTGAAAATAATAAATTGAGCACACACACATCAATGGTCTTTCATGATTTGGGTTTTCCTCATAACCCAAAAGATGAATTGGATACCCACAACCCTTGCATGCATAACTTACCCTGTCGGGAGTCATTATACACACCATGGTAGTGTGGACTAAGCTGTCCGCCTCATAGGCTTCCAATATTTTTGGCCACCTGGGTGTCATGTCCAGATCGTGTCGACTGACATATACCCAAGTCATGTACTTACCTATTGTATTAGTTAGAATCATGGAATCATGAAAGATGGTTCACTATCGCAGTGCCCTCTCACTATCCATACCCTAACGTATCTAGATAGAGGTAAATATAGATAAATATGTGACAGAGGTCCTGGCAATGTCCTGTCGACTTATGCGGGGTCATGTCACACACTTTCTACATTTATCTTCAATAGAAGGCCATGGACATGTCTACCGATTAAGATTAGTCCATATCATACATGTATTGTGAATAAAGAGGGATTAATTAACTCTCACATACATGGATAGATTTAAACATCATAATTTATCAACATTAATTAAAAGTGATTATGGGATGGCAGCATTTTTATTAGAAGCAATTAAAGAACCCTCCCAATAAAAATAAAACTAATAACTTTGGGTGCATTTATCATGCCATGAATGCCACGCCTCGATCATCTCCTCTGCCCGATTACGTCTTCAAAGTAGGTGACTTGCATCTCCATAAGTTTTGAGCACCACATGTGGATCACCATCAACATGCTCTGGGAGTCCTAATTCCTCTAAAATTACAATGGAAACCTAGGAAAAATTCTATATACTTTTCTTTCCATAATAATAAAGAAACCCCACATGGAGAAACCAACCCACCATTTAGGCTGCCCATGGGGTGGAGTACATTTGTTTATAAAAAAGATAGGGGGAGAGAGAGAAAGAGAGAGAAGCATCACATCCACCCATAACCCCATGTATCACATACATAAACAATCCATCCATTTATTAGAATGCCATTCCCATAATCACATCATAATATAATTCCATGCGTGGGCATTAAAGCAAGTAAATCAAAAATTAAAACATGGATTCCTTCAATTATTGAACCACCACATCGCATGTGATATCATGTATCCAAGCCCATAAAATTAAAATCGCATTTTAATTGCAAGTGGGTAAAGAGGGAATCTCTTCACCCATCATCATCTTCAAAAAACAAAACAAAACAATAAAATTCTGTTTTGAAAAAATAAAATTTTTTTTTTTATTTATTGTTAAATTGGAGGGAAAACAAGGGGGGTGCATGCAACCCACATGCGCAGGCTGCAGGCACTCCCTGCGTCGCCCATATGCACAAGGCCCACGGACAGCAGCCTTGGGCTGCAGGCTCAGGCCTACTGCCTGTAGGCTAAAGCCCACGGACAGCAGCCTGCAGGCCCGTAGGCAGCAGCCCGCAAGGGGATGCGCACAAGGGTAGGTTCATGGGGGAGGGCGTGCGCAGAGGCTTGGCAGCATGCGCTCCCCCCCACATATAGAATATGATTAAAAAAATTTTAAAATTAAAAATTAGTAATCACAACCTAATTGGATACATGCTTCAATAATTGAAATAAATAAAACAAACCAAATCCATCATCACATGGGTAGGTTGTTACACTAACAACCTTGTAACTACCCATGTGCATATGGGAAGGTTGTTACAACAACCATATTCTAACAACCCATGTGCCAAATTGCATCCCACTCATGATAATTACATTAAACTATTAATTATCTAATATTCATGGGTGGGAAAGGTGGCTCTGATACTACACTGTTGGCCAAACAACGGTCCAGGGATCAAACCATGGTTCCCTAGGGAGACCAAGATATCTATTTTTAGGGTTTTGCACACCCTGGGTTAGCCCATGGTGTCCCATGGGTGCCCCATTTTAATTTTTAGGGCTTCCCATGGTCGCCCATGGGAACCTTGGTGCATCCCTGTTAGGGTTTCTCCTTCCCTCATGTGTCCCATAAAATTTATTATCACAGTAGGGACGAAGAAACTCATCCCTAGTCCATCACATGGCAAGGGGGATCCATCCCTAACTCGAATGCACAGCGGAAAAGGTCGATTCGAGTTTCTTTCGCATCCTATAAATATTAATAATCAATAAATTGAAGGAATTAATGAAGAACTGCTAACCTAGTAACCCTCAAGTGTTGCTCCTCCAATAGACAGTGGTTCTTCCTCCAGTGAGCGCTCCAAGCAAATAGATCTAAACCTCCAATGGTGCCACCAAGGTTCTACACGCCAGTCCCAGATGCCCTCAAACTCCTCAGCACAGATCTAGGGTTTCACAAACCATAACTCTCAAACACAGGTGAGAGAAGCAAGAAGAAGAAGAGAGATCACAAGAGAGAGAGAGAGAAACCAAAAATGTAGGAGAGAGAGTGTCTGCTCCAAAAATGTGGAGAGCTTCCTCTTCTGTGTTTTATGGTCCCCTATTTATAATAATAGGGTTTAATTAAATCCTAGATAGATTTAATAGAGCCCTAGTGAGAGTCTGACTCTCTCTCTCTCTCAGTCTGGCAGTTCTGTTTAAACTCAAAGTGCTACACAGGTGAAGAAGCAGAATCTAATAGGGAAAGTATTAATTAGATTCTTTATTTAATTATTAATGGATAATTACAATTAGCACTAAATCAATTAATTAAATAAAGAGCCAATTAAATTAGCAAATTCCAAATAACTCCCTATATGATAACAATTTATCATATACAACCCCCCCACTAATCATCACCATCATTATGGAATCTAGGGCATGTACACATGTACTGCCAAACCCCAATCCATAGTACATGTCCATATAAGAGCGTCTGTGCATCCGATCGGGTCCCGCAAAACTCGATAAAACACTTTATTTGAAATAACTATAAATAATGTATCATTTTATGTGAAATAAATTTTGCAAAACCATTTCCAAAATGGTACTGGATCCAGATTCTGATCTGACCATGCGCAGACAGTCTCTATCTTGGTGTTCCCCAATCGGGCAGTGGTGACCGTGTTGGATAACTCCTTCACTCACAAAGTGTTCACGCATTCCCAGAACATCGGCTTTGACTCGCTTGAGTCTCAGTCATTGATGAACCAAAGAATGCGATCACACTTTGCAGTGACAGGGTTCCCTCAGGTACAGGGTGTCGGTGACACATATCTATCCCTTCCTACATCTGGCAGTGATACATGAGGGAATCGACAAAGTAGATTCTTCGCCAATGCACACATCAAACATGTGAGCACTCGCATTCGTACCCTAACGTCAAATGTCTAGGCATACCCAATGCGACAACCATATGATAAGGGTGCCCAACCCAAATCCTAGTCATGACTACCATTTTAAGTATAACTTACGGACACATAATGCTCAAAAAGTTTATATCGCATGTGACAATATTAAACTTAAATGTATATATGTTCAATACAAAGGTGAACCGGGTTGAACTGGACCGAACCGGGTTTGATGGGCACATACTTGTCCAACAATATTTACATTATAATTTATAGGTCTAAGGTGCCGATAACATTGGGAGTAATATGTATAAAGATCAAGTTAACCAAGGCGAGGTGAAGGATTCATTATGTATTGTTATGTGTTTGTATCATTGATTGCATATGTATATGAGTATTGTGAGAGTAAGCATATGTGTAATGTTTAATTTGTACTTGTACTGTTGAATGAATATATATATATATATATATGAGGGGAACTTGTACTTGAACTATAAAAATTGAATAATTTAATGATATTGTGAGGGAAGCAAATATGTGACACCCCACTCCCTAAATCCTGAGGAATGTGACTAGGGTGCTTACCACCATCCTATTCGACATCCAGGATCTTAAATGTAGTATCTTAACATCACAATCCACCATTGAGAATCATAAATAAATCAGGGCAGCGGAAGACAAATATATACAATATTATCGATTCTCATAGCTGGAAGTCTAAAATGATAAACTATTGTATATTACAAGTTTATCTTTAGTCCCACATTTAAATCACAACATAGATGGTAGTTAATACAAAAATGTATCAAAATAACAATCAACAAGGTAAATGCCTCGTCCTCGATCATAGTGCACTATATGCACAATCATTACAAGCATAGTTTGGACCATGCTCCTCGGACTCAGGCATCCACTACTCTTCACCAAAGTCAATAACAGAGGGAGAAGTACTAGTACTCATTAACATAGCACTACCTGCATCATCATCTAAAAATAGTCGCACACATGGTGTGAGCTTCTCTAAACTTAATGAGGGGATGGGGGGCATGCAAAGATACACAAATAACCTATGATGCGGTGCATGAGTTCATTTCATTATTACCCACCTAACAACAAAACTAAGTCTCAGGTCAATAGTGCTACTGCAACACATTAGAATGTATCCCTGGTCCCAGAATATGCCATCGGTCACCCAACGATACACCCCCTGATTGTGAAAGGGAGCTTGCCAGTCCCCGAATGCGCCATGGGTCTCCAAGTAAACCCCGACAACCCTACCAATCTTGGAATTACAATTGATCACCTGACTCAGTTCGCCTCCGACAATAATCGCATCGTACCGCGGAAGTGGCATTCCGGAAAAATGCATCGGACCTACCACGAAAAGGCTATCCAACACGTAACCTCGTGTTGGCTAGGGGTTGTAGCAGAGGATCAGTTATCCTAACCTCATACCAGTCTACATGGAAGTATGCTTCACATATATACATATATGCTTAAGGTCCCGATCATAGTACTAGAATCATACATCGGCTATACCGTCCTCCCATTTTCTCAAGCATATAATACACATATTTTTGAGTATGATGAATACGATACCATAATCATACATCGACCACATTACAACCCATTTTCAAGCCTTATGCAACATACAATTCTAGTGCAGCATTCAGAGAATTGAAATACAATTCGTATGGCAAATACGGTACCAGAATCATACATCGGCCATACCGCAATCCATTTCCAAGCTTAGGTCTAATGCAACATGAATGTAAAAATATAAGTATGGCGATCACGGTATCGGAATCCACCTTGGCTACACCATATCCCATTTTCACACATAGCATACATCTCAATTATATACAAGTTAAAATATACATAGTTCGATAGGCAACAGTAATATAACTAAAATGTATGAAAGTGCATCATTCAATAATTTATAAAATAATAAACACTCCTTAAATTAATTCAAACCACATCTACTCACCTTGTCAATAGACTTAGAGAATATAACCCAAAATTTTTGTCCAACGTGACCTCGATAAACCTCACTGAGATACTAGTCTCTATTCTAGTTCACATGCAGTAGTGTGTTAGATTAGGTCACTAAGAGTCCCCCATAAGTTTTCCCAAAAAGGCCTGGGAATAACCCAGTCTGGGTCCATCGGTTGATCATTGATCGACTTGTGGATCACCGGTTGATTAGGCAGGGTCAAGGACTTTTGGCAGTTAGATTGACCGGTTATGGAGTCAGTGAGATCCAAAATCTAGAATTTACCACTAGTTGATGATGATCGACCAGTTAGATCGACCGATCAGAGCTCCGTGAACTAATCTTCATTTCAGGTTCTGACCAACCTGAACCTAAAATAATTTCTGTTCCATAAGGATTGCAGAGGATTAGACCACCTTTATTTTGAGCCTAACAACATCAAGTTTCATCGAGCGATACTGGAGATTCGTTTAAATCTCCATTCGAAACCCTAAAAGTTTGGTTTTTGGACAGTTTTCACCTAAAACACGGGATTCAGCTTGTCACAGGGTTGGGGATGTGCAAGAGGGTGCAATACCCTAAAACAAACACACATCAGCTAGCCCAAAGTATTAGCATAGGTTTCAAGTGAAACCCAAACCAAAATACTAAACCCTAGGTCTAGAAACTACAGAAATGGAGAGGAGGAGGTGGGGAACAAGTGTTCCTACCTGGAACTGAGCGAGGACAGCAAGTCAGCTATGAATCTGAGCTCTTCTCCTTCCTTTTTCTTCTTCTCATTTCATTCCTTCTTTCCTTTCTTTCTCTCCCTTTTTCGATTTCAGAGGTGTGAGGATTATGAGCTTTATAAGTTCACAAGTATATATAGGCAAAGGCCACTAAGGCCTATTTACCTGTGTAACTAAATCTAAACAAACACATTAATTTCTCAATCAGACCACGCATGCCCACAACCTTGACTCTACACTGGGTGTGTAGTCATACAAGGGTAGCACAACATGATGAGACAAGAGAAGGAGGGCTTGAACTGGGTCTCGTAGACAACAAATCCATACTAGGGGGGCTGATGTCACAAGCAGATCATTGATCAACCTGTGATAGTTGACCGGTGGGTCATTACTGTGTTGTTCAAACTGGATTTTCTCCAGTGTTCTCACCCAATCTCATTGGTGTTTTAGTAGGGGTTTGTACATAATATAATGGTGATATTCTACCATGCATTAGAAGGTTAAAGCAAGAAGGTTAGGTTACTTATGACCACACATCTAGAAGTGGATTCGGATATCTCCTCTTACTTCCTTCAACACAATGAGCACGTGAATGGAGGATAGTCCCTCATCCTACCACCGTCCAAATATCTACATGGTCCTTTAATTGCTACAACCCACAAGTCACCGGTGTTGATAGTCACCGAGCAACACCTACATACCAAGTTCAAATTAGACCTGTTTTGGGCACAGGTCTAACAATATACATTTGTTGATATGTGTTGCGGTGTTATAAGATGTTACAAGCTTATTGATAAGTATATGGGGGAAACTTATACTATAATGTTATAGATTGTTTGATTGTATGATGTATGATTAAAAGAATGGAGCATGTATACGAATGAAATGAGGAATGAATAAATGAATGCAAAGTATGAACATGTATAAATTAAATGAATGTGATGTGATACGTCTATATGAAAGGAAATGAAAGCAATAAAGAAATGAATATAAAACCTTAGTGACTGCCATCCCTTTCCAGTAGGGAAATAGCAACTGGATGAGGAAAGATGTAATACATAATGCGTTACACATGTGATTTACTAGTGCATGGTTCTCCCCAGTACTTCGGTGAGTGGAATAAGAGACTAGATCATGTACCTGGGGGAATCATCGATCACAGATATATATACGAGTGATTTACTAGTGTATAATCATGTATTTAAGAGAATCATTGATCACATTCACATCGTTCATTCTCAGTGCTTTGGTGACTGGATAAACAAACATTAACAAATACATCAATTCCGTCAGTTCATGACTAACAATATTAAAATCAAGGGATAAAGTTAAAAAAATGCCCTTTCAAGAAAGGGGAAAAAAAACCTGCAACTCATCTTCCCCAAATCGATTGGGGAAGATGAGTTGCAGGTGTCCTTGAGGCTTGTATGTGCTAGTGGAGCTTTGTCCCTTCATCTTCGTCGGATCAAGATTGTCATCGTTGGCCCAATTTTCCTTACACAAGTGAAATTTTATAGCTTTTATAATTTCATGTAAAAAAATAGTTTCTTTTATCTGATAAAAAAAAAATTATTCAAAATCATGAAGTTCTTTTTTTTTGGATAAGTAAATTATATTAAGAAAAGAAAAAGGAAAAAATAATATACAAAAAAATTAGGAAGCCACCAAGAACTTCTTTAAAATATTTAAAGAGGAAAATGGGAGGCCCCTAACTAAAATGGGACAGGCCCCGTATCAACCAAAGTGCCAAAAACGAGGAAGTTACAACCGATAGTAGATACAAAAATCAGCATCCCCTTTAACCAATTTACAAAGTTCCTCTAGCAAGTCAACCGGTTGGAGAATAGTCTCCACATCACCCATAGGTAAGGGGACAATGTAATCTGTTGGTTGATTCACCTCCCTCCACACATGCGTATATTACACCGAAGAAAGAGAGGCACTCAAATGGTGGATTTATCTCTTCAACCATTGTAATGCCCAAGGACCTTTAATCTTTCCATTTAGCAAGTCCACAGCCAATTTGGAATTTGATCAAATGTACACTTCATAGAAGCCTTTCTCAATACATAAAGTCATACTCCGGAAGATAGCGTACAACTCCATAGAAAGGACTAATCTATCTACACCCACACCTGCAAAAGCAATAATGGGGAGACCCATAGCATCACGAATCAATCCTCCATAAGTTGCCTTTTCTTGGGATAGAGAACCATCACAATGCAAAGTAAACATAGACTGAGGAGGTCGAAACCATAAACATGCCTTTGGAACAGTAGGAGTCCAATGCACAGTAATTCCCCAACTATCAACAAGAAACTGATTTCTAGGGGTGTAAGTCCCAGTAAGAGAAATGGAGGCACACCTAGAAAGCACACCTTCTTTAATTGCAACAACAACTTGGGGTCTTGTTCTTATCTTATTACGGAACAATCTAAAATTCCTCTCTTGCCACAAATGCTAAATAGTAGAACAAAAAGCCAACTTACCAATTTTTTGAATGGGGTCATCTCCACTAAACTCATATCTAATCCAAACAGCTTCATCTTCCACATTCTGAACTTGTCTTCTACTATGGGTACAAGAAGAGAGAATATCCCCCCATATTTTTGAAGTGAAAGGACAATCAAAGAAAAGATGGTTCCGACTCTCCAAACCAGCCCAACAAAAAACACAATTAGGATTTATCCCCACCTATCGTCTAATAAGCTGGTCCTTGGTTGGCATAGTAGCATAATGCATCTCCAAGTGGTAAAAGATTGCCTTGGAATATTTCCAGAAAATCAAAGCGCAGCAAACCACTCCACTTTCCTTACTTTATTCCGAATAAGATCCCAGGCTGATTTAGTAGTAAACAAACCAGTAGAATTGCCTTTCCATACTACCATATCGGATTCAGAATGATGAAGTTTCTTCACATTGGGTAACTCCCTCCACTTATCATGCAAAGCAATAGATCTACAGGGTCTAGGATGCCATTGACCATCTTGCAGAATTTCTTTAACTAAGGATAGGTGATTAGATCCTGCATCATACCGAGTTTTGTCCCCAAAATAATTGAAAAGTACTCCCATTGGATGCCACCTATCCAGCCATAATCTTGTAGATAGACCATTCCCAATAATGTGCTGAACTAGTGGTTCCATTTTATCTCTATACTTTAAAATTTTCCTCCATACCCAAGAACAATTTTGGGGAACTTTAATAGTCCAAATAGAGTCATGCTTCAAATATTTCTTATTGACCCATTTAACCCACATGCTGTTCTTCTGCGAAATAATCCACCAAATTTGTTTCATAATTCTTGCTATATTCATGTCTTTAATACGTTTAATTCCTAAACCTCCTTCATACTTAGGCTTGCAAACAGCATCCCAAGATATATAATGGATTTTCCTCTCAAGAGAAGGACCCGACCAAAGGAAATTAGAAAATAAGGACTCAAGTTTGGTAATTACATTACCGGGTAATCCAAAAAGTCTGGACCAATAAATATAGCACTCAATATCCTATTCAAGCTTGTGTTTGTTACGATAATATTTGTATAAAGTTTTGGAGCTTTTTATCTGCAATTGATTCTCACAAAGAACCAAACAATTTCTTAGAAGCTAGCAAACTTGCCATGTGGGTTAAGGCCATGAATGATGAACTTCAAGCTCTTGACCGTAATCATACCTAGGAAGTGGTCCGTCTCCCTAATGGGAAGCGATCGATTGGTTGTCGATGGATCTATAAGATCAAGTATAATAGTGATGGATCTGTTGAAAGATACAAGGCGAGACTTGTTACGAAAGGGTACACCCAAACCTATGGTGTTGACTACAAGGAGACTTTTGCTCCTGTAGTTAAAATGAACACTGTTCGTGTGCTCATGTCAGTTGCAGTTAATTGTAGATGGCCTCTTTTTCAAATGGACGTAAAAAATGTGTTCCTTCATGGAGATCTAGAAGAGGAGGTCTACATGGATCTCGCACCTGGCCATGCCTTAGAAAATCAAGATGGGGTGGTTTGCAAACTTAAGAAGGCTATGTATGGCCTCAAGCATTCACCACGTGGGTGGTACGGAAAGCTCAGTATGGTGCTTATCAGATTTGGGTTCAAAAGAGGAGAATCTAATTCTTCAATGTTTGTCAAAACAAGTGACAAAGGTATTGTGGTGGTCCTAGTGTATGTTGACGACATTGTCATTACTGGCAACAATCTCTCTGGAATTAATACTCTCAAATATCATTTGAGCAAAGAATTTGATATCAAAGATCTGGGCAAGCTAAGATATTTTCTTGGCATTGAAATTGCTAGCTCCCAGAAAGGATTCTTCCTCTCTCAACGAAAATATGTCTTGGACTTGTTGAGAGAAACTGGCAAACTAGGTGTTAAACCAGCTAGTGTTCCCATGGATTATAGTAGTAAATTTACTACTAATGATACTTTGTAGCAAGATAAAGGGCAATACCAACGTCTAGTAGGGTGTCTAATTTACCTGACAATTACTGGACCTGACATTGCCTTTGCTGTTAGTTATGTAAGTCAGTTTATGCAAGCTCCTACAGAAGGGCATATGGAATTGATTGACCATATTTTACGATATCTAAAGTCATCTCTAGGAAGAGGAATCTTGATGCAGAAAAATGATCACATAGAAATTGTCGGATACACTGATGCTGAATGGGTAGGAAATCCCACGGTCTTACACTAGGCTTTAGGTCTATGTCCAGGTGCATCATCCAGAGAATGTGGTTTAGGATTAGGTGTGGTATCTTACCAGTGTAATACCTCGTACATGGTCCCGACAGTCCCATAGTACAGTCCTTAGGTCAGCAGTGTTGTTGGACCAACACAGACAGGGTTTCGTGGCTCTACAGGGCCCACTTAGGTACCCAAGGTGTACATAATTATGGACAGATGTGAGGAGGGGTATTTTGGTCACTTATAACCTCCTTACACTATTCATGGTCCATTGGTGGAAGCCCCCATGGTCAGATCTGCATATCAGCCCATTTTAATTCTCTGGCGATTCACTGGGTGATGTGTGCATCGCCTAGAGCCTGTTTAGAACGTTAACAGGCTCCAGATCTTGGGTTTTGCACCATAGGCAGTGCCATGGTCAATCCCTTATGCATGTTAGGTCATTGTGGACTCCATGTAGAGTAGTTTGCAGTGGTCCACATGGATCATGACCTGGGCCTACCATTTGGCAGCCAGGAGCTACCTAGACAGCCCAGGGAATAGTAACCCAGCTGTGTTCCAGCATATGGCCATGGTTTGGGCTGCATGCAGGGGTGATCCAACATAAAACAAGGTGGTCTGAGTCTGCTGTAACATAAGGTTAGGCTGAGAGTAGCCTGTGTGCACAGATCCAAGCCCAGACTGCCTGTTCTTGGTGCAATAGTGCAGTGCAGTCTGGCACAGAGATGGTTTTCGGTCTCAGGTGAACAATAGCAGTAAAAATCATTAAAAAATCCTCAGATCTTCCATGCAATTTATTTGCATGTTGGATTTGAGGCAGTACATGGCAACCTCCAGGTGGTCTGGGCTGCTCATGACTAGAAATGCTTCAAAAACACTAAAATCCATGGAGAAGAATAGTAAACAGAAGCATAGCAACAAGTATAGGTATAGTTTTTATACTTGAACCTGGTTTGGCAAGTTGCTGGAGCTGAATGGGTGCAAAGTTATGCACTCTCCCTTCTTTGCCTTCTTCTTCTCCTTTTCTTTTCTCTCTTTTCTCTCTTCTCTTCTCTCCCACGATTTGAACAGTGATATAAGGTTCTAAAATGAGGCTGAGGTCCCCTATTCATAGATCAGCCTCAACTAAGGCCTGTTGGGCAGCCTGGGCCCACTTTTAAGAATGCATTTTTAGATTGATTCTCGGCCATTTTGGCCACTCTGGTGGGGTCCACAGGGGTCCAAGGGTACGTGGTGGTTCCCAAGACTTTCATCTACCTTTGGAGAGGGTTCATGGTTGGTATGGGTGGTTCCCACACATCTGCTGATTAAAATACTCATTTTCACCACTCTGGGTGATGTGTGCATCGCCTAGTGCATCACCCAGAGAATACAGCAAAACTGTTTCTCAATGGGGCTTGCACAGGGGCTTGGTCCAAGGGTTAGGCCTTACACCTACACCTTACCCAGGGTCAAATGCATCTATTTTTAGGTGTGGGCCCCACATTTATGAGGAGGAGAGAGATTATCTGGAGTTTATGCAGTACATTATGCTATGGGCAGTGCAACTTCAAGGGTCTGCAATCCATGTTCTGACAGGTATGTAGGAGGACATCCTCGGGGGTTCTCCATTAAATTCAATCATTGGAGTGATACTCTGCAGTGTGCTTGGATGCCATGTCAGGGGTTCTTGTCCTTCATTCAAATTCCCAGCCAGTTAGGGACAGGTTTAACATATGATATGGACTAGTCTAAGATAGTAGACATGTTCATGTCTTCCTATTGAAGATAAATGTTAAAATTGTGTGATATGACCCTGCATAAGCCGACAGGACATTGCCAGGCTCGTTATCACATGGTTATCAATATTTACCTCTATCTAGATACGTTAGGGTATGGATAGTGAGGGGGCACTGCGACAGTGGGCCATCTTTCATTATTCCATGATTCTAACTAATGCAATAGGTAAATACATGACTCGGGTGTATGTCAGCCAACAGGATCTGGACATGACACCCTGGTGGCCAAAAATATTGGAAGCCCATGAGGTGAACAGCTTAGTCCGCACTACCACTGTGTGTATAATGACTCCCGACAAGGTAAGCTATGCATGCAAGGGTTGTAGGTATCCAATTCATCTTTTGGGTCCTGAGGGAGACCCAAATCATGAAAGACCATTGATGTGTGTGCTCAATTTTCTTTCAATGGTTGTTAATATGCATGTGTTTTTTACTTGTACATGTGTAGATCATTAATCAATTGCTGCCGTTAATTCCAACCTGTTAACACTCATTAGCGAATACAAATTAAATGGTACAAAATATGTCGATTGGTACCAGAGCATTAAATTGCTCCTGACTGCAAAAGGACTATACACAGTTCTTGATGAACAAGTTCCTCCTCAACCCGACCCAAATGATTTTGAGGCAAATGAAGATATACAGGATTTCCTCATGAGGGATTCAATGCATCATTTTATATCCTAGGATCGTTGGAAAAGTAAGTTCTGGATTCAGTCAAGGATATATGCACTACTAGGGGTAAAATGGATAAGCTTGCTGAATTGTTCAACAGGCAGTTGACACACACCCATTCTGATATGGTGAGTCAAATCCATAACTCTAAGATGTCCCAAGGGACTCCAGTGATAGATCACATAATGAAAATGATCAATCTGTTTGAAAAATTAGAGTCCATGGGGATTGATTTTGGTCTGCAATACAAGATCGATGTGATCTTGGCATCACTCCCTTCTGCCTATGCACCCTTTAAGATGTGATACAAGATGTCAGATAAGGAGATGGAGCTCACCAAGCTTGCTAACGCATTGGTAGAGGCGGAAGCTTCCTTGAAAAAGGACAAGGCTGAGGTCAATGTAACTGATGTGAAGCCTTCTTCAAATGGGAAGAAGAAGAAAAAGAGAAATAAGCGTAAGCCTCTGAAACCCAAAGGTGGGAAGTCTGGCAATAAAGGCAAAGACAAGTGCTTCTATTGCAAGAAGGAGGGTCACTGAAAAAGGAACTGTCGTGCATACCTGGCTACTGTGAAAGATAAGAAGCCGGATGAAACTAAGGCTGCTAAAAAGGTGATTGTGATGTTTACGTTCTTTATGAGTCTAATTTTTCTTTTGAACAGACCAACTCTTGGTTGGTGGATAATGGTTCCATTGTTCACATTGGCAATGATTTGCAGGGGTTCAAGGAGACAAGGAACCAGGAAAGAAATGAAGTGCATCTTCGGATGAAAACTGGAGCAGAGACCATGGCAATGGCTGTGGAGACTTTTATTTTAAATTTTAGTGCTGCTTGTTTAATTTTAAAGGATTGCTATTATGTACCCTCTTTTAAGAGGAAGATTATTTCAGTTTCAAAACTTGTTTTGGACAGATATAGTTTTTCATTTAATTCTAAATTAGTTATTCATTTTAATAATTATTTTGTGGCATCTGGATATACACAAAGTGGTTTATACTTCCTAGATTGCCCTATTAGAACGAATGTTGTTTCGAATGTTGATTTAAAACGCAAAGCAGCTCTAGTGAACTCAACATATCTGTAGCATCTAAGATTAGGTCACATTAATTTAGACCGAATCAGAAGATTGGTGAGGGATGGGCCCTTAGAGTGTCTGAGGGTGGAACCATTCCCTACCTGTGAGTCATGCCTTCAGGGCAAAATGACCAAGAAACCCTTTAGCAATAAAGGTATTAGAGTCACAGATCTGTTAGAGTTAATACACACTGACATGTGTGGACCCATAAACATACAAGCAAGGTATGGGTATGAGTATTTTATAACATTCACCTGTGACTGCTCTAGATATGATGCGTAGAAAATCGGAAGCCTTTAATAAATTCAAAGAATTCCAAGCTGAGGTCGAAAGACAGCTTGATAAATGCGTCAAGTCTTTATGATCCGATCATGGAGGAGAGTATCTATCGGATGAATATAAAGAATACATCATATCGTAAGGGATAGTTAGTCAACTAACCAATCCAGGAGCACCACAACAAAATGGTGTATCCGAACGACGCAATCGGACCCTATTGGATATGGTCCGGACGATGATCACTTATAGTGAGCTGCCTCTCTCTTTCTTGGGGTACGCTCTCGAAATGGTAATTTATATTTTGATTATGGTTCCATCCACGTCTGTAGCTAAGACACCCTTTGAGTTGTGGAAAGGGCGTAAGCCCAGTATTCAACACCTCAAGGTATGGGGTTGCATAGCTCATGTGCGAAAGCAACAGACAGACAAGTTGGAATCCAGGTCTTCAAGATGCTATTTCTTAGGCTACCCCAAAGGCATGATAGGTTATTATTTCTATGACCTGGTTGCCCAAAAGGTTATTGTAAGTAAACACGTCATATTTTTTGAAAAAGAAATATTGACCAAGAGGTCCAAACTTGTAGTCATTAAAGAGTTATTGGATAGCTCAGAAACTTCACTCCTAGAAGTGAGACCAATTGGCATACCCGCCGAAATACCTACACCTGAAGAACCTCAACGCAGTAGGAGGACTATTAGACCACCCACCAGGTTTACTCTTCTAACCGAAGAGGAAACAGTGGAAGAATTCCACATGGTATCGGCTGAATCGGATGATGATCCGAGGACATATTCTGAGGCTCTTAAGGATGTTGATGCCACTAGGTGGCTGGAGGCAATGCGCTCTGAAATCGATTCGATGCATTCCAACAAGGTCTGGACTCTAGTTGATCCACCACTTGGCGTTAAATCGATTGGATGCAAATGGATCTTCAAGAGGAAGAAGGGCACGGATGGAAAGGTCAAAATATTCAAAGCGAGACTGGTGGCAAAGGGCTATACCCAGAAAGAAGGTATAGACTATGAGGAAACCTTTTCACCCATGACGATGATGAAATCCATCAGGATTTTATTGGCTATCGCCGCACACTTTGATTATGAGATCTGGCAGATGGATGTGCAAACTGCATTTCTAAATGAATTTCTTCAAGAAGAAATCTACATGCAACAGCTATAGGGGTTCTCTTCCTTGGAAGAAGAAAGAAAAATGTGCAAATTGCAGAGGTCCATTTATGGACTGAAGCAGGCTTCCAGAAGCTGGAACATCAGGTTTGATCAATCAATCAAATCGTTTGATTTTGATCAAAACATGGATGAACCATATGTTTACAAGAAGATCAGTGGGAGGGCAGTATGTTTTTTTGTTTTATACGTAGATGACATATTGCTGATGGGTAACAATGTAGGATTCCTTTCATCAGTGAAACAGTGGTTATCCACAACATTTTCGATGAAAGACCTTGGTGAAGCTAGCTATATCCTTGGGATCAAATTCGTGAGAGATCGCCAGAAAAGGATGTTAGGCTTGTCAAAGGCTACCTATATAGACAAAGTCCTGGCCAGGTTTAGCATGGAGAGCTCCAAATGGGGAAGTGTCCCTTTCCGACATGGAGTCAGTCTTTCCAGATCTGAATATCCTCAGTCTCAGATGGACATTGAAGAGATGAAGAGGATTCCCTATGCCTCAGCAGTAGGGAGTCTTATGTATGCTATGTTGTGTACGAGGCAGAACATTTGCTATGCAGTAGGTATGGTAAGTCGTTACCAATCTAACCCTGGACGGGAGCATTGGAGTGCTGTCAAGAATATCCTCAAGTACCTGAGAAGGACTAAGGAATATTTCTTGGTTTTTGGATCTGATCAGTTGTCAGTTCTGGGATACACAGTCTCGGATTTCTAAACTGACAAGGATGGCAGAAAATCCACGTCTGGGATGGTATATCTAATGGGTGGAGGTGCCATTGTCTGGCAGAGTGAAAAATAGAAATCTACAGCCAATTCCACTATCGAAGCAGAATACCTTTCAGCTTGCGATGCAGCAAAAGAAGGTGTTTGGCTGAGGAAATTTCTATCAGATTTGGAGGTTGTCCTTGACCTTGTCAAGGGCCCTATTCCCCTGTTATGTGACAACAGAGGGGCCATTGCACAAGCTAAGGAGCCTAGGGCTCATCAGAGGAACAAGCACGTGAAGCGGAAATATCACCTCATTAGAGAGATTATCCAACAGAGTGACGTGAGTATCTCCAAAGTGGATACAGTTGAAAATATGTCTGATGCCATGACAAAGGGTTTGTCCTCTGGAGTGTTTGAGAAACACATGGAGGGCATGGGTTTAAAATGTATGGGAAATTGGCTTTGATGTACAAGTGTGAGATTGTTGGACTTATGTGTGTCCATCAAACTCGGTTCGGTCCGGTTCAATCTGGTTTTACTTTGTATTGAACTTGTATACATTTTAGTTTAATATTATCACATGTAATATAAATTTTTTGAGCATTATGTGTCCGTAAGTTTTACTTAAAATGGTAGTTATGACTAGGGTTTGGGCTAGGCACCCTTATCATATGGTCGTCGCATTGGGTATGCCTAGACATATGATGTCAGGGTACGAATGCTTGTACTCACATGTTTGATGTGTGTATTGGCGAAGAATCTACTTTGTCGATTCCCTCATGTATTACTGCCAGATGTAGGAAGGGATAGACATGTGTCACCGATACCCTTTGCCTGAGGGAACCCTGTCACTGTAAAGTGTGATCGCATTCTTTAGTTCATCAATGACTGAGACTCAAGTGAGCTAAAGCCGGTGTTCTGGGAATGCGTGAACACTTTGTGAGTGAAGAAGTTACTCAACATGGTCACCACTGCCCGATTGGGGAACACCAAGATTGAGATGGTATGCGTATGGTCAGATCAGAATCTGGATCAAGTGCCATTTTTGAAATGGTTTTTGCAAAATCTATTTTACATAAAATAATAGATTATATATGATTATTTGAACAAAGTGTTTTATCGAGTTTTGCGGGACCCGATCAGATGCACAGATACTCTTATATGGACATGTACTATGGATTGGGGTTTGGCAGTGTAAGTGTACATGCCCTAGATTCTATAATGATGGTGTTGATTAGTGGGGGGGTTGTACATGATAATTTGTTATCATGTAGGGAGTTATTTAGAATTTATTATATTAATTGGTTCTTTATTTAATTAATGGATATGGTGCTAATTGTAATTATCCATAAATTTAAATAAAATAACTAATTAAATCATTCCCTATTAGATTATGCCTCTTTACCTTTTAGAAGCACTTTGAGTTTAAACAGAACTGCCAAACAAAGAGAGAAAGAGAGTCATACTCTCACAGGGATTTATTTAAATCCATCTAGGGATTAAATTAAATCCCATCATTATAAATAGGACCAAAAACGTAGAGGGGGAGGCAGTCTTCCACGTTTTCTGGCTCTCCCCCTCCTGGAGTGTTTTGGTTCATCTCTCCCTCTTGTGATCTCTTCTTCTTCTTCTTGTTTCTCTCTTCTGTGATTAAGTGTTAGGGTTTGAGAAACCCAGATGTGTGTTTGAAGAGTTGAAGAGCATCTGGGATTGGCTTGAAGAATCTTGGCTGCACCATTGGAGGTTCAGATATGTTTACTTGGAGTGCTCGTTGGAGGAAGAACCACTATCTATTGAAGGAGCAACACTTGAGGCTCATCAGGTTAGCAGTTCTATATGAATTCCTCTTGATATTAATTATTGATTATTCATGGGATTCGAAAGAAACCCAAATCAATTTATTTCCGTTGTGCATTCGGGTATGGGATGGATCCCTCTTTCCATGTGATGGATTAGAGATGAATTTTCTCCATCTGTTTTGGGTTCCATAATTGCATGGGACACAAAAGAGAAGGGTAGGGCATTGGTTTATCAGACCAAACCCTAACTGGGATGCACCAGGGTTCCCATGGGCGACCATGGGAAACCCTAAAATTTAAATAGGGCATCCATTGGCGACCATGGGATAACCCAAGGCGTGCAATACCCTAATTGGTTTATAATTGATTTTCCTAGGGAACCATGACTTGATCCCAGGACCGTAGTGTGTCCTACAGAGTGGCATCAGAGCTACCTTTCCCACCCATGAATATCAAATAATTAATTATTTAATGTAATTATCATGAGTGGGATGCAAGTTTCAAATTCTTGATTGAATTTGCACTTGGGTGGTATACATAATTATCTTCACCTGATGGTCGATTGTAACTATCGTCTCCGTCTGACCGATTGCATCTCTACGACCGATAGCTATTGTACACCGTTCGGTCTTGATAACTGGCCGACTAAATGAAAGGCCGATACCTTTGACCTTTAGAATTTGTGGCGAACGAAGTTCGGGTGTAAACATTGTCCTTCACAATCTTATGACATGATCTTACTTTGAATCTTCAAAGATTGTGCCAATTTCGGTCTTTATCCAAAAATATCATCTGAAACACCATATGTCCAGATTCCGGATCAACTACCCACATGGGCAGTAAATTTTATACCCCACATGTCCTCTTTATGTGACATCTGTCGAGTGGCCAACATAATTAAATAGAAGAGATAGAACTGTTAGTTCCTTATTTCAATGTTTTTTTGTTCTTATCTAATTTCTTCCCACTAATTTGCCAAATGTGGCCAATACGTTTCTCATTGAAACATGACTCATTTTCTGCACTCAAAAACACACAGGCTGGGAAACCTCTTGTGTCTCGCCGAGTACGGCAGTTGCCCCTTCTCTCTTCCTGTCTCTCTCTCTCTGCAAATTGAAAGTTCAAAAAGATAAAGTTGATGCTGCATATGCTGTGTTTGACAGGAAACATCTCGTATTTCACCTCTGAAATTTTTGGATTTGGATCATCATCCAAAGAGAAGAAAAGAATGGGTTTTGAAAAGAAAAGCTTTTCTTTCTTTCTTTCGAACAAAAAACTAAAAATTTGGAGAGATTCTATTCAAGATGGGATATTACAGCGTGAAGAAATCTAATATTTTGTTTATGAGTTTAGAAGATTCTGATCCGGGCTCCTTTGGTTTCCTTCCTAATTTGTCCAGCCTTAAAGAGAATGACTTGGGATTGGAATTTTGGAAGCCATTGCAAGACCTCAAGTTGGAGCAGGAAAAAAGATACAACTTTTTAAAGATGGACATTGGTGGGGCGGTGGTGAAGAAGCAGAGGAAGTGGGAAAATTGAATATATATATATATATAAGGGATACAAACCGGTTGGATGATTTTACAGTGGAGAAAAAAAATTAATAAATTAGAGGGACGAAGAGAGATGAACACCACAACCGCAGAACTCCATTCTCATAAATCCCTCATCTCGGGTCTCTATTCACTGTCGCAATCCCTTTGGTTTCCTTCCTAATTTGTCCAGCCTTAAAGCAAAATGACTTGGGATTGGGATTTGGGAAGCCATTTCAGGTCCTCAAGTTGGAGCAGGAAAAAAATAATCTAAAGATGGAACAAGGGTGAGGTGGCGTTGCAGAAGATTGGGGTGGAGCAGGGTCGAAGCAGAAGCAGTGGACGGGAGAAATTGAGGGATGATATCAATGGGCAAATTTTTTGCATTTAAAAATGCACAAGGGTTGTTTGGTTGTAGCCTAGCAATAAAGGAGTAGCAGCGGAGACTTAAACTGACTCAGATAGCGAGATACAAGAGGTTTCCAATGTCGAGTATGAGAGTTGCAGCGGCGACTTTTATCTTCTCCAACATCTGATTCACGGAGACATGGAGGAGGGAGAGAGACAATGAGGGGTGGGAAAAAATTAAAAAAAGGAAAAAAGGAAAATTTGTTTGAAAAAATGAGCTAACGGAGACGATTCTCATCTCCGTTTAGTTCCGTTTACCATTGGACAGATGTCACATAGAGGGGCAGGTGGGGTGTAAAATTTTCTGCCCATGTGGGTAGCTGATCTAGACTCATATGTCCGAGTCCAACCAATACATCTTCTTAAATTGTGGTTTCTATGACACGTGGTCCAATAGCAGACTGGCGATCAGAGCTTTCATTTATCCTTCACCTTTTCCCTAGGTGGAAATTATGCCCCTTTGCTTTGGGATTCTTAAACCCTTTAAAAACCCCTCTTTGTCTTCAACTTCCCAATTGCTTTGTTTGAGCTAAGACGAAACAGTAGGCTTCCTCCATCTTCTTCTATAGTTTAACTCCACAAACTCCAAGCAACCATGAGTCAATCCAAGCCTGTTGAGGGTGCTTCGATTGCAGACCGTCTTCAGGAAAGGCATGCTGCTCTGCATCCTATCGTGAACGTAGAGGTATTTATCCCATAAAACAATGACCTTGCCCTAGGTCCACTCTTTGAGGACCCCTCTGCTACCGATTCTCTTTTGGACTTCCCCTCCCATCCTAAGAGCCCTCTACTCTTTAGGAATGGGACCCCTAGTTCCCTTCTACTAAAGCTAACCGCGATTAAACGGCATTGGGTCTCGCGGTATAATGAGTGGAACGACTGGGTGGAAAGGATGTTTGCTGTTAAGGCAGATGTGTGGAAAAAACTCAGCATCTATGATGCCATTTCATACGTCCATTATCTTCCAGCATTGTGACACCAACCTTCTCTATGCTGCCCTCCACTTTTGGTCCTGTTCAGCCAACTCGTTTCATTTTAGCTTTGGGATGTTGAGCCCTACCCTTTTGGATATCTTTGCTCTTCTTGGCCTTAAAGCCGACGACGAAGAAATAAATGGTGACTCTAATTGCTCCAGAATTGATTGGGGTTTAGATTTCACAAAGAGAACCAACTATACCTTCTATCTGGCCCAAGTTTGTAAACACGAGGGTCCACTCAATAAACCGGAATACGTAGCCTTTCTCTTATCCTGGATTTGTCACTACCTCATCTACACTCAGGCAGACAAGATCATGAAAGCCTACCTTGGTCTAGCGAATGCTTTAGCTAGTGATCGACCTGTCAACCTTTCTGCTTTCATCCTCTCATTCTTATATCATGCCTAAAATGATCTTGTCGAATCAAATTTTACCCATGGGGGTGGTCCTTTCTGGGTTCTTCAGCTATGGCCAAATACCTACTTTCCTGAGTTCAGCCCTTCCCTTGAGACCGATGAATTTTCGGTCGTTGGTTTCAAATTCTTCTGTATGCCACCTGCTCGGACTTTGGGACAATGTTTCCACTTATTCTTTGATCTGTGCGAGGACCGTTCTCCTACCCTCTTTATCCCTTTCCATCACTCCTAGAGCACTCTAACTGGCTGATTAAAGCCATTCGAAGCCCAGCTAAGCATAGAGACCTCTAGGCTATGTTCCTATCATGGAGGGATCTCCATTATGGGGTCTACTTGAACAGAGCCCTACAACCCCCAATTTTTATCTCGTCAATTTGGCCTTGTCCTCTATCCTTGTTTCCTCAGATGCTGAAGGGGCCCCTGACCATTGGATACTCAAAGATCATGAAAGCATTTGCGCCATCACTCTGATGAGCCAACTAGAAATATATAGCTTTAAGCCTCGTCACTTTAGTACTTTCCCTTCGGCTACTAAGGCATTCTCATCCTAGTGGTCGAACTATTATTTTTCAGTACAGAATGATCAAACCGACTCATTTGATGATTGCTAGTCTTCTGCTTTTGGCCGAATTGATTATACCACTGACAAATTTTTTAAATTGGCACAGAAATTAAAGAAACGCTCATCGAAGGACGAAGGTAAAAGCGTCTTCCCACCTATCAATTCATCATAGAATGTGAGGAGTTTTCACCCAAAGAACTACCTTGACTGGCTCTCTATATGACCGAAGGGGTTGTTTGTTGGCCGATTGCGCATTTTGCCATGTCTGGCGTGGCCTAACCAACATCTTTCATTGTCGGCCAATATGCATCTTTCTGGCTACCTCCTCTTAGAGCATGACTCTCGATCAGAAAACAATATGTCTCTGCTTCATATTGCCCTTTTGTTGTGGCCCTATCTAGTTCCCTTTCCCCCCCCTTTTTTGTAGACACATTGCCGCCTATGCTTCCTTTGTCAAGTACGAAACAAGGGGGAACTTATGTCAATCAAGAAGCCAACGTGGAAGAGAAGTATCGTCCCATCAAGAAGCTACAGAAGGGGATCGCTGATGGTACCTAAAAACCTATTGAAGTGAGTGATGACTTTGAGCCTTCTCTTGATCAAAAGACACAATGCTCTCCTGTCAAGGTAAGGGTCCAATCTCATTGGTCGATCATTCGAAGAAAATAGGATGACATGGCTGACAAAGCCACCCTCTCAAAATTCTCATGGTCAAGCTCCAGCAAATCGATCTCCTCTCTATTTAAGCCTGAATTACCCTCTAGTAAGAAAAACCCTATTGACTTGGTGGCCCATTCGTCACTTATTCCTCTTAAAAGAGGGTACATAGTAACAATCCTTTAAAACTAAATCAAAAGAACTAAAACTTAAAGTTAAAGTTCCAATAGTCATCGCCATGGCCTTAGCTCCAGTGCCCATTCTCATGCGCATCTCATTTCTTTCCAGGTTCCTTGTCTCCGTGAACCCCTGCAATACATTGCAAACATGGATAGTGGCACCAGAGTCCACCAACCATGAATTAGATGGTTCAATAGACAAAATCAACTTATAAAGAACATTTACATCCAATGTACCTTCTTTAGGAGTACCTGATTCTTTTGGTTTGTCTTTCACAGTAGCCAAGAAAGCACGACAGTTTTTCTTCTAGTGACCCTCCTTGCAATTAAAGCACTTGTCACATGCCTTTTTATTGCCATCTCAACCCTTGGCTTTTAGGGTCTTACCCATGTTACCCTTTTTCTCCTTATTCTACTTGGAAGAAGGCTTTGCATCAGTGGTGTTCACCTCAAGCTTGTTCCCTTTAAGGGTCTTCTCTGCCTCGACCAAAGCATTGTCCAACTCAGTCAATCCTAGCTTTCTTTCACTGATCTTATAGCACATTTGGAAAGAAGCGATCCTGGCAGAGAGTTCAGTATAACATCCTTCTTGTAAAGGAGATCTAATGTTGTCCCCATGGTCTCCAATTTCTCAAATAGATTTATCATTTTCATGACACGATCCATTACTGGGGACCCTTCGGACATCCGGGTATTATGGATTTGGCTCACCCCATCGTAATGTGCATGAGTGAGTTGTCAATTAAACAACTCCGCAAGCTTGTCCATTTTACCCCCAGCCATCCTTATGTCTTTGATAGACTACACTAATGACTTATCAATAGATCCCTAGATGTACAATGAGGCTTTGGAATCCCTCACAATGAAGTCCTCATAGTAATCTATGACTTCAGGGTCATCATCCTGGTGGGGTTCCTGGGGAGGTTCCTCATCAAGAACACTGACGAGTTTTTTGCGGTCAAGAGCATCCTTATGCTCTGGTACTAGTCAACGTAGTTGGGACCAGTCAATTTAGAATCACTTATAAGGGCCAGTAAATTTGAATTAATGGCAGCCATCGTAATATCAATCTACATATGCACAAGTTCGATCACATGAATAAATAACCATCGACATAATAATAAAAATGAGCAATCATCATCAATGGTCTCTCATAATTCAAGTCTCCCTCATGACTTGTAAAGTGAATTGGATACCTACCACCCTTGCATGCATAACTTACCCTATCGGGAGTCATTATACACACCTTGACAATGTGGACTATGTTGTCTGTCCCTAGGCCTTCTAATATTTTCAGCCACTTGAGTGCCATGTCTAGATTCTGTCGACTGACACACACTTAGGTCATGTATATACCCATTGCATTAGTTAGTGTCATGGAAACATGAAGTATGGCCCACTATCGTTGTGCCCCCTCAGTATCCATACCTTCACTTTTCAAAAAAGAGATAAATATAGATAATTATGTGATACGAATCGGGCCTTATCTTGTCGGCATTAACGAGGCGGTATCACATAACTTCTATATTTATCCTCAATGGGAGACCATGGATTTGGTCTACCAGATTACATTAATCCATATCATACATGTATTACCATTAAAGAGGGATAATAACAAAACTCACATCATATATGGATAACAATTAACTAGCTATTAGCAAAAATTAAAGTGATTATGGGATGACGGCAATTTTAAATAGAAGCGATAATTAAACTCTCCTATAAAAAATTAAAATCTAATAACTTTCTATGAATCATGGGTGCATCATCATGCCAGGATGTTCTAGATGTTATACCTCATCCATCTCTTCCATCCGGTCAAGTCTTCAAAGTTGGTGATTTGCATCTCCATAATCTTTGAGCGCCACATGTGGACATCAACATGCCCTGGGAGTCCTAAGTCCTAACTCCACTAAAATTACAATGGAAACCTAGAAAATAATTATATACACTTTCCTTTCCATAATAAAGAAACCTCGCATGGAGAAACCAACCCACCATCATATCCACCCATAATCCCATAAAGAAACCAACGCATCACATGCATAAACACGTCATCCGTTTTATTAGAAAGTCAATCTATCCCATAATCACATAGGCAATGTAACATCATGTATGGGGCCCACAATCACATGGATCATTCCAGAAATAAAACATCACATCTCATGTGAAACCATATACCCACTCTCTCAATAAAAAAACAATTTAATTCTTCTTCCACCCACAACAATAAAAATAAATAAAAATCTGTTTTGTTAAAAAAAATTATTTTTCTTGAGAAAAAACACTGTCAAACATCACTGGGCAGCACTCGCACACACAGGCGCACCACAGGCAGCATCACTGGGCACGCGCAGCCTGCACAAGGGAGACTACGTGGGCGTAGGTGCTGGCCGAGTGCAGGCTGCAGCCTGCATCATGCGTGAGCGAGGTGCAGGTCGTGGCCCTGCTGTAACTGTACGCCGCGTGTGCTCCAGGCACAAGCAACGGACGAG
Source organism: Telopea speciosissima (assembly GCF_018873765.1). Classification (NCBI taxonomy): domain Eukaryota; kingdom Viridiplantae; phylum Streptophyta; class Magnoliopsida; order Proteales; family Proteaceae; genus Telopea; species Telopea speciosissima. The sequence continues at coordinate 58,647,157 of NC_057919.1, read as the reverse complement.
CAAAGGCAGCATGGTGTACACAGGGAAGCTAGGGTACAAAAATATATATATTTTTTTAATTTTAGAATTTTAAACCCTATGATAAAATAAAAAAATTTATCATCATACATGGATAAGGTTGTTACAACAACCATAACCACCCATGTACTCATGGCAAGGTTATTACATGAATAACTACATTATAACCACCCATGTGCCACATGGGAAGGTTGTTACAACCATATTAACAACCCATGTGCAATCATCCATAACTATATTCTACCATGAATATTTAAATAAAAAAACATTGCATCCCATACACAATAATTACATCCAAATAATTATATGACATCAGTGGGTGAGAAAGGTGGTTGTGATACCACATTGTAGGTCAAACTATATACCATGGAATCAATAACACATGAATCAATTGTCCATCATGTTGGGTTCACAAATATTGGAAAGTCTAGGTTAACCCATGGTGACCCTAGAGCAATTCCATGGTTACCCATGGGAACCCTAATTAAAATTCTGGTTTCCCAGGGTTTCCCATGGGAACCCCAGTGAATCCCATTAAGGGTTTGATATAAAAATTTATCACTAAACCCTCTCTTTCTTGTCCATAAAAATTATGGGATCCACAAGAGAGAACACTCACCTCTTTTCCATCCCATGGAATGAGCGATCCATCCTATACCCGCATGCGCAGTGGAAAGAGATCGATTTGGGTTTCTTTTGCATCCTATGATTATCAAATAATTAAAACACTTAATGTAAATAAATAAACATTAAGATCTGCTAACCTGTTGAACCTCAAGTGTTTCTCCTCCTCCAGATAATGGTTCTTCCTCTAACGAGCCAATCAACCAAGCCCTAATCTGGATTTCCTTGATGCAAGTAGAAGATCCCTAAGCCAAACCAGAATTTCTTCTCAAACACTTGAATCTAATCCAAAAAACTAGGTTTCCAAAATCCTAACCAGATCTCAAAACCCTAGAGAGCAAGAGATCAAAAGAGAAGAATGAGAGAGGAGAGAGAGTGCCTGTGATTTTTCCAGAGGGAGCAGTCTTGGATGCTCTAAAAAATTCATTCAGCCCCCTCCCCTTTGATGTCTTTATATATAGGTGAGGCCCTAAAGAGACTCCCCATTCCCAATGTGAGTCTGACTCTCTCTCTCTCTCTCTCTTCAGTTTAACTTGAAACCCTAATGGACTTAAGTGATAAGCTTCTAATTAGTGAAGAAGCAGAATGTAAAAGGGAATATTTTAATTAATTAAATTAAACAATAATGGACCTTAAATAAATTGCATCAAGCCCATACTAGTTTAAAGTAATTAATTAATAATTAGCAAATCCTAGAAATACCCCGGCATATCAAATATACACCAACCCTCCACTAAACAACATCGTCGTAATGGAATTTAGGGCATGTACACTAGTACTGCCAAACCCCATTGCATGGTACATGACCGTATCAGAGCGTCTGTGTACATGATCATAATCTGCAAAACAAGATTAAACTCTTTAATCAAATACATAATTACAAATTAGAGCTCATGTTCTCTGTGCCGCAGTGCAGGCTGCGCCCAGACACATGGGCCTACCACTTAGGGGGCAGGGTGGTCATTGCGCCCACCCCCATGTGTCTGGCCACAGCCTTTGCCCCCGGCATAGAGAACATGCTCTCTATAAATTATTATTTTATGTGAAAATATGTTTTGCAAAAACCATTTTAATAAAACGGTACAGGATCCTGATTCAAATCCGACCATCCACAAACTAACTCCCCTTGATGTTCCTCAATTGAGCAGTGGAGACCATGTTGAGTGACTCGTCCATGGATTTTCCTTCCTTTTGCCGCATTTCGCTCAAAGGGTTAAAGGGAGATAGTCATCAAGCTATTCGCAAGGGCCAACTTGATCCTCTTCCCCAGGGATCCCAGATGAAGGAACCCTAGGAGAGCTGCCGACTCCAACTACCGTCCATGTATGATCCATACTAGATCTGACCAACTGCCCATCCTACCTCCTCTACATTCTTGACAGCCCATCTTTGTCTTAGTAGAGTCTTTGAGTGGCATGTTTTGGTCCTCTGCTCCATTACTTAGAAAAAGTGATCCAAGGACTAACCAATTAATTAGAAATAAAAAAAGAGGGAATAGATCCATAGGTTCGATACCTTGTTATAGAACTTATGCTTGGTAGAATTATCAGATCGGATAGAGTCATGAGGTAGGTTCATTAACGATTCATAGATAAAAAATGCCACACTCACACAACATTTACGCATTCCCAGAACACCGACTTTAGTTCTCTCGAAACCGCAGTCATTGGTGAACCAAAGACTACGCTCACATCATGCAGTGACAAGGCCGTCTAAGGTACTAGGTCTCGATGACACATGTCTATCCCAAACCTACATCTGGCAGTAATACATGAGGGAATCAACAAAATAAGATTTTTCGCCAATACACACATCAACATGTGAGTACTTGCATTCGTACCCTAATATCAAACATGTCTAGGCATACCCAATGTGATGACCATATGATAAGGGTTGCCCAATCCAAACCCTTGTCGTGACTACCAATTTAAAGTAAAACTTATGGACATACATTGCTCAAAAAGTTTATTTCGTATGTGATCATATTAAACAAAAATGTATGAAAAGATTATTATAGAATAAACTGGGTCGAACCGGATTGAACCGGGTTTGATGGACACACATATCCAACACCAAATGCTCCAAATGCCAGAATAGATTCCCACCAAATACCAAAACCAAATCCCACCTGCCCTAGTTCATACGAAAGAACGAGAAATATTCAAGTTCCCATCCACCTCAACAACTCCTTGAAGCAAGAAACCCACCTCCCTTTCTCACCTAAACTTCAAACCACCCAGCTGTCGATCGACCCGAAAAGCAAAACATCAATACCCGACCCACAAACAGCAAATCCTCAAACCCTTATATTCACACCCAAAAATTCGAATTCAAACCATAAAATTCCTAAAACCACTCACAAACTTCACCTTCAATTCCAAATACCAAAACCATCAAAATCCCCACCTAAGACTAACCAGACAAAAATCAGATCTCAAAAGAAACCCCTGAATCCATCCTTTATGCTACCCAAGAAAACCCATTTCAAATTACACACACAAGCGAATCCCTCACTGATTCAGACTTGAAATAGTGGTGGTGGGAAGCAAAACCTGCAACTCAGGTGGGGAGCAAAACCCAATTCATTTCCCTCTGTGATACCTGTAACTCATCATCCCCAAATCGTGACCTAGAGGTAAGCTTGGCAGAATGGACATTCTATCCTATCAGAAAGGGTAATTTGGTCAAAAGACAAGTAATTCTAACGTTGTTAGTTCCACGTTAACGGGATGGATGCATTTGAAAACTTTTTACAAAAGTTGGGGGCATGCGTAATTTTTCAAAACTGACAGGTGTTTTCAAATATTTGGTTTTGGTAAACGATAGCTTTTTTTTTTTTTTTTCTAAAGATCAGCAATGTATTGATAATGTGAAATGTAAAAGAATCAAGTTACAAGAAAAGGTAAATGAAACAAACAAAATTGAAGCCTAGGTGAGAGCTAAGAGCTCTCAGCCTCGCCAACAAGAAGGATCCGTCCCTGCTATTTGAAGCAGTGCAGTAAAATTCTAAGAGAATCTATAATAAGGACGCCCGGATGCTTCCCAGGAGGTAGCTTGAGTAAGGAACCTCAGAGGAGAGTTTCAGAAGTTGGTTGTTTGTTCTTTTGTTGTGTAGTTCGCTAGCTTATCCACAACCACATTTGCTTCCCTGTAGCAGTGAGTCATGCACCAATGGATAGAGCCAAGGAATGGTGAAATTGACCACTATTTTTGTAGCAAGCACCAAGGAATGTTGCGTGAAAAAATGCATGTTACCACCGCAGCCGAATCACTCTTGATCCAAATTCTTTCAATATTCAGCTATTGAGCTTGCTTCACCCCAACAAAGAATGCTTCCATTTCTGCCATATAGTTGGTACCCACCCCCTGGAAAGTGGCAAAACATCTTGCTACTGTACCTCTGTGATCGCGGAAGATTCCACCTGCTCCTACTGAGCCTGGATTACCCCTTGAGGATCCATCAATGTTGAGTTTCCACCAGCCTGTGGGAGGTTGCTTCCAATGGACCTCAATGATATTCCTTGCTGCCGGTCTATTGATTTAGAGCCATAGGCTTCTTGCCAAAACCAGCGCTTGTATTGAGTTGACCTGCACCCCATGTATTGTGCTGTTGTTCGTGACTTCATTAAAGCATAGCCTAACCACTTACTTAGGGCTTTTCACTGAGTTTTCATATCTTCTCCTGTTGCGCTCCAGCCATAAATTGTAACATATGATAACCACCATTACACCAAGCCACAAGTAAGCAGACGACCTTGGCTTTTCTCCTCCACCATGAAAAAGGAGTTCCATAGTTGGGAACCCTCCCTAGCTCTCATTGAAGTAATAGAGACACCCCATCCAAACTTGGCCCAAGAATGCACATTCCAGGAAGAGATGCATATCTGATTCGTAGGCAGCCTGACAAAGTTCGCATCTTGACACCAGGGGTACTGTTTTGCACCTCACCTTATCGTCAGTGGGGAGTGCGCAAAACATCATGCGCCATCCAAACAGTGATGTGCGTGGCAGCAGGTGTTTATGCCAAATCACCCAGCCCCATTCGGAGGTGTTCGCCTTCTTTCTTAACACATCCCATGCGGATTTAACCTTGAAGGAACCTGACTTCGTGTGCCCCCAAAAGCATTTGTCCTGCAGATCAGTGACTGAGATCTTCATGCCTTGAATCATGTTGAAAACGGCTTGCAGGGAAGGGCTTCCCACCTCCGGAAAAGCCCAATCATTCGCCTCCCAAAAATCTGAAATCGTGGCTGAGAGATCAAGAGGAATAGTAGCAGGGCTCAACAACTCATCAATGCTTTCACTCCCTACCCATTTATCATACCAAAATCTGACCGTGTTGCCGTTGCCTATCAACGATAGCTTTAATATATGTAGGCACTCAGATATTACCACTCACATGCACACTCCAATCTACAAAATAGAAGCAGCCAGCCAGTGGCAATATCCTAGATGAAGAAAAGCCTACAAAGTAAACATTACATGCAAGTCCTCAGATCTACAAAATAGACGTTGGAAAGCGTATCCCCAAAAAAATAAATTGTAAAGATATTGGGACACACACACAAATTACACGTCATCCTCTGGTTTTCAAATGAAACTCAGAACACCCTTTGTTTTTTGAAAAACTCTAGTCACCCCCTCTACAGCAACGGTGTTAGTTTGCTGTTAGTTATTGGTGTGAAAGGACTATTTTACCTTTGTACTAAAACATTAGAATTAAATTTACAATACTACCGTTCCTTCATCTTCAACGTTGATCAAGGGTAGTTTCGGGATTTAAATTTATTTAATTGGCTGACATCATCACTTAACAACATAAAACTAACGATAGGGACTAATTTGTCATATTGGAGTCCAAATCACGGGGTGATTTGAGTTTTTTCAAAATTCAGGGGGTGATCTGAGTTTCATTTGAAAACCAGGGGATGACGTGTAGTTTTTATGAAATAAGAACAGGTCATACTCATAAATGAATGCGATCGAACTATCATACTTCTGGTTTTAAGCCATTGCAACTCAGAGGGGTCAATGATTCAGATTAGGATACGGGACAAGAAGTATAGTCTGGGGAAAACCTTGAAAAAAAATAAATGGAGCTTGTCCATTTTACATAACCCGCTAAAAATAACCAAAGATTTTCAACCAGGTACTATTGCTATCCACAATCTCCAAAGAAAATGCAGCTCAGATGGTTATCATCATGAAGTTAAGATATTTACTGGGGACCACTACTCAACAATTGATAACAGATACTCATATCGGATGGTTTACAATCATATTAGGTATGTTTCTATATCCTTTTTCTTTTTCTTGGTGGGTTAGTATCCATGTCATTAGTTCAGTTGTATAAAGTTCATGTTATTGCGCAAAATGTGGAAGTCCACCACCAGAAAAAAATTATATCAGCATTTCATTGGAACCCAAATTGTACAACATAGATTGAAAAGTTAACATGAAATTCTTTTTTTTTTTGATGAAAGTGTAATCACACAAATCACACACCAATTCCAAAGGTTAATCGACTTTTAGGACCATGGAATGACGGATATACAGAGACTTCAGAACCATTTCCCCTACTACTTCAATATTTCAATAGCATGAACACACAATCAAGGGATCTCTTCTTGAAGTAACAAATCTAAATTCAATTCTGAATCTCAATCAAATTTGATTTGGTTGATTGATAATAAACCATAATTCACTCTCTCTCTAAACAATCCTAGCCATTCCAGCAGATCAAGGGATGGGCATTCATAATTGTTGAGTGGGATAATAATTCTTCATTCTTAATTGATTCTCGAATATATATACATAGTTGAAGTGAAGAAGCGTGTGATATGGATATAGAGTTCTATATTGTTAAGAGAAGTAAATCCATATCATATGTGAGGAATAGGAGATTTGTGAGATAGAAAGGACTAGAGGTTTCCTAAGATAGGGAAACCTCCAATACCGTCCAATAATAATCATAGGTATCTGCATATCTATGCCCATTGAAGAAGTTAGGGAAAATTACAAGATTAGACACTATTGTTTTTTACATTACAAAAAATTATCCATTTACTGTTAAAGTTAACAAAATTACTCAAAATTGAGTTTGGGATTACAAAACTAGTGGTTTTACATTACAAAATTATCCATTTACACGGTTAGAATGCAATCATCTTGTTTTTATTCTTTGACGAATTCTCTGATTGAGAAGCTCTCAAACGCTCAAGCTTGGTTGCCACTTCTTTCATCGTGGGTCTGTTCTTGCCATGCATGTTCACACATCTTTTTGCAAGTACAGCAACTGCCTCAAGGTCCTTTTTTCTACCTTCTTTCACAACTTGTTCAGCAAGGATCTCAAAGACCCTATTGTTCTCCATTGCACTATTAAAATAACTAACTAGACCTCTGTGCTCTTCTTATCTATTTGAAGAAACAGGCTTTTCCCCTGTTAACAACTCTATAAGAACCACTCCAAAGCTATAAACATCACTTTTATCTGTGTAATGGCTAGATTGGAAGTACTCTGGGTCAAAATACCCAAATGTCCCTCGAACTAAGGTAGTCAAGTGAGTATTTGCAATTGGCACTGACCTTGAAATCCCAAAGTCTGACACCTTGGCTCTATACCTATCATCCAAGAGTATGTTGTCAGATTTAATATCTGAAACTTCTTGTTGTTGTAGTAAGATACCCCCATTCCTTTGGAAGAACATGTTTTTGAAGTTTGTTCTTCCTTCTTTTCTTCAATATTTTATGTAACCACGAGGAACCAAAGACTATAAATGAGCATCCCAAACCGCCTAGGACAGAAGCTGCAAGAGATATATACAATGTTAAAGAAATTCTACATTTTTTTATTTCTAAAAGTCAGTGACAAAACGGCCAAGCGGCCACGTGGAACCAAATACTATAAATCATAATATGAGTATTACCTATGATGATCTTTATCATAATAGACTTCTTAGGCGGAATGCAGCCTAATCCATCTTTTGTCCCATCACCTTGAAAATCAGGTGGACAGGAGCAATGGTAACTCCCGGGCAGGTTGATACAAATGCCCATATGACTGCATTTATTAGACCATCGATCTTTGTACATTCATTTATATCTGCAACACAGATTAGCATAAAAGGTTTAGAGCTTGGTTGTAAATGTTGTTTGAGTGGCAATTTTCAATTTTTTTATATGAAATTTTTGGATGTCTCATTACGTTACCTAATATTTTGGTTTAACTCTTAATTAGTGAAGATTTATGTATTATATAGAAATTATATATAGTAAATACATATATTACGATATGGGGTCCAACAACAGAGAGAACACTGAACACCGAGTTTGAAAGAGATACACAGAAGAGAAAACGAAAGGGCAGGGCATAGCTGAGTAGAGAAAGAGATAACCAAGGGAAGAGAATGATCGATTGTTATTCGTCAAATAAAAAAACGTGATCTGGGTTTTCTTTGTTTTGAAGAAATCTTCTCATTTTCTTTCTTAAAAATCTCATCTTCTTCAAGTGTTTTTTGGCTGCTGGTTGCTCTGTAATGGAGTTCTCTTCTTGTTAGTCTAAAGGGGTCGTTCTGCTTTCGGTTTCTCTGCGACGACCATAGATCTTGTGGAATGGAGAAGGAAACTATGAATCAGCGAGTAGGCAGAGGTCTGGAAACCTATTTCCTCTTTCAGTGGGGGAACCGAAAGAGACTGTGATGTGTGGAGATAAAAGAAGAAGATGACGCATCAGAGAAACCCAACGGCGTGATTAGAAAGAAAATCACCTCTCGGGTTGATCGGCGTGTCGTAAGAGGGGAGAAAGAAACCTCTCTCCCTCCTTCACCACCCAATCTCATTAACCGAAATTCCGAAACAACCACGGTTCCATATATGCCAAGCGAGAATAGAAAGTCATCTTCGCTGGTAAAGGAGGCAGGTACTACACGACCAGAGGGTCTCTGGGTTTCGATGACAATGGCAAGATTTCCATGGATTTAGGACAGTATAGAGGGTTTGTTTGTTTGGCCCAAGTTGTTTATTTCATTGTCAAACAAAGAAAAAGAGGAAGATTTCATGGCAATGAAGGGCTGTAAGGTTCCTCAAAGGCCCAACAAAAGGGCTAAGTTCATCCAAAAGAGTTTACTTTTAGTGAGTCCCTGTGCATTGCTCTCTGCTCTATGCCAAGAGAGATATGAAGTGAGGCAAAATTTCATGGCAATGAAGAGCTGTAAGCTTCCTCAAAGGCCCTAGAAAAGGGCTAAGTTCATCCAAAAGAGTTTACTTTTAGTGGGTCCCGGTGCGTGGCTCTATGATCTATGCCAAGGGAGATATGAAGTGAGGAAAAAAAAAGACATCAAAGAAGAGACCGAGAGGATTGAAGGCCATGGGAAGCATGGAAAGCGATTCAGATTCAGTAGACATTTCTCTGGATTTCGATACTATGGGTGTTCAGGGGAGAGTTGTTAGAGATATGGGCTGATTGGCGAGGAAAATTCAAAAGGAATAGAGGGAAAAGAGAGAGGGAGAGAGGAAGCAGCCCTTGCGTCTGTACAGTATTGTTTTTCCTTTCACATTGGAAATAAAATATTCCATTTTTTTTCAAAAAAAAATAAAGTTTGCATATTGGGACTAAAACCTGAATTCAAAAGCAAAATAAGGTTTTCTACCCAAAAAAAAAAAAAAGCAAAATAAGGTTTCGATCATAAAATAAAAAATAAAAACAAAACAAAGTCTATATTTTTTTTTCTATAAAAACAAATATGAAATTAATAATCAAGTTTGACAATAAAAACCTACAAAACAAAGGAATCAAAATCTGGTACAGATAATGGATGAGACAGAGAGAGACGTTACTGATAAGAGTATGGACAGCAGAATTTGAATTTGAATTTGTGTGTATTTCATTGAGGTAAGAGTATAAATTTATACAAAGATTACAGGGAACAAATCCCAAAATAACTCCTATGATTAAGTAACGGATATGAAAGAAGATATGAGAGAATAAATCACCCTAATTAGCTCCTAAGATAATGCTACAGAATATATCACTGCTACAGAATATATCACTCGGATCTTATGAAGACTCATATGGTAAGACTCCCCCTCAAGTTGGAGCATGCAGGTTACAAATGCCCAACTTGGAACTTAGATTTTGAAATTGTTCCCGACCAAGGGACTTGGTGAAGAGATCGGCCAGTTGATCTGAACTTGCAATTTTTGTCGGGCGAATAATGCCTTGTTGAAGTTTTTCACGAACCACATGGCAGTCTATTTCAATGTGTTTCGTACGTTCATGAAAAACAGGATTTGATGCGATATGGATGGCCGCCTAATTATCGCAAAATAATGGTGTTGGTGATGTTGGAGTAATTCCCAGATCCTTCAACAGATATGATAACCAAGAGATTTCACATGTTGCAACGGCCATGGCCCTGTATTCCGCTTCTGCAGATGAACGAGAGTCTGTGGTTTGTTTCTTTGTCTTCCAAGAAATGGGGCTGGTTCCAAGAAGTAAGCAATACCCAGTCATTGACCTTCTGGTTGTTGGACAAGTTGCCCAATCCGAATCACAGTAACCACGCAGTTGGAGTGATGATGTAGAAGATAGAAATATGCCTTGCAATACAGAAGTGGGTAAGCGGTTGATAAGATATGTGGCAGTAAGAACACAGTCCCCCCAAAATTCTAATGGCAAGTGGGCATGAAAACGTAATGCTCGGGCTACGTTGAGAAGATGACGGTGTTTGCGTTCCACCACTTCATTTTGTTGAGGGGTGGAAACGCAACTTAATTGATGTATAACCCCACTTGATTGAAAAAACTGAGATGTTGGATGATTTAGAAATTCTGTACCATGATCAGAACGGATGATTTTTATTTTGGTGTCAAATTGCCTTTGTATCATGGCAAAGAAAGATTGAACCAGTGTTGGTACTTCAGCCTTTGTTTGCATGAGATAAAGCCAAGTGCTTCTAGAAAAATCGTCCACAATTGTTAAAAAATACCTTGCACCAGATAAGGATTGGGTACGATATGGTCCCCAAACATCTAGATGTATCATATCAAAATAATTGGTAGTAGAAATTGAACTAGTAGGAAATGGAAGACGATTTTGTTTTGCAAGTGGGCAAACAATACAAGGACAATCCTTATTAAATGAGATAGCAGGATCCAAATGTTTTAAAGGAGATAAAATGGAAGAACCCGGATGACCTAAGCGGCAATGCCATAAGTCAGGAGATATTTTATTGGCAGCGGCAACCGACCGCTGTGGGATGTCCAGGTAGTAGAGATTACCATGACGTTTACCCGTCGCAAAAATCCTCTTCGAGAGTGGGTCCTGAAAAACACAGGAATTATTAGTAAAATGAACTTCGCAAGAGGTAGTAGAGGTTAGCCGGGGAACGGAAAGCAAATTAAAATGAAAAGTGGGAACATAGAGGACATTCTCAAGGGCTAAGGAAGATGACAAAGTAATAGTGCCTATATGGAGAACGGGTGTTTGAGCACCATTTGGCAATGTAATAGGTAACACATGGGTAGGATTTGCAATATTTGAAAAAATTGATAAATCAGAAGAGATGTGATCGGTTGCCCCTGAATCGATTATCCAAGGGGAAGAACGGATTGAAGTTGCTAGACAAAATGTACCTGCAAGATTTGCGAGGGGATGAGGGTTACCCACAGGAAGTAATGCCAAGAGTTGGTGTATCTGCTCGGCAGATAAATTTGGAGCAGCAGTGGTAGCAACGGCAATAGAAGAAGACGGCATTGTTGTTGCACGATGGGCAGCAGGGCTGCGAGAATTAGATGTGCTTTTGGTGTTGGTTCTATTGCGGTTGTCGGGGAACCCGTGTTTTTTGAAACAGCGTGCCTCTGAGTGGCCATCTTTGCCACAGAAGTCACAGTGGTAAGCAGGCTTGGATGCACGCGGGTTTGCTCCTTTGTGACCGGCTGCCATAGCAACATGTTCAACATGTGAAGTAGGAAGAGAATGGATGGAGCGTTGTCGCTCTTCTTGCAATAAGAAAGAGTAAGCCTTTGCAATCGTAGGCAGTGGATCCATTAATAGGATCTGGCTGCGAACATTAAAGTATGAATCATTTAATCCCTGAAGAAAATCCATTAAGGAATCAGATTCAAGGTATCCTTGAAGTGTGGCAGCAGTTCCACACGAGCAGGATGGCATGGCTCGGTATGAAGATAGCTCATCTCGAAGACTCTTCAGTTTGGTGTAAAAGGCTGAAATGGAGTCAAGACCTTGGCTTAATGTGGAGATGGATCTACGAATTTCGAAAATCCGAGGAGCATTCTTCTGAGAGAATCGATCGTGTAAATCGAGCCAGGCATCACGGGTAGAGTTGATCCAGAGTATGCTATGAGCAATGGTGGGGACAATGGAATGTACGATCCATGACCTTACCATGCTGTTGCAGCGAATCCAATGTGGAAGGTCAGCAGATGTTGGAGCTGGCTTGGGCAAAGAACCATCAAGAAATTGAAGCTTGTTTTTCGCCTCAAGCGCCATGACCATGGCGCGATGCCATGTCGAAAAGTTATCACCATCAAGTACTGGTGTAACGAGTGCTGTACCTGGTTGATCAGAAGAATGCAAGAAGTAAGGTGAATAAGTGGGTATGGCTGTTGAAGTTGCAATTGGAGTGGCTTCTTCAGCAGCAGTGGGATTAGTATTCCCATTATCCATCGTGAGAATGAGGGATCCCAGAAACGTTTAGGCTGATACCATGATAAGAGTATGGACAGCAGAATTTGAATTTGAATTTGTGTGTATTTCATTGAGGTAAGAGTATAAATTTATACAAAGATTACAGGGAACAAATCCCAAAATAACTCCTATGATTAAGTAACGGATATGAAAGAAGATATGAGAGAATAAATCACCCTAATTAGCTCCTAAGATAATGCTACAGAATATATCACTGCTACAGAATATATCACCCGGATCTTATGAAGACTCATATGGTAAGAGTTACCTTGGCATCCGTCCGGGAGATACGGATTCCCTTGGTAACCTTTATCACAGTTGCAACTATAACCGAGACCATTCTTCGATGCATTGCAATAGCTATGTTTGCCTGCCACAAGCATAATTAGGTTCATGCTTGCATGAATGGCTCTCGATTGTTGTTTGACTCCACTCAATTGCCCAATCAAGAACGACTGGGACTGGTAGTACAGTGGTGTTAAAATTTTTGAGCAAATCAGATAGTAAGACTGTTGACCAGTTCTTGTCAACCAAGAAAGCATAGCCACAGGGATTGAAAGACAAAACTTCTTCGTGGCCGTTGTAGCTTGTGACGCTTATGACGAAATTTTTATACCCCTTCGGAATGAAATTTTGGCAGCATCCGACGGATCATGTCTCACTACTCACAAAAGTTTGATTGTTACAAACCAAATTACATCCGCTGCTAAAATTGGAGCCGATAATTGCATCACGGATGGATGCTATAGTGTCGCAGCCCAATGCAGTGAATCTATTCTCCGTGTCTGAGAATGTGAACGGGCCATTCAAACTGTAGCTTGGGTTATACTGGTATGTGAAGCCTGAGCCATTGTAACAATCTTTGGTTAAGTTGGATAGGATTTGCACTTGACCTTGTATTGAAATGTCTACAACTTCAAGATCCCCCAAGAACAACTTTGGGGTGTTGCTAAGACTGTTACGACATGTTAGTTGAAAACCTTGTCTGTAACAGCCTCTAGCTCCAAACCCGAACGGATATGGAACTGTTAAATTGCCACATTTATCTTGACAATGTGGCATCGCCGTTGAGACATTCGAGGCTGATATTGCAACTGCACATAACAAGAGGAAGAAGAGGAACTGAGACACCTCAAAATGACCCATGATCTTTAATTTGTAGTTGTGGGCTTGGGCTAAAAATCGCCTACAGCTTAATGGGTGAGTGGGTATTGTGTATGTCGTTGATGAGGCTATAGAAAAGGAATCGTGGGCCTGAGTGGGTGTGGGAGTTGGGGGTTGGGAGATTAGCAAGTAGGGGAATCCCAGGGAATGTGAGTCTCTTTTTCATTTTGCATTATCCCATGAAGCACTTATATAGCCATGAGAGTCCTAGGATGCAAGAGCAAAACAGATCCTGTCAATGCAAGAGGGGAGGACCTCCATTATTGACGTGAACACATCTACGTCAACAAAGACTAGTAAAGGTTACCAAAGAAAAAACAACAAAGATTGGTAAATAGATACACTTATATAGAAATTTCTTGACTCACATTCCTTTTGCCCACTCATTCTTTCAGTCAAGGGATGGAATGATCATTTCAGCCCCCCTATGAGAGACCAGGATCTTCTGCAGTACCGGCGGGGCGGCGGTGCCGATCTGACGGTACAACAGAGGCCATGTGATTCACATGGCACAGATGGACTCTGCTATGCCATCAGATGTGCACTGTCGCCCCGCCAGTACTGCAAAGGATTTTAATTCCCCTATGAGAGGAACCGCACAACGTCCCCCTCTTGGATCGTATCATGGTTCGAATCCGGATCTTCTCCAACGACATTGAGGAGGATTCCTCTCCAATGACCTTCTCCAAAGAATTTTTATCTACTATTACCGTGCTATCCCCTCACATGGGGTGCAAAATGACGATTTAACCTCCTTCGGACAGTGTGTTCGAATAGGGAGGTTAAGTCGTCATTTCGCCCCCATGTGAGGGAATAACAAGTGCTATTCGGGCAACAGACAGCAGAGGATAACGATCCATTCTCCAAATGCCAATTAACGGACAGTTAACTTCCATTCCCCTATTTTTTTTTTTCTTTCTATTTTTCTTTTTTCCTCTCCCTCTTTTTTTTTAAGAATTAATAAATCGTGATTGAGATTAAATAGATAATTAAGATAGAGTCCAGGAATCTAAATCAAGAATCTAATCTCAAATCTCTCTTTCTCTCTCTTACACACCTCTAACTCTCCCTGTCTTGTGCCGTGTTTCACAGACACAAGGCTGCACGCAATGACCGCCTTACCCCTGCCCACAGCCCTATGTTTGCACAACACGGCGCAGGATGGGCAATGCGCCGTAGAAGATCTGGATCCTACATCAACTGCCATGTGAATTAAGGCCAAAGTTGGAATCGGATCGGCCAATTCGTATCAGTATCGGTATTGGATCGTCTAATTCATATCAATATTGGTTGAGATCAATACTGATTCCTGACTGATCCCGTCTTGATGGACCAGTACAAACAAGAGAAAAAATTTAAATTAAAAATCTATTTTTTTATGGGAAAATTACACTGCCATCCCTTGAGATTTGTATTAAATATAGAGCGACCCCTGTGTTTCTAAATTATACAGCCGCAACCCCTGAATGGATAATGTTAAATAATACAATGTAAAATACCAATTTTACCCTCTTCTAATAGCTGATTAAATAATACTCAATGGGCCCACTTTGACCTCTTCTTCTTCTTCTTCTTCTGGTTTTCTAACTTCTTTTTTTTCTTGTTTTCTACATTCAAAACCCACCGATTGAAACCGCCAAATATGTGGGCACCACCTCCCGAAACCTTTCTGTCTCCCTTCACCTTCTCTAAAGAAGACCAGATAGGGATGGCTATTCCTAGTTCTAGAGTAATGTTCTCACCCTTCCAATTAGTGTCAGTAGCTACTATTGTCGTCCCATGTGAGTCTCTCAAACCATTTGCTAACAAAAACCCTCTTTTCTGTTCAATTTTGCTTTTTCCTCATTTGGTTTCTGCTTCTATACCGTTTTTTGGTAACGTTTCTGCTCCTATACACATACACCCAACACCCATAAGTGCTTTGAATGCCGTCTTTGACCTGCTTCTTCTTCAATCTCTAGTTGTAGCTCTGGTAGGTCCATGTGAGATTGGAGAAAAAGCTCATCTAAAGGGGTTGGTGGAGCATAGTCATAAGTCTTTTACCAAAACAAGATCGTAACAATAAGTCTACAGTGATGTCTTTGATCAAGTCTGTGTTATGGATGTACACTAGGTGTAAGACACGTGAATGTTTCTACTAGTTTCCACTAGTTTCTTGAACCTCTTGGTGTATAACAGTCTGGAACGGTTGGGTCTGTGGTGCTAAATGAGAGTAGTCGGTGGTTGGGGACCTTCCAGATATGCGCTCTGTTTACTAGCTGTGATGGTCCAAAATCTCTACCTTTCATTTGGTGTTATTTAGTTTAGGGGTTGTAGACCTTGTAGGTGCATGTGTGAAAGGAGAAAGGGTGAAAAGGAATTCAGGGTGAAAAAGCTCATCTGATCTTGTTTATTTGTTTATAATTATCTTCATTATTATTATAGTTGTTAATATCTTAATGCTGATGTCTGTCATTTTGTCTACTGCCCAGTCTGCCCTTACCAGTAAGTAGTCCGTTACTATCATGGTTTGAGGTATCGGATCAGATCGGTCAATGTTGGTCAGATCGGATCGGTATTGATTGAGACTGATCCCGAGGTTTGATCGATACAATAAAGTTTGATTGGATCGTTGATTGGATTGCCCAATTCGGTTGGGTCGATCGATCCGATCCGATCTTTGACCTATCTAATTGAATAGTTTTTTATTTTTTCAAAGTTTTTAAGTTTTTTTTTTAATTTTTTATATTATCTTGACCGATACGAATCGATACCAACCAATTTTGATAGATTCAATCCAGAGAATATCGGCTAATCTGATCCCAAAATCACAACACCCATCAACTCTAACTGATATATGATCGGATTCATAAAAAAATGATTTTGAAGGGTTTTTTGACCGATTTGAACTGATCGTCACTACCATCTGTATTGTGTGTTCAACACATGTATGAAGGATCTTGATGTTGATTACTGGAAAAGTAAAACCAGGGATAGCCTTTGATTGAGGCACTATATATAATAGTGGTTAGGGGTTGATAAATGTCTCTATCGGTCTCTCTCCCATTCTCTTCACTCTTGAGTTTCAATAGGTTTTTTTCTTATACATGATTCTGATTAAACAGAAAACCAAATATAGATTCTTATTATTAATGAGCAGACTGGTTGGCAGCAGCCCAGCTATCTAAGAATAACTTGTGCATGTGAAATTATTGATTGAGCATTTGTTTTGTTGGGCTCCACAAAACTGAACTCTCTCATAGTCTCACTCTCTTTCTTAAGAATAACTTGTGCATGTGAAATTATTGATTGAGCGTTTGTTTTGTTGGGCTCCACAAAACTGAACTCTCTCATAGTCTCACTCTCTTTCTTATCTTTTCTTCCTTCCTTCCTTCCTTCCTCCTCCTGCTTTCCTTTGGCATGACTTATATGTCTGGTCTTCTAACTGCGTCAACTGCTGCCATTATCGTGGAGGAGGAAATGAGGACTTATGACAAACGCTACCATAAGCGCGGTTTTTTGAATATGCCTATTTATATAACCATGAGAGGAAGAAGGAGAAGTCTGTTCTACTGGAGCCATAAAACTAACATGCAGTAGGACTGTATACGAAGCCGGTACCCGGCACAACTGGTGTCGACACTCGTCTCCTTTGCTGCCGCCGTCTCCCTCCTCGTCCTCTTCACCCCTCTGGTGACCGGATGGCGGCCAAGGCCCAACCACCAACTGAACACCACCACAACTGATATGGATTTTGGAGGCTCAAAGGAGTCCAATGGCTCACACGTCGTAAGCTTCACGTACCACATGGGCCCAGTCCTCATCGGCAACATCACTATCCACATCATATGGTACGGCAACTGGCAGAAATCCCAGAAACACATCATCAGTGGCTTCCTCAACTCCTTCTGCACCATCGATGCCAAACACCCCTCCGTGGTCGATTGGTGGAAGACAATCCAGCTCTACATGGACCAAACTGGATCCAACATCAGCCAGACCGTCCTGCTCGGCGGACAGAAGAACGACCGTTTTTACTCTCATGGCAAGTCCCTCACTTTCCTCTCCTTTCAATCCATTATCAAAAGCGCCATTACGGCCCGAACCCGACCTTTACCCATTGACCCGAAGAGTGGTGTCTACCTGCTCCTCACCTCCGACGATGTTCAGGTGCAACATTTCTGTACGGCTATACGTGGGTACCATTACTTCACCTTCTCCTCAATTGTTGGGTACACTTTGCCTTTTGCCTGGGTGGGTAACTCAGCCACCCAGTGCAAAGAACTGTGCGCGTGTCCGGGTAGTTCTTCTATCCGCCGAGCAGGACGGTCTGGCTGACATTGGATCCGGTTTGGTTCATGTAGAGTTGGATTGTCTTCCACCAGTCGGCCAAGGAGGGGTGTTTGGCATTGATGGCGGAGATGGAGTTGAGGAAACAACGGATGATGTGTTTCTGGGATTTCTGTCAGTTGCCATACCATATGATGTGGATGGTGATGTTGCCGGTGAGGACTGGGCCCATGTGGTACTTGAAGGTTCCGATGTATGAGCCGTTGGATTCCTTTGAACCTCTGAACTCCAGATCAGTTGTGGTGGTGTTCTTTTGGTGGTTTGGCCTTGGCCGCCATGTGGTCACCAGAGGGGTGAACAGGACGAGGAGGGAGATGGCGGCGGCGGCAAAAGAGACGCGTGTCTACACCACTTGTGTCGGGTACCGGCTTTGCATACAGTCCTGCCGCATGTTAGTTTTATGACTCCAATAGAAAAGAGTTCTCCTTCTTCCTCTCCTCAATTGATGGGTGTGAAGCGAATGAAAACACTCAACGGTGATTTAGGTGTGCACGGGATGATACGCACGATAGCTCACGAGTTAGCGGAGCTAGCGACGAGCCCATTGGTGAACGCGTGGTTTGGAGGGCCAGATGCAATCTATCATGTGGGGATCGCCGATGTGTGTATTGGTATATATGGGCCAGGAGGTACAGGCGGTAACCCAGGGCAATTGTTGGAGGGAGAAGATGGAGCGATGTACAACGTACATGAATGGGGTGGGAAGGAGGTTCTTGGTTCAGTGGGTGTGGAACCCTTGTCTTGAATGGTTGCTCTGGTCCTAATGCACTCGTTCAGTAGTAGTAGGCAGTACTACTTCATTGGTTACTAGTACTGCTACTACTACTTGTTTATTCCCTATTTTTTGGGTTAGATATGTTTCAGATTGGTTTGACTTAAATAAACTGGTCGTGATTCTGGTTAGAACGGTTTGCTCAGTTTGGATAAGCTTTGGTAGCTATTAAGGGTAGAATTGTCCTGGACGATGGAGAGGTTGTAACCAAGTGCATATAAAAGGAGAACGGGAAAGGAGAAAGGCAGCCAAAGTTTGATCAAAACATTGCAAATTTATCTTTTTCTTAGGAGTTGGAGTAAAGTAATTTAGAATAGTTTCTTCTGTCTTTGTAATTCTTCTTGCGAGGCTTACAATGTTCTTAATCTACATGGTGAAATAAAGAAAGTCCATTTAAGATCCATTCTTGTTTCAGTCTTTCATTTCATTTCATCATCTGAATTACAAAGTCCATTTTTTCTTGGGGGCCAATTACTATCACTACCCTACACGTAGCTTAAATTTATTAAAACTATCCTACCTTAAACTTCTTTTCGAATACTACCCTGCTTTGAAACTTTTACATCTCCTTCTACCCTCATGTTTTTGAATACCTAGATTGCCCTTCCTTTTCACCTAGTAACCTACTAATCTATTTAACCCACCATTCATCTTTTACTTTTTACTAATTTTGTCATTAAAATAGTAAAAAATGAAAGCACCCACCCGCTTCTTCTCTCTCCCGTTTTTTACTCCATTCCCTTTTTTGTCTGTTTTTTCTTCAATTTTTCTATTTAATTAATTTTTTATTCAACAATTCATCATCATCGTTGTTCTTCGAACAGATCATGGTTCTAAATATCGGCATTAACTAGTCATCGATACCGATACCATGCCAATACCGTATCGATAGCACGGTATAGACAATGGGTAAAAATGGTCAGAAAACTCATTTTTTAAGGAGATTCAGGGGTAATTTTGCCCAATACAGCCGATCCAGGCCGATACCGTACCAGTATCGTATCGGTTTTGCAGGTTACCGATACCCATTTCGATATCGTGCACTAAAACCATGGAACATATCGACTCTCTTCAAAGCACCCCACTTCTTCTCTCTCTTCCTCTTTTTGTTCAATTTACTTTTTACTATTTTTGAAGAGAGTCGATCTGTTCCATGGTTTTGTGCATGGTATCAGAATGGGTATCAGTAACCTACAAAATCGATACGATACCGATACGGTATCGGCCTGGATCGATTGTATCAAGCAAAATTACCCCTGAATCTCCTTAAAAAATGAGTTTTTGACCATTTTACCCCTTCTCCGTACCATGCTACCAATACGGTATCGGCACGGTATCGGTATTGGTGACTAGCAAAACCGGTACGTTTTGCCTGATACGGGCGCTACGATACCGATACTTAGAACCATGATCTGTTCAAAGAACAACAAAGAGGATGAAATGTTGAATAAAAAATTAATTAAATAGAAAAATTGAAGGAAAAAAAAACCGAATGGAGCAAAAAAAGAAAGAGGGAAGAAGCGGGTGGGTGCTTTCATTTTTTACTATTTTAATGACAAAAATAGTAAAAAGTAGAAGATGAATTGTAGATTAAATAGATTAGCAGGTTACTAGGTGAAAAGGAAGGGCAATCTGGGTATTTAAAAACATGAGGGTAGAAGGAGATGTAAAAGTTTAAAAGTAGGGTAGTATCAGAAAAGAAGTTTAAAGTAGAGTAGTTTTAATAAATATAGGCTAAGTATAGGATAGTGATAGCAATTACCCCTTTTTTTCTTTTTTTGCTAAAGATCAACAAAGAATGGATTAATAAGAAAAAGAAAAGAACAAAAATTTAACGTCCAGGCATACCCAGACGATTATAGTGCCCTAACTACACCAAAGAAAGAGGTTCTAGTCAAACCTAAGTCTTTGGCGCCCTAGAGCATCATCTAATAAATAAGCTTTCACAGGAGAAGGGAAATCAGAATCCCAAACAAAAGATGAACCGTGCTTTATCGAGTACTTAGCAAGAAAATATACCACCAGGTTCACTTCTTTGAAACAGTGAGAAATCCTCCAGTGGATAGCTTTCAAATAAGGGAAAAGGCTATTCTATAGTTGATGCACAAACCAAGGAGCAGACCCAGACTGGACCACTAACAACACTGCCACTAAGTCACACTCAATCCACAACCTGTGCACCCCCAACTCCTTCGCAACAAGAAGCCATGCACATAAACTCAGCCACATAATTTGATTTAGTACCCAGGAACACACCAAAAGCTGATAATGGAATTGCCTGGTCATTCCTAAGAACACCGCCAGCCCCGGCCCTGCCAAGGTTCCCAAGAGAACATCCATCAGTATTTAACTTCATCCAGCCTTTAGAAGGTCTACACCACCACACCTCACTTATCACAGGAGCCAGCTTAGTGAGCAGGGAGATCCTCAGCCTTCTAGTACAAATCATGTCCTTAGAGTTGCCGACATGATGGGAAAAAGACCTTGAAAGCTCCTTTATAAGATTGAAAATAGTTTGAAGAGAAACTCCCCCCAGTCTGGCCATACCTTCAAATTTCCTGCAATTACGTTCCAACCAAATGACATAAGGAACCAACACCACCCTTGTCATCCATGCATCAGGCATAGGAACAACCTTAGATTTCCTTTTCCACCAAGAAACCAAGTCCACAAAGGACGAACAGCCAGGCCAATCAACCCCAAAAAGCTCCAAGAACTTTGACCACAGAAACAGAGAATACCCACAATGAAAGAATAAATGGAAGATAGATTCCAAAGCACCAAGGCAAAGATCGCAATGAGAGACACTCTGAATACCTTAACACATTAGAGCCTCCTCCGTAGGGATTTTGCCTAAAATCAGCCTCCACACAAAATAGGAGTGTCGGGGAAGTAGTACCTAATTCCAAATCATAGTAGCTCGAGGGGCTTTAGGATTCCTCAAGCGAATAACATCCCAAGCTGTTAAATCTGTGCCCAAGACCCAGTTTAAAGCCCGGTCTAACTGGTCTGGTTGAACTTGTGTAGAATCGGCGGCGGTGTACTCTAGAGAACTATGGGCGATGATACTCAAACCGTCTCATAAGGTCATTGACCTTGAGACGGGGGAGGTCGTCGAGGATAGGTTCATCGACAAGGACAGGGGAAAGTTTGTCGATCAAGGAGTATTCTGGGCAACCCCTCTGCAGGCGGACTCGCAGAGTCCATACCGGTTCCATGTACCACTTTACAATAGCTGGGGGTAAGCCATTATTCATGTATTCCAATTATAAGTATAATTAACATTATATATAGATAGCCGATTAGGCTTGGGAGTATAGAACTCTCTAATTTAGGAATAGAAATGGCCTATGGACCTTATTGGGTTGTAAAGCCCAATGACAACCTAAAACCCAAAGTCTATGTCTACCCAAACAAGCCTTAACTAAATAAGACCTAAGGCCTTGGACCTAACCAAACACACCCTAGCTGGCCATGTGAAGTAAATAGGGGTAAAGCCACTATTCCCTTCACATTCTATAACCCTAAATCGATTTGGGAGGACAAAGAAGAGAAAGAAGAGGAAGAAGCAAGACAGGAGGGGAGGAGGAGCCACTCACCTCACCACCCCATTTGGTAAGCCCCTCACCTAACCACCATTACCTCTTCTCATCCCCATTAATCTATACACTTTGGACTTTAGGCTGGTGACCCACCATTAATGGTTTCACCAACCTATAGGAGGAACCATTAATGGAAGGTGCTAATGCCTTCTTGATGGTGTAAGTAGCCTTCGGTGCTTCCATCTTTCCCCATTAAATGACCTAGCCCGACAATGCCAACTCTAGAACAAGGATGGGTAAGTTGGGGTTTATGGATTTACAAATTCATCTGTGAATTCACCTAGAGGGGGGTGAATAGGTGAAGGTAGTGGAATATAAAAAATATTGCGAAAATAAAAAGTTATCAATGAAAGACAATTAAAAATTGCAAAGATAACACAAGAAATTTATAGTGGTTCAACCAAAACTTGCCTACCTCCACTCCTCTCAGAGAGAATTCCATAAAAAGAATCTTGAAAATGAGCAAGAGAATTCGTACAAATCTTGACTGAGAGCAAGAGAACTCAACTACTCTTGATTTCAGCTTCATCTTCCACACTTTCTGAAATTCCTTGCACAATTGGTGTAGTCCTACTTTAAATTTCATCAAGTTCCAGAAACTCTGTTTCATCCTTTCCTTTTTGTTGTTGCCTGTCTTTGTACATGCAATTTTCATTGAATACTACATCTCTACTCCTGATAATTTTGTTATGTTCATAATCCCATAAACAATAACCAAATTCATCTCCATCATATCCAATGAAAGCACACTTGACATATTTAGAATCTAATTTCTACCTATTTTCTTTATCAACAAGAGCATAAACAATACAACTAAAAGTTTTCAGAAAATAATAATTCACCTATTTTTCAGTCCAATCCTCCTCTGGAATCCCTCCATCCAATGCACTAGATGGGCTTCCATTGATCAAGAACACTGCTATGTCAACAGCTGCTACCCAGAACTGTAGTGGCGTTCCCGAATGGATCCTCATGATCCTTGCACGTTCCAAAATTATTCTGTTCATTCTTTCTGCAACACCATTTTCTTGTGGTGTCCTTGGAACTATTTCCAATCTTCTGATTCCATTAAGAGCACAAAATTCTTTGAATCCTCCTTCACGGTATTCTCCACCATTGTCACTCTTAAGAAACTTAACTTTGTTCCTTATTTCAGATTCTGCAAGGGTTTTCCATTGCTTGAAAAATATCAAAAACATCAGATTTATTTTTCATAGCGTAAATCCATGTATTTCTAGTTGCATCATCTATGAATGAAATAAAGTAAGATTTACCACCAAAAGATTTTACTTGAGCTGGTCCCCAAACATCTGAGTAAACAAGCTCCAATCTTTCCACTTTTCTTTCTCTTCCTCCTTTGTGGAAACTAACTCTCTTTTCTCTCCCATACACACAGTCTTCACAGAACTCAAAGTCAATATTCTTCAAGTTAGGTAATAAATTTCTTGAGTGAAGCTCCTTCATGCCTGTCTCACTCAAGTGTCCAAGTTTGTGATGCCAGTGTGTGGTACTCTCATCTGCAAAAGCTACTGAAATGGTCCGGTCATTAGTACCAGTAAACATCTACAAAGTACCATGCAAATTACCCTTTGCCACAATTAGAGACCCCTTCGTAATTTTCCATTGGCCATTACCAAAGCCAACACTGTACTCTTCACTGTCCAACTTGCTTGTTGAGATGAGGTTCTTCTTCAAATCAGAAAAATGTCGTGCCTTTCTCAATTTCAAGTGACCATTATTTGACAATTTTAGTAAAATTATTCATTTTCTTGCAATCTTACACACTTGTCCATTTTCCACAGTAACACGTCCAAAATCACCATGAACATAATCACAAAAGTAATGCTTATGCGAAGTGCAATGAAAGGAAGCTCCAGAGTCAATAAACCAAATTTCATATTTAACATCTACTAATGCAGATAAACATAAATCATTGTATACCTGATCATTTGTGGAAACCAAGTTTTCTTCTTCCTTTGACTCCTTACCCTTTTCATCCTTGTTCTTCCCTTTCCAGCAATCTTTCTTCATGTGACCCATTTTACACCAGGTCCAGCACTTCCCATTTATCTTTCCATCATTTTTCCCTTTTTCTCTTCCTTTCGACTGTGATCTTCCTCTGGATTGGGACTTTCTCCCACTCGAGCCACTTCCCTTTTCTTACTATTTACCCCTTGTCTCAACTGACAGTGCAGTAGTAAATGAGGTCACCTCAGAACTCTTTCAGTGCATCTCATCACTCAGTATGCAATTGAAAACATCATTAAAAATTAAATTTCCAGTGATAGTATTACTCATTGCCATAACCAAGTTGTTCCAACTTTCTGGCAGATAAGAACAGTAAAGCCCTAAGCTCATCATCAAAATTAACATCAACAGATTGCAATTGACTAGTGACCATATTAAACTCATTCAAATGGTCAATAACAGATCCAGAATCAAACATAGTCATATTAAACAATTTCTTCATAAGAAATACTTTGTTAGAAGCAAAAGGTTTTTCATATAACTTAGCTAGGGTAGACATCACTCCAGCAGTGGTTATCTCCTTCGTAATGTTGAAGGCCACCTGCGACGTGAGCGACAGCCACACCATAACCAAGCGATCAAGAATCTTCCAATCTTCGTCCTTCATCTCCTCTCGTTTCTTCCCTTCCAGTGGTTGATATAAATCCTTCTAAAAAGAAGATCTTCCATCTGCGTCGTCCACCACTAAATGTTCTAACCGTTGAACTTCTCAATCCTTGTCTTTCCATCTTCTGCCATCGCTCCCACTCAAGCTAAACACTAAAAACCTTCGATCTGCTTCCTGAACCGAATCTCTGATACCAATTGCTAAGAAAACAACGCCCAGAATGGCGATTTGCATAAGAAAACGAGAAACAGAGAAAGCACATAACATACAACACCAGAGATTTACGTGGTTCACCCCCAAATGGAAAGCTACGTCCTCGATCGATCAATAGAACAAATTTCACTATCTTTTGGAAATGTTACAAAACAACTCATATAGCCCTCTCAGAGATAAGAACATTAATATAGAGAAGCCCTAACCCGAGGAAGTACAAAAATACCCCTGGACCTAGAAATTCCCGAATCGAACAAGTCGGACCAAAACATAATGTATATCCCAAAATATACCGTTTCGAAGATCTTGACGAGCCCGACACAACTCCCTCCAATTAGAAGGGATGTACGCCATTTTTCTACAATCCGATATCGTTTCAAGGTCGAAATGACCCTCTAAAGATCCCAAAGACACATCTGGATCAAAAAACAGGCTTCACCAATAACAGGTTCAATGATAGCTGCTTTATCCAACCATTTGTCGTTTAAATGAAAGGCAATGAAAATAATAAATATTAATCAAATGATAAACTCAGTACGGTCCAAGAGGAGGTAGACCATAATATTAATCAAATGATAAACTTCTAGCTGAAAGCAAACTTGACATTCTTCACCGAAGTGAGCTCTGGTTAAGTCGGTGCCTCCTTCATCATGCAGTTCAGTCTACAACCAAATCCCTCCTGAACTTGTTCAATTCGTGAACTATTACTTGTCTCCCACACTCTCACTTGGAACTCCACTTTCCAACAGTCATGTTGGGGCCTATGTTTAAAGATGAAATCATAAACAAGCCTATAAACCTGCGTTCAAGCGGTGACTCCCACATAATGCCTGATTTACTTCAACGCTTAGGCATGGTTGATTGCAAGCCTGTAAAGACACCCATGGCTACAACTCAGAAATTTGAAGATCCAGGGGGTGATCCATTTTCTAATCCAACTCAGTATCGTTCAGTGGTTGATGCTCTCGAATATGTGACTCTCACTTGCCCTGATGTCCCCTTTGCGGTAAACCGTGCTTGCCAATTCATGTATGCTCCCACTGACACTCACTGGCAGATGGTCAAAAATGCATTTTACGTTATCTTAAGAGTGCTCATACTCATGGGCTCCTAATTGAACGCTCCTCTTCGCGTTCCCTTCAGTCCTTTTCCGATGCTGATTGGGCTGGTGACGATTCTGATTGTAAGTCCACCAGCGGTTTTGCTATTTTTTTTTTGTCCAAATCTTATCTCATGGACCTCTCTCAAGCAACGAACAGTTGCTCGCTCCTCTACTGAAGCATAATACAAGGCCTTAGCTGACGCGTCTGCCAAACTCATATGGTTGGAATCGCTTCTTTCTAAACTTGGTCATCCTCTTCATGGCCTGCCGATTCTATGGTGTGACAATATCAGTGCCACTTACCTATCTGCCAATCTGGTGTTCCATGCTCGTACAAAGCATGTCGAAGTTGATTTTCACTTTGTACGTGATCGTGTGGCCAAGAAACAGTTACAAGTTCAATTCATTTCCACCCATGATCAATTGACTGACACATTCACCAAGGCATTGGCGATGCTCGTTTTGAATTTTTGAGGGGCAAGCTGAAGATTCAGCCTAAATCCGATTCTCTACCTTGAAGGGGTATATTGAGGGTATCTCGATTGCCCTTCCTTTCTTGGCCTCGATCTCTCCGACGTCACCTGTGATATGGATTTGCATGATCAAAGAGATTGTATCCCATATCACAATGTAAACTCTATATTTTCTTTATTCTCTTACCTAGTTTAAATTAACTAGGTTTCTTAACTTAAGATTGTATATTATATATATAAATATACTCCTCTTGGAGAATTCAAAATTCAAGGAAATACAATACGCTTTGACAACAACTAAGATATGGATTGTAGAAGGAAACAAGATTAATCCTACATACAGCTAAGTAAGGCTTTTATCCTTGTCTTTAAATATTATTGATTTCCTTTCCTTCCTTGGCTTCAATTCTCTTGCCTGATTGAAAGGCTGAAGGGGATTTGATCTTATCCTTGATTGATTCTCTGAGATATACAGTGTAAGCCAGCAAGTATATCACCATAGGGAGCTCCAAAACTTTCTCTATAAATACCACTATAAGCAGGGAACCAAGCACTCAACATCGGAGTGAGTGAGGGATTTTCACTAGTTGAAGATTTAGTAAGAATGGCTATGGTTTCTTATACGGTCTCCTTCTTCATTGTTGCTACCCTTGTATTCTTCTTCTTCACAGGTTTTTACTATTTTTCTCATTTCCAATTCCCTGCTAGCCCTGTGGTTTGCAATGTGTATTAATTTGATGATATTTTGATTAATTTCATGGTTAATGTTGCAGTTTCATCAATGGTGATGATGAAAGTAGATGCACAGAAGATTTGCTCGGTGATATTGGATCCCAATAACTGCGATCTCTTTTCTTGTGGCAAAGAATGCTTCGAAAAATTTAATGGCCATGGACTTTGTCAACAACGTGCTTCTAACGATCCTCTTCACATCCAATATAGCTGTCATTGTAGCTACATATGCTAGCTAGCTAGCTACTCCTAGCATTTGATCAATAAAAGGCCATGCATGCATGCACATCAATAAGATATAGAGCTCGCTAATTAATAAAGTTCTCTTTCTTTCTTAAATCTCAATTGGTGGTTAATTTATTAATTAGGAAAATATAAACAGGGACTCAAGTTTGAGCTTGGGCTTGTTCTCTGGTTCTATCTATATATGAAGTGGCATCTTTGTAATATTATGAAACGACAAGTTCATATTTTTAATCACTTTGGAGTCAGCCTAGCCTGATCCTGATTTAAGCCGTTTCGAATCAGTCTCTTTAATAGTTTTCTAGTGTTCAGTTCAATCCTGCCATTTTCTAGACCGATTCCAACCAATTCCAATCCGAATCGGATCAAATCGGTTGGACCTGATTCGAAAGTGGATTCTAACTTTTAAAACCTTGTTTCCATGCTTATTTCAAGATTAAGTTTTATCAAGGAACCTATTAACTTTGGCACATTCAGAGAAGATCAGAATGTGGCTTACACAGCCCGCGGAAAATTCTTGGCCTTACAATATTATTACTTGACTTTATGATACTTCTCACCTTATTGCATCTTTTGGATCTGTAAATATTTTAAAACAACCTAGGTCTCTTGTTGAACCTGCTGATAGACTCTCTCGTTTTGCTAGGACTCAGTCACTCTCCTCTGAATGTTTGGATGAACTTGTTCCTATTTTGTTTTTTTTAGCAGTAATATATTTCTTATTCTCACCAAAAAAAAACAAAAAAACTTTAGCACTTAATTAGCTTTGCCTTTTTTATTTTTCACTAAAAAATAATTAGTTTGGCTTTTATCAATACCATTCGGTTTAACCGACCCAGTTTTCTTCTTATCAACTGAGACGGTTCCAGTTGGGTGAGCACATGTTTATCACATGTGTCATTGAGTGATCTCCTTCCTATTCTATTTGATTTGGTTTCCATGTATACAAGATTGAATCGGTAGAGGATTCCGTAGGATATTTTATTTCATTGTTTATGGATTTGTTTCCTATTGGTTGCTCAAGCATGAGCTCTCTTTGTAATCTCTCAATTGATTTAATATATAAAATTAGTGACTCTCCACAAGAGAGACACCGCAGAATTATAGATAGACCTCGATTCGTCTACAGTGAAAATCTTCATGACTCGCTTTCAGTATTTGAGAGAGAGTGGTAATCTCCTGAGGCTGCTGATGAGTGGTGAAGAGCTGGAGAGAGAGAGTGAGAGACATCAGTATGAGATGGAGAGATAGAATGTGTAACGAAGAACGTTAAAGCACAGAGCAGGGAGCCCTTTAGTTATGATGTCACTTATGTCAGCTATCTGATCCTGACCAGGAAGAAACTGGATACACAGCTTATTTGTGGCAACCAGCTCCCGAACAAAGTGAAAATCTATCTCGATGAAATAACGGATTGGCGGCAAGGTAGGTAGCCCCTATGTTGTCACAATAGAGCATAGGGGACGAATTGGAGATGCCAAGGTCAAGTAAAAGTTGACAAAGCCAGAGAAGTTCAGCGGCGGCATTGGCAACTCCATTATACTCGGATTCAGTGGATGATCGGGCAACCGTGGGTTTTCTTAGAGCTCCAAGAAATGAGATTGGGCCCAAGATAAACACAAAATCCACTAGTGGAGTGGCGATCATCGGGCTAGCCAGCCCAGTCAGCATTAGTGTAGGCACTAAGCTGAAGAAACTGGGAGGTACGAAGAAAGATGCCATACTAAATAGTAGCCTTTAACTAACGAAGAATCCGTTTCACCGCGGCCTAGTGATCACCCGTGGGGGAGTGCATAAACTGACACACCTTGTTGAATGAGAAGGCAATGTCAGGTCTGGTCAAGGTGAGGTATTGCAAGGCATCGACAATGCTGCAGTAAAGAGTGGGATCATGAAACGAATCCCCTCGAGCATGAGAAAGAGTAGTAGTAGAACTGGGAGTTGGCATAGGCTTAGCGGCTTCCATTTTTGCCTTGCGAGGAAGATCAAGAGTATACTTGGTCTTTGAGAGAGATAAGCTATCGGCTGTTCGAACTGCCTCAATACCAAGAAAATAATAGAGAGAGCCGAGGTCTTTAATTGCAAATTCCGTACCAAGAGAGGTAATAAGTTGTTGGACCGCAGTAGGCCTGGACCCAGTGACGATGATATCATCGACGTAAACCAAAATGTAGAGGAGAGGGGTCCCTGAATGAACAAATAGAGCTGTATCGGGCATGGACGATTGGAACCCAAAGATTGCAAGAAACTGCCAAGTCAATGAGCCCAGGCACGTGGAGCCTGCTTGAGACCATATAGGGCACGACGAAAATGACAAACATGGTGTGGAATAGTCGGATCAATGAACCTCTGGGGACTGGGGTTGAGCCATGTAAACATTCTCGTGGAGCATCCCATGGAGGAAGGCATTTTGAACGTCAAGTTGACGCAGTACCCAACCACGAGAGATAGCAATAGAGAGTACTATACAGATGGTAGTAGGTTTGACAACAAGACTGAAGGTGTCAAAATAATCCATGCCTTCCTATTGATGAAAACCTTTGGCTACGAGACGGGCTTTGTAGTGGGCAATAGTTCCATCAGAGTTACGTTTGATGCGGTAGACCCATTTGTTGCCAACAAGGTTGAGTGTCGGGTCAGGGGGTACTAGTTTCCAGGTTCCTTTATGCAGATTTGTCATAAAGTGGTGTTGTGCATAGAAGTCAACCATTGCTGATATGGAAGGCCACGGCGACGACCGCGACCACTGCGATAGTAGTTATTGCGCTGGCCAGAAGGAGATTGAGTGGCAGAATCCTGGTTGGGTTGCACTGGTAGGGAAGAACGAGGAGCAGTTGCGGCGTTGCCTTCAACAATGGGAAGATCAAGAAGTGGAGAACGTTGCGCTTTGAGGATTTCTTGATTCATCAGAAGGCCCAGCTAAGGATCATTTGATCCTAGCGACGCCATTGATGATAGGTAGGAACGCAGGATTAATGGAGGATGAAGAGGGGCGTGGGCCTCGATTCGAGTGAGGGATGATCCTGTGCAATTTGTGCGGTGGATCTGGAATGGTTCGGTTCCCACAAAAATTGGTTTTTTTTCTTGGCAGGTGTTGGTGGGAAGTATTGCAACGGATGACTCAGTAATGCGATTGGGGGTACCCATGGCATCGAAATGTGTATGCTGTCAGTATCCCAGGCAGGAAACGGTTGATCATGTGCTGGTGTGTGGCACCGTTGCTACGAAGGTGTGGAGGTATTTTTCTAGGCTCTTAGATGTTCAGTTGATTCCAACTCAGGGAGCAAGGGCGAGATCTATTTTTGGCATTCTTGCGGTTCCTTTACTAGGGTGGTGGGATTTGTTATAGGGGTGATGCCGTCCTTTATTATTTGGGAATTATGGAAGGAACGAAATAATAGAAGGCATGGGAATGGGGGGGCGGTCTTCTAATATGATCATTGCAAGGATTTGTAAATGGATGCAGGAAATTCAGTTGCCCAGTTTCCCTACAAGGGACACCAATGTTAGAGAGGACCTAGCAGTTCAAGTCCTTAGAGTTCGGGTTCCCAGACCGAAGCTCAGGGTTCCTCGTCTGGTGTACTGGTGTCCTCCTATCTGAGAGGTGAAATTGAATGTGGATGGAGCCAGTAAAGGCAACCCAGGACCGGGTAGCGGAGGGGGTATTATTCGCAATCATGAGGGACGTATGGTGGTAGCATTCTCAAATTTTTATGGCAATTGTACCAACATTGAAGTGGAAATGAGGGCGATGTTAGATGGTCTGTGCCATTGTGAAAGATTGGGAATGGTGGGTTGCCAGGTGTGCTCAGATTCATTGACTGTAGTGCAGTTCATCAAGGCGAAAAGATGCAATATATGGAAATGCTGGTACTGGTTTGAGGAGGTGATCCGACTAGTTGAGACTCTTCAAGCCCAAATCATTTTCTCTTTCAGGGACAGTAACCGAGTAGCTGATGGCTTGGCTAACATGGATTGCATTGCAAAAACCCAGGGTGTTTTTGCAACGTAGGAGGAGTTACCCCCTAATCTGATTGGTTTTATTAGAGAAGACGAAGCAGGTTTGCCTGTGTTTCGATTCTAGTGAATTTGTAAGGGAGGGTAGGGTACGGTTAATCCGCGAGTTTTTTTCTAAGTTTCTTGTAACCTTGGGTTTGGGGTAAGGCGAGTTATGTCCCCCCATTGTAATCGATTTTGAAATTCTAATAAAATTCACAAGGGCCAGCCCGGGTCCCAGATAATATTCGGGGTAAAAAAATAATTAATTAAAAAAAAAAAATGGAGGATGAAGAGGGGTCGGTGCAAGAAAAAAGAGTTGGTGGTGAGCAGGGTATGACATCAGTATGAGATTGAGAGATAGAATGTGTAACGTCCTTAATAGTTGAAAAATAAAACATGAAAATAAAAGTACAGGATTGGAATATACAAAAAAAAATAAAAAATTGATAAAAACCTCTCCATCCTCAAAAAGAAAGTTCTTAGACCTAAATAAATTATGCTTCAATGAGTTAGCTTGTAATGCATTTTTTCTTTTTTTTCATCCACAGCAAATTGGATTTGCCTTTGAAGTCCAACGAGCTATCAAGATTTGGCTTGGGAGGGGGTGGGAGGTTTTTTTTGGGTAGAAATTAATAAAAGAGATCACTAAACAAGAACAAAAATTATAGTGGTTCAAAAACTTCCATCAACAAATAAAGGGAACATCCCCTACCAAGAAAAAATTTATGTCCATATGAAAAGCATAGCAAAAAATCCAAATGAGCATGCAAATAAATTTTTCCATGGAATACAATTACAATTGAAAGACATTGATACACAAATTCCATGGGTAAGAGAGGCATTTGAGAAGACAGTTGATTGTTAACTTTATGTATAAGCATTGGACAGTGCTTGCCTGAAAAATTACCTTTTAAAGTGGGTAATATTCTACCAGAGATTACCAGAGTTTCATTTCTTGATGCATAAGTTGGGAAAATAGAGATTGGAAATGGACTTCTTGGTACTCATCCTGATTCCCCTTTGTTCTTCTTCTGGTCCGTTAGTGGCATTGGTCCAAACGAAGAGATGTAGTAGGGGAGTCAGGTAGATGAAGCAAGCCTTACAAACAAATTACCCAATACGGACTTGAGAGCGAGTGGATTTGTATGGCTATTAGAATAATTAACCAGTGGTAATAAAAATATTTAGAAGCGTTCACCACCCGCCTTGAATCAATGAATGAATCTTTTTGTTGAATTGATTCAAGCGCTCAAAGGTAGGCTCCAAAAGTCACAAGAACATACCGAGAAAGTCGAAAAGTCACAGGCTCTTGTTCATCTTACCAATCCACAAGAAAGAAGGCAATGAGCAGTGAGTGCCCCAGGTAGAGCAGCTTTATTGATAGGGGTAGTAAGGTACGAGAAGTGGTGGTATCGGGTTGAGCAACCAAAGCTGTCAGCCGAGCAATGGTCCCGAGTAGTGAGATGCATGAGCTGGCCAGGCTGGGAAGAAAAGAAAAATAAATAAAAGAAAAAGAAGAAAGAACATGAAGAAGAAGACAGAGTTGGGTTGGGTTGGATCGGACTGAGCTAGGTTCAATCCGAGGCCTCAACCCTAACCCGACCCAGCCTTGACTGAGGACTGGAAATTCTCAATCCTAACCTGTCCTTAGGGTTAGGGTATCTCAATCCAGGCTATGTTCAGGCTCAGGGTGGGCTCGAGCCATCAAGGCTAAACTTACACCCCTAGCTAGGATGATTAGTGTTTGACAGTGAAATAGAGTATTATTTCATTCGATCCAAGAAAAAGAGATGCATTGACTTTTGTTGACTTTTGGTTCATCATTTTGTGATTTGCTTTTAAAAACTTGTGCCCAAAAAAAAAATTTGTATGGTAAAAGAAGGCTGTTCTTGCATTCTTGGTCGATGATGGAATTTCCTCCACCTAAAATATTACCACCATTAATAGTACGTGTTTTGAGACGACAATTCAAAACAGCCATGAACAACTACCTTTTAGAGTGGATAGTATTCTACCATCTCTAATATCTATATAGAGGTCTTCAATGGATCGTTCTCCTCTCAGGTTCTCTGCCCAGTCAGGTGCGTAGGTTCCTCTCATAACAGGGGCGGAATGACGACCTCACCCTTTGCCCAAACACATTGCTCGGGTGGGGTGAGGTCGTCATTTCCGCCCTCTTATGAGAGGAACCTACGCATCTGACCGGGCAGGGAACCTGAGAGAAGAAAAATTCTAATTTAAAAACTTGGTTTATGAATTATGATCAAATGTTCTTGTAAGAAGTTAAAAGTTTTTTTCAATGGTTAAAAAAGATGGTACAAGTCCAGGAATCGAGTGATCGAGACCCAATTGGACTATGGGAGTGGTGTAAGTCTAGGGGGTCGAGTGATCTACTCCTACCCCAACCTTCTTGACTATAGTAGTAGTTGTAGGTACTTATCAATGAGTGGGCATAGTACCCCTTGCCTAGTCCCTCTGGCTCCAATGTGGGCCTTGCAGCAAAAAACCAAGGATAGATTTATAATTAGCATTGTCCATGGTCTTGCAGGTCGGGCTAGGTCTAGTAATTTAAGTGGTTCTTTTGTGGACAACACTGTAGATATAATTTTTTGCAAGTCGGGCTAGGTCTAGTAAGTTAATAAATTTGTTTTCCCATAAAATATATATGGGAAGTAGTTTTCTCGCCAGGAGTGTTGGTGTCTCTCTCCTCCTCAAAACAAGGGGGCAAAGGTGTCTTTTCATATGGAGAGGAGAGAGATGGAATCATAAGAGTGCTAGTGTAGGCCACAGTCTCGGATAGAGTTTTTTTTTTCCTCAATATATATATAAAAAAAGCCAAATGTTCTTTGTGCCAAGGGCGTAGAATGTGCCTAGACTCATTGGGGGTAGGCAAAATGACCACCCCACCCCCCTAAATGACCGAAATGACCGTCCCGTGTGTGTGGATGCAGCCTATGCTCCCAGGCAGGGAACAATCACCCATAAAATAAAATAAAAAACAACAAACACAAAGCCTTCATATCCCATCACTAATAAATTAAGGAATTTTTATAATTATCACCCCCAAAATTTTCATATGTACTATTAGCTCCCCAAAAAATTTTCAAACAACTGCTTCCTTCCCCTGTTACATACTAATGACAAAGTGACTCCCACCATTACAGACCCGTAACGGAAAGGGTTAGTAGTGATACTATGCTATTGTCACAAAATATGTAGGATCAAAATGCCCTTCGTCCAAAGTGAAATATATAATCTTCAAAGGGTTATACCCTTCCTCTTCACTTCTCCAGTTGCAATAAATCGGAGGAACAAGAACATCTCGGCTTCCTTCTCCGGCGAACACCTCTTCATCACTTCCTCTTCACTTTCAAATATAAAATACCCAAATCGCCCTTTCACCCTTTCCCTTTTCTCCTACTCTTTCCTTGCTTCTTTTCCGTGTCGCATACCCTGAAACCTCCCCTGTTCTTGCACAAGTTCTGGGTGTAGTAAGATAGTCATCGATCTCTCATAGATCTGCTCCTATTAGCCTCAAAAGTTGGGGCTTTAATACTTGTGCTAGGGCGACATTACCTGTATAATACCCATTCCCAAATCTTGCTGTAATAGTGAGTTGCAAAGCTAATTTCATATCTGATTTACCCTCCTCCACCAGTGGTAGTTTCAGACATCAAATACATCTCTCCTGCTTCATATTTGGACTGATACTGATGTACATCCAAGAGAGATCTTCAATATCGACTTACCCCTAAAAATTTGGAGCCAACAGAGAACCCATGAAGGTGTAATCTCTTTCGAACTGCAGCTGTTTACGCTTTTCTGGGTTAGTCGTAAGGTTGAAGACAACCATACGGTTGTGCTTCTATTTCCTTTTTTTATTTGCTTTCCAGGATTGCCCCTCTCTATTTCTATGGACATCTGAAAGTGCAGATCAGAGGAAGAACAGACATGCATTCTTGTACAAGGACTCGATCAGAGCTCTCAAATCACCAAAATCAAAAATACTAATTGCTAAAGATCTAAAAGCATCAATCTTCATCATCATCCTTTAGCATTCCTTTAAAATTTTTTAAATGTTACACATGGTTTCAACTTTCAGATGGGCTAAGCAATTTTTAATTAATTTTTTCTTATTGAATTGTATACATTTTTTTTTTGCTCAATGACTTTCTGGTATCACCTCGGAAGAGGGGTTTTACTTCCAATCCCCCCTTTTGGGTTCGGTTCATGATGAAGGTATAATTGAATCCAAAGTTTTAATGAGAATCAAATTTTCTCCATATGTACCAAGCTCTGACAGTTGAAGGATGAGAGAAGGAGCAGAGAAGAAGAAGAAGAAGCATAGAAGAAGTTACCTGCACAGATGGTTGCCGCCGGAGCAAGAGGTGTTTGCCGGAGATGGAAGTCATCACGGAGCAAAGAGGGGTTCACCGGAAAAGAAAGCCGACGATGTTCTTGTTCCTCCGATTTGCTACAACTGGTGCAGTGAAGAAGAAGTGAAGAGGAAGGGTATAACCCTTTGCAAATTATATATTTCTAAAGATGGAAGCCACTCTTTAAATTCCCAAACCAACAGTCTTCATAATCCATCAGTAATAAATTATGCATTAGAAAAAGAAATAAATGTAGTGACGACATAGGATCTGAAATTCAAGAGGAAACCTCGAATGGGATGGCTTTTTTGCTTTACATCAGAAATGGACTTGCAGTATATTCTACAGAGACCGATATACAGGTCATAGAAAGAATGCCGGCAAGTTGGGTATTGTGGGCAGAGAAAGCAGGGCATTCCAGACCAACACCCCCCGCCCCCTCCCTTGCCCAATTGTCCTGAGCTTCCTTGCTTGAGGGCACCAAAAAACGTATCTGTCTAAACCTTCAAATGGAGGGTTGTAAGTTGTTGCAGTACGGATAGAGAGGGAATGACTTCCCTTCTCTGGGGCCAGCCATGGAGATGATTAATGGCTCAAGACTTTCCAGAGAGCGTACAAGTTCCATTATAGAGCTGCAGAACTCAACCAATTGATACATCAGATAATTGATCTTGAGAAGGACAAGGTTATTAATACAACTTTCAAAGTCATTTTTACCCTACAGAAGGAGGAACAATGAACAGGAAACCCAAGAAAGACAAAAAAAAAAAAAAAGCCATTGTTATTAAACAGATTGAGAAACTACTCAAATTAACAACTAAACCAAGGCCTGATTTGGTATGATTTTTATTCCACTTCCATGGAATGATTGTTATTTCGTCAATTGTTTGGTTTGATTTTTGCACTATATTTCAGTGAAATAGAAATCAAATGGAATAGAAATTCTGAAATACTTATCAAAGCAACTCTGATCCATGGTTCCAGAAAACCAACTATTTGATGAGAGGACAGAGGTAAAAGGAGCACCAAGTAGTTTTCCAAGTCCAATCACCAAGTCACTTGCAGTCTCACAGTCACACCTTTCAGGTGCACAAACTCGGTCAGAGAAGTACTCTTGTAAGCCACACTCTGTAAGTTCTTCCATAAACCCTAGCAAGCAAATTGGGGAACTAGCCAAAATATGCTCATGTCTTCAGAATCATTACCTAATCTTCAAATTTTAACTCTCCATGTGATGAGACAGCAAATTATTGTTAAAATTAATCCGGTACCAATTCAAATTAGTGCAACACAACTGGCAAATCTTCCTTTCCTTAACTTAACCTCACTGAGAGCAGCATATATACATTCGAGATTGCCGACTTGGACAGTAACTGAATCACAGTAAGAGAAATAATACCAAAGTCCAGATTGGTTGGGCTTTTTTAAGTTGGAGGCTTGCTTGATAAAGAAGGTGCTCCCCATAGCTTTTACTAGACCATACAGCAACATGGATGGCCAGAGAGGAGTCGTTGATATTATTACTTTTGCTTCCTCCACTGATGAAGGTTCTGTTAAGAAGACAATGCCCACAATGACGATTTGCAGAAGAAAACAAGAAATAGAGAAAGCACACAACATATAACGCCAGAGATTTACGTGGTTCACCCCCAAGATGGGAAGCTACGTCCACGGCCGAACAGATTTCACTATCTTTTGGAAATGTTACAAAACCACTCATACAGTCCTCTCAAAGATAAGAACATTATATAGAGAAGCCCTAACCCGAGGAAGTACAAAAATACCCCTGGACCCATAAATTGCCAAACCGGACAAGGTCGGACCAAAACATAACGTATATCCCAAAATATACTGTTTCAAAGATCTCGGCGAGCCCAACACAACTCCCTGTGTCTGGCGGGGATGTACGTCATTTTTCGGCAATCCGAGATCATTTCAAGCCAAAATGGCCCTCCAAAGATCTCAACGACACATCTAGATCGAAAAACAGGCTTCACCAATAACAATCTCCCACTTGAAGACTAATACAACACTCGAAAGAAAGCAGAACCCTTAACACCTATTACTCGAGCAACACCACCAATCATCATCCATGAAGATCGATCAAAGTTGAGCAAAGTCCAAACTTTTTCCTGTCAACACTCTTTGTAAACATATCAGCAGGATTCTTACTACCATCTATCTTGTCAAGCTTCTGTTGCCCATCCTCCAAAACAAACCGAATGAAGTGATACATCAACTGAATGTGCTTTGTCCTTGAATGAAAGGCTGAGTTCTTTACGAGATGAATAGCACTCTGACTATCACTCTATAATATGTTATTCTCTTACGCTCTTCCCAACTCCTCCATGAACCTCTAAAGCCAAATCATCTCTTTACTAGCTTCAGTTACAACAACATACTCTGCCTCTGTGGTTGAAAGAGAAACCACCTTCTGTAGCTTTGAAATTCAGCTAACTAATGTTCCTCCTATTGTGAAAACATATCCAATGGTACTTCTTCCACCATCTCTGTCTCCTGAATGATCTGAGTCAACAAAATCTTACACATCAATGTTACGACCACCAAAGCATAAACAGTAGTTGGATGTACCTCTCAGATACCTAAGTATCCATTGAACTGCTTTCCAATGCTCCTTTCCTGGAAAACTTGTAAAAACCTACTAACAACTCCCACTGCATGGGCAATGTCCGGTCTTGTGCTCACCATCGCATACATCAAACTCCTAACTGCTAACGAATTTGGCACTTTTGCCATGAACTCTTTCTTCTCCTCTGTAGAAGGACACAAATCCTTTGAAAGCTTGAAATGAACTGCCAATGGAGTGGTCACCGACTTTACCTTGTCCATGTTGAATTTCTTCAACACCTTCTCCACATATCCTTCTTGGGCTAGCTAAAATTTCTTTTGTTTTCTGTCTCTCCTTATTTGCATGCCAATGATCTATTTTGCTTCACCCAAATCCTTCATGTCAAAGACTTTGGACAGATTTTTCTTGAGATCACTTATTCTTTGCATATTAGATCCTGCAATCAATATACCATTTACGTACAATGCAAGAATAATGCAATCTCCATTTTCAAACTTTTGAAAATAAACATAATGGTTAGATTGACATCTTGCAAATTCCATGTCCTACATAAACTTGTCAAATTTTAAGTATCATTGCCTTGGAGTTTGCTTAAGACCATACAAGCTCCTGTTCAGTTTACAAACCAACTTCTCCTTGTCCTTCACTTCAAATCCTTCCGGTTGATGCATATAGATTTTTTCATCCAATTCTCCATGGAGAAATGTAGTTTTAATAGTTAATTGTTCAAGATGTAAATCCTCTACAGCTACAATGCTCAACATAATACGGATTGAAGTCATTTTAACAATAAGAGAAAATATTTCTTGAAAATCTATACCTTTCTTTTGTGCAAATCCTTTCACTACAAGTCTTGCCTTATACCTCTTTGTTCCTCCAACTTCACTTTTCACTCTGTATACCCATTTGTTGTGCAATGCCTTCTTTCCAGCTAGCAACTTCACCAGATCCCAAGTCTTGTTTTTCTTTAATGAGTCCAGCTCTTCATTCATAGCTTGGTTCCACTTGACCTTGGACTTATCCTGCATTACTTCATGAAAACATTCTGGCTCACCAGAATCAGTATACAAAATAAAGTTTAAAGAAGTGGAATATCTCTTGGGAGGTCTAATTATCATTACAGATCTTTTAAGAATAGGAGTTTCGGGTTCCTGCTCTTGAAAACCATCATGATCATCATAATCATCATCATTTCCATTTCCACTCCCAGTATCAACATCTGAATTTTCAGCTTCGTCTTCCACATTTTTTGGAATTCTTTGCACAGTTGGTGTAGTTTGATGAGCACATTTATGTGTGAAATCTTAGGGCATAAAGCATACATTTTACCACATTGGACAGAGTTACTTCGGTGCTTTCTTGGGCTTTTTAGGTTTTAGGTGAATTCTTGTGAAACTAGAGCAAAAGTTGCTAACAATAGCCGAAAGCGCCCAGGAGTCGAGAAAATAAAGTTTGGATTGACCACTGAAAGAATCACACCAATCAATCAAAGTTGAATGTGATTATAGTGGGCCCCTTAGCATAATTTTGAGGTGTTAATAGTATGGATGCGTGGCCCGTAGAGTCAGCTTCGCAACGGTTCAAACAGCACTTGGTTCCGAGTTGAAACGAAGAAGTTACGGCCATTTCCGTGGATAGGGGTTTATTTGTAATTAATTATTAATAGTCGACCGGGGATAAAGTAAAGTGAAAGTTCGGATCCTAGGGGCCTTAGTACAATTATCAAAAGTTATCTTTCTGTCAGCCGAAAGATTCCATTTGGAAGGCTCTAGAATAGTCCAGAAGGCTCTACAATAGTTCAGCTTCAACTTGAGATATCTTACGCTCCTGAACTCCAAATTGGACGAAATTTGGGTCTATTTTTTGTGATTTTTCGTAAAGAATACAACAATGAGGCCCATATAAGCATCCCATCCTCCACATTTTCTGAAGGACAGATTTGACATTTCATTAATTATGAGTGAAATCCTAGTCATCACCCTTGGTCTCTCTCTCCTCCAACTTTTCAATGGCACTTTTAGAATTCTACTTGGGATAGATTTCTTTTGAAAGATATTATCTCATCTATGAAAGGTTGAAAAGTCAAAGATGCCTTGATCTCATTGCTTGGAGAAGACACCTACAAAGAAAAGGAAGCACAAGTTAGAATTAGAAAGTTACTTTTTAATAAATAGAAAGTTTATGTATCTAAGATTCTTTTCTCTCCCTCTTTCTATTTTTTTTCTTTTTTCTTGGAATTCAAGGCAATGTAAAGGAGGAAGGAGAAGAGAATATTCTCTTCTCTTAGGGAATATTTCTCCTACCTCTTCTCTCTTCCCTCTTCTCCTCTTCTCCCTATAAATGCCCCTTGCCCTTTAGGTTGTAACTAGTTAATTTTTAAGTTAGTTCTAGTTCAGTTTTTAAGTTAGTTTTAGTTTAGTTTTAATTCAGTTTTTAGTTCAATTAATTAGGGAAATTTCTTCTTCTCTTCTTCTAGTTTTTGGCTTTTTAAGTTCTAGTTTGATTTCATGTTTTCAATTTCATGGTTGTAATGCTTTTGATTCATGCTTTAATTTTATGTCTTCAATATGGTTGTAATAATTCTAGTTTAGTTACAAGCTTTCTAGTCTAAGTTCCTAAGTTGATGATAAGACTTGGAGATTTAGAAGAAGAAGCCATGCAAGGTTTATTCAAGTATCCATGTTTTTACTCTCTAAACTCTTAAACTCATTCTCCCTCTTTTCTATCTCATTCTCTCTTCTTCCATCTCATTCTCCTTCTTCTTCTTTTGTTTTTTTTTTTTATGTGGTTGTGGTTTGTGGCTGCATTTTTATTCTTTCCAATTCGTGTTAGTTTGATAGGTTAGATGCTCATGTGTTAGGACACCAATTTAATCCCTTAGATGCGTAATTTTGTTAGATGCTTGTGAGTTAGGACATGTTAGTTTAATCATCATTAGTTTAATTTAGTACTTTAATTAATTTGGTTCATTTTGCACTGCTTTAAAGTTAGTGAAATAGAGTGGCGTACATCTCCTCGTGTTCAACCCGTAGTTACGATTGACCCGTAAATTTCATCAAGTTCTATAAACTTTGTTTCATCTTTTCCCTTTTGTTGTTGCATGTCTTTGTACATGCAATTTTCATTGAATACTACATCTCTACTCCTGATAATTTTGTTATGTTTATAATCCCATAAACAATAACCAAATTCATCTCCATCATATCCAATGAAAGCACACTTCACATATTTTGAATCTAATTTCTATCTTTCTTTATCAACATGAGCATAAGCAATGCAACCAAAAGTTTTCAAAAAATAATAATTCACCTGTTTTTCAGTCCACGCCTCCTTTGGAATCCCTCCATCCAATGCACTAGATGGGCTTCTATTGATCAAGAACACTGCTGTGTCAACAGCTGCTGCCCAGAACTGTAGTGGCATTCCCGAATGGATCCTTATGCTCCTTGCATGTTCCAAAATTGTTCTGTTCATTCTTTCTGCATCACCATTTTCTTATGGTGTCCTTGGAACTGTTTCCAATCTTCTGATTCCATTAAGAGCTATAAATTCTTTGAATCCTCCTTTACGGTATTCTCCATCATTGTCACTCTTAAGACACTTAACTTTATTTCCTGTTTCAGATTCTACAAGGGTTTTCCACTTCTTGAAAATATCAAAAACATCAGATTTATATTTCATAGCATAACCCATGTTTTTCTGGTTGTATCATCTATAAATGAAACAAAGTAAGATTTACCACCAAAAGATTTTACGTGAGCTGGTCCCCAAAAGTCTCAGTGAACAAGTTCTAACCTTTCATCTTTTCTTTCTCTACCTCTTTTGTGGAAACTAACTCTCTTTTGTTTTCTGTACACACAGTCTTCACAGAACTCAAAGTCAATATTTTTCAAGTTAGGTAATAAATTTCCTGAGTGAAGCTTCTTCATACCTGTCTCACTCAAGGGTCCAAGTCTGTGATGCCAGAGTGTGGTACTCTCATCTACAGAAGCTACTGAAATGGTGTGGTCAATAGTACCAGTAAACATATACAAAGTACCATGTAAATTACCCTTGGCCACAATCAGAGACCCCTTTGTAATTTTCCATTGGCCATTATCAAAGCCAACACTGTACCCTTCACTGTCCAACTTGCTTGTTGAGGGTTCTTCTTCAAATCAGGGACATGTCATGCCTCTCTCAATTTCAAGTAACCGTTATTTGACAATTTTAGTGAAATTGTCCATTTTCCTGCAATCTTACACACTTGTCTATTTCCCACAGTAACATTTCCAAAATCACCATTAACATAATCAAAAAAGTAATGCTTATGCAAAGTGTAATGAAAGGAAGCTCTAGAATAAACCAAACTTCATATTTAACATCTACTAATGCAGATAAACATAAATCATTGTATACCTGATCATTTATGAAAACCAAGTTTGCTTCTTCCTCATTTGACTGCTTACCCTTTTCATCCTTGTTCTTCCCTTTTCAGCAATCTTTCTTCATGTGACCCATTTTACTGTAGGTCCAGCACTTCCCATTTATCTTTCCATCATATTTCCCTTTTTCTCTTCCTTTCGACTGTGACCTTCTTATGGATTGGGACTTTCTCCCACTCGAGCCACTTCCCTTTTCTTACTGTTTGCCCTTTGTCTCAACTGACAGTGCAGTAGTAGATGAGGTCACCTCAGAGCTTTTTCTGCGCATCTCATCACTCAGTATGCAACTGACAACATTGAAAATTAAATTTCCAGTGATGGTATTACTCATTGCCATAACCAAGTTATTCCAACTTTCTGGCAGAGAACATAAGAACAGTAAAGCCCTAATCTCATCATCAAAATTAACATCAATAGATTGCAATTGACTAAT
Source organism: Telopea speciosissima (assembly GCF_018873765.1). Classification (NCBI taxonomy): domain Eukaryota; kingdom Viridiplantae; phylum Streptophyta; class Magnoliopsida; order Proteales; family Proteaceae; genus Telopea; species Telopea speciosissima. The sequence continues at coordinate 58,603,721 of NC_057919.1, read as the reverse complement.
GACCATATTAAACTCATTCAAATGGTCAACAACAGATTTATAATCAAACATAGTCATATTAAATAATTTCTTCATAAGAAATACTTTGTTAGAAGCAGAGGGTTTTTCATATAACTTAGCTAGGACAGACATCACTCCAGCAGTGGTTGTCTCCTTCGTAATGTTGAAGGCCACCTACAACGTGAGTGACACTCTCACCATGGCTAGCGCTTTCCAATCAAGAATCTTCCAATCTTCGTCCTTCATCTCCTCTGGTTTCTTCCCTTTCAGTGGTTGATACAAATCCTTCTGAAAAAGATCTTCCATCTGCATCTTCCACCACTAAAAGTTCTGGCCGTTGAACTTCTCAATCCTCGTCTTTCCATCTCTGCCATCAATCCCACTCAAGCTAAACACAAAAAACCTTCGATTTGCTTCCTAAACAGAATCTCTGACACCAGTTGTTAAGAAAACAATGCCTAGAATGGTGATTTGCAGAAAAAAAACAAGAAACAAAGAAAGCACACAACATACAACACCAGAGATTTACGTGGTTCACCCCCAAGATGGGAAGCTACGTCCACGGCCGAGTAATAGAACAAATTTCACTATCTTTTGAAAATGTTACAAAACCACTCATATAGCCCTCTCAGAGATAAAAATATTATATATAGAAGCCCTAACCCGAGAAAGTACAAAAATATCCCTGAACCCAGAAATTGCCAAATCAAACAAGGTCGGACCAAAACATAATATATATCCCAAAATATACCATTTCAAAGATCTCGATGAACCCAATACAACTTTTTGCAGTTAGCAGGGATGTATGCCATTTTTCGACAATCCGAGATCGTTTCAAGGCCGAAATGGCCCTCTGAACATCTCAACAGCACATCTAGATAAAAAAACAGGCTTCACCAATAACAGGTTCAATGATAGCTGCTTTATCCAACCATTTGTTGTTTAAATGAAAGGCAATGAAAATAATAAATATTAATCAAATGATAAACTAAGTATGGTCCAAGAGGAGGTAGACCATAATATTAATCAAATGATAAACTTCTAGCTGAAAGTAAACTTGACATTCTTCACCGAAGTGAGCTCTGGTTAAGTCAATTCCTCCATCATGCAGTTCAGTCTACAACCAAATCCCTCCTGAACTCGTTCAATTCGTGAACTGTTACTTGTCTCCCCCACTCTCACTTGGAACTCCACTTTCCAATAGTCCTGTTGGGGCCTATGTTTAAAAATGAAGTCATGAGCGAGCCTATAAACCTACATTCAAGCGATGACTCCCACATAATGCCTGATTTACTTCAACGCTTAGGCATGGTTGATTGCAAGCCTGTAAAGACCCCCATGGTTACAACTCAGAAATTTAAAGATCTAGGGGGTGATCCATTTTCTAATCCAACTCAGTATCGTTCAATGGTTGATGCTCTCGAATATGTGACTCTCACTTGCCCTGATGTCCCCTTTGCAGTAAACCATGCTTGCCAATTCATGTATGCTCCCACTGACACTCATTGGCAGATGGTCAAATGCATTTTACGTTATCTAAAGAGTACTCGTACTCATGGGCTCCTAATTGAACGCTCCTCTTCGCATTCCCTTCAGTCCTTTTTCGATGTTGATTGAGATGGTGACGGTTCTGATCGTAATTCCACCGGCGGTTTTGCTATTTTTTTTGTCCAAATCTTATCTCATGGACCTCTAACAAGCAACGAACGGTTGCTCGCTCCTCTACTAAAGTAGAATACAAGGCCTTAGTTGACGCGTCTGCCGAACTCATATGGTTGGAATCGCTTCTTTCTGAACTTGGTCATCCTCTTCATGGCCCGCCAATTCTATGGTGTGACAATATCAGCGCCACTTACTTATCTGCCAATCTGGTGTTCCATGCTCACACAAAGCATGTCGAAGTTGGTTTTCACTTTGTACGTGATTGTGTGGCCGAGAAACAGTTACAAGTTCAATTTAGTTCCACCCATGATCAATTGGCGGACACTTTCACCAAGGCATTGGCGACTGCTCGTTTTGAATTATTGAGGGACAAGCTGAAGATTCAGCCTAAAACTGATTCTCTACCTTGAAGGGGTATATTGAGAGTATCTCGATCGCCCTTCCTTTCTTGGCCTCGATCTCTCCGACGTCACATGTGATATGGATTTGCATGATCAAAGAGATTATATCCCATCACAATGTAAATTCTATATTTTCTTTATTCTCTTACCTAGTTTAGATTAACTAGGTCTCTTAACTTAAGATTGTAGTCTATATATACTCCTCTTGGCGAATTCAGAATTAAAGGAAATACAATACACTTTGACAACAATTAAGATATGGATTGTAGAAGGAAACAAGATTAATCCTACATACAGCTAATTAAGGATTTTATCCTTGTCTTTAAATATTACTGATTTCCTTTCCTTCCTTGGCTTCAATTCTCTTGCCTGATTGAAAGGCACCAGCTATTGTGTGAGTTGTAGGAGATTTGATCTTATCCTTGATTGATTCTCTGAGACATACATTGTAAGCCAGCAAGCAGATCACCATAGGGAGCTCCAAAACTTTCTCTATAAATACCACTATAAGCAAGGAACCAAGCAATCACTACAAGAAATTGGGTCTACGACGGCGTTTTTAAACGCCGCTATAGATCCCAAAAACGCCACTGTATCATTCAACGACGTTTCTACTTTGTGCCGTAGAAACGCTTGCGAAGGTACCGCCGCTTTTGTACAACGGCGTTTTTGAGAGTGATGCGTAAGTGCCTTTACCGCGCGTTCTAATAAACGCCGTGGAAAATGTCCTACAACGACGCTTTTTAAAAGTGCCGAGGTAGGCATTGAATTCCTAATTGTTGCGACGTTTGTAGCAAATGCCGGGCTTAGTACACTAAAACGACGTTTATAAAAGCGCGCGTAGGCAATAATATTGAGGCATTTGTTAATAAACGCCGTAAATGAGGCCTGGCTTTTTTTTTGCCGACGTTTTTAAAAACGCCGCTATAGGTGCTATTTTTTTTTAAAATTTAAGAATAGCTTCGTATCTATTCCATTAACCTGTTTCAAATATAATAGATTCATTCTGCCACCTATTTCATATATAATGCATTCATCCATATTAATCTTTTCGACCACTTGTTTCATATAGAACACATAAATCCCACAAAATAATGATTTTACTAATGCCAAGATATATTGAACTATGTAAAATATCCATTAAACATAAAATAAAAACGGAGTCTAAAGTACTAAGGTTCCGATACTCGCAAAAAGACAAGATCCCCTCCTACACGTAATCCATAGTTCTAAGGTTCCAATACTACAAAAAGATAAAAGATCCCTCCTACACAAAATCCATAGTACTAAGGTTCTGATCACGCAAAAAGACCACAAAGAGACCCCCTTCTATAAAAAATTCATAACCTAATTAGCAAGTAAAATAATATTAGTTCATGGATCTCTAAGCCACCAAAGTTATACTCCAAGGAGGAAACCAAGCCCAAAAGTGAAATTCCAAGACCTCGAACACCATCTCCATCCTACACAAAACCATCAAATAGCAATATAAACTAATTAGTAAGACTAAGGTGACAAGAGGTATGCACAAGTACCAATAACAAAGTAAACAAAAATTATAGGGACAGATAAACAATCCAATCAACCATCCTTCACCGGCTTGTATAAATAAAACCTCTTCACGATCTTCACACTCAAGCCCACACTCAAAGCCTTGAATTGTGCAACTTTCCTAGATGTTCTTAATCGGATAATTAAAGCTTGTCTCAAGGAGAAGTAAGCATTAAAAAGTAGCATTACTTCCTACTGAAACCTTGGAATTGCTTACATAGAGACAAGAATCATGCTTCAATCGAAAATGCCGAGAATACCCAAATGCCTAGCGATTTTAGATTCAATGAAAATCAAGGAAATAAATGCATTTACATACACATGCACACACATGCACACAAATACTGAAATACACAGAGAAAGCTGAACCGGAGGTCCAAAAAACAAATCTAACACGGATCATACAATTTCAACCATCTTCTATCTTCTCGATCCTCTAATGCTATCAACAGATCTGGATTTTACAACACAACAATTACCTGAATTTCAACACAGCTATGGTCTCTTGTGCGGTTTATATTACTTCCCAAGAATGTCAAAATTGTGTTAACATAGCAAGTAAAGATATCACACAACGTTGTCCCAATCAAACAGTGCAATAGTATGGTATGATTTATGCATGTTAAGGTACTCCGATCGCCATCTTCTCAACTATGCAAGAAAATCCAACTTGGTATTTGTGGAATGTGAATAATGTGTCAAACCCAGTTCAATTTAATCGACTTTGGCAAATTTAATGAATGACCTTGTGAACCAAGTCTGTCTTTGGTTCTTCCACTCGAATGTTTGCAATGGGTCATGAATTATACAAACTTTTTGAGAAGACTCATGGGTTAATTCAGGTACTCGATATATCTCGTAATGATCGCAATAGATGCTTAGTTGAAGTTGTTGCTCATATCCCAAATTGTTGCAATGCAAAGCAATGTGGGAGAGTTCTCATGCCCAATCGTAATTTGAGGTTTGAGCTCAATGATCCTTTCTATGAATCAATAGCGCTCCAACACCTCCATCACCTCCTTCAACTCCTCCTCCTCTTTCCTCGCCTCCACCGCAAACAAGACAAGAACACGGGGTATGTTATGCTTTTAGGAGCTCTAGTTAATACTGATTGAAGTTTCATTTTATTTTTTACTTCTAATTTTTTTCTATTAGAAGCAAGATTGACCCCCTCCCCTCAAACACACACCATTGAACTTCAAGACTGCTATTTTTATATGTAAGAAAAAGAATAACAAATGCAAGTTTGACTATTTCTAAGATATGTTCCAAATTAAAGACCTAATCTATCATCAAATAAAGCTTTCACTACAATACAATTACTTATGGTTGCAGGAATATGAATACAATTGCCATTAGTCTAAGGTTTCTTGGAAGAATTGATCTTTGGATACTATGTTATCAAGGATTTAAATTGTGGAAAGTGTTGAGGTATAACATACAAGAGAAAAATGAATGCAAGGTGAAAACATATTTAGCTCACTATTTAGGCAAATTGGCTTAAGCCGGTGCGGGTTTGGGGTTTGTTTTCACATGCGCTTGTTGTTCAAAGTTGGGGTTTGTTAAAGAGTAGGAAGCAGAAAGAGTAGGAAGAAGACTATCAAAAGAACCCAAATCAAACTCAAAACTAATCCATGCAACAGTTCAAATGAAACTCAAATCTTGAAAGTACGAAAGCATACCCGTACGAGATAGACGGACAAAAAAAGCCAACTAATGCAATGGCCTCAATTATCACTTGTTCAAATGAATGGGTAAGTAAAATCAATATATATAGTACTTCGATAAAAATTAAAATAAAAAACCAACAAAATTTCGTAATTTTATTACTTACATAAGTGAGTTGAACTTTCCGAACTACTTCTACCCCGAAGTATTTGAGATAGATCACTACAACACGTTTCAAATCAGCAATTTCTTCCTTCATCATTGCAAATTCTCTTTGTCTTTCTTCTTTCTCCCGTCTCTCCTCAATATTTCTTTGTGTAAGGCCAAGAGTACTCGGCTTTACGCCTAGGCCTGCACCGCGCACTCGGCCTCGGAGGATCAACGCCAAATGCTTCCACAAAAGATCGCTTTTGGACAACACTCGCTCTCTCATTTCTCGGGGTAGTTCTTCCAATTTCTCTTCAAACTTATCCTATAAACCAATGTATAACAGTTAACAACGGACATTCCAATAGATACCCAAGAATATGCATAAATTTTATAAACATTATTAACCTTGACAAATACTTACTATGATATCTCTTGTCGCCGATTGATGTAATCGCCATCTCTCCTTTGGTGGGTTTTCTTAAACACTGCACTCTAGTAGGATCTGCACCATCGGGGTGTTCAAGCCGCTGAACAAGCGGATATCATAGTTAGATTAAATATAATCACATCCATTTATGATATTACCAAATGTTCATGAGATGTGCATAAGAAAATTACCATCTCGTGTGCTACCGTGCGAAACTCTTCCGCCAGCTTGTATGAGACACTTGTTGGTTCTCTCTCCTATTTTTGTTGGCTATAGATTTTGCCTATCATATATCAAACCCATCATTAAAATATGTGTCATACTTAATTAAGTAAAATGAAATCGAACAATTCATTGTCTAAAAAAACATATTACCCGCCAGCTCGATGTCCACTTCCCTATGAGGTATGCCCATTGATCACCGGAATGTCTACGGATCGTGGGGCGGGAGCATTATAAAAATTAGGATATTTTATCTCTGTCTCTTTTTTCAGAGCGGCCTTGAAATCCCGCCATGAGTGGCTCATTCTCATGAAAATAACACGTTGGGCATCTTTCGAAACATTAAATTTTTCCTATTAAACAAATTCAATTAGTACAAGTCTAAACCCAAATAGAAAATCAATACTTACCTATGAAATTAGATCAATCTTATAGTGAAAATAAGATGGGATATCACCATACCTCAATTTGAGAAGCAGTAGCTATGCTTCCCTGCCGCGGTGCTGCCTTAGTGCCTCAATTCTTACTTTCCTTCGTTGCCGCGGTTTTCAGTTTTCTTCCTTGCCGCGCTGCTGCCTCAGTGCATCGTCCTTGTCTACCTTGGCTTTAGCATACCTCTCCTTTCCATCCTAAAGCTTCACGTCATGCTCGTTCTAAATGAGGGATGACCCATCACTATCATTGAAGTTTGATCAATACTAGAGTCACCCTCCTCAATATCCTCAACCAGTAACACACTTTGTCTTCCATAAGCACCCACATTTTTTTTATTCTAGGGAATTGCCTTAGGATTTCACTTTGTACATGGAAAAGGAATACATGTATGTAGAATATAATATTAGTTATACACATTAGCTCATATAAATTTTGAGAGCATCTTCTCTCTTCATATATCTTATTTGCTTGCTTCTAAAATTTGAAGTGCATACTCTACCTTTCAATAATTTATACTTTGTAATATAACATTAAGAACCATTAACTATCAATCTATCATAACATCGGCATCGATACCCTTCCACCGCTTAGCTATTAGCAGAGAACTCCTTATCACAATCCGATCAGGTTGCATAACACCCACCAATAGGAGCATCCAATGTCAATAAATGTGTTGTAGGACAACACTCTAGGAACAACAAGATGAGTGTATAACATTCTACACCAAACTTAATTGCTACACGAAAAAGATGAGTACTCGCAAAATATCACTCAATAATAATGAAGTTTAATGTCACATTCCAAGAAGAATGCTAGAAAATATCAAACTAAAACCTTGCCAAATATGTCTTTAATTTTATGGTCTAACTTATCACAAGGAATGTTCCGAACATAAATCGTACGATAAAAATGACCACCCATTATAGGATCAGAAAGCACCGCTTCAATGTGGATCACGCATTATATGGCATGCTTAATTTTCAAGACAAATAAACTCCTTAACCCCTCTAGTATCTACTCAAGTCTTTCACTTCTTTACCTTTCTTACAAAGCTCTCAACATTGAAAGAACCTAGCCTACAATAATAGGGATTGACCTTTGAGAGTCCATCTCTTGTTGGTTGTGGTTTTCTCAACTCATCCAAAATCGAAACATTTTTCTTCATTCGAAAGCCATAGAAGAAACATGATATGCTATTTCTCTACCTCAAAACAAAACCCCGACATACAGGGAATACGATATGCTATTTCTCTACCTCAAAAGTAACCCGACATACAAGGAATACAGTGAAAGGGATCGATATTGTAATGATAAATATTCCAGGGTTGAAAGCACTGTGCCAATATTGGCGTTTGTGTTTAAACCTTTTGGGAGGACTAAGGATGTACAGAGTTTCCTTTAGTTGAATTTGATTAGCATGTGAAACATTGCTGATATTTGCTTGGGCCTGTTGTGCTCATTGAATGCAAGGATAAGAAGAGTTGGTGGCTCAAGATGCCTAAGCATTTGAAGAAGGTTCCTGCATTTGTCTAGCTTAAAGAAGAATCTCTTAAAGTATCTAAAAATCTTTCTATTGCGTAGACATTTTCTAATACATGTCTCCTATTTGATAGGACTTTGCTACTAATAAGGTCGAAAGAAATATTGCAGAGTATTATTTTGTATATCTTTTTTACTTTGTAGAGTCCTACTGGTGTTGCATTTCAAGCAATTCCCACAAAATATTTGCCATTGGAATAAGTGGAGCCTAAGACATGTAACAAATTCTAGAGAAGACACAGACTAAAACGAAATATCTAGGGGTGGAATGCAACATTATTATTATATTCAAAGAGTGGCTAAAAATGAATTCAAGGACATGCATACTACACTATAATAGAGATTTTGATTTAAACAAATTCCACAACATGGAAAAGATTTCCAAGAATTGACTTATTAACTAATATTTTTATGAACTCCCCAATGTACAAGTTGAATGACCAATTCCAAAACCCAAGCACTGCTCATGGATTATAAAAATTACCCTCCTAGATTAAATCTCAAGGGTTAAACTATTAAGAATAAACTAATATTTTAGCTCTTACAAGCAGGTTTTCCAAAGCAAGATGCAGCATCTCACCTTAATGGTTCATCTTCTTCCTTTCTTTTCTTTTCTTTCCAATACCAGTGGTTGAGATCCCAAACATGCACACAACCACACTCACAACTTACTAGGACATGGCAACCACACACATACACACAAGAACACACATGCACACACATGCAAACATAAACACAAGTAATAGGATCGCCTCCTCTTCTCCTTATTATTTTCATTCTTTTCTCTTCTTTTCTCTTCTTTTCTCTTCTTTCTTACTTTTCTTTTCGCTAGTAGTCATGGCTGAGGCCACTTGAACCTCAACCAAGCACCCAAACACCACAAACACACACACTCACACACTCATACATACAGCCTAATGGGCAGCCACATAAACACCCAAAGACACACACACTCTCGCAACCACTTGGGCAGCAACACACATGCACCTGGACTTACACAACCCACACACGCATATCGGTCTCTCTCGTGGCTGGCCAAGCTCCTCACCCCACGATCTAGGAATTTAACCAGGGCTGATTATAGCCCTTTGATTCGAAGCATATTACCATGAGGTTTTATAGTCGAGGTTTCCAAAAGAATACGACAACCGTGGCAAAGGTAGATGGACCACAAGAAAGGCCACTGCATATCTTCAGGAATGACCAGAATCGGTCTCGCCAATCATTTACAGAGGTTCATTATGGAAATAAAATGGAAAAAAGAAAAGAGAGCATGAATCATATTGCTCATATCAATCGAAAAATATTGGTCAAAATGAACTCGAATTGCATGAGAAATGAAGACTTGAGATTATACATTCAACAAAAGTAACTATGAATCAACAAGTCGAATTCCTTCAACAGAATAGCCATTCGATGGTCTCGCCGCATTTGCCATGCCGCACCAAATTCAGTTCCATTGTCCACAAAAATTCAATTAGATGAGAAGAAAATGGAGAACTAGGTAAAAACACATGAATCGTCTCCCATAGCTAATACCCTAAACATGAATTTCCAAAATTTTCTCCAATCAAATCTCATAATCAAATAGGACAGAAGGCCCAAGAATTTAATCAACTAAAATGTAATTTGAGGAAGAATCTTACTTGGAATGAAGAAAATCAAGGGAAAATAGGTTGGATGTTCACTAAAAGATAATTCGGCGACCAAACACTCGTGAATCTGAAGCTCCAAGGGCATCCCGCAGTGAATCTCTATTGAATCAACGACTTAAGCATTTCGCAGTGGTTCCCGGATCTGGTTTGAATCGAGCAAAACCTCGATCATTCCAATCAAAAACCTTGAAGAAGAAAGCCTCAAACTCCTTTTCTTTCTACTCTCTCACGTTCTCTATCCTTTTCTTTCTCTCTCACTCACGTTCTCTCTCCATTTCCTCTTTCTCTCTTCTTTTCTCTCCCACCTCCGATTTACCTTCTTTCCCACTTTATATTTGCCCTAAATCTCACTCCCACCTCATCGTATTTGTCGGGAGCAAGGAGAGACGAGATCACAATGCAGATGACGGTCGCCGTAGGCAAAGAGGAGATCGCAGCGAAGAGAAAGTCGGAATAGTGAGAGAGTTGACAGCTGTCTGGCGCGCTTGATAGAGGAAAAAGAGCGCTCCGAGTTTGAAAAGATTTTTAGAAAACTTTGAGAGAGAGATGTAGAGAGCGGGGAAACAAAAAGGTTTTAGAGAAAGAGACGGGAAGCGGGGAAGTGAAAACAGTTTTGGGTTTGGAAATCTATTATTTTATACGGCGTTTGTTTAAAAACGCCGTTGTATTGAACATACAACGACATTTCTTTGAAAATGCCGTTAATAAGAATATTAAATCACCCTTAAACGGTGAGCTACGGTGGCACTTGTTAAAGAAAACGCCGCGAAACTAATTTGTTTAACGGCAATTGTACACAAACGCCGCTATATACTCATATATGACGACGTTTGCATCTATACGCCGTTAGACCTTTATATATCACGGCATTTTTAAGAAAATGTCGATATATCTTCATATATGACGACATTTGTAAAAAATGCCGCAATAGCTCAACCCAAAGTGCCGCCGTTGCACCAATTTCTTGTAGTGAATCAACATCGGAGTGAGTGAGGGATTTTGGCTAGTTGAAGATTTAGTAAGAATGGCTAAGGTTTCTTATACGGTCTCCTTCTTCATTGTTGCTACCCTTGTATTCTTCTTCTTCTCAAGTTTTTACTATTTTTCTCGTTTCCAATTCCCTGCTAGCTCTGTGGTTTGCAATGTGTATTAATTTGATGATATTTTGATTAATTTCATGGTTGTTGCAGTTTCATCAATGGTGATGATGAAAGCAGATGCACAGAAGCCTTGACTGGTGATATTGGATCCCAGTAACTGCGATCTCTTTTCTTGTGGCAAAGAGTGCTTCAAAAAATATAATGGCCATGGATTTGTGAAGAACGTCCTCCTGAAGATCCTCTTCACCCCCCTCCTCAAACCCAACATTTCTGTGAACGTAGGTACATATGCTAGCTAGCTAGCTACTCCTAGCATATGACCAATAAAAGGCCATGCATGCATGCATCCATATCAATAAGATATATATAGAGCTAGCTCGCTGATTAATAAAGCTCTCCTTCTTTCTTAAATCTCAAATTGGTGGTTAATTTATTAGGAAAATATAAACCGGGACTCAAGTTTGAGCTTGGGCTTGTTCAACTGGCAAGCCACCGACCGATCAACCAAGCAAACGACTGTTCATTAATGGCAACAAATCACCAAAGCTGAAATGGCAATGTCATACCATTTGATTGAAGCTTTTCTCTACAAAATTTAAATCTTGACGAAATTTTATTTTATTTTATTTTTTTTGGTTTTTTTTTTTTTTGAGTTTTTTTATACTCATGTGGCATAACGCTAACACGAGGCAAGGGTAAGACGGACAAAATTCAAAATTTTGAAATCGAAGGAACAATTTTTAACATATTTAGAATTCGATACACAAACTATGAAGATTATATTTGCCCTATTATGAAGTGGCATCTTTGTAATATTATGAAACTACAAGTTCATCTATTTATTCACTTTCCATCAGGTTTTGAAAAAAACTGGACTGGATTGGGCAAATCTCTTATTCAAGGTTCTAAAATTCGGGTTTCGATTAGGTTTTGACCAGCTAGAAATAAAGTTCGTCTCGATTTCGACCATATCTCGATCGAAACCTTGAATTTTCTTCAGGCTAACTCGAACCTTGGTTTTGAAGCCCAGAAGTTTGTGTTTTTTGCCTGATTTTTGTTGTGCTGCCTATTTTTGACATTTTAAATCCAATCCATGCAATAGTTTCACATAAAGAACACTAAAAATAATACTTGTGGTTTTGATTCAAGTTTAATACTGTATATTGTTCTTGGACATGGTATCGAATAAGATTTGACCGAAACCGTACACCTTTTAATATAAATCAGATTTAAGAAATCTTGGATTTTTTAGAAAGTTTTGTTTTGATGGCTTTCCAACAAGTCCAAGATTGTGTAAATCTGGTTTATATTGAAGGAGTTATGTACTGGTCAAACTTAATTTGATATGCACGAATGCAGTCAAATCGCTCTGAATGAAAATATTTTTTGAACATCGCAACAAATGAATATTTTACCATATTTTTTGCTTTTAGCAATTTACCATATTAAGATTTATAGAATTTTTAAATTTGAAAAAAAACCCCAACATTAGAAAATTGAAAATTACACCTATCGCCGAAAATCCAGTTTTGGTTCTTGAAGAAAAAATATGAAAAAGAAGACAGAGTCGGGTGGGGTCGGATCGGCCCGAGCCAGGTTCAGCCCGAGACCTCAACCCTAATCCAACCCAGCCTTGCCCCAAGGCTGGAAATTTTCAACCCTAACCCGTCCTTAGGGTTAGGGTATCTCAACCTAGGTTCTGTTCAGACTCAGAGTGGGCTCGAGCCATCAGGGCTAAACATGCACCCCTAGCTAGGAAGATTAAGTGTTTGACAGTGAAATAGAAGATTATTCCATTCGATCTAAGAAAAAGAGATATATTGACTTTTGTTGACTTTTGGTGTATGAGGTTGTGGTTTGCTTTAAAAAACTTTGAGCTCAAAAACTTTTGCCCAAAAAGGAAATTTCTGTGGTAAAAGAAGGCTGTTCTTGCCTGCTTGGTCGATGATGGAATGTACACCAAAAATGACACTTTTCGATGCGTACCAGAAAGAAAAAAAACAAACTGCGTTAACCCCACTAAATAGGTAATCACGACTAAAGCATTACGCATTGATTGTTTTATTTCTGCCTTTAAAGCACTGACTTTTTGTGGTGGTAATATTTTACCACCATGTTTATCAAAAAAATATATATATTTTACCACCATTAATAGTACTTGTTTCAAGACGACACTTTAAAACAGTCATGAAAAATTACCTTTTAGAGCGGGTAGTATTCTACCACCTCCAATATCTATATAGAGGTCTTCAACAGTTAAAAAATTGGTTTATGATTTATGATCAAATGTTCTTGTAAGAAGTTAAAATTTTTTGTCAGTGGTTAAAAAGGATGGTGCAAGTCCAGGAATCGAGTGATCGACCCAATTGGACTGTGGCAATGGTGTAACCCCAGGGGGTCGAGTGATCGATTCCTACCCCAACCTTCTTGACTATAGCAGTAGTTGTAGGTACTTATCAATAAGTGGGCCTAGTACCTCTTGCCTAGTCCCTCTGGTTCCAATGTGGGCCTTGTAGCAAAAAAAAAGGATAGATTTATAATTAGCATTGTCCATGGTCTTGCAGGCCGGGCTAGGTCTAGTAAGTTAAGTGGTATTTTTGTGGACAACACTGTAGATATGATTTTTGGCTAAGTCTATTAATAAATTTATTTTTCCATAAAATATATATAGGAAGTAGTTTTCTGGCGGGAGTGTGGCTTACACCAGCACTCCATTGTGCCTATCTCTCTCCTCCTCAAAACAAAGGGACAAAGGTGTCTTTTTATATGGAGAGGAGAGAGATAGACTCATAGGAGTACTGACGTAGGCTACAATTGGATGTTGTGGGTAGAGAAAGCAGGGAATTCCAGACCCCCTTGCCCAATTGTCCTGAGCTTCCTTGCTTGAGGGCACCAAAAAACGTATCTATCTATACCTTCAAATGGAGAGTTGTAAGTTGTAGCAGTACGGACAGAGAGGGAATGACTTCCCTTATGTGGGGCCAGCCATGGAGAAGATTAATAGCTCAAAGTTGTCCAGAGGGCATACAAGTTCCTTATAGAACTGCAGAACTCAACCAATTGATGGATGATACATTAGATAATTGATCTCGAGAAGGACCCTCAGGGTATTAAAACAATTTTAAAAGTCATTTTTACCCTGCAGAAAAGAAGAAGAAAATAGAATTATAGAAGCGAAAAGAATTAAGGAAAAGTTAGGCCTCTCTCTCATCTACCTGTGGAGAAGAATTCCACCAATTCCAGCCTTGGCAACCCATCAAGGTTTCCCTACTGCACCCCACACTAGAGCAGTTTGAATCCCACAAAAACATGCTCTGAGTCACAGATCGAACACAAACAAGCTGAAGGCTAAATTGTTTCTCAAATCGTTGTAGTGGATATGATCCCTTCATCTTTATGACAAACAAAATTCTTTATGCTGGCCCCACTCTGAAAGGTAAAATGGTGGGAACAAAATTCTTTATTCCCAAGGGAACTGTTTTATTAGAACACAACAAATATCTATTGAAATAGAGAACAAATTATCTGGATACCTGAATAAATTTAATTTTAGAGGTAAATGGTGAATTACGATCTGGGTAGCGCAAAAGGGGCCAGTATGTAGAGCACGGAAATTATTTGTAAGGGAATATATTTGTAATACCCCAGAATTTTTGAAAATCCGAAAGTGTTGATCAATAATTAATTATCTATGTTCAGGGGTATTTTCATAATTTTAGGGGTATTTTTGTAATTTTATATTTCAAGGGTAAATCAGTTAATTAATAAGTATTTTTTTTCTTTAATACCATTAGGTGTAGAACATGATCTTAGTTATAACCTAGTATTGAATGAAGAGTACTTTAATTTTAGATTTTAAAAATTAAAGAGTACTTTTAACTCTATATTTAAATTGATTTGTAGATTTAACAAACAATTGAAGTGGTAGTCTAATGGTTGTGATGTAAACTAGTGAGAAGGGAGGTGGGTGTTATATTTAAAATTTTATTTATTTTTGGATTTAATTTAAATGGTGGACCCCATCATATGCAATTAAATCATCGAGTGAGAGAGGGAGAGAGAAGAGACCGAGAGGCGAGAGGGATAGGGAAGGAGAAAGACATTGTGAAATAGGGAGGGGGGGGGGAGAGACAGACAGATATCGTGAAAAGGAAAGAGGGAGAAAAACAAAATCAGAAACGTGAGAAAGAGGAGCGAGATAAATTGAGAGATGGAAGAAAAAGGAAAAAATAAAAAGGGAGAGGGGAAACTGTTATACCCGCATCCCGGATCATAATTAATTATTATTTCTTCCCCGTGACGTGTAGTTATCACTGTCACGTATGCTAGTGAGTTGTTCTCACTGGTGGTCAAACCCAGCTACAAAATTATTGACCACAGTACGGATTTGCCTGTGAGAAAATTATTCGGGATCATGGGTGAGTCGCACCATGACAAGGAAAAAGTCATTTCTAGCCCTTAATTTTACTTATTTACCCTTTTCCTCGATGCCCTCGAAGTGCGGGCCATGGTTTGGACCCCCAGACTATTTTAATTGAGTTGAAAATTTTTTATTTGTGGGTCCCACTTGCCTTGGGAAAACATGTGAAGAGCAATTATACCCAGATTATGTGAGCTCATCTTTTAATTAGGTTCTTTCCTAATCATAACTAGTGGGCATGCCCATTAGCTTAAGAGGCCCATTGGGCTTAAGTAGCAATTTAACCTAAAGGTCCATCTAACTCTATTTGACCCAAGGTTGGGTATTCCTTTCTCTTACCCAAATAGAACTAATGGGTCAACCCATTAAGTCCTCTTGACCCATTTAACTTGGATCGACCCATTCAACCTATTTGACCCATTTGACTTTTGGGATCAAAAATGGGTTTTATTCTATTTCTTGTCCAACCAAATGGACTCATCCTTATTGGGTTCTTTTCTAACTAAAATCAATTGGTCGACCCATTTAGCTATTGACCCATTTAACTTAAAGGACCCAAAGCCCATTTTCTATAAATAAGACAAAAGGGGGGCAAAAGCATTAATTCTCATTACTTCTCCCATCTAACCTAAATCGTGGAGGAGAGAAAGAGGAGAGAAAGGAGAAAGAAGAAAGAAGAAAGAAGAAAGAAGGAAAGAAAAAAGAAGGAAGGAGAAAAGGAGGAAGAATGGTGGAGAATCTTGGTTGGAGGCTTGAAGATTACTTCTTGGAGCCCTCAACGTGGAACATCATTTCCTTGGGGTAGGTAAGCCATTAAAACCCACCTCTTTTCTTCTATTTTTGGTTTTGGGGTTTGGAAAATAGAAAAGACTTAACCTAGGGTTCTCTTGGAACCCAAGGAATCGATGGAACCTCTAAACCTAGACTATGGTGGAGTTATTTCACTCCATCACAAGCTCTAAGCCTAAGCAATCTCTTTCCATTTGACAAATTTAGGGTTTCTACCCTATTATGTCCTAAATTAGGTTTTCCTTGTTTTTCCCTCTTAAATCCTTGGGATTACATGGACCTAATGAGGTCTTAGAACCCTATTAGACTTAGGAGGAAGCTTTCTTGAAGCCTCCCTACCTTTAAACCCCTTGGGAAAGGAACCCCTGGTGAGAAACCTTTCAAATTTCGATTCTACAGGTATGTGGTTTTACATGCGGTTTCAAAACCTACGAGAAACCACTTGTGCAACCGCACTTGGCAGAGACATTCTTGAGCCCCTGATTTTCTAGGATTTACCTGTGGTTTCAGAATTTGGGCATGAGACCACCCATAAAACCATCCTGCCTCCGAAATCTTATACTTAGGAGAATTAAGAGAGACCTTTTGGGGATCTGTCCCTTTACTTAATTAACCATGTTTCACTCTTTATTTAGGTTTAAAGTTTTCATCTTGTAACGTGTTACTTGATTGCTGCGACAACTCATAACATCGGAACATAACTTATATGTGAGTGGGTTTGGTTGTTTGGGTTTGATATTATTATTGCATTGTATATTATGTCATCATTATAAATTATTAAGCATGCTTGCGCATATTGCATACTTTTATATATGATTGTTACGATGTTGATTGGAGATGCTTTACTTTGATGGGTCTCGGTGCCGGTGGGTGCCGGTGCCGAAACCCCGGATACTCTATACATTTATGAAGTAATTATGTTGAATGTCATGTTGAACTGTATGCGCCGTGCCGTGCTGATAACCGAGCATTAAACCAAATGAAAAGTTGATGCGCCCGGATTACCTCTCGGGACGATAGGACTTGTATGTAGTATATCTGCAGCTAGGATTTTACACCCTTATGCTACGACCCTTACCAACAGGGGTTTAGGTGTTCGATAATCAATACACCGGATTCCGTGGAGGTGGGAGAGGCCAGTCATGGTAGTATTGGTTATCAGGGGTCTACCACTGAGTGGTCTTGGAGGCTTCGATCGGCGTAGGTCCCAGGTGACAATTGAGGTTTCATTGTGAAGATAAGTTAAGTGACCCACAGTGTCTCCCAAGTTGTCACAGTAGCATATACCTCTGACTTAGTTGTGATGTTAGGTGGAAAATTTATTTAACATATGCATGCATCATTGGACTATGTGAATTGTGTGTTTGTGCATCCCCATCCCCTCACTGGCTCAGTGGAGCTAATCCCCTCATGTACACACTTTTTTAGATTATGATGCAGGTACGGAGGAGCCGGAAGCTGTGTTTGAGGAACATGGCGACGGGTGTCCTTGTGACGATTGTGCCTACGGGCCATGAGAATTCTAAGGACTTGTTCCCCTTTTGTTTATTTTAGGGCGTAGGCCCATGTATAAACATTTATACCCTTGTTGATAGTTATTAGATGGTAATGAAAAATGGATTAATTACAGTATTTATCATCTAGGTTTTGATCATCTTGTAACTATTTAATTTTATACGTTTTCGCAAAACTATTGATATTTTGGTATGTAATATTCTCCTTTCCACACTCTGATATTATATTATTTTAATAATGGTTATGATTGTGCGTTGGGACACTGTGTCAGTGATCCTGGTAGCTTAATGGGATGACACGCGTCGTTCTAGTCACCCCTTATAATGTATTTTATCCCTTATCTGAGATGGGGGCCTGACAGAGTAGTATCAGAGCAATGATGCTCTGCACCGACCACAGTCTCGCGGACTCTTGATTTACTCTCCACAATTAGGTTCTAAACTAAAAATCTTCAAGAACATAAATGATTGTGTGCAGACATAGGAGAAGATTGATTGTAGTGAAACAAGGACTTAGAAGATAATAGGTAACATGGAACTTAGGACTTGAACCATAGGCTATTAAGCTACAACTATGTAATTGCTTGGTTGAGTCGTAAGTAGGTCATAAATGGGCAACTATATGTTATAATTCATAAATAATAATGAATCAATTATAACCAAGCACAATTATCAACAATGATTTAAACAAGAGAGAATTAGGCAAATACATAGAGATACATATAAGATTAATTACAAATATCCAGTTTATCCAAATGAAAACATTTGATTCTGCTTATCTCAGAGTAAATATATAAGTCCACCATTTCCAAAAGTTCCCAGTTGTTCCAAACAAACTGATTAAAAAGAGAAGAAAAAAAAGAGAGAAAAGGAAAAACTAAAGAAAAAGTAAAAGAGCTCCACAAATATCCATCCTAGGATAAGAAACCAGAAGAACTGATCCGAGATAACTTCAATTTATTGAGAGAAAGTTAGGCTAGTCGTTTGCACCACTGCCACCACCGCGACCAAGAAAGGTGTTGATGTCATCTACCCCTCTCTCGGTACCCTCGCCGAAACCATCCACCACTAGCAGGTTCAGCCGCCTGATGGCCGTCAGAATGTCAATACCTCCCGCTTGATGAAGGTATAGGGATTGCTTCTAGGTGAACAATAGGTCTTTGCTCCTCTAATGGACACGTTGATAACGCCAGCCAACTGTGCTGCAGTAAAGGCTATAGGAACCCCCTTGACATATAAAAAAACCCGATAATTTTGTGTGCCCGGGTTCTCGGTGTCCAGATTTATATAGAAATGGCGAATAAGTTTCAGGTAGTATGGTTCAGGGAGGTTGAAAATGTTGGTCCACCCCAATGCCTCAAATCTCTGCCCCACCTTGTATGCTTTGAGATCATCCAACACTACATCCCGCCCTTCCACTATATTTTTGAAGCGGAAGTAGTCTTGGTAAAGCTCTTGGTCCTCTATCTTTTGAAACCATAGTGGATCTAGGACAGTTAGTGCAACTTGTTCAACGCATGCACGTCGTGTTTTTGGAACCATTAAATACTCTTAATCTGCAGCCAAAAGCCAAGATTTATAACAAATTAGTACCTTGAATGCTAAGGCCTAAGTAGATGATCAATGTAAGGTTGTGAAGTTCAAAACCTAGCCCTTGATTTTCCTTTCAAAGCAAATTAAATTACAACAAGATTCTTAGGCTAGAAAATTCTGATTTTATCCAATTATGATCTAAGAAGTTGGGAAAAAAGGAAAGGCATGGCCATTATGTGAATGACATGATAAATAATGAAGATTCATGGTCATAATATGCCTAGAAAATAATGTTTTATGCAAAACAGTGAGTTCAAGCAAAATATGGACTTATTTGATCTTGAAACATGCTATAAACTTTAAAGAAAATTTTCAGATTTTGTGATTGGGAGATTGAATCATAAGAAATAAGTAAATATGGTTTGTGACAACTCAGAGAATGTATGTTAAGCCCTATCTAGTAAGACCGATTCAAATAAGACAAAAGAGAATAGAAATTTTGGTCTGAGGGTTGGGTTTTCCAAAATCTAACCAAAATCCTTGAGTTAGATGCCAAGATCATATGCAAGCCCTTGTATAGGTTGCTTATGGTGAGAAAATGGTTAAGATTAGGTTGTAAGTAGCCTACCGAGTAAAAGGAAACAAAAACTCCAAGTTTTATAAACCTGAAATCGATTTTGGGGTTTCTCCGTGAGAGAAATCGATGGGAGAGAGAGATAGATCGATAGAGGAGGGAGAAACCATACCTGAACTCGATCAAATTCTGTTGAGGAGTGATTTGGAGTACCAAAAATCCACCAAGGAGGGAAATAAACCCCTAAGTCGCGGGTTTTAAAATTTTAATTTTTGGGCCATGCAGTTTTACCCGCAGATTCAATTTTGTGAAACCGACTGAGAATCCGCGAATTTCTGAGAACAAAATGTGGTTTTGTAAAAGCCCGGATTTACCTGTGGTTGCAACTTAGTGAAATCACACCTAAAACCGCCCAAGCCAGAAAGGATTTTTGGTCCTGTTTGGTTTAACCAATCTATTTTTGGTGTTTGTTACCTCCATTTGTTATTTTCCTCGCCCCTTGTGACCTATCTTACCCTGGTAATTTAAGCTTTATGCTTGGCAAATAAAATTATAGAAGTGAAATGTCTACAAGATGTGAAAATTGTATTGTGACAAAAGCATATAAGGGAAAATGAGACATGGTAATCTTAGGAAGATGTTTGGAGTAAAGAGAAATGAATAAGATCAATGCACATGTAAAATCCATGTGAGATCCCTAGTGCATAGACATGAATAATGAGATCAATGTGAACAACATGTGCTTTTGGTTACTTTACATCCCAACCAATATCAAACAAGCAAGTTATTGGATGAAAATACCCCAACAAGAGACAAGAATAATTTATCTGAGGAAAAAGGGATAGATTCAAGGATTTTATCAATAATTATGTATACAAGAGAATATGCTTGAAGATAAGACAATGGGATAATGTTCTATGAGATTTTATGGCATGTAAAAGAATTAGATTTGAACTTGGAGAGTTTTTCCAAAATATTGTGGATTGAGGATTTTACTACAACCAAAACCTGAATATAATCCAAGTAAAATTCAACTAGACATGACGAACATAGCAACAATCTCTAAAATGCTTGCAAAGACTTGAAAATTTATAAAAGATGCAATAGTCAAACAAGGATCCAACAACTTAGTGCCATCGATCAAATAGGGCTTGATTTATGCCCAAAAATCCTAGTTCTAATCGGTTTGGTATCAATTTGGTGTACATGGCCATGGGATTACAAGCAAAATCAAGACATGATCACACCTTGAAATGATTCATCCCAAATCCAAGAAAAGAGAAAGTAGAAATGGGAAGAAAGCCATATCTTGAGCAAGGGAGAGTTGAACCTTGAGACTTGAGATTACAAGAAAAATCACCCAAGGGAAGCTTGAACGGAAGTCCCTGTAGAGATTTTTCTCCCTGCGGTTATGTCCCTTTCTTTGAAGCCAAAAGTGAGTTTTAAAACTCGTGGCTCTGTTTTGTTAAAATTCTACGAACAGACAAACGAACGGATCCACTTGTCGTGAATCCGCTCTGCACAAAACTCAAAATTATCTTTTTAAATCTGTGCGGATCAACGAACGGATCCACACTCATGCGTCTGTCCATAGATCCGTTTGACTTAAACCCTCTCGGCCATTGAGACTTTTGAGATCGGACGAACGAACGGATTCACATTTCACATCTGCCCATTAGTCTGCTCTCCCTATTTTCGCGGAGGAGCCACGAACGGACCCAGAGTACTGACACCGCTCGTGAGTCCACCCGATTTCATAAAAGGAGAAGAGTTACCTTGAGGATGAAGACCTTAGATTCTGTGAATTTAAAGACCCGAACCTTATGGATAGGAAAACCTAAACCTATACGGGTAGAGACCCTTAATGGGGTGTGTAGAATCTAAACCTGTGGGTAGGTACTAGGAAAGGAAAGTAATAGGCTGGTTTGGGTTGTTTATTTGAGTAAGCCATAAAGGTCTCGTGTATTTGGAAGTCAATCATAACACCTCGAGCTAGTGATGACTCTATTTGAACTTTACTTAGTCCATCCAGACCTTGTTTAGACTCATAGAGAAAGTCCTACACCGTGATTTGACTTTCCAAAAAAAAAAAAAAAAAGGACTTAGCGAACTATACCTGAGAACTTCTTGTTCTTGTGGATTGATCTAGATGACAGATATGTCTATAGGGATGTGAATGTAATTATTGAATTTATGCCTACGTATTAGTGTGATAAATATATATAAATATCCCATAGAACCTTGGACTTGTGTGACTACAGTGATTCTCTGGTACTACAAGTATGACCTTACCTCGACCTTGCTGTGTAACTAGTTGGTGCCCTAACCTTGGTTGACCAAACCTTAGGGTAATGAATAATGAATTTAATGACCGGATAGGTTAAATTATTGAGACCTGCTTAAAGAGTTGACTTGGATCAAAACTATTAGAAGGTTATTGGTTCTCGAAAGAGGACTGATGTGGACTCTTCCCTGTGGGATAACTGTGTAGTAGGTTTAAAGGTTGTGAAAGCTAGGAACTGAAGGATGTAACAAGACCTTCTCCAACGACAGATATGAATGGGGTAATGGATCACCAAATGTGTTCCCTCCGTATTGGGAGTGAACAATAGGAGATTCCATCAATATTCCAAATCATTCTAAAGTTGGGTTAGGTAATGAGACAACCAGATGTGAAAGCCTTCAGAATGTGAACCCTATGTTTGGAAATGGACAGGTTAAATCCTGCAACCCAAGAATGACCAGAGTAGTGAAGGCTAGAGTAGTATCACCTGATCTGGAAGATTTAGGGAACTTTTGTTCCTTGAGACTTAACTTAGTAGTTAGAACCCTGTTTTCCTAGGGTTATTGCCAACCATATTTCTTGTGGTAATATGACCCTATAAAGGAAAAGAATTGTGAAACCTGACTTGCTGTGCCATGTAGGCACTGCCTCATCCTGAGCCGACCTTTGACTTAGTTTAAGATGTGGGTGACTTGGGATATTGTTATCCAATAACCCTTATACCTTGAGACCCTAGCTGCCTCAAATTTTGGGGATTAAATTTCTTGTAAGGTGGGGAGGATGTTATACCCACACCCCGGATCATAATTAATTATTATTTCTTCCCCGTGACGTGTAGTTATCACTGCCACGTATGCTAATGAGCTGTTCTCACTGGTGGTTAAACCCAGCTACAAAATTATTGACCACAATACGGATTCGTCTGTGAGAAAACTATTCAGGATCATGGGTGAGTCGCACCATGACAAGGAAAAAGTAAGTTCTAGCCCTTAATTTTACTTATTTACCCTTTCCCTCAATGCCCTCGAAGTACGGGCCATGGTTTGGACCGCCCGGGCTATTTTAATTGAGTTGAAAAAATTTTATTTGTGGGTCCCACTTACCTTGGGAAAACATGTGAAGAGCAATTATACCCAGATTATGTGAGCTCATCTTTTAATTAGGTTCTTTCCTAATCATAACTAGTGGGCAGGCCATTAGCTTAAGATGCCCATTGGGCTTAAGTGGCAATTTAACCTAAGGGTCCATTTAACTCTATTTAACCCAAGGTTGGGTATTCCTTTCTCTTACACAAATAGAACTAATGGGTCAACCCATTAAGTCCTCTTGACCCATTTAACTTGGATCGACCCATTCAACCTATTTGACCCATTTGACTTGTGGGATCAAAAATGGGTTTTATTCTATTTCTTGTCCAACCAAATGGACCCATCCTTATTGGGTTCTTTTCTAACTAAAACCAATAGGTCAACCCATTTAGCTATTGACCCATTTAACTTAAAGGACCCAAAGCCCATTTTCTACAAATAAGACAAAAGGGGGGAGAAGCATTAATTCTCATTACTTCTTCCATCTAACCTAAATCGTGGAGGAGAGAAAGAGGAGAGAAAGGAGAAAGAAGAAATAAGAAAGAAGGAAGGAGAAAAGGAGGAAGAAGGGTGGAGAATCTTGGTTGGAGGCTTGAAGATTACTTCTTGGAGCCCTCAACGTGGAGCACCACTTCCTTGGGTTAGCTAAGCCATTAAAACCCACCTCTCTTCTTCTATTTTAGGTTTTGGGGTTTGGGAAATAGAAAAGACTTGACCTAGGGTTCTCTTGGAACCCAAGGAATCGATGGAACCTCTAAACCTAGACTATGGTGGAGTTATTTTACTCAATTACGAGCTCTAAGCCTAAGCAATCTCTTTCCATTTGAGAAATTTAGGGTTTCTACCCTATTATGTCCTAAATTAGGTTTTCCTTGCTTTTTCCTCTTAAATCCTTGGGATTACATGGACCTAATGAGGTCTTAGAACCCTATTGGACCTAGGAGGAAGCTTTCTTGAAGCCTCCCTACCTTTAAACCCCTTGGGAAAGGAACCCCTGGTGAGAAACCTTTCAAATTTTAGTTCTGTAGGTATGTGGTTTTACATGCGATTTCAAGACCTACGAGAAACCACTTATACAACCGCACTTGGCAGAGACATTCTTGAGCCCCTGGTTTTCTAGGATTTACCAGTGGTTTCAGAATTTGGGCATGAGACCACCCATAAAACCACCCTGCCTCCAAAATCTTATACTTAGGAGAATTAAGAGATACCTTTTGGGGATCCGTCCCTTTACTTAATTAACCCTGTTTTCACTCTTTATTTAGATTTAAAATTTTCATCTTGTGATGTGTTACTTGATTGCGGCGACAACTCATAACATCGGAACATAACTTATATGTGAGTGGGTTTGGTTGTTTGGGTTTGATATTATTATTGCATTGTATATTATGTCATCATTATAAATTATTAAGCATGCTTGCGCATATTGTATACTTTTATATATGATTGTTACGATGTTGATTGGAGATGCTTTACTTTGATGGGTCTCGGTGTCGGTGGGTGCCGGTGCCTAAACCCCAGATACTATATACATTTATGAAGTAATTATGTTGAATGTCATGTTGAACTGTATGCGCCGTGCCGTGCTGATAACCGGGCACTAAACCAGATGAAAAGTTGATACGCTCGGATTACCTC
Organism: Telopea speciosissima; assembly: GCF_018873765.1. Lineage (NCBI taxonomy): Eukaryota > Viridiplantae > Streptophyta > Magnoliopsida > Proteales > Proteaceae > Telopea > Telopea speciosissima. Next base: position 58,579,071 of record NC_057919.1, on the reverse strand, counting down.
TCGGGATGATAGGACTTGCATGTAGTATATCTGTGGCTAGGATTTTACACCCTTATGCTACGACCCTTACCAACAGGGGTTTAGGTGTTGGGTAATCAGTACACCGGATTCTGTGGAGGTGGGAGAGGCCAGTCATGGTAGTATTGGTTATCAGGGGTCTGCCACTGAGTGGTCTTGGAGGCTTCGATCGGCGTAGGTCCCAGGTGACAATTAAGGTTTCATTGTGGCGATAAGTTAAGTGACCCACAGTGTCTCCCGAGTTGTCACAGTAGCATATACCTCTGACTTAGTTGTGATGTTAGGTGAAAATTTTATTTAACATATGCATGCATCATTAGACTATGTGAATTGTGTGTTTGTGCATCCCCATCCCCTTACTGGCTCAATGGAGCTAACCCCCTCGTGTACACACTTTTTTAGATTATGATGCAGGTATGGAGGAGTCAGAAGCTGTGTTTGAGGAACATGGCGACTGGTGTCCTTGTGACGATTGTGCCTACAGGCCGTGAGAATTCTAGGGACTTGTTCCCCTTTTGTTTATTTTAGGGCGTAGGCCCATGTATAAACATTTATACCCTTGTTGATAGTTATTAGATGGTAATAGAAAATGGATTAATTACAGTATTTATCATCTAGGCTTTGATCATCTTGTAACTATTTGATTTTATACACTTCCGCAAAACTATTGATCGTTTGGAATGTAATATTCCCCTTTCCGCACTCTGATATTACATTATTTTAATATTGGTTATGACTGTGCGTTGGGACACTGTGTCAGTAATCCTGGTAGCTTAATGGGATGACACGTGTCATCCTAGTCACCCCTTATAATGTATTTTATCCCTTGTCTAGGATAGGGGCATGACAGAAACAGCAAACCCAGAAGAAGGGAGAAGGGGGGAATGCCTGTCTTACCTGCGACTCTTATTTTTTGAAGATCTGATCTGGCTATTAATTGTCATTACCACCTTGCAAGTAAGCATCCAACCTGTCTCCTCATATTGGGTTTTTACCCATTGTTCATGTTTTCCATAGGAAATTTTTATGAACTCTTACCCATTATCCTCTTGATTTTCTACCCATTGTTCTCTTGATTCTCTCATATGATTATTACCCATGATTTGTTGCCTATTATTCTCTTGATTCTCCCATAAGATTTATTGTCCATTATCCTCTTGATTTTCTACCCATTGTTCTCTTGATTCTCTCAAATGATTTATTACTCATGATTTGTTGTTTATTATTCTCTTGATTCTCCCATAAGATTTATTGTCAATTATTCCCTTGATTTTCCCATGAGAAAGAGATGTTTCTCTTTTTCTATGGGATGGTAAAAGAGATGGTTTATACATGTTTTGTTATACTCAAACAAATTTTCATGTAAACCAATTCCCTATGACCATGAGAAGAGATGATATAATTAATCTTAACCAGACCATACATTTTTATGTGATTCCCATTGTTCTCTTGGTTGATTCATATAATTCATTGTCTATCGTTTCTATTGGATTACCCAGATAAATTCTATGATTTTCTTGCCCTTTGCTCTTTAAATTTAACCCTAACTCAACCCTGCGGTTTTCCTTATATCTGATGTCTATTATAATTACAAAAACCCCAAAATCAGGGATCAATTTTCCTATTTCAGATTTGATTTAATCATCTTCCTGTTATGCCTTGGTTTTGGGCTGCACTTCTGTTGCGTAACTTGTTATACATGGATTTAGTGCCTAGTTAGTCCTATTTGTACCTAGCCCTGTTGGGGGGAGCGTGTAGGTACGCATGTTAGGAATTTATTTAGGTGACCTAAGAGAGGATTTTTAGGGAAAATAATGTACTAGTTTGATGCTTATACTAGGGTATTGATGGAGGACAAATCATATTTTGCAGGTTGTGACTATTTTTAAGTACTTAGAACTCAGAGAATTGAACGTAGAAGATTTGCAGGCTGAGGTAAGTGGATTATAGTATGATTACAATATAGGTGTGCGGTTTGGTTGTGTGACGTGATGTGTGATGTGCCTGTATCGTCGAGATGTGTTGACATGTGCTTATTAAATTATGTTTATGTGTGTGCCATATGTTACAGAGATAATTGAAATTTGGAGACGAATATTTTCATATAATGTATATTAGGATGTTGATTGTTACTTGGAGATTTCACATGTGTTTTGTGTGTGTCATACGATTATAGGAGATAATTGAAAGTTGGAGATGAATATTTTTGTATAATGTATATTGTGATGTTGATCATTACTTGGAGATTTTACCTGTGTTTACTTTTCACATGTGTGTCTTATTTGGAGAGCGTGATTTTGAAAGGTGAAATAAAAGGAGATTTTAAGGTAAATAGACTGTACTGGACCAGCACCAAAGATGTTTGTTCTGTGGAGCCGCAGAAACATACCCACTATACACATATCAGTTGTCGGTGGGATATGATATTAATCTGAGACAATTGGAGATAATTGGAGATTGGCTGTGTTCCTCTCTCGTGTTATGGGCGGTGGCAACCTGTTTCCCTCAGTGCCGGCTAAAGAATGATAAAAAGGAGATGATTTTATTTTGAAAAGGATAGTGTTTTATTGAAAGTGTTATTTTTTAAAAACTAAAAATAGTTGTTCTAACTATTGATTTTGTCTGATGGTTATTCTATGTTGTAAATTTTACTATATTCCGTCTTACTAGGCTGTTTAGCTCACCCCATTTTTACATCATAGAGGATTAAGACAGAGGTATGCTTTTGGTAGAGAGTTCGAGGGTGACTCAAAGATTTATTTTCATTACTCACTATTTTATTTCATTAGATGCATGTAATAGAGAGCTGTTTGAGAGGTAAACTTTGATGGATTGGAATTTTATGATTTTTAGTTTGGACAAACTTTTGGCTGCCATTAGTAGGAGTTTTTATGGGATTTAAGGCTATCTGAATATTTTGTGTTTGAGATTTGAATTTGATGATTTACTTTGAATGATTCCGCATGATTTTATCGATCGTTTGATTAGTGCCAGTGAGGGTTGTACCTTTACCTGTATCTGGATTTGGGTCGTTACAATATTACCTTAATGATGCCATTCTGAGGAAGATAGTAAACCTCCTCACATGTGCCATAGTATAGGCGCGATGGTTGGGTGGAAATGTACTTCATGTACTGAAGACATTTCCCACATTTGCTTAGTAAACGCCCTGAATCTGCTAATGGAGCTGTGCTTCAAATAATGCATCCATGCTTTCAATCTGTACTAAAACAAAATTAAACATAAAAGTAATGCTTCTTCGAGGAAAGGAATACAATTTGAAGATATGAAAGGGCAAACTGCTGAAAGTTGGACAAAATGGGCCTAAAATATGGGTTAGGTTACATATGTGTTGGGCCTTTGGTCCAAGGGGTTTTTATTGTGTATGCCACTTTAATGGGCCTAAAATATGGGTAGGATATAGGAATACAAATTTATTGGTTAGTTAAGTTGTGGGGTCTTCTATAAGGGTTATCTTTGTTTGGGATGATTTTATTTTAAGCTAAACTGACTTCTCGTTTCTTATTGGCTTGATGATGTAATAGATTAGTTTGGAACTTTCTTGTTGATTAGATGATGGAAGCTCTTATTTCCTATTGGGTGAATAATGTAAGCACTCTCTTTAGCCAATCACAGGCTTCTAGAGAAACTATAAATATATGCAATGGCCATAGCCCATACTTATAGATTTGAAAAAATAAAGATGGTTAGTTTCTGAATTTCGGTTTTGTGGATCCAGTGGTGTTCCCTAGTGGATTCTAGATGTACTAAGATGGATTCTCTTCGCAAGCTTTGGCAAATTCCTATCCTGATGATTAGGTGGATTCCTAACTAATTATCTATCAACCCTCTATTCTATCCATCTTGTTATTCAAGAGTCTCATGTGAGATCAAATCAACTTCTAAACCCTGCGGCTATTCTATCTACCTTGTTATTTCCTAAATATGAAGCTGCTAGCAGAAAAATTAGGGCTATAATGCTTGGATGATCAAGGAGACCAGCCCAGCTCTCTATTTATAATAAAACAAAGGAAGGAAAAATTATATATAAGTCCCCCCCTCTAACCGACTCCACTATTTAGAGTCAGCGGAGGGGGAAAAACCCAATATGCCCTCTTGGCATATCTTACACATAATTTAACATTCTCCATCAAGTTGGAGCATAGATATCACATATGCCCAACATGAACAAAAAAGGATGAAGAGTTTTCCCTCCCAATCTCTTAGAGAAGATGTCAACCAACTGGTCACCAGACTTCACGAATGGTACACAAACCAATCCACTTTCAAACTTCTCCTTGATGAAGTGTCGGTCAATCTCCACGTCTTTGGTGCGATCATGTTGAACTAGATTATGGGCAATGTTGATTGCAGCTTTATTATCACAGTACAACATCATTGGAAGAGGAATAGGAATACCGAGGTCTTGGAGTAAACTTCAAAGCTACAATAGCTCACAAATCCCTTGAGCCATTGCACGAAATTCTACCTCAGCACTCAATTTAGCCACAACATATTGCTTCTTATTGCGCTATGTGACTAGGTTGCTACCAACAAAAGTGCAATACCCTGAAATGGAATTCTGATCCAGAGAACCAGCCCAATCAACATCTGTGAAAGCTTCAATGCGAAAACGATCATGAGGAGATAAAAGGATTCTCTTTCCTGGTGCCGACTTCAAGTAGAGGAGGATGCGAAGGACGGCTTCCATATGGGTGGAATAGGGATCGTGCATAAACTAACTTACCAAACTCACAACAAAAGCAATGTTAGGCCACGTATCCGAGATAAATCAGCTTTTCTACCAACCATTTATAATGACCTTTGTCAACTGGTTCACCATCACACTCCTTGAGTCAGGTATTAGCCTCCAAAGGCGTGTCACAAGGGTGACAACCCAATAATCCAGTTTCTAATAGAAGGTCTAGGATGTATTTCCTTTGGGAAAGCAATATGCCTTTTGAAGATCAGGCAACTTCAATCCCAAGAAAATAATTGAGCTTTCCGAGATCCTTTATTTCAAACTCTCATCCCAGAAAACTCTTGAGACGAGTAATTTCATCATTGTCATTCTTAGTGACCACTAGATTGAAAACCGCTAGTTTCAATTGGCCTAAATGGTCGCGGATCAGAAAGCCCAGGCCACTCCTCTTGGTATCCTTACTTAATGCAACATCACAATTTATTTTATGAGTACCCACCTTTGGAGGAGACCAAACACTGCTGGAAACCTTCAAATCTGATTGAGTTCCACCACCAGGCTGGGCTCTAGCCAACAGAAACTCCTCGCTAGCAGTATGGGCTGCGGCTATCACCTTCTCTAGACTCCAATTTCGTCTGCCAAAGATGAGGTCATTGCGAGCTCTCCAGACAAATTAGCATATAAAAGAGCAAATCGATGAGATATTCCTGGCCATGCTCTTCCCCTTCTCTACAAAATAAGACCAACCTTGAATCCACCGATGTAGCTTAGCTTCCTCACCAACTGGAAGCTTATAAGTTATTGGTGCTTCCAAACCATACAGCACGTGCGAAAGAACAATTCAGAAATATATGGTCGTTTGTTTCAGAAGCCATTCCACAGTGCTGACATTGAGTTTCAACTGGAATACGTCGATGGTTCAAAGTAGTAGCGGAAGCGAGTCCATCACCACAAGCTCTCCATAATAAATTCTTGATCTTCGGTAAGGTATTACAATGCCAAACTACCTTCCAACCCGTAGGAGAGACCTCCAGCCAACCATTGTGAGAAGAGTGCAATAATCTTGCTAATTCCTTATCCCTCCAGTGATTGCACAAGAAGTGATACACGCTTTTAACAGAAAAAGAGCCATTCTTAGCTGCTCCCCATACTCTATGGTCCTCTACAACAAACAAACCAAGCTGGATTTGGTAGATCAATACTGCATCAATAGGGTGGAAAGACTGGTCGACAAGGTCCCTTTGCTACACTCTACTTTGCTGATCAATCAGCTCCGAAACCTTAGTGAGACGGCATGGTTCCAGCGGCTGAAATTGGATCTTAAAGGATGGTGATGATGGTAACCAATTATCACTCCAAATGTTGATGTGCTCCCCATTTCCTACTCGCCAAACAAGGCCAATTGTAAGGACCTCTAGGCCTTCTAGTAGGCTTCTCCAAGTCCAAAATGGGCTTGCTCCCAGTGATGCATCAAGAAAATCTCAATTTGGGAAATAAATGGACTTGATAAATCTAGCCCACAACGAGTCAAGTTCACTCCAAAGCCGCCAAGCTATCTTAGCAAGAAGGGCTTTATTATGTAAGGATGGATCCATAAATCCCAATCCACCTTGCTCCTTGGATTGGCACAAATGAAACCATGAGATCCAGTGCATCTTCCGTTTATCAGATCCATCTCCCCACAAGAACTTGGTCGCATCTTTCCAAAGCTGGTGATGTAAGGATGTTGGCAATTTGAAATGTGAGCATGCATAGTTTTTAAGTGCAAAGGCTACAGACTTCAACATAATCTCCTTTCTTGCATGGGTTTAGAGGTGGGTCTTCCAAGTATTAAGTCTATCTCTAGCCTTCTTGAACAAGTCTTGAAAGAGCTACTTCTTTGACACTCCAAACATGGTTGCTAAACCAAGATACTCGCTTGGCCCTTTACCATATTGCACCTTAAGCAAACGAGGGAACCACCGCTGGAACTTTAGTGGGGTATTGGGACTGAAATATAGAAAAGATTTTTTCAAATTGATGGCCTGCCCACTTGCTCTACAATACAACTCAAGACAATCTTTGATGTGAGTAACTTCTTCCAGCTTCATCTGGGAGAAGAGAAAACAATCATCAACAAAAAGTAAATGCGTTATTGGTTCTGACCGATTACGCACTTGCACTCCTCTAAGTAAACCGGCTCTTTCAGATTGTCCAATAATACTACTCAGTGCCTGAGAGCATAGAATAAAAAGTGCAGGGGATAAAGGGTCACCTTGTCTAATCCCTCTAGTTGGAGTTACCTTGCCATGAGGTGCACCATTCATCACTAAGTTGTAAGTCACCGATTGCAAAGAGGACATAACCATAGTTACCCATTTATTAGAGAAACCAAAATGGAGGAGAAGCTTCTCAATGAACTCCCATTCCACCCTGTCGTAGGCCTTCCGCATATCTAGCTTCAAAGCTAAGAACTTTTGTTTCCCCTTCTACTTTCGTTTGATGTAATGGAATAGTTCATGAGCCATAAACACATTGTTAGAGATGGATCTTTTTGGTATAAAGGCTGATTGAGCAAGTGAGATGATTAGGTCCAAGACTTCTCGTAGTCTGTTAGCTAGGATTTTAGTGACCACCTTGACGGTAACTACACATAATGAGATAGGCCTATAGTGTTCGGCACTTTTTGGATTAGCATTTTTTTGGAACCAAACAGAGGAAGGTTTCATCACAAACATTAGGTAAAAAACCAAAATTAAAAAAAATCACAAAGGTATATAAGTCCTGGTGTGTAAGATCCCAGTACTTCTGAAAAAATGTTGGAGCTAGTCCATCAGGGTCCGAAGCCTTCAATGATGCCATAGAAAAAAGTGTCGAGTCTACCTCTTCAAGGGAGGGGGTAGAACTCAACCTTGTATTCATTTCTTCTGTAACTTGAGGTTGGTTTGCACTTAGGGCCTGTTGGAGAGAAGATTGATCGATCCCTTCTGATTGGTATATTTGTTGATAGTAATCTAGCATCTCATCATAGACTTGTGTTTCAGATTGAGTCCATGACCCATCAGAACCTTTTAAACAGAGGATTTTGTTGCGGCTTCTCCATGTGATGGTAGTCATATGGAAAGAATGAGTGTTGCGGTCCCCTTGAAGTAGCCATGAGATCCTGGAATTCTACCTCTACATTTCTTCCTCCTTCTCCAACTCCTTATTTAGTAACTTGGAAACTTCCATTTCACGCTCTTGTGAATCATCAGAGATAGGTCCGACCTAGATGGTTGAAAGTTCTTGTTAAAGAGTTGAAATCTTTGTTTGAACGTGGTCAAAAACTTCTTTAACTATTTCAACCTCTATTGCTTTCAGCATGTTATACTAGGAATATACTGTAAGACAAAGCAGATATACAGAAATAGAGAAATACCTGTTATCGCACAATAGTTGCAGAGTGAAATGAACCAGAAAAGAAGAAGCACGGACGACCGAGTTGAGTCGTATTTGAAAGATACTTTCCTTAAGGATTTAGATGCCCCCTCTTCTACAATGGGGTTGACCTTACACCTTACCCTCCAAGATAAATACAACTCCTAAACGTATAGGTTGCAGAACCTAATGCGAGTACCAAGGATACCAAACGGCTATACAACCCTCTTATTACTTAAACAAAAAATACAGTAAGTATCTGTCTCTGGAACGGACTGTTGTAGAGACAATACGTTTCTGTTGTGTATCTGAAATGCAGGCATGACATGGTGTATATATAATGCTGGAGTACCCTTTCATGAAGGGATACATCCGTATGAATACAGGTGATATACGTACAGGGGTGTAACTCTTACAAGGGAGGTGTGACCGTATGTATACCTCCACGTACAGGGAGGGGGTGTAACTATTCATATATATGTACGAATAGACAAGTATGGTTCAACCGTATATATGAACCACGGGTGAACCAAATCGAGTTTTAAATAAAACATTAAAGCTCAAAATAACTCCTATAAGGTTTTGCCCACACCCCGACCCCGACCTCGGCCTCGACCAAGGCCCGGCCCTACTCGGCTCGGCTCGGTACACGCGCGCGTGATTCAAAAGCACCCCAAGGACCCCCCACACACTAGAGAGTAGGGTGACTTCCTCTCTAAAGGGCTCACACCTTAAGGAAACAATCCTATATATATACCCCTCAAGTAACTCTCCCACAACCAATGTGGGACTATTCTTGAGCTCAATTCTAGCCTCTTGCACACAAGAGAGTACAACCAATTTTAAACAAAATAGAGGAGGGAAACAAAAGAGGAGGGAATGAAACAAAACACAATTTTGAAACTTTGACACACTTGAAAAAGTGATTTTTGAAACAAGTGTTTTGACTCAAAAAGTGCTTCTATAAAATAATAATACCACAATTCCCCCACAAGTTTCAAAATAGTGATACATATTAAGTGATAAGTATATTAGACATAGTAGGACACATCGTTGCAGGTGTCTTCAGGACTTGAACCTACACTAGGTCTGATGAACTACGCCACAGAGTACAGGTGAAGTCAGACTTCTTGAACCTTTCCTCATCAGTGTAGCCGACTAGTTCACCAGCCACATCCTTCTAGTCGACCGTTTGTGATATCCCTTTTATAAAGATGGACATTTTTTAACTGGCCTTGTTCCCTATCCTGATCTCATAGATGTTTAGAGAATTCGCCTCTAAAATTCTCATCGGTAGGTGGCCTCACCTCCTACATCTATTTAGGTCAGTCCATAGTGTGCACCACAGTTAACACACCCCCACTTTACATGAGATCCGACTAGATTAAGAGTCTATAAGACTCATCCTCCTTCCTTTGTGGTGATACTACTTTTCCTATCTACCTAGAATGAGCAAAAAATGTAGTAGTACTAGACAGATCTTCTAGTGACTTCGTTTGTACCCTTTGAACCTAATTCAGGAATTTACCTCTTCACATAGATTGGGTGTCCATCACATGACCTATGTCACAGGCCTTAAGCTCATTCCCTTAGATGAATCATGAATTATTTTTGTAGGCAACGGTTTTGTGAAAACATTAGCTAAGTTGCTTTCAGATTTTACAAAATCAATAGCTATTGTTCCTTCATTAATATACTGCCGTACAAAATTATGTCTTAGGCAGATGTGGCGTTTCTTTTCATTGTACATTTTATTCTTAGCTTTAGCTATTGCCGCTTGATTATCACAATGAAGTGATATCGAAGGCAATGGTTTTGGCCACAATGGAATATCTGCCATCAAAGTTCTGAGCCACTCTGCTTCAGTTTCCGCCTTTTTCAAAGCTATAAACTTAGCTTCCATGGTGGATCCTGTACCACAGGATTGCTTTACCGATTTCCACGAAATCGCTCTACCTCCTAGTGTGAAAACATATCCACTAGTTGCTAATGTTTCCTTGGTATCTGAAATCCAATTAGCATCACAATAGCCCTCTAACACGGCTGATTTTCCACTGTAGTGAAGGCCATAGGCTATCGTTCCCTTTAAATATCGCAATAATCTTGTCATGGCATGCCAATGCTCTATACTTGGATTATGAGTGTATTGACTCAATTTCCCAACTGTTAAAGCGATATCTAGTCTGGTGCAGTTCATTAGATATGTAATTGAACCAATGATTTGTGAGTATTTCTTTTGGGAGACAGGTTCCCCCAAATTCTTTTGTAAAAAATAATTAATGTCCAAAGGTGTTTTAACCGATGATAAATCATTATAACCGTACTTCTTTAGTATGGTTTCAACATAATGGGATTGGGATAATATAATCTCTTTTTCTTTTCTGATAATCTTAATTCCAAGAATTACATCAGCCTCCCCCATGTCCTTTGTATCAAACTTAGACATTAAGAAACCTTTAATTTGCTTTACAATGTCTAAACTTGTTCCCATTATCAACATGTCATCTACATAAAGTACGATAAACACACCTTTGCCTTTGTAGAACTTACTATACAAGCACCTATCAACATCATTTATGAGAAAACCATTCGATACAAGTACCGAATCAAGTTTTTCATGCCACTGTTTTGGAGCTTGTTTGAGTCCATAAAGTGATCTTACCAACTTACACACCTTATGTTCTTGTCCAGGCACAACATAACCTTCAGGTTGCTTAATGTATATTTCTTCTACCAAGTCGCCATTTAGAAACGCTATTTTCACATCCATTTGGTGTATAACCAAATTATACATAGACGCAACAGCCATCATTACTCGTATAGTAGTTATTCTTGCTACTGGAGCAAATGTGTCAAAGTAATCTATATTCTTCTTTTGTCTAAAGCCTTTTACTACTAACCCGGCTTTAAACTTATCTAGTGATCCATCTGGTTTTAATTTCTTTCGAAATATCCACTTAGTGTCCAACACTTTGGAACCTTTAGGTAAGTCAACTAATATCTATGTGTGATTGGCTAAAATAGAATCTAGTTCACTTTTGATGGCCTCTTTCCAAAACACGGCATCTAAAGATGTCACCGCTTATTTATACGATAAAGGATCATTGTCTAAAAGATAGACAACCCAATCACCATCCGAAAAAGTAGTTTTCTTTTACCTTTTACTTTTTCGTAATTGACTTGAATCACTAGATATGGGTTCAATATTCTTTGACACTTCTTGTTCAAAAGATGATACACTACTATCAACCTTACTTTCTAATAGGTTAGACTTAAGAGAAAATACATTCTCAAAGAATTCTGCATCCCTTGACTCAATGAAGTCATTTTCTTCAAACACATCATCTATGGTTTTAATAACCATAAATCGATATGCAGTACTGTGAGCTGCATATCCAACAAAAACACATTCACATATCTTTGGTCCTAGTTTCCTTTTCTTTGGTTCTGGTATAGCCACTTTGGCTAGACAACCCCATACCCTTAAATGCTTTATGGTAGGTTTTCTTCCATACCATAATTCAAAGGGTAACAATCCGGTTTTCTTGTGCGAAACTCTATTTAAAATGTAACATGCCGATAACATGGCATCCCCCCACATGTCTAAGGGTAACCCTGAGCTTATGAGCATTGAATTCATCATTTCCTTCAATGTTCGATTCTTCCTTTCTGCCACTCCATTAGACTCAGGTTGATAAGGGGCGGTGGTCTCATGAATAATACCATGGTCCTCATAAAACTAAGAAAGATTAGAGTATTCAGTACCTCTATCAGTTCTAAGCCTTTTCACTTTCCTCCCTAATTGATTTTTCACCTCTGCCTTATAGGATATAAAAGCATTACTTGCTTCATCCTTGGACTTAAGAAGGTAAACCATGGTAAATCTAGAGTGGTCATCTATGAATGTAACAACATATTTTTTACCTCCTCTAGATTCAAGTGACTTATAGTCACAAAGATCACTATGCACCAAATCAAGAAGGCTGCTTTATCGTTTCATTGACCTATGTGGTCTTTTAGTGAATTTTGCCTCCACACATGTGGGGCACTTTGTCAATGGTTGCTTAATATGATTGTCTATTAAGCCTTTCTTATGCATATAAGAAATATAAGATGCATTGCAGTGACCTAATCTACCATGCCATAAATCATAATAATCAATAAAGTAAGTAGAAGAAGCACTAGGCTTTTCTTTTATTATCTCAGAAACACTTAGTACAAATAAACCATCGCTAAGATACCCCTTGCCCACAAATACATCATTTTTCAGAACTACAAGCTTGTCAGACTCAAAAAGTAACTTCATTCCTGCCTTATTGAGAAGCGGCCCTGGAATAAGATTGCGTCTTATTTTTGGCACATGCAGCACATTATCCAAAACAAGTGTCTTTCCTGAAGAGAGCTTCAAAGTAATTTTTCCTTTGCCGATAACCTTAGTTGACTGAGAGTTGTCCATATAGACCTTATCATCTAAAATAGAATAACTCAAAAAAGAGTTTCGATCCCCACAGATGTGCCTCGTAGCACCTGTGTCTATTATCCAGTCATTTGGTTTTTCAACCAAAAATACTTCAGTTATCATCGCTGCAAAGACTTCCTCTTCAGCAAGATTGACTTTTGCCTTATCTGGCAAAACCTTCTTCTTGTTCCTGCAGTCTCTCTTGAAGTGACCCGGCTTACCGCACATGAAGCAATTTCCTTTCTTCCTCTTTGAGTTTGAATTTTTTTGAACAGGATTGCCTTTCCTCTTGAGATTTGGTTTCTTCTCTGTTTCCACCAGATTGGCATTGGATCGAATGTATCCAATGGGCTTTTCACCTTTGTCTTTAATGCGGTTCCGTTCCTCTATTTTGATGCGAACTACCACCTGATCAAAAGACCAGTCCTTCCTCTTGTGTTTCATAGTAGTTTTGAAATCCTTCCAAGAGTCAGGTAGTTTATCAATTAAAGAACTTGTGACAAACAGATCCGGTAAAATCATGTTCTCTTTAGCCAAATTTCCAACCATAACTTGGAATCTGTCTACTTGAGAAGAGGTGGTTTCACCTTCAGTCATCTGAAAGTTCAAAAAATTTGACACCACATACTTCTTTAAGCCAGCATCTTCCAGAGTATATTTGTTGACCAAAGCATTCCAAATCATGTAGGCATGATCAAAGGAATTGTAAACATTATACAATTTATTTGACAGAGCATTTAGAATCCAGTTTTTGCATTGAAAGTCTGCTTCGATCCAAGCAACCCTCTTCATATCGAGATCAATATCCTCACTATCTGGAGGCTTAGGATCAATCAATGCAAACGCCACCCCTATTTGTGTTAATGCAAATAGCATCATCTGCTTCCACCGTTTAAAATTCTGCCCGGTGAACTGTGCTATCTTATCAAACTCTGAGACTATTCTCAGTTTCTCCATACTCGGTTGTATGGTAGCAGCAGTATTTTGGGCAGCAGCAGCAGTAGGTGGAAGGTCCACAGTAGCAGTAGTATCCACAGTATTATTCCCAGCCATAGTCTTACACAGAAAATAAGCCAAATAAGATTTAAATCCTTAAGATTGTTATACTAGGCATATACTGTAAGACAAAGCAGATATACAGAAATAGAGAAATACCTGTTATCGCACAATAGTTGCAAAGTGAAATGAACCAGAAAAGCAGAAGCACGGACGACCGAGTTGAGTCGTATCTGAAAGATACTTTCCTTAAGGATTTAGATGCCCCCTCTTCTGCAACGGGGTTGACCTTGCACCTTACCCTCCAAGATAAATACAACTCCTAAACTTATAGGTTGCAGAACCTAATACGAGTACCAAGGATACCAAACGGCTATACAGCCCTCTTATTACTTAAACAAAAAATGCAGTAAGTATCTGTCTTTGGAACGGACTGTTGCAGAGACAATACGTTTCTGTTGTGTATTTGAAATGCAGGCATGACATGGTGTATATATAATGCTAGAGCTGGAGTACCCTTTCATGAAGGGATACATCCTTATGAATACAGGTGATATATGTACAGGGGTGTAAGCCCACACCCACACCCACACCCACACCCCGACCCCGACCCCGACCTCGGCCTGGCTCGACTCGGTACACGTGCGCGTGATTCAAAAGCACCCCAAGGACCCCCCACACACTAGAGAGTAGGGTGACTTCCTCTCCAAAGGGCTCACACCTTAAAGAAACAATCCTATATATATACCCCTCAAGTAACTCTCCCACAACCAATGTGGGACTATTCTTGAGCTCAATTCTAGCCTCTTGCACACAAGAGAGTACAACCAATTTCAAACAAAATAGAGGAGGGAATGAAACAAAACACAATTTTGAAACTTTGACACACTTGAAAAAGTGCTTTTTGAAACAAGTGCTTTGACTCAAAAAGTGCTTCTATAAAATAATAATACAGCACAACCCTTCACCTTCAAGTTTTTTTTTAATGAAAAACAAATATATTTCTATTTCCATGGAAGCCTTTCACCTCCAAGTTGTGTTTTTTTGTTTATATATATATAGGTTCTACTCTATAGTCTATCCTATTTTATGGAGAACCAAAAACTTCATAGTAGCAATGGACTTCCAGACATCACATGCTACCAAATGTGCTAGGCACTTGTTCACCCTCCAAGTTGTTGATGTAGGAACTAATCATTTCAAATGACCTAGGACCTCCCATTGTAAAAATGACAATGATTTAAAAACTAGTCAAATGTACTTGGTAATTAATTGTCATCAGTCAGATTGGAATCTAAAACCAGTTTTTTTATGCAAAAAAGAAAAAACTTTGATTATGATAATCAAAACAAGTTCACATACTATATACAAGGCACTTTAACTTACTAAACCTAGCTTTCCTAGCTAATTCATCTGCCACCACCACTAATGATCTATTACACTTCAACATATTTATAAAATTAAAATAAGATAGATTGAGCCATCAAACAACAAGATAAACTTTTGATTTCTAGTTTGCCTACGAAATAACAGGTTATGGCAAACACAGAAATAATGGACTTAATATCAGATTTAGAGTAATTAGAATTAGAGATGAGGTCATCAGGGAGATGAAGCAAAGAAGAGCTACAAAGAAACTCAGACCGGATTTCTGATGGCCTGGCTGTCCAGATATGCTTACTAAATTCACTCAACATAAATAAGTGTCAATAAGATTCCCCTTAGTTGTAGATTGTGGGCTTGTCTTAGCCTTCCGCTTAGCTTGTGGTTGGCCTTTGGGCCCTTGAGTAGGATAGACCAAAAAAAAAAAAAGATTCTGCGTGCCTCCCTATTACATAGAAACATTTTAAATCGTTAGTAAATTGCAACAATCCATAAATATTTCCATATTTACAAAAGTTGTTAAAAGGAGTATGAGAAGTAGAGGCAAGAAATTTTGCAGCAAATTGAGTAGTTAGAATACCATTCTTAACAAGGGGGTAAATCCAGATTTTTTGTGTCACAGGGCTAACAGTAATTATTGTCACTTCAAGTACAATCACAGAAACAAAAGAAGAGTCATTGGGTGTTCTGAAATCTGAACCAGACTCTTTGATTAGGGAAAAAGAAGGTTGTCATTGCAGGTCGCGTGACCCCTGTGTCAGTGTGGGGCCAATGGGAACATGCACATAAGCATCCAATAGGAGTGGGTTCATGGGGTGGGTTGGTCATTTATCCTCCCTATTTCTAAGCACAGTAGCCACGCGGACTAGCAACGATCCCTAACCCCTTCAATTAATACAAGTTTTTTTTTTAAATATGTATTTATCAAAACATCTTTAATTTATTTTATTTTAGAGCCTCATACCAGTTTTGGAATTAATTTATTAAGAAGCTTTGGCTTAGGGTCTATTAATCATATCTTTCTTTCTCTTTATTAAATTCTTAAATTCTAATTAGACTTATATTCCATTTTTCTCTTCTTTTAAACAAAATTTTAGGTTCCTAATACTACAAATTCCTTTACCTTAAAGGATATACATTATGCCATGCATATATTTTTACATAGGCACATACCTAAAGCATAATGCACTTCAACATTTACCCATACTTCCTTGGATCCAGATCGTCTACGGCGCTACGGGCAGAGCGGCCTGAGCGGCGCACAAACAGGACGCCCTCAATGACTGCCTTACCCCTGTCCGAGCACCTTGCCCGAGCAGGGGTAAGGCGGTCATTGCAGGGCGCCCTGTTTGTGCACCACTCTGGGCAGAGCGCCGTAGACGATCTGAATTGTACTTCCTTTACGACAACCCCTTATTTAATGTACTTTTTACTACTTAGAGTTAACCATTTTCAATGTCCACATATCTTGTTAGTTGAATTAGCCATTCTTCTACTTAATTCATTAAATTAAGTTCAAACACCTAACTTAATTTATTCTAAGCTCATCCATGAATTCGAAAGTCTAATATTTTCTCTTAATCATATTTGCCCATTAGATGCTAGAGGAGACGCCACAAAAAGAAGTCATAAACAGTCTAGGATACAGTCTTACAGAAGAGCTAAATAAATACAACGCATGAACTAAATCTACTCATTTGAATTGGCCTAATCCATTGCCCTAACTAATCATGGAAAGTTGAAGAGAGTAAAAGAACATAAATTAAGAAGGTATTTTGACAATATATATATCCCTTATAATTTTTTTGGGTTTTAATTTCCCGGATTCAATGTTGATGCTTTTATCCTACAATTTTAATGGATTTCTTTTATGATGAACATCAAAAGGAAAGCGGCAGCAAATTATATATCCCTTATAATTTTTTTTGTCAAATTATGCATACTCCTATTTTAAACTCCCTGTATCACATCACAATCAAATTCGAAAAGCGGCAACTAATTTCTCTAGGGAGATAAAGAGGGCAAAGCAAATATCCATTGGATTTCATGGACTCGTTTGTATCGATCTAAAGAAAAGGGGCGTTTGGGTTTTTGTGACCCTCCTTCAAAACCTAGCACTCCTTGCCAAAATTGCATGGCGTTTATGGTCTTCACCTGATTCATATTGGACTAGATTTTTTAAATCTATTTACTTCCCCGATACTAATTTTGTACATGCAAGGTTGGGGAACCAACCATCATGGGGGTGGCGTAGTATTCTTGAAGGTCGTAAAGTGCTATTGTGTGGCCTTATGTGGCAAGTGGGTGATGGGTCTAGAATCAGTATCTGGGAGGAAACTGGATGTCCTCAAATAGGGATTTTAAAATTCAAAGTCCTAGACCTGACCGGTGCAACATTGAATGGGTCTCCGAACTTATTGACCATGACAATAGGAGGTGGTGTATAGATTTGCTTAATTCCCTCTTCAGTGCTACAGATAAGTCAACAATTTTTAATATCAACCTCATTTTGCACCATTTGGAGGGCCGTCAAGTTTTTTTTTTTTGGGGGGGGGGGGTATCCAAAACGGGTCAATTTTCTATTAAATTGGCTTATCACTTATTGTTTTTGCACCATTTGGAGGGCCGTCAAGTTTTTTTTTTTTTTTGGGGGGGGGGGGTATCCAAAACGGGTCAATTTTCTATTAAATTGGCTTATCACTTATTGTCTAATATTCGAGATGAGGAGTTGTCATCAAGACCGTCTTCCTCGCATCCCTCATCAACTAGACCTATCTCAGATGGTTTATGGAAATGGATCTGCTCAACCCAAACCTTACCTAAGATCAAGAATTTCCTTTGGCGGATTTATGCTCAAGGTTTGGCTGCTAATGAAGCCCTCTCACATAGGCATGTACCTCTTGATACATCGTGTCATAGATGTGATACTCATATGGAAACAAGCGGCCATTTATTGTTTGATTATAATTTTGCACGGGTGGTTTGGTTCGGATGTTCTTTACCTTATTTCGTTCCCCATAAACCTAAGACCTATATTTGGATTCAGGAATGGGATCCTATATTTTCCACCAATAAGCGCACTGGTCGGGAATCTTTCTCTCTTGCCTCCTTCATTTGTTGGAGCCTCTGGAAAACCATGAATGATCTTGTTTTCAATAAATATCAATGGACTCCAGTAGAGGTGATAACCAATGCAAAACGATCATTTCAAGAATACATTGAGGCAAAGAAAAAGTCTACACCAACCCCAAAACCTGTAGACGCTACCTTTAAACCCCCCTAGTGTATATTGGGAGCCACCTTCGACTGATATAGTCAAGTTAAATTGCAATGCCACTCTCCCAAAAGATGGTTGTGTTCGAGTTTTTCAACATAATGATGTTAGGAATAGTCCCACATCGGAAACGTAAAGGTGAATACTTGAGTATATTTAATAAAGCTCTATCTATTGTTTAAGTTAATAAACAAGGTGGATGCTACGGTGTATGTGCGAGGACTTTTGTCCTAACGCGCACGTGCACGAGTGGCATAGGCAGTAGAGGCGTTAGTGGCGCACACACTTAGCACTTTGCACGCTTTGAGCAAGATCTGATCTGGACCGTTCCTTTTGATCTAGTGGTCCGATTTGAATCTGGATAAGATCAATGTATACAGTTGATCAACAGTTATGACTGTTATATTTTTGGACGGTATAGATCGTACAGTTATGATCTAACGGACCAGATTCAAAGTTGATCAACAGTTATGATTGTTGTCTGTTTGGATGGCTTAGATCGTCCAGTTACGATCTAATGGACCAGATTCAAAGATGGAAGAATCCATCTGTTGAGAATACGTGCCAAGTGGCTTATTAATATCCAAAGATATTTCAAATTTGAAATATATCCCAAAAACGTTCTCTTCTTCTCCTCATTCTCAAAGTTATTCTTGCAGGGAATCTGTTTTGCTGCAGGAACAGATTTCTCTGCTTCTCAAAAGGCTTTCTGAAATCATTCTTGGCTTCGTTTGTGCAATACGCAACCAAGATAATCAACTTTGTTTGAGGCTTCACTGTATCCTGGAAGACAATTCGTCTGCAACCTATTTGCATCAGACTGTAGGGACGAATTTCGTCTTAAGGAAAGCGACTCTGTAACGCGCCTTGAAGTTTCAAGCCAACTCCTGTTATAACAGGTTGTAGTGGGGGTATTGGTTACATTATTCAAAATGGCTTTGGCACTTAAATTGTATTAGTTTCATATTTCATTGCATACAATTCGACAGTGGTGAGGGAAGCTCTTGCAATCTGTACATGACTACTTCATGCTAAATCCTTGGGCTTGGACAATGTTATTGTGGAAATGGATAATCTAGAGGTCATATCCACTCTTTCAATTCCCAGAACAACCGCGACTCGTCTTGTTATTGATCCAATTATTTAGGATATAGTCTCTATAGGAACTACTTTTCAATCACTGAGTTTTTCTTGTATTCCTAGGACATGTAATAGTATTGCATGAAGCCTGGCAAGGAAGGCCCTGTCAATTTCGTGTAAGACAGATTAACCACATTCCACTCCTTGGTTTCATGAGCTTGTTGCTCAAGA
This sequence comes from Telopea speciosissima, assembly GCF_018873765.1. Lineage (NCBI taxonomy): Eukaryota > Viridiplantae > Streptophyta > Magnoliopsida > Proteales > Proteaceae > Telopea > Telopea speciosissima. The sequence continues at coordinate 58,559,532 of NC_057919.1, read as the reverse complement.
GGCTTTGTGTTTTCTATGAAATTCTGATGAATGAATTTTCTTATTACTGAAAAAAAAAAAAAAAAAAAAAAAAAACAAAAACAAAAAGGAACATCAAATGGTAGCTTTGTTTGTATGAAATGTTTGTCTTTCACCAAAGTTCAATGCAACATATAGTGTTGTTTCTATAAATGTTTTTGGGAATAACATAAAGGGAAATTAAATAAAGATGTCAAGTTTTTTTTTTGGTGGAGAATAAAGAAACTTTACTCGCTAAACATAATACTTACATTCCCATCCAGATCGTCCAACGAGGATCTAGTAAGTCAAGCATGCCTGGATAGTTTGTCTACCAGAGCAATGAAAGATCTAGATTGTTTAATAAGTCTTATACAACCGAGGGATGAAATGAGGTGGGAGATATCAAACAACAAACTAAAAAACTGGTATTGCCAAAAACAAGTAGCCAGATGCTCTAACCGGTCCTTAATCTCCTACGAATCAGTCCACACGATTACTTCCTTACAGTCCAATGAAAGTGACCTTTGGAGCCCTGCTTGGAGTCCTCGCAGCTCCGCCTCCTATGATGTCCCTACAAGACCACAGTACATAGAAGAAGCATAGAAAGTGCTGTTATAACTAATTAAAAACCCCATCCCCCATATGCAGTGGAGTGACCAAAGCTGCCATCCGAAATGATAACACATGTCTCCTCCGAACCGAACTGCAAATAGAAGGATTTTGAGATGGGTGAGGAAGGGGGTTGTGGTGAAGAGGACCGACTACTAGGGGAGTGTTGTATGGGTGAAGGATAGAGGCCTAAATCAGTGGTCCAACGTAAGATGTTATGCAAAATGTGTTGTGGGTCGAGAGGTTGAGGTGTAAATAGAATTTGATTCCTATGGATCCATATAAAGTACAATGTAATACAAATGATACTCAGGATGTAGGAATCAGTTGGCCACTTTGTTATGCTATTATTGAAAAAACTATGCACAGCCCCCATCAAGGTATTACCAGTAATTCTCTCAGTTCGGAGCCCAAGAAGTCCTGCAGCCCAGACCCGTTTAGTGATATCACATGAAAAGAAAAAGGTGCCAAAGAGTCTCAGGTGCAGTTAAACAGAAGATGTCAAGTTTTAAATTCACTAAATAAGTAGACAACAATTGCTCATTATTCTTGTGCAATTGGGATGCCAGAGGGTCTCATGACAAGTGCCACAGAGAGCACAAGTGGGATCGATCTGAATCCAATTCGGCCCCCTCTCTTAAACATTTCTGTATTTCTGTGTTGCTTGGCCGACAGATGGATAAGGCCTCCCTCATTTGGTTCTTTTCTGTTTTTATTGTTACTTGTTATTTTCTTTGGCAGGCTCGGAACATTTTTGTATTTCATTTTGTTGGTCCCAATCCGGGGTTGATTCTGCGAAAGATCAACCAATGGCTCTGGGACATGAACATTTATCCCCCCCCCCTTTATAATATCAATATTGTTTCTCCTGAATCGAATGATACTAACTGCTTTTCTTCTATTCCTTGTTTTGATTTACCTACTTTAGATTTCCTTGTTTTGTTTTGCGCAGGGTTCGATTCCAAAGATCTAGGTAAACCTGGATGGGCTTTTGGTTTTTTGATACAGGGAAAAATTCGTTTTCTCACTGCTGGGCGATATAAAAACAATCATTTTTTGAAACCTGAGTTGACTGCCATTAAGCCATTCTTAATGGTCTTGAGTCTGCTGCTGTGAGAGGTTTGAAGCTGAAAGAAGTTTGGTGCTCTAATAGGGTGCTACCTGGACTTCTTCCAACTCCATCCCTTTCCCCTTAGCCTTACGAAGTCCTGCCCTATTTTCTGAAGATTTTGGATCAATCATGTGGTGTGGTTTTTAAAGAACTGGCTAACCCCTCTATTGTCTCTTGGTTTAAATCTTGTGTTACATATGCCTCCCCTACCCCCTTGTGCATGGATTGTACAAATTCTACCGTTTAACTTTAATGAAATTTTCATTCTCATAAAAAAAAAAAAAAAATTGCTCATTATTCTTATGTTAATGCAAATAAGGGTTCGGACTCATGTTACTAACTCCAAAGCAAGAAATTGATCTTAGGATCATGGTTTTAGTGCATGATATCATAATGGGTATCAATCAACTCCGAAAACAATACAATATCAGATTGGTATTGGCACAGATCAGATAAATTTTCCCTGATTCTCCTTTAAAATGGGTTTTTTGATCATTTTACCCCTTATCCGTACTGTGTCACCGATATAGTATCAAGATTGCTCACTTGCCAAAACCGGTACCGAGTGATACGTCACCGATACCGATAACCATGCTTAGAATTTACCCCCCACAAACCAAAAATAAAAAATAAAAAATTTCTTAGGATCAAAACTTCAGATTGGGTCAATCTGGATTCTAGACCACTTTGTCCAACCCTCTGTGAAGTCTTGTGAAGGGATGCACAGAAGCAGAGCAATATTACGGGGTTTACTGGTTTATCCATCACCCGGGGTCGTTATCTAAGTTTTACATTTTTCTTCCATCCAACTCTGCGGGCAGAAAGGAGCCTTTCGCCCTCAGTCTCTCGGAGGTTTAGAGCCAAAGAGGTAACGATAGATTGTTCGGAGGAGCAGTCGGGATGAGAGGGCGAGTCGGTGGCGGTCCGAACAGGAGGAACGAGTCTGTGTTCACTCGTGCGGTGGACGGGGTCTTCGCATTCTTCCGTCTCGCCGAATTCGAGATCCTGTTCTTCCTCTTCATTTTCATCACCTTCCTTATATTCAAGGATCTGGTTTGTTTTCCCTCCTCATTCCTCCTTCAATTGCTTGTGTAATCTTTTAACTCCTCAGATTGCTTAGTTACCCAATTTAACTCTTGCGTTGAACTTCTATGAATTATGCTCTTCAGGGAATGGAGATTAACTCTCACTTTCCACTTTTGCAGTTTTTTTTTTTTGTTGTTTGGTGATGTTGGTGGTGATTATTTCAATTGCTAATATCTTGTAGTAACTTTTCTTTGTTATCCCTGAGATTGCCTCGTTACCCAGTTGACCATTTGCGATGAACATGTATGATTATCTTCTCTTGGGGATATTGGAGATAACCGATTTTGCAATTTGTCTGGTGATTATTTTAATTGCTCATAGCTTGTAGTAGCTTTTATTTATTAAACCTTATATTGTTTGAACTAATATGATTATGCTCTTCAGGGGATATTGGAGATTACACACTTCCCAATTTTGCAACTCTTTGTGTTTGGGACGTTGATTGATTATTTCTCCTGCTTGTATGTTAACTAATCAAATAAAGACTGAAAAGGGAATAAAGAGTAATGTAGTTCTAGATTGGAAGGAGACCAACTAGAAGCCAAATAACGGATCTGATCTGATAGGTAGTTCGGTTAGGCTAAAATAGGTGAAGTATAAAATTAGGGTTAGGGTTTGATCTGACCTAGAATTAGGGTAAATTGATGTAGAGGAGTCTTCTAGTGAAGGTCCTAAGATGTTTTGATGGGGTTAGGTATGTAAACTTGAATGGACAGTAGGTTTGGTTTAGGTTTTCGGGGTTTTGGGAAAGTGGAAGAAAAGGGGATCTAGGGTTTAAGATGGTCACCTAGGTCTGATACCTGGATCGAGTTTCCCTTATGGTGAGAGGAGAGTTCGATCAAAAAAAGAAAGGATTTTGATGGCTGGTTTGGTCTGAGTAGGATTTAGGTTATGGGGATGATGTTCAGAGATGGAGGGGATGCTAGGGTTTGGTTTAGAGGGTTAGAAGAAGAAGTGTTTGGGTTGGGGATATATTAACTAGTTTCTAATTTTGTTCCTTACATATTGGTTGAACTATAAAGCCTAGTTTCTATTTTCATTAGGTTTCTATTTTTTCTAGAAGTTGCTATTTCTTTTAGAAGTTACTATTTCTTAAGTTTCTAATTTTGTAAATTGACCTATTGCATTAAATAGGCGGTCCCTCTTGTAATAGAAACAGATTTTGGAGAATAGAATTTCCAGGCCATGTTGCCATCATTTATGGGAGAATATCCTTGTTTCAAGTTTCAACTACTAGGATACCTGTGGGTGAGAGACCCTGGCTGAGAAAGCCATCCCCTACCCCCTTCTTCTTTTTATCTTCTATATATCCTCTTTTTCTTCTTCTTCTTATCCTTTTCTATCTTCTTCTCCTCCCTTCCCTACTCGATCAACACTGCTGTGCTATTTTTTTGTGACTACAACTAATCACTGTGAGAGTATACTTTGAAGACCTGAATCAAGCCTGTGTCAAGTTCTTATTAGTTGCTGCAGTTATACAACTCGAGGAGGCTCTAGAACACTTGCAGATCTGAGTTTTATTGCAGCAACTTCAAGCTCTCTGATCTCCAGATCCATCCATTAGCTGTTGATGATATTTGGAGGCTGAAGTACCCTCAATGAACCTTTCCTTCGATGGTAAATTGAGTCCAATCCAATGGTCAGGTTTGGTTATATCTTTGAGTTTCTAAATCTGTACTTAACCTTCTAATTCTGAGATCTGTTGATATCTCAGCATCTAGTCATCACTTGTGGCTGAGATTTTGAAGGTTCATTCAACCCAATAAGACCTACCTTTGATTGGTTCCCCAGCTCCATCTGAGTTTCTGAGTTACTAAATCTGCTGCTGGTTATTTTCTGGTTAATTTCAGTCTTATTTTGTCCGCTTCTGCTGCTGTTATCTTTGCTGTAGCAACTGATATGGTTATATAACGATCCTACTGTAGAGTGGTTCTTTGTTGAACCTCTTCTACATTACCCCAACACCTGGAAACTAAAAACCATACATAGAATACAATTTCTAGATTTAGAAACTAACGCCAAGATATTGAAAACTGTTTCCAAGACATAGGAACTACAAACAAGACTGATGATGGAAGGCACTTAATGCTGCCTTGGAATATGAAAAGACAACTATAACTACCTAGATATTTGAAAGATAAAAGAAATAAAAAACACAAGAGACTAAATAAAAACCTGGACCACACATTGGCCCTTACAAAACTGCATGCAGGCTAGGCCTGGCCAGACCACGCTAGATCTGGGCTTGGCTGGTTGGGCTGGGCCGCAGGCTTGCTTAGCCAGGGGGGCTTATAAGGCCTGGGCCTGGGCCTAAGCTGGTACCTCGTGGGGTGCTTGATTGGATCTGGCCTTGGCAGGGGCTGCTGATGGCCCTGCATCAGAGAGACTACCCTATCTTCTTCCCTTCTTCGATTCTTTTTTTTTAATCTTGTTGTTCTGAAATTTCCTGCAAATCTGAAAACCGATCGAAGTATTTACCGTTGCTGGACCTGAAGTTTGCAATCCTCTTGCGGGCTGGTTATCACTTGTGACTGGTCTCCTTTATCACTATTCCTTGATGTTGAGACCTATGTTATTTTCAGATCAGTCGTAATTCTGTGAAGGGAAGAGGGTAACCAGCAACAAAATTCATTAACACAGATAGAGTGATGGGTTTCTAGAAGCCTAAGTACTTAGGTTCAGAAACTAAGTAAAATTCCAGAATTGTGCAGTGAAGAAATAATAACCAGATTCAAGAGATTTTTAATAAATGGCGATCAACAATTCAGATTGAAGTGAATCCTGGTCGAAGGTATGATTTATGGTCTAGATTAGAATAACTCCACGGATGAAGAACCTGATCCAATGATCGGATCTGAATCTACAGAGAAATCCTACTGAGAGTAGGACTCTTGACTAGGATATCCAGATCAAGGGATTGATCTCTGATTATAGGGGAACCAAAACAGTATTGAATGGATGATCAATGAGCAACAGAGAAACAAGCATTTACAGTTAACTTTCAAACAAGAACATGTACCCACTACCCAGAAACTAGGACTGAAATAGAAACCATGATAAGATCTGATTTTAGAACAGAAATCAATTAAGCACTGAAGGCGATTAACACTGCTGAAATCAGATTCCAAATCTTACATTCTGTTGATGAGAAATCAGAAATACTACTGGCATCAGGATTCTTAATTAACAGCACAGTCGACTGGAGATTTTGATATCAACAATAACACGACTGTAACAGAAAGTGGATGTATAAAGATGTAATGGATCTTCAGATTTCAAACAATCAAAATCAACTTAATAAGCATTTACGCGAGAATAGATTTGATAACTGACCTGATTGCAGGAATTCAGCAATGGAGAAAGAGATTGGAAGAAGAAGAATAGAAAGGAGGGTATGACCAGGCGTCTCACCTAGCCTTATTGGAATCCCACCAATAGTATTGGAGTGTCCCGAATAGGGTAGTTAAATGATTGAATCTTACTACCAATTCTAAGTCCCACAGAAAATGAGCAAAAAGCCATCTTCATTCAATAATAAATCGTAGGGGAGGGTTGTAGCCCTTACAATGCTTTATGGGAACAGCAAAAGACTAAATCATACAATCCTATAAATGAGGTAGACCCAATTAGATCAAGATATCCCTCTTCTGGTTACTGGAATGGAGGTCTCTGAATCATACAAGGAATTTTTTTGGGTAAATTACGAAACACCCCCTGAAAATGGAACGAATCTCAAGTCACCCCCTCTTATTTGAAAATACTCAGAATACCCCCTGCTTTAGAGCTCTATATTACAGATTAGTCCCTACCGTTAGTTTTACGCTGTTAACTTATGAAGTCAGCTGGTCAAATTTTTTTAAAACCCTAAATTACCCTTGACCAATGTATTGTTACTATTTTTCCCTTGAATCTAAAAACCCCAAAATCGATCCTCTTCCTCCTATGACCTGCAACTCAATCTGTTTCTTTTGGTAGAACCTGCAACTCAATCTCAAGCGATGAAGAAGGGAGCCAAGTTGGCGAGTGAGAGAGATGAGCTGAGTGAGCGAGTGTAAAAAGCAAAAACCAAAACCAAAACCCTATTTTCACAACCCATCATTTCACGAAACCCTAAACTCGTTCTGCCCCCATCGTTTTCTTCCTCTCAAACACTGAACCATCCTTCCAATTTCTTCTTCCTCTTGCCTTCTTCTGGCAATGTTTTGAAACTTGATCATCACCTAGAGATTCACGATGAACTGAGGGCAGATTTGTGGCGAGATTCAGAGATTTGAGAGCCGTAGAAACTCGAATGAAACCTAAATTCCATTAAATTTTTTACCGAATATCATGGCCATAGAAGGATCCATTGCTATGAAAGCTTTTGATTGAGCATTTTTATTATTTTCTTGGGTGCAAAGACCATCCAGGGGGGATTTTACTATGCCTCAAAGGACAAAAAGTTATGTACAAGCTTCAGGAAAAGAGGATTCCCAAAGACCCTGCCGATGGTAACTCACTGCCATTTTGATTGAGCACTTCATATGAATTTGCTGGCATATACCACTGAGAGAGATTTATAGGGTGATTTTAAGGGAATTTAATAGATGAATTCATGAATTTTTACTAAGAGTTCAGTTTTGGTATTTGAAAACTTTTTTTTCTGAAAAATAGAAAATCCCTCTGAAATAGAAGAGATTTTCGTTATAATTTCTTTCGTTTAAGGAATTAAGACTTGGAAATTCCTGAGAACTTGCCAAGAACAATTTAAGGGTTATATATCTAAATCGCAGATCATTAAAAGAAGAAGAAAAAATAAAAGCAGCAGCTACTCCCACTGAGTTTGAATGGACGGAAATTCAAAACCTTTTTGGAGATTTGTTTAGGTTTCATTTGAGTAGGATTCTTTACAGTTTTGAGCTTTTCGGTACAGCACGTTCGAGTGTCTTATGTTGCACATGTGGAAGAAGGTGACGATGGCTCGTGGGCTGGCAGCAGAGGAGTGAACCCAAGTGAGGGTGGTGGTGGCTGCGGCAATGGTGGTGGAGTGGATAAGTTTCGTTTGTGAGCAGGGGAACCTGTTAGCTTCTAAACTACGTCTCTGAAATCGTTCTTTCTGAAATTTCCGAAGATAATAGAAAGAGTGGTTTAGGGCTGTAAATGGCTATTCGTAAATCCGTATTCGATCCGCGTTCGTATCCGTTTAGGAGAATCCGAATCCGTCCGAAACTAATCGGATACGAATATGATAATCCCCCTATCCGACCGATTATTATCCGACTCGTGTAGGAGTCCGACGGTAATAAAATATCTGAAATATAACTCTGTGTTTGTCTATCCTTTTAAGTTGCCTTATTGGATTTTGTTATCTTATTTTTATAAATTTATAAGTTAAGATAATGTGATTCTTTTTCTAGATTTGCTATTGGTTTATATATATTGTTTTATGCAATGTGATACATGGAATTACATATCTATTAAAAAATCAAAAGTAAAAAATGTAAGAGAATAAAAGACTAAGAAGAGTAGAAGAAAGGGTAGTTACTGAACTCTCAAGTCTCAACCCTAACCCTCATCATAAAAACTGTAAATATGTCAACGGATAGTCGAAAAATCGTAGTCAATCCGTATTCATATCCATTTAGGAGAACTCGCATTCAAAAAATCACTATCCGGAAATTATCCGAATCCGTCCGAAAACCGATAGGATATTATCCAAATCTGTTTGAATATAATCGGATACGAATATGATAATGCCACTATCCGACCGAATTCGATCTGTTTACATGCCTAGAGTGGTTGGTGAGAGTTGCAGCAGAGAGGGGGAGGGGTAGTGGTGGTGGCTGCGGCAATGGTGGTTTTAGCGGTGGTGGTGATTTGGGGCATAATTGGAAATATAAAAATTGGTATCCTAATTATAATTTACAAGTTTTGGGTATCTAAAGTGCATTTTCTACAAACGTTGGGTATCTCAATTGTCATTGTTTATCTTATTTTGCTTGAGGTTAAAATTGTCTTTTCACTTTTTGGTTTGATTGAAGTTAACACCGTTATTGTAGAGGGGGACGGATGAGTGTTTTCAAATAAGAGGGGGTGACTTCAGATTCGTTCCATTTTCAGGGGGTTTTTCGTAATTTATCCTTTTTTTTGGTTGAAGAATCATAGTAGGAATTGAAAAACTGAAAGAAAACCAACTAATAAGTGAAATGGAATTATAAATAATATTCCAGCCTATACTAACAAATAAATTAGCAAATAAAATGACCCTAAATAATTTCCCATGATTCGGGTTTTGGGTGATCCAGAAAACACCTTCAAACTGTGTCAACTCAGTGAGTTGCTGACTTAGTGTCTTCTTTCTCCTTTGGTACTTAGAGTACCTGCTTCTGATCTGCATAAACTCTCCCCGGCTTGAAAGCATTTGTCTCCGATGAAAGGGTCATGTAGCACTCATGCAACTCCAGGTTAAGACGCTTCAGATCGTCAGCGTGAATCCAGGTGCAGTCAGTTCTTGGACGACCTTTGCACTTTATAAAAGGAAGGAATGGTAACCACTTCCCTTCCGAGTGACAGTATGCCTGTTGTCCACAATATCCTCTATCTCATCCTCAACAAGTGGAGTAAATTGGGTTAGCCAAAAAGTATGCTCTGTATTTTCCTCATTCGTGTGGTGACCCAAATAGATCATAAGATCGGCCACGTGGAAGATATTTCTTATGGCCATGTCAACAGGCAATATAAGCACATAAGCATTCAGTTTGACCTTTTTAAGGACCTTGTAAGGTCCCATATTCCATGGGTGAATGTGTTTATGCTAGGAGAAAACCTCTCAGGTCCAATGCAAACCATCACCATGTCTCCAGGTTGAAACTACACAAATAATTGATGACAATCAACCACAACTTTATAAGAATTATTGTTAAGAGAGATATGGCAACGAATTTCGGGGTGTACCTTAGTAATATGGCGTATAAATTCATCTGTGCCAAAATTATTGCGTACTGAGGTGGATGGGGAACAAGATCGACAAGGCACTTTGGTCGAACTCCAAGAATAGTCTCAAACGGAGTACAACACGTAGTCTTATTCACTAAATTGTTATACGTAAATTCAGCAATGTCAAGAATGGACGGCCAAGTCTTTTCATAGTCACGAACAAGGCAACATAACAAGTTGCCCAAACTTCGGCTAACAACCTCCATTTGACCATCAATTTGTGGATGAAAGGCTGTAAAAAATGGAAGCTTTGTGTGGTCTTCATCCTTAGAGTCTTCTTAAAATAACTCATAAACTTGATATCTCTATTAGATACAATTGAATTTGGCAACCCATGTAGCCGAACAACTTCCTTGAAGAATGTAGGAATGTGATTAGCATCAGAAGTCCTATGACATGGAGAAAAATGTGTCATCTTTGAGAATCTATTGACTACCACAAGTATGGAATCGTGCCACTGTTCAAGTCTATGCTCATATGTACCCATGGTGCATATGGAATGGGTAGGGGGAATACAAACCCGTATTTTTCTTAGTTCCTTTGGCTAATTGACAAATTTGGCATCTCTTGATAACATTTTCTTCATCCTTCTGCAAGTGTGGCCAGTAATCTCTATCGGTGACTTGTAGAAGAGTCTTGTTATGTCCGAAATGTCCACCAAGTCTTTTGCCATGCAATTTCCTTATAAGGTGCTGCCGTAAGGATGAGGCAAGAATGCACAGTCGTGTCCTCTAGAAAAGGTACCCATTGTGGAGTGAGTATTTAGGATCCCTCCTAGTAAATGGTCAAGAAATCCTTATCTGAGGCATACTCATCTCAGATATTGGAAATACTCACAACATGGGCTGAGAAAGGGTGTAATGTCAACACATTTCTACTTGAGGCATCATGATGCAGATAGGCGGAAGTTATTTATTTTATTTTCTATTTCCGTTTCAATTAGGATTTTGTTATTTCAGTTTCAAAGTAGGAATAGGATTTATTTTCTTTTAATTCTATAAAAGAGCATGTACTCCCACGATAGAGATGAGTTTTTGGGAATGAATGAAATTTATTTGGGTTAAGACGATGGCTGTCATGAGCCTTGCGTGCATCTCTTCCCTCTTCTGAATTCTTCTTCTTCTCCTCTTAATTTTCTTCTTCTTCTTTTCTGTTTCCTCTATTCATACTCTGCTCTGGACGGTAGTAGCAGCCCAGATGTTCTGGTTTGATCTCCTCCCTCACCAATCTTTGTTCCTCAAGCTTTAGGGTTAAGATGCCCCACCTTAGGGCGACTCAAACCCCAAGCGCTTGTTCCGTTAGTCTTCTTCTGCTATGAGACTCGACCCCTTGAAGAACCCTGAAATTGTGATGTCGCCAGATGTGATTTCAGAGCTTCAAATCTCACTAGGGTGTTGATGCTTGGTGATGCTAAGGCCTGTAATCGATGGAGAATCGAGTCACTGCCCTTCACCTGAAATTTTGAGTTGATTGGGTTCCTAACGAAGGGGTTCTCTTCTTTGAACCTTGCTGGTTTTACTGTCTTGAAGTTCTGGGTTTCTATTAATCGACTGAAGAAGAAGATGCAATTTTTTTATTTGCAAGTAAGGACATAGTTCTCTATTTACTTTCCACCCCTTGTTTCTGAGTTTTGTTCTGTTTTGTTCCTAATCTTCTTAAATTTCAAATTTGCCCCTCCCATTAACACGTTATACCTCCTTTCACTTGTTTCTTTTTTTTTTGTTTCCATTAAATTACGGTTCTGCTACTCTACAATTCTGCCATTGCTCTTTATGAATATTGATTTATCTACTAGTTTGCCATTCAACTTTGGATTTGAGTGTTTCTTTTCTTGGGTGGGCCCTTAAGCAACCCAATAAGGGTTATTCCAACCCGGGTCTGCATTACATCACCAACAGTGTTGGTTGTTCATTGACTTTTGTGAATGGAGGTGCTTCAGAGCTTCATGATCTGTGAATTACATGGACTCTTTGTCGACGAGATAGTGTCCCTAGTGCTTCAGTTCCTGTATTATGGTGTAGAGCTCCAAATCATAGATAGAGCAACCCCTTTTGGCATCGCTAAAATTCTCATCGGACTGATTTGATAAAATAGAAGAAGGCATCCGATTAATGAGAAAACATGCAGTAAGAACAGCATTACATCAAAAGAGTTTTGGGACATGCATATGAAACATAAGAAAACGAGCAACCTCCAACAAGTGGAGGTTTTTACATTCAGCCACCCCATTTTGTTGAGAGGTGTATGAACAGCTTGTTTGATGTATAATGCCATGGTCTAAGCAAAAACTAGAGATTCCATGCTGTGCATACTCAAGAGCATTAGCAGATCGGAAAACCTTTATAGAAGTATCAAACTGGGTCTTTATTTCATTGTAAAAGTATTTAAAAACGGAAAAGAATTCAGACTGATCTTTCAACTAATAAACCCAAGTCATACGGGAGTGATCGTCCACAAAAGTAACAAAACACGAAAAAGCTAACCTATTTTTGACATGACATGGACCCCAAATATCAGAATGAACTAACAAAAACAAAAATGGCCGTTGAGGTTTGCTACGAGCAGGAAAGGATGACCAATGATGTTTCTCCAACTCATAAGCTTCACACTGAAGATGGGAGACGGAATTGCAACTAGGAAGCATGCGTTGAAGCCTAGGTAAAGATGGATGATCTAGATGACCCAGACGAACATGCTAGTGAAAGGGAGATGGCTCACTAGTGGTGTAGCAAGAACAATAGAAGGTCCAGTGCCATCCATGTAATTGAGTCAAGCTTGCTCAAGCCCTCCACCAATCGTCCTCATTGTCTCAACGTCATGAAAAACACAATACGAAGGACAAAATGTGACAGGCCAGTTAAGCATTGTAGTAAGTTAACTGACGGATAAAAGAATCAATGGTAACTGGGGTACATGCAAAACAGAGGATAAAGTCTAAGAGGGAGTAGGGGATACAGTACCATGGCTGGTGATATTAGTAGATGAACCATTAGCAAGAATGACAGGAGAAGCAGAATGAAGAGAAGATGAAGATGAAAATAATTCTGACTTACCAGTCATGTGGGTAGAAGCACCGGAGTCAATAATCCACGGGGTGGAAAAAAAAAAAAGGTACCTGTATGTGCTAAAGTAGCTATAGAAGAGGAAGCAGAAGTCTCAAGATGTTGGAGACGCTTGAGAATCTGAGCGTAGTCATCCCGGGACATAGAAACAGTGGAAGAGGCTCTAGATACAGATGTAGTAGAGGTGTCACCAGTGGAAACATGCTCGGTATTGCTTTCAGTAGTAGCAGTATTGGCTAACTCATTAGTCCAGTCCAGTCTGTCTTGTTTGGCCCAACAAGTCTCAACAGTATGATTAGGTTGCTGCAAAAGGAACACTGGCGAGAAGACTTCTTAGTATACTGAACCACTATACCTCAGCCCCTTGTACCTCGACCACAGTCTCTGGATGATCCACCATCGCTTCCAGTAAAGGAGCCATATACTCTGTTAGTAGTAAAAGCAGATCCTTCCTTCAGAGGAGTAGTAATACCTTTGAAAGAGGTAGACATACGCTGCAACCGAGAAAAGGTTTCATTGAGAGAAGGTAACCTTTTCCCCAGTAAGAAGATGACTCTTCACAGATTGGTAGTCTGGATGTAGACCAGCCAAGAAATTGGCGACAAATTCAGCTCTCTGTGCCTTGAGCTGCTCCAAATCTGTAGTAGGAGGTTGATGCATTTGAAGCTCTTCAAAATTCCTTTATATCCGCTATAATACTCATTGAGAGACTTGTCTCCCTGGGTGAAGGTAAACATCTTGTCTAACTCATATATCCAAGAAAGGTTTGTTTCTTGAGAGAAACTTTCATGGAGATCATTCCAAACACCCCTGGCATTAGAGTGAAACATAACATTAGATACAATAGTAGGGTCAATACTGTTCCACAACCAGATTTTCAAGATGGAGTCTTCGCGCTTCCATTCCTCATATGCAGCAAGGGAAGATGGGTCCTTAGAATCAGTAGTTGGTGGATCATCAGTGAGATATTTCATCTTAACCTTAGCATGGATATAAACTTGAACAGATTGAGCACACAGCATATAGTTTGAAACACCATTGAGTTTAATGTTTTTAATTTGAACATGAACATTATTCAACTGGAGATTTAGAGTCAGCCATCATGGAATTTTAGAACCAATCTTCAGCCCCACCAAAAAGAAATCTAGTAAGCAGCAGCAAGCTTCAAAACAGGAAGAGAAAAAAATTTTGAAAAACCAGGGACAGAATCTTCAAGCAATAGTAATGATAGTAGTAGCCGGCAGCAACAAAACACAGAGAACACGGACAATCGAACCCAGATTTGGGTGATTTTATCCAACACTAAATCAGCAGGGCAATTAATGTAGAAGAGGTTCAGTTAAGAACCACTCTACAGTAGGATTGATTACAGGTTGCAGCAGATCATCAAAATAGCAATAACACCAAATTAGAAACAAGGACAGAATTAAAAGGTTAGGGTTTTAGCCAAGCCAGCCAACTGATGGATACCCCTTTTGGATCGAAGGTAGAGAATGATAGGGAGGGTCTGCCTTCAAAATTCTGCTTACTTCCGATGGCTTGATGTGAAGTTATGAAGGACTCGCCAAAATTGAAGGTTAGGAGAAAACCTTCCACAACAGGTTGTTGGTGCTCTCTGCAGTAACTGAGTGTGAGACTTGGTATGGGGAGTTTGATTTGCAGATTTGGGTCAGTTCTAATGGTGGAATATGGAGATGGAAGGCTGGGGATGAAAATAGAAAGTATGGAGATTATGAAAGTTTCAGGCCTGGAGTGGGGGTGGAAGTGAGGATCGAATGGAGGTGATGATGGGAAGGTTGTATGCCTTAAAGATCAACTAAAACTGTTGGAGTAGTCACAATAATACAGCAGTAGTCAGGGATCGATGGAGAGGCAGAGAAGATGGAGAAATGGAAAATAGAAGGTTGGGGGATAGATGGATTAGGCTCTCTCAGCCGGGCTCCTTCAGCCCTTCAAGTCAATCACTCAACATGAGAAAAAACCACACTTGCAGCAAAGCAAAGCAATATTTTCATTCATTATAATCAAATCGTGGGGGGTTTCTAAAAGCCATTACAAATATATGGAGAGCAAAGCTTGCTCCTCAAGAAAGAAGAAAATAGAAACTTAGCTAATTAACTTCAATTATAAAAAAAATAGAAACTTTCCTAATTAACTTGACTGAAATAAAATATTCACTAGGATTGACATGAAAATAGAAACTACTAAATACTAATTGATTCTAAAGCCTTCAAATCTCTTCAACTGAATCATGTGGACCCCACTTTAGATGGCTTAATAGGTGCTGCCGAACTCCATAGTCTGTGGTCCCCATCCTTTAAGTTGTCTCCATCGGTTCAGTTTAAAAAACTTTAAGACATTGACAAAACTGCCCCCACAGTTTCTTCTAGTAATTATTTCACCAAGCCAAATTAAGGGGCTGTGACACTGTTCACTTGAACAGTAACATGAACAGTGTTTTTGCCTCTTCTTCTTCTTCAGGTTTTGATCTACATCAGCAATATGACCTGAAAACATGATCGAAGGAGCCTCTGTGGTAGGGGAACAAAAGCCCAAAATAGTAGTCTGATCAGAAATACAGATCAGGAGATATACACAATCCTTTGGGTAAAAAAAATTGACCCACAAAAGAGTACCCGCAAGGTATATGGGAGAAAATAGATTATAGCAGATCAGACCAATAATAGGGGCTCAAAGATGGATCAAGTGCACCTTATGAAGTCTTCAATTACTTCTCGAAAAATTAGAATCATCAAGAGGTTGGATAGGGATAATCATCAGATCTTCATGCCGTGAGAGAAAATAGTAGAACTGAAGTCGCAGTAGAGATATCCATATAATCTTGAAGTCTTCAATAAAGAATCTTCATATGCAGCAGTATATAAATAACAGACAGCCCTAGTTTTATCTTTGGAACATCAAAACTTAGGACAATAACAGTATGTAGGCAGCATAGCCTGCTGCAGGCAGAAACTAGAGAAACTTGAAGAAGAACCACTCAACCCAGAATTTGAAGTAGAACAATTACTAGTTTATTAATTCTCTGATACCATGTGACAATGTAGAGATTAATAAACCAGTAATACAAGCAAGAGAAAGAAGAAGAAGAAGATGAAGAAACTCTGCAACAAGGAAGGAAGCAGAGCCGGTGAGTCTATTATCTCACCCCGTGACTCTATAAATATATCAAGAATAAAATTCAGAGTAGGAGTCTAAATCAGACTCAAAGAAGGAAACTAAGAAAGCAAATCTATCTAGAACTACTAAAAACAGAAACTCCTAAAAGAAAACCCTCAAGATACATAATGAAGTGTACATGACACATATGTACCCCCACAGTACATATGGTCATGTACCCCTTACAACATTAATCAGTAGACTGCTTTAACATTTATTAACTTTTGCTTTGCCTTCTCAGCTGGGACATTGATGGGTTGAAGGGCAATCTGTTGTCCATTGAATGTAAAAATACATTGATTATTTATACCAACAACCATCACGTCGTTGTCGTACATCCATGGTCGTCCCAATAAGACATCTGTTAGCTTCACGGGGGCCAAACACACCATAGCTCCTCGTATCCATGGGTCTTAAGTGGGACAGAGCATCGCTGATTTACCTCTAGAGTGTTACCATTTAGGAGGGAAACCTTGTAACATTGTGGATGCTTCTCTGTTTGTAGTTTAGCCTTCTCAATAAAGGCTTTGGAAACTACATTTACAAAACTACTGCTGTCCACAATTACTTGTGCCATCTTTGGTCCACTGATCATGCAGGGGACAGGGATAGAATATGCAATGTCTAAGCCAGCCTTCACCTTTAGTCTCTGCTATTAGGACGTGACTGACCACGTGGATTCCAAACGTACCTTCACCTGTATCAATATCATAATATAGGTCCTCATTAACTTCCTAGGTGGATACGGATCATAGTTAGTGGTGTTCTCATTTGCTGCAACTATGGCATTGGTGCTTTTCTGCTTCATGGGACAGAACTTAGCGAAGTGCTCATATTATTACAATTGTAGCACTTTGTGTTGCTGTTGCCGTTAATAGGTTTTTACCCTTATCTGTAGGGTTACCTTGTGGTTGACCTTTAGGTCGATTGGCTGTTGATGGCCTCCGGTTCTCCCCGGCTTGAGAATTAAATCTCTTGGCGGGAGTCTTCAGATTATCCTCGGCTCTCAAGGCCTTCGGGAAGCAGTCTTGAACATCATATACATCTTGAACATTTAACTCCTTCCAAACATCCAGATTCAGGCCTGATTTGAATTAGGAAACCAGCTGTATGTCATCTTCCTTGATTCCCGTATGTGAGATAAGTGTGTCAAACTGCTCCATAAATGCTTCAATAGATAAGCTCCCTTGACAGAGGGTACTAAGCTTCATGAAGGCGATCTATGTAAGTCTGGGAAAGATACTTGTTCTTTTGCTCCTCTTTCATCTCTCCCCATGTGGTGAAATGGTGCCATGAGATTGCAGCCTGTTTTCATGATTCTTCCACCTCTTTGGCTGGCCCTTTCAACTTGCTCCATGCAACCCTCATCTTCTTGTCTTTTGTCAGAGTAAAGCAATCAAAGTAATCGTCCAGATCCCCCTGGTACTACTAAAGTGACTTTCGTAGCAAGGTTGAGCTCTCAACATAGATTTACAATTTGTTCCATATAAAAAATATTTCATAAGGTATTCTCAAAGGAGGGATGGTTTGTAGGAACTCTTTGGGATCCTCTCCAAACTCTCATGGTATTATTATCAGTTGAATTAGCAAGCAATTCTTCCTCTGTTCTATGATGTTCATGAATGTCAGGTGTGGGGGCTGGATTAGAACCATAGTACTAAATCATGCGAAATCTCGGTCGAGATCTCGAATATTTCGAGTATCTCGACCTAACGAAACGAAACAGCAGCTCGAACAAAAAAAATGCAAAAACTTGGTTGAAATTTTGACCATCTCGCGATATCTCGAGACAAAATCAAAATCTCACGAGATATTGAGATTCCTTTTTCAAAAGTAGCTTTATAAATACCAAAACTCGTTAGTCTCGGTCGAAATTTCGACCAAGACTTAACAAGCTCTAGATTTTTTGGGTTTTTTCTCCTAGTTAGTCTCGGTCGTTTCTTCTCTCATACTATGACGTGGCATTCATTTGTCCTATAGTTGGAGAACAATGCACGTTGGCTCCATCGGACTATGAGTGGGGTCGATCCTGGACGTCGGAGTAATTATTATTAGAATATTTGTAAACATTTGAGTCACTAGATGACCACTTGACTTATATTGGACTATTGGGGATATTGTCATATTGATATCATCTTCTTAACTTGTTATTTACTTATTGTACTTAATATTATGACTTAAGTTATGACTTATGAGTCATTCACTCTATGTTTCCAACTTCCAAGTCAATTTACTTGTTTAAATTGCTTATTAATCATAATTTATTATGTCCTCCAGTACTTTAAGTCTTAAACAATGTGTATGTGTAATTAACTAAGTTATACATTAGGATTCGACTGTACATTGTCAATCAATGGTGCAAATCTAAAACACCACTTTGGGCAACTATTTTTGCAATTTGAACATTTAAATGTGTTTATATAGCCTAAATTAAGGTTTCCATGAAGTTTCAGGCCTTAACTTGGCCTAAAACCCACCGAAATGACCTACCGAAACATAACAGAAAAATGCAAAATTTCGACCGAAATATCCAAATCCGAAATTTCGGATATTTCGGTTAGCCCGAAACACCGAAATGAAACGAGTTTTCTAACTATAATTAGAACCATTATGATGCTATTCCATGGCAGCTAGTCTTTCGAACAATTTACGATTGTCTTCAGACATTTTTTGGACATTTTCAGCCAATTGGTTGATAATTTCCATCAGACTGGTCATTTCAGAAGGCCTTGGCTCACTGCTAGCCATAGCTCTGACACCACTTTATGGGTTTCTAGAAGCCTGATAACATAGGTTCAGAAACTCGATAAAATTCCAGAGCCACCGTGAATAAAGAATAATAAGATTCAAGAGAATTTAAATATATGGAAATCAACATTTCAGTTTGAAGTGAAATCCTGGTCGAAGGTCTGATTTATGGTTAAGAATAACTCCACCAAAGAAGAATTTGATGCAGTGGTTGGTTCTGAATTTACAGAGGAATCCTACGGAGGGTAGGACTCTTGATTATGATATCTAGATCAAGGGATTGATCTCAGATTATAGGGGAACCAAAATAGTATTGAATGGATGACCACGCAGCAACCAAAAACAAGCATTAATAGTTAACTATCAAACTAGAACAAGAACCAGAAACTAGGACTGAAATAGAAACCAGTTCTGGGAACTCCAGCAATTCGAGTAGCAATTGAACTCTATCAAAACAGTGACAAGATCTGATTTTTAGAACAGAAATCAAATAAGGACTGAAGTTGATTAATACTGCTCAAACCAGATCCCAAATCTCAAATTCTGTTGATGAGAAAATTAGAAATCCTACTGGCAGCGTGATTCTTAAGTAACTAACAGCAGAGTCAACTGGAGATTTTGATATCAACAATAACAAGGCTGTAACAGAAACTGGATATATAAAGATGTAACGGATCTTCAGATTTCAAACAATCAAAATCAACTTATTAAGCATGTACGCGAGAATAGAATTGATAACTGACCTGATTGTAGGAATTGAGCAATGGAGTTAGAGATTGGAAGAAGAATAGAAAGGAGGGCTAGTCTTCTCAGCTAGCCTTACTGTAATCCCACCAGCTGTATTGGAGTCTCACCAATAGGGTAGTTGAATCTCACAACCAATTCTGAGTCCCACAGAAAACACAGCGAAAGCCATCTCCATTCAATAATTAAAATCATAGGGGAGGTGATGCGATCGGAAGTTCTAAAAACCTGGTTTGGATTGCTTATGGGCCCACTCAAGTAAGTAAAATCCAAGTATAGGGAAGCGATGGTAATTCTGTAAATAAATTGAATTTTCAAAAAGGAGGGTGGTAATTCTGTAATTAAACAGAATCTTAAGGCCTACTTAGGAAAGTTATAGGACAGGGATGAGAAAGGAATTAAAATTAAAATTTAAGGACAAACTTGGAACTAAAAGATATGGACTGAATTAAAGTAAAGGCAAGGGGTAAAAATGGAATGTCTTCTTCTTACGATAAACAAAAGAGCCCGCAGTAGGGAGGACCTGTTTTGAAGAAGAAATCTCCTTCACAATAGGTTGAATTGAGTTAGGGCTTTAGGGATGTAATTGCAGCTGCTGATCCTCTAAAATCAAGTATTAACAGCCTCAACAAATTGGGAAATTATAGAGGAACTGTTCTGCAATCACAGCTGGCGGTAAAAGGAGAACCAGCTTGGAGTTATGACATGGTTCTCACATGTCTGGCAGAGTTTCAGGCTGGGGCTTCATAGGTTGAATCGCCTTTAAGGCAAGTACCAGTACCCAAAATTTGGAGATGAAAAGGTAAAGATGAAGGAGATCAATGAACTCTCTCTCAACCATTTGGGTTCTGTAGAAAACAGCGCTTAGATAAAAACATGGAACACTAGGAAGAAAAGAAATAGGAACAAGAAGGAAAGGTAAAGGAAGAAGAAGGAGAAATAGATTTAGGAAAAGAACACACCTGATGGGGAAGAGGAAGGAGATCGCACAGCCAACTCTTGGCTTCACAAGTCATGGTATGATAACTAACTTCATTCCATATTCAATTCTGTATCTCTATGGGTACAGGCTTGCATATATAAAGAAAAGGAACCAAGACTCGTAATCTAATACTAAGACTAAAACTGAATTGATCTCTTTCTTCAAACGTTATCTAAACCTAATACAAAAACTCAAAATAAATAGGACTCTTCTCCTACATATGGTTATCTCCAATAGTAAATAAATAAACTGCAACGTACAATAATAACCACCCAAAACTCGGGTTGGCCGGTTTCATTTGGGCTTAGGTTTCCAAATCCAGGCGTGTCTGTCCATCCTCGCTTCCGCTACTGCAACAGGAGGGCAGTAGCCATTACAATGCTTTATAGAAACTGCAAGAGACTAAATCATATTGGCTCTAGCAAACCACTAGCCAATAGGAAATCATCCTATAAAAGAGTTGGAATTAGATCAAGATACCCCTCTTCTGGTCACTGGAATGGAGGTCTCCTAATCATATTAAGAATTTAAAAACTAAAATAAAACCTTTTAAGATATGTACCATGATAAGGGGAGTGTACCTATCGTGGTTTCCTTTATTACTTTTAAGTCTTTGGTTGTTAGTAGGAGTTAGGAGTTATTCTTTCCTATGTTAAGGTAATTTCCCATCAGACTATGTCTATGTTTCCTATTCAGACTATGCTATGCTTGTATAAGTATTCAGATTATAAATAGAAGGGAATAGACCACGATAGATCCTAAGTTGAATCTATCGTGGCTTAAGAATTACACCTCCATTTTCTCTTCTCTTCTCTCCCTCTCTCTCTCTCTCTCTACTTGCAGATACTGGTTATAGATCCTTGGTTTTGTCGCATGGTATCAGAGCTGTAACCGGTACCTGATTCTCTCTGTAATAGCCGTTTTGAGAGTTGTTTTGTGTTTCTGGTTTGGAGAAGAAACACTAGTTCATAGAAGAAGAAGAAGAAATAGGGTTTCATAAACTGGTTTCGACTTTCGATGAAGATTTAGTATGATGAACATACTTGATCGTTAAGTCTACTACTGCCTGAGTCGTTTTCTGGTTCTTGTGATGGTTTTATTCCTCTTCGTATGTTGCTATATCGCTGCTGCTGTCGATTAATAGTGTCGACCGAAAAGTTCTTTTTATTGCTGATGATGTTTGCTCTGGTTCGTTCAATTTGGTCAAGAAGAAGTGTTTTATATATCATTGCTGCTGTTGAAGGTTGAAGAAAACCCTGGTTGTATCGATTTGCTGATTCACTTGGAATTCCATGGATCGGTTGCTTGTTTATCGCCTCTTTTCTGGCAAAATCTTGGTTGTGGCCGAAGGTTGAAGAAAACTTCTCTGACGGTGATAGCAGTATCCTATCATGTTACATATCTTAATTCTTAACAGATGTAAATATGAAAAACTTGCAAGATAGACTGATAGACGTTTGTTCAGAATTTCTGCCCCATACAAATGTTAGCTCTTAGATGGTCTGTCTATTCATGGTTTCAGGTATCAGGAACAGTTTGGGTGTATCACCCAATCCATATTTGGGATCAACCAAAACTGATATCGGAATTGCCTGTGACTCAGTTTTAAATCAGAGGTTATATTCTATTCATCGTTAGCTACCTTAGAGGAATTGGTGTTTGCTCAGATCAGATCTATATGTCGTTACTTTATACAGGATATAGGCTGATTCTTTGTACCATTACTGATAAAGTGAAGAATATTTTTTTTTTCTTTTTTATTCCTTGAGTTGCATCTTGTAGATCAGACGAAAACCTAAAGAATATTGACGTTACTCTGTATTTGAAAAATTATAATTCATTCTATGATGCAGATTACCATTAACATTTTTATGTGCTTAGTTTTGTTCCTTTGATATTTGAATATTTTAATCTGTTAATTTACTCGGGTGCAGACATCAAGACCGGAGTATAATCAGATTCTTGGAAAGAAGCTAGATGGTGATGATTTCTGGCCACACTAGATATACCCAACAGCTTCTCTGAGATTAGACGTGGACTGCTTTCATGTCAAAGCTGTTAAAATTTACTGTACATTTTTCTTTGTGAGATTGATTTGCTAGTAATAGGTCCCTTCCATGAAGTTTTTTGGTTTTTTTGGTTTGTTGACTGGACCGAAAAGAAGATAAAAGGACCATAAAAGGAAATTTTGTGTAAGATCTTGTGGAAACAAGATGTCTATATGAATTTAACGACTTTTTATTGTCTTCTTGAATTGACTTTTTTTTTTCTTTTTTTTTTTTTTTGGGGGGGTGGTGGGGTGTGGAGCGGGAGAGATTGATTTTGTGTTTGGCATGTCCAGATAATCACACACCGAGACTTCATTCATTGGATGCTTTTCGGAGGTACCAGAACATTGGTCTTCATCCAACCAATCATGAACCAGAACAAACAAAGCAAGTGCAGGTTTGGTTAGTTCTTGGAATAATTATGGTTTCAGGTAATGGAATAACCTTGCAAAATTTCCTTCTTTTTGGTTCCTGCTCAGTTTTACAAAGATTAACTAGAAAAGGTAGCTGCAGTATACATCTTGCTGCTTTGCCTAATTTTGGACACACTGTTTGCTTTGCCTAAACTTGAAAATAAAGAATATGTTCCTTCCTTCACATGGCATTCTTTGTTTCTTCTTTTCTCTTCCTCTTTACACATTATTAGTATTTTCTTTTTTCCTTTATATTCAGTACGTTGAAGGGTAGGAGCTGCCATTGAAACCCTAATTCACAAGCTTTTGGTAAGAAACAAGTAATTCTGGTGAGATTTCTGATAGAAATACTTTAATGCAATTTTATAAAACATCTGTGCTATAAATGATTTTCTAATGGGAAGATAGAATTATAAAATAAAAAATGAAAAAAAAGAGCCTTGGAGAACATTTTGTTACAATTTTCCGAGAATCCAAATGATTTTCTAGAGGGAAGGTGGGCATTTGCCAAGTTGGCTAGAGTTGCAACAATGGTGCAAACAGCCATATCTTCCATTTGGCAGCAGATCAGATGGAGCCCAAAATTTCGATGAGAAATATAGGTCCCACTTTTTCTACTTTCTTTGTTAAGTTTGAGCTCAATTTGATAAAGCAAAAATGTCATAAGAAATCGTATAAAAATGATGAAAGAATTCACATCTTTTGAGCAATTCTAGGCTCTTAAAAATACAAAGGAAAATGTGCAATACAAAGATAAGAATGCCAAATCTAACATCTGACTAATAAATGATGTTTTCTTTCCATCCAATGATTTGGATTTTTCCAATTGGCGTGCCACACATTGTAGAAATAAGAGAAAGGAATGCTTTGCACTCAAAGTCATATTTTATTTTTTTTGTGGAAGGGAGAGATTATAGATAAAACTTGAAAAAATCACATATAAAGTTTAACAAAGTATCTAAAATGGCACCTGCTCTTATATCATCGTTGAAGTTGTTCGTCACATATTTCTCTTTTACATGATTGTTGACTCTCTGATCAGGAAGGTCCTGTTGTAGGTATTCTGGGAAAATACCCAGGGAGCGGCCACGAATCAAGTGTTGTATGTTCGCTAAGGTTCATGATAAACCAAATGATCCGTTGAGATGTCTCTATCCGAGTCTCCCTCTCTTATACTGAAAGAAAGGTAAAAGCAATAAAAGGGAGTCACCACCTAGGTTAGGGTCTAGGACCCACAAATGATGACCCTCCTTTATAGCAGGGAGACTAAATTAACTCTAATTTGGTGGGCAAGTCTACCCAGATTACTGTGGAAGTGTCAAGTTACTCTTGGGGAAGGTGTTGGCGGAATTGGTCTTCTTATATACATATGATGCTCCTAATTAATCTAATTTTAGGGGTTTAACCTATTTTTGTTAAGATTTATGAATCTAGTTAAGCTAATTAATAAGTATTTTAATCATAGTTACTGGACTCAAGGTTATAGATTTTCATGTATTATAAGCTCTAATTAACATTTTTATCTTAATTAACCAACCCTAATTCTAAGGCCAAACGTACAGACTATACAAAATATCTAAATGGGGCTTCATATACTGTAAAATACAACATCATCTCAGGTTTTATATTTTTGCATTTTTTAGAATTAAAATAAAATGGGGAAAAGATGTAAATGCCCCTAATGGGTAATAACACTAAAGTACACATGTATGCAGGCAAAACAGTTAGTGGTCATACTTATAACATTATAAAACATGGAAATACAAAGGATGGATTTTTTTTGACATGTGAAAAGTCTAAAATGCCCTTGGAGGGCAGAAAGGGAAAAGTACCTAAAACGAAATTTAAAGCATATCTTTTTTTATTAAAAATACTAAAAAGTAGGTTAAAACATGATTATTTACACTAACATGAATTAACATGTTTTTTTTCTTGTATTTCTTAGATTTTAGATGCCAAATTACAAAAATGGACCTAAGGGCAAAAAGTTCATAAAAATTGCTACCATGATATTCCTAATTTCAAAACATAAATACAATATAACATGTTTTCCTAATTTTTCAGAATTTAAACAACCAAGAAGATAACATTTTGTTTTTTTATAAGCATAAAACCAAGTTAACTACAAGTAAACAAAGAAACGACAACAACCCAGCCTTATCCCAACTAAATGGGGTCGGCTACATGGATCATTTCAAAAACAAAGTAGGAAAACTGAGATCCACATGAAGGGAAAGGAAAGTAAAAGAAACTTAAAAGAAATTGGATAAGCTAAGCTAAATAATGGAAAGTGAAAGATGTCAGTGGGCCAAATCCGATCGTATACACAACATGGCATACATCAAACTACCTATTACCTGAGCATAAGGTACATTTAGCTTTTCTTGTCTTTCTTGAGGACACTGGCTTTTCGATAAAGTCTTTCCCAATATAATTGGAGTTGACGAGGGATTGGATTTCTTCATCCCGAATCTTTTTACACAGAACTTGATGAGCACATTTATGTGTGAAATCTTAGGGCATAAAGCATACATTTTACCACATTGGACAGAGTTACTTGGTGCTTTCTTGTGCGTTTCAGGTTTTTAGACTATTTATTGCTATTCTGGACTATCGGAGGCTACATCTCCAATTTTACACGTAAAGCTGCTCAATATTTTTGCATGGCTGTAAAGAGGACTAAATTTGGAGCAGGTTGGACGTGACAGAACGCAAGTACGCATTCGTCTAGGCCACCGTACAGTCAATTATTCTTTTCAGCCCAAGAAATGATAATGGGCTAGAAATGAGCCGAAACACAAGCCCGAGCCAGTTTAAATTTTTTGAGATTTATATTTGGCCTCGAGGAAGACGATTATGATCAAGGGTTGAGATTCTCTCAAGCATTTACCTCTTTTTGCATTTTTTTTTTTATTATTGGAGGAGAGAGAAAAGCCACATGGGACCTACACCTGTTCACATGTGACCAAGGGTAGGATGGGAATAATTCCCACTGAAGCTACCAAGGACAAAGGAGGAATTTCATATCCAAAGTAGAAGTTTAGTGGGCTATAAGCAAGGATCAGCCAAGATGGGAGAAATAGTAGGAGAGATAAGAGGAAAAATAGATTTTTTTAAAAAAATGTTGGACGTGACAGAACGCAAGTACGCATTCGTCTAGACCACCATACAGTCAATTATTCTTTTCAGCACAAGAAATGATAATGGGTCAGAAATGAGCCGAAACGCAAGCCCGGGCCAATTTGAATTTTTTGAGATTTATATTTGGCATCGAGGAAGACGATTATGATCAAGGGTTGAGATCCTCTCAAGCATTTACCTCTTTTTGTATTTTTTTATTATTGGAGGAGAGACAAAAATCACATGGGACCTACACCTGTTCACATGTGACCAAGGGTAGGATGAGAATAATTCTCACTGAAGCTACCAAGGACAAAGGAGGAATTTCATATCCAAAGTAAAAGTTTAGTGGGCTACAAGCAAGGATCGGCCAAGATGGGAGAAATAGTAGGAGAGATAAGAGGAAAAAGAGACTTAAAAAAAAAAAAAAAAAAAAAAAAGAAGAAGAGATAATCTCTCTCTTTCCATCTCTAATCCTATTCTCTCTTTCTTTCTTTAACTCTCTCCCAATCACGGCCGCTCTCTCTCTCTCTCCCTCTTTTCTATATCTTCTCTCTCCCACTTCCTCTTAAACTCTCTCTCCTATCTCCTCTTACCCATCTCCCACTCAAGGCTCTCATCACCTCTTATCCTATTTTCTCTTTCACACCCCATATCTCTCACGGGTTCTCACTCCCTTTTTCCTAACTTGTTCTTTTCTCTCTCTTCCCCCCTTCTCTAATTAGATTTTCACATCTCTCTCTCTTTTCTCTTATCTTTTTTTTTATTTTTTTTATTTTTTTCTCCCACCTTATCTCCTCTCCACAATTTTTAGAGGGAGAGAAGCCCCAAATTCGTTGGAAGCCTCCCTCCCCCTCTTCTCCCCTTTCCCCTATAAATACCCCCTCTTCTCTTGTAAAATTATTCATTCAATTAGTAAAATTTTCTCTTCTTTTCCTATTTTTGGCTTTAGTTCTTCGTTTGGATTTCATAAATTAGTTCTTTCAAGTTCTTAGTTTTGCTTTCATAAGATTAGTTTAATGGTTGTAATTTTGATTTCATAAATTAGTTCTTTCAAGTTCTTAGTTTTACTATCATAAGAGTAGTTTAATGGTTGTAATAGGTTTAGTTTATGTTTCAATGTCTTCAATATGGTTGTAATAGTTTTAGTTTTAAGCTTCCTAGTCTAAGCTCCTATGTTGATGACAAGACTTGGAGATTTAGAAGAGGAAGCCCTGGTAAGTTCATGCAAGTATTCATTCAAGCTTCTTCAATTAATCCGGCTCAAGCACATCTAGGTTTGCATTCTCAAAACTCTCAATCTCATTCGTAGCTTCTCCTTCTTCTTCTTCTCCCTCTATTTCTTTTATTTTTCTTATGTGGTTACTTTGTTTATGTGGTTATTTTGTTTATGTGGATGTGGAGGTGTGACTGCATTTTTATTACTTTCAACTTGCGTTAGTATAGGATTTTATTTTTAATTACTCTCAATTTGCGTTAGTTTGATAGGTTAGATGTTCATGTGTTAAGACGCTAACTTAATCCCGTAGATGCGTACTTTGTTAGATGTTTATAAGTTAAGATCTGTTAGTTTAATTATCATTAATTTAGTAATTTAATTAATTTGGTTCACTTTGCATTACTTTTAAGATTTGTTAAATAGAGTGGTGTATATCTCCTCGTGTTCGACCCGTAGCTACGATTGACCCGTACGCTTGCGGTTTTATTTTAACTCAAACAGAACTCAAGTATTTTTTCTGACTCAAACACAACATACATTGTGTTCTATCTATAAGATTTGAATTCTTAGAATATAGGATGATTCCCCCATATCCTTCATTTCAAATCTATTTTGAGTTCAAACTTGATTTTGTTCAACATATCCAAGTCATTTCCAGCCAATAGTAAGTCGTCAACATACAACGAGAGTATAGTGAAACTACTCCCACTCTTCAAAATATACACACAGTTGTCCAACTTATTTGTCACGAATCCTAACTTAAGGATCGTTTTATGGAATACGATGTACCACTGACGTGAGGACTGTTTCAAACCGTACAAAGACTTTTTAAGTCTACATACTTTATATTCCTGTCCAATTACCTGAAAACCTTCAGGTTGTCGTATATACATGGTCTCTTCTAACTCACCATTTAAAAAGACGATTTTCACGTCCATTTGAAACAATTCTAAGTCCAAATGTGCAAGCAGTGCCAATATCAGTTTAATAGAGATAAATTTTGCTATCGATGAGTAAGTTTCCTGGTAGTCTATTCCTCCCTTTTGGGTGTAACCTTTTGCGACTAAACGGGCCTTGAATTTATTAACAGACCTATATACTTTGAATTTTTTCTTAAACACTCATTTGCAACCTATGGCATTTCCATCCTTTGGTAGGTTACAAAGTTTCCATACTTGATTCTTTGTGATGAAATCAATTTTCTCCCTCATGGCATTTAACCACTCACCTGATTCTCGCAATTTAATTGTTTCGCTATAGGTTATAGGATCGGCTACTTCTTTCACATTCGTGTCAACTGTATGACAAGATGGTTTATATAAATAAAGGTAGTAGTCATCTAAGTAAGTTGGGGGCGCCCTTGTTCTTTTACTCCCACTTACCCTAGGTTTCGGATCTTGTCCTTGAAGATCAACTTGATTTTTAGGAACATAGATTCCTTGATCAAAAATTTTGGGTTCCTCTTGAGAGTCAATACCATAGTCATCATCAATAACATGCAAGGATTCTGTATTCTCTTGTTGCGGTTTCTCTTCTAGTTTCTCTAGAAATTTTGCATCACGACTCTCAATGACCATGTTTTTCGGGTGATAAAACCTATACCCTTTTGATCCTTCTGGATATCCTATGAACTTGCATCTTATCGTTCTAAAATCCAACTTGTTTCTATATGGCTCAGGTATAAGTACATGGACTACTGATCCCCACTTCCTTAGATTTTCTAAGTTTGGTTTCCTACCTGTCTATAGTTCATAGGGTGTAGACTCAACAAACTTAGTAAGAATTATGTTTAGAATATAATTTGTTGAGTATGACCTCTCCCCAAAATTTCTTGGAGAGAGAAGAATGTGATAACATACAATGTACTATATTAAGCAGTGTTCTATTCCGTCTTTCAGCCACACCATTCTGTTGTGGTGTGAGTCTTTTGCTTAATAATTTCATGTTCCTCACAAAACATTTCAAACTCAGTGGAGTTATACTCTCCACCACGATCGGTTCTTAGAACCTTATTTTTTATTCTCAACTAATTTTGTACTTCAGTTCTATAGTGTCTGAAGCAGTCAAATGCCTCAGATTTCCTACTTAGTAAATAAATGTACCCATATTTAGAGAAATCATCAGTAAACGTGATGAAGTAAGTCTTTCCAGTATGGGTACCAACATTGAGCGGTCCACAAATGTAAGAGTGTACCACTCCGAGGAGTTCCTTTGCTTTTACTCCCACTACAAAGGGTTTCCTAGTCATCTTACTAGATAAATAATATTCATATGCATCATATTCTATTTTTGTTAACCTAAGAACTAACCCCAATTTTATTATTTGTTTTATTTTCTTAATTCCAGGGTGTCCTAATCTCATATGCCAAATGTATGAATCATCCACATTTGCAACGTCAATATAAATCAAAGAACTAGATGCATTTCCATTAATGTTGGTAATTGCATTATGAGCATTGTCTACAGTGGAAAGCAAAAATAAATCATGCTCAGGGATAAAATATCCTGAAGCAAAAATACGATTGTGTCGTCCAATGGTGACCTCAAATCCTGTGAAACGCACATCAAGACCTTTCTTAACAATGGCAGATACAAATATTAAGTTTCGACGCATGTCAGGAGCATAAGTTATATCTCTGAGATAAAAATTAGCCTTCCCAAGGTCTAGCACATCGTCTGCAATACCTCGCACTTCGTTATACGAGTTGTTTCTTGTAAAGATCTTGTGGCCTCCAAGTGCAAGAGGCTTCATCTCTTGTTGGCCTCGTGTAGTTCTTGCTATGTGACGAGTTGCACTTGAGTCGATCCACCACCCCTCATACTATTCCCCAGACAAATTGCACTCAACCGTGCCAATAAACTCTTTCTGTTGAGTGTTGGATGAGGATCCAGGTGCAGGATTTCTTTTGTTGTTCTTCTTAGGATTAGGGCAGTTAGCCCTAAAATGGCCAAATATTCCACAGTTGCAGCATGCTCCAGGTTGTACCTTTTGAAAATTCCTTGACTTGAATTTTTCTTTTCCCTTAAACTTATTCTTATTGGTGTTAGGACGAAGCTGGTTAGTACTGGAGCGGAACTGGTGCTGATGTGCCAGTGCTTCCACATGTCCATGTTCTGGCTCAGTTGGTCTAGGCTGGGTTATATTCAGTTCACTTATAGATTTTGTCACCATGCACTCTTGGAAGTACTGCAGTTGTTGGGAAGCTTCTCAAGAGTGAGATTTTCTCTACGAATCTTAGTGCAGTTTGCGCCATCACCTAAGAAGGGGAAAAACTGTTGATGATCTTGGACACTTGGTAATTATTTGACACATTCGATCCCGCATCATCTAAGTCTTAAGCCATTACGAGCATCTTGTTGATGGGATTCATAATATCCTCACCTTCACCCATTCTACAACTATTGTATCTTTGAGTCAATAGTTGAATGTGAGTTTCAGTTTTTACATCATATTTGGCCTTCACAGTATCCAACACTGCTTTGGTCAACTTGTGGTTGTTGAACACCTTCATCACATGATCCTCCATCTTCAAGAGGATCATACGACAAGCTCTCTTGTCATCTTCAGCCCATTTTTTTGCAGCTCTAATCTTTATAATGGTGGAATTATCCCTAACCACAGGTTTCGATTTCAGAACATGGTTCAATTTCTCATATCAATATATAATTAATTTTCATGTTCCATGTATCATAATTTGACCCTTTCAGTTTCTCAAGATGGTTAATTTCTTGTGTTAAGGGTTTTTCAGTCATTACGATGAGATGCTATCAAAAAAAATTAGATTTAGTTTCTATGCTAAGTATGTTCCTATATACTAGTTCAACACTTCTTTCCGTGTTGAGTTCCTATTATGTATGACTTTAAACAAGTCAATAGAACAGTTTTAATATACTAATTAAGTAACAATTGATTCGGTTCAAATAGTAGAACATTCACATAGAACAAAATGATATAAATTAATCGATGCTAAAAAAATTCTACTATCAAAAGCAAACTAATCTCAGTAAGAAATACAATATAAAAATACTAATATAACAAATCAAAAGTCGCATGAAGGTTTGACATGCATCAAGATATTCATAACTAAGCATTCTATATAATTCATGACATCTTTTTATATATTCTAAGTCAAAACAGATTTCTGTCACATACATTGTAAAGAGGGACTAGGCATTAAAATCTTTATATGCACATGTCAAGCATTAAATTGGTAAGGACACAATATAAAAAATATTAAATATTGACTGATATCATTCACATGTAGTTATATAAAATAAATTCTCTATTATATTATATAACCCCACATATACTTCCAATATATTTATCTATCTTTAATATAC
Source organism: Telopea speciosissima (assembly GCF_018873765.1). Taxonomy (NCBI): domain Eukaryota; kingdom Viridiplantae; phylum Streptophyta; class Magnoliopsida; order Proteales; family Proteaceae; genus Telopea; species Telopea speciosissima. Next base: position 58,527,897 of record NC_057919.1, on the reverse strand, counting down.
AAGCAAGTTAAAGATAGGAAAAAGTAGTTCGTACTTACCTCTCTGTCAAAGGAAAGATAATAAAAATTAAAGAGGAAAACTTCAGGCTCGGCAAGTAGGTAGAGTTGATTGTGAGTAGATTGATAACAGCTTCAGACTTCTGGTTTGGTACCCACCGGCAATGTGAGCTCGAGTGGGTGAAGCCAAGATATCAACCCAAAAAAAATTCAGTCGCTTCGGTAGATCGCGACAAGAAGTTCGAAGTTGAAGCTTGGATTCTTGAGTTCACCGATTTCTTGAGGAAGTGGTTTGATGCTCAAGATTACGGACAAAAGCGGTAGAAAAATAAATCTAGGAAGCTCAGTGACCAAAACCTCCAAATCAAAAATAAAGGTTCAATCCACAAACAGATGTATGAGTTGTAAGTAGAGTTGTATCGTCTTCTAAGTTTGAGTTTTTCTTTCCGTTTCAACTTGAGTTGGCTATGATTGTTTTTGTTTTTCACAAAGACAGAAAAAGAAAAACAGAGAACAGCGAGCAATGGATCTCAAAGCAAAGCTCTGATAACAATTTTGGATTAACGGGAGTACGACGTGTACGTGATCAATTAAAATATGCGTTCATGAGAGCAACCTGTTCTAGATTCAATACAAAGAATAATAGAGAATAGTGGAGGAAATCAAAGTGAAAACGATTGCAGGTGGTTAGGGCTCCACTTGCGCTAATGAATTTCTATTTTTTTATAATGATTCTGACTCCTAAAGTCACGTTATATAGGAGTTCTTTTTAACCGTTATGGGAAGTACAACGTATCTTTTCCTTAACGCGGAATCGCCCTAACCACCCCCAAAAATCTCTTCTTAATCCCTTCTATTATGGGATAAGGCTTAGGTTTCCGTTGGATGAGGCCAACATGGCCACATCTACAACACCACCATTTAGTGCTCATCAAACTGCTTCAGAATTTGGTGCTCATTAAATGGGTCCATCACTTGGTGTCCATTTTGACTTTTCTCATCGTTGTACGAGATATTTTTTAAGGCATGCCCATTGCAACTCCGCTTTCACTCATCTCCATACCATTATTCATCCTTCATCCCCATCGTTTCGGTCCAGTGTTCCATGAATTTGTGTCGGAAGCTCATCGAACGGATAATGGTACATCTTCCTTGGATAACTCTCATCACAGCGATGGAGTTTGTGCCGACTCTTTCTATCATGAGAGGACTGAAGATGAAAGGCATAGATCCAATGGTGGAGCCAAAACCAGAGTAGATGTCGGAAAAGAAGACTGGAGAATCTCAAGGTCAAACCCAATTGCTTGCCCTATTCAAGTTACAATTAGCCCTTTTTTATCGTTGGGATCAAGGAGGATTTATGATATTAAAGTGGATACCCATACAGCTTTGGCTACCATTGCTATTCCACTAGTGGTTTTTCCATCTCCCAGTGATATTTGTCATATATCCTTTTGTCTTGTTGACTGTGTTTACAACTTTGTTTCTAAGGAATCTATTGGCGTTACCAATCTCCTAGTCTGGAAGGCCATGTCGATGGCATGTGAGACATCATGGCTATATTCCATTCCTTGGTTTTTGATACTTTGTATCCAAAACTTAAGTAATTCATGTCCTTTATTTGAATAGAACTACTTTTTACCAAACAAAAACAAAAAAAACACAAAAAAAAAATTAAAATGTATGTGTAGTGTTAAAGTAGAATACAAACACGCAAGCCAATAAACCAAAAAATAGATCCTTCTCTGAACCCACTTTCCAAAATCAAGATGAGAAAAAGCACTCAAACACACACACACCATTTAAATGCAAATTTAAATTGGGAAGCCCTCAACATCATCCTTGTAAAACATTTTATATAACACAATGTGAGGTTTAACATTTTCTTTATCTCAAAATACAGGGATAAGAAAGAGTAGAATGAAAATAATGACATTTTTTTTTTTTTTGTGATAACGGAGGGTGTCCCCCCACATCCTTTGGAGTGGATATAATCCCTTCGGGCCCCCATATGTTGTTTTCGCTCCAAAGAGGGTGAGTGGCCCCAAGGTTGGTACCAAGGGGATTCAAACCCAGGTAGGATACTTCATGAAACACTCTACCCACTATAAAATCACCAATGGACCAAACCCCTTGGGGTTAAAAATAATGACATTCTCAATTAACACACACACCCATATGGTCCTTTTAATGTCAAGAAAAACACAAACAATCAAAAAAAGCAAAAATAGAGAAAGAGTAGAAATGACATCAAATAGTTCCACAACTCAGCAAATGAAATAAAACAGATTATGACTGACAAGTTTCATGGAACAGACAACCCCCTGCCACATTGTCTCTACATTTTCCTAATTGCTTTGGTGCATAGAGTTATATAGAAAAAGAAGAGAGCAAAGAAAACCCCTAAACCGTTGTAGTTTGTTTTTGTGAGTCATTTATTAATTTTCCTCCAAATACACATACAAGCATTCACACTCATTTCACCAAATTCAAAACAATTTTTGAGGAATAAAGTCATTTTAGTAATTCAAAAGATATGTTAAGCATATAATATGGTGAGCTAGGTTCAAAATCCAGGGATCAGACTTTGGATCGATCTTGGGGCAATACCTTTCCGGATCAATATCAGATCGGTACAAATCAGTCTGGATCAGTCAAAAGACCCCAAAAAAAAAATTTATGGATCGGCCGATATCATCCAGTTCGGATCGAAAGGTTAGTATCGGCCAGAATAATATAAAAAATTTAAAACCTTTAAAAAATTGAAAAAATATAACAAGAAATGAAAAAATCCCAAAAATATTAAACATATATAATTTTTTTTTTTGGTAAAAGATTAAACATATATAATAAAGCAAAATAGTTTTTGACAAATTTTTTTTAAGTGAAAAATATATCTGTAGGCATTAAAGTGTGTCGCTTTCTTCAGTTTCTTCACTAGTCCCTTGAGAAGAAAGCAATGGATGCCATGTAGCGAGTAGATTCTAGTAAACTTCACCGAAAAATAAAAAAGAGTAGATTCTAGTAGAAGAGGTTTACTAGGTGGGATTCTCATTCAATGGGAGGGACATAAGTTTGACCGGTCCCACCGACTGTGTTTGACGAGATTGACGAGTGTGTAACACAGATTGTCTAACTAGACTGACGAGGTACGAGATCTCTTCTGCAGGAAACCACAGCCGAGCCCAAGCGTGATTCTAAGTATTGGTATACGGGCGATACGTACCAATTTTACTAGTCATCGTATCGGTAGCACGGTACGGACAAGGAGTAAAATGGTCAGAAAACTCATTTTTAAGAAAATTCAGGGTAGTTTTGTCCGATACAGCCGATCTAGGCCGATATCGTATCGATTTGCATGTTGCCGATACCCATTCTGATACCTTGCACTAAAACCATGATCCCAAGCCTAATCGCAGTGTATTTATTGCATCGTCGATTCACTTCTACATGACTGGATCGGATCGTATCACCCGATGCCAACGTATTTTCCGATCCAATAGCCGCTCCAAATCACATGGAAAGGATTGCTCTAATCTCGGGATTGGTCATGGCCGATACTGATCCGATCCGGATAATATCGACATCCAATCCGAGATTAAAAACCATGATGGTGAGTTACAAGCTTACCATTTCCATAAAGCAGATTGTCAATGAACTCCACATGCCAACCCAAAATTGTATCCTCCAGAAATGGGCTCCTACGAAGTGTTGAAGAAAATTGGCCTCAATGCACATGTGCTTGACATTCTATCAGATTTGGCCATTAGCAAAGTCTTCAATGTAGCCGATCTTACTCTCTACTTGGACTATTATTCTAATGACGAAGATATTAAACATGCTTTAAGGATGCCTCAACTTCCTACTACAATTGAAGATGAGATTAAAGATGCAGTAGACAAGTATACCATGACATGGAGAGGGGGTGCTTTTCAGGCTTTCCTTATCAAGTGGAAGGTTCAACCACATACAGACTGTACTTGGATCCATGAAGATGACTTCAAGCGCTTAAACCCTGACTGACTTGCATGAATAATATATGGCACTTATGCATTCGTCAGAGATAAATGAAATCAAGCCAAGGAAAATTGATGTGGATCAAAGGTTCCAACTAAAATATGCCTAAACAACATAGACCTATATTTGTTGGTTTTCATGAATCAAAATAGGCCCAAGCCTAAGCCCAATAGAGAAGGCCCTATTGTCAAAGGAGATGCTCTATGGTAAAAAAAAAAAAAAAAAAAAAAAAGAGGGGCTTTATTGTCAAAATTAGGTAAAGGTTTAGTGAGAGTTAAGTCAATGTTTCGTGGCTGATAGGTGGAAGTCAGGCACATGTTTTGTGGGTGTAATATGTTTTGCTAACCTATATAAGATGTAAGAACCATTGAGCTCAAAACACACAAATTTTATGAATGAAGATTGATTGATTTAGTACTATTGAATTGTGAGAGACAATGTGAGGTGAGATACCTTGTGGCTAGTGAGAGACTGACCAAGACCATAGGTGAAAGGTCTTGGCCATATGACCTATTCTTTTTCCTTTCTCTTCTACCTATCCTTCTTCCCTTATTTCTATTTAACACCTACAACCTATGCTTGAATTACCATTATTCCTCTTAAGGTTTATTCTATTGAAAACTCCAAGGAAGCTGCCTATAGAAGACCAACTTCTAAGTATTCTTCTATACACCCAGGAAGCTGTAAAGTTATTATTATTCGTTGTTAGTGTGTAATCTGCTCTCTAGTTCTTTTTTTCTTTTTTTTTTTCTTTTTTCTTAATTCAGTACTCATTTAAGTTTCGAGCCAACAAACCAGCAACACAACTCTCTTTCTAACAGATTATCAGAGTCGTAATTTTCCCCAAGTCTGGTTGTCCTAACCCCTACGATTCTTGTGAGATTCTTAATCCCTACTGTAATGTGATTAAGATTCCACCATAAAGTTCTGCAATGTAATAGCTGTTCCAGAGAGAGACAGAGCATAAGATTTGTGGGGCAACATAACAGTGGGACCTGAAGGAAACATTCCCAGAAATATCTAGTAAGAATTCAAACCATTAAACATACGTCCACACTGCAGGTAAACCAAGATCAACCTTCGCAAGAAAGCTAAATGCAAGAAATGACCAAATGTTCACAACTTAGGGTAATTGCAACAAAGTATGAAGAAAGACAGTTATCTTAAGGTCATCAGTACCAGAAGAGAAAAATGTTTTATATACAATTATGAGAAACAAAATAAGGAGAAAAAAGGACAGGAAAAAATAAGGAAAAAGAAAAACAAACATGATGCTTGAGACACAGAAATATTGGCTCTTGGAATGATGCTATGTGCACAATTTCCTTTTCCATTTTTTCCCTTTACTTTTTCCAGACATGGCATTATGTGCACATTTACATGATGCAGCAATGTGAAATTCTCCAAATGTTGCTGTCAAGTAAAAATGCATCTTCAGATGCACGGATTCGACTTAACATGAATTCTGTACATCTCCAGAAATGAGTAATCAATTTACAGACGACTCTATCCGAAAGTATTAAGCATAGGACGCAACTGGTCCAATGCTTGAGGCGTTGTGTGATCCTTCTGCATCAATGTTTTCGTCTCCAGAAGTCATTTTCCGTGTCTCTGAAAGCGAAAGTCGCCTTGACTTTCCAGAAACTGGTTCAGCAGGCCCTTCAGAAGACAAAGACAATCCAGTACTCCCTGAAGACGATCCTAACAAGCGGCGAACAACCGGTACATCAGCTGAGGATGATGTAGAAATATTGTATGGTATGATTCCCACAGGATGGTCAAACTTGCAATTTGAACCAAATTTGCAGATACCATAGCGAGAATAAAAGATGCACAAGGGTTCTCCCTGTCAAAAAAAAAAAAACATAAAAGCCACATGAATAAGTGGGATATGGCAGAATAAAGTAGCATCCGTGACATATTAAATAGCCAGCATCCACTTGGGAACGGAAACAAATTAATTCTTGATTACCAGTCATTTATCAAAACAATAAAATGGTACTCACCGGCCGTAATGGAAGGCCCAAATGACTCAACATACAGTTTGGAACTGGAATCAGCCTATCTCTGGGATGATGGAACCTACAGACTGCACCAAACTTACAATCCCCAGTCTTCATGTAGAACTGGCATTCAGGTTGGTCAGGTCTCTCAGGGAACACATTCTCCCCCTGCATTGCATAAAGTCCCATGGCAACAGAGCCAGAACGGTATGAAGGAAATGTCCCTTGTGCTCTTGCACTCGTGTCATTTTGGCGAGAATTCCCATAAAACTGACTGGCTCCCGCTGTTAGCTGCTGGCTCTCTGCGGATGAAACTGAACCAAGCTGGCCCTATAAGGAAGACCATCTTAACATAACAACAAAAAATTCCTAGCAACATACACAGCCTCTCCCTTCATATTCACATGCAAAAGCAATGGATCAATTTTACATAAAGTAATTAACCTGACTCTCTTTTGTAGAGCCCAGAACTGTTATTCACTTGATGCTTGGTTGGATATGTAAGGAACCTTTTAATAGTTTTCCCAGAAAATTTAAAAGGATTTTCGGTAACAGAGCAACTTCAAGTACAGGTATGCCACAATTTTTTTGTTTTAAAATCATATTTGTTCAGATCATAAAAAAGATTCAAAAGGGTTTCCTTTTCATATTTTTGCCAAAAGAGATGTCATAATTTCTGATGAATGCTGGATTAAATGCCTCCACAAGGCAGCTCCCTGTCCAACTTGGATTTTGTAATTTGATACTTTCTGCGTGATTATATAAGCACCAACACATAAGACATTAAGTGATTTCCATTTCAAAAGGAAGTAATCAAACCTAAGTATGTTCCTTTTCTTCAGTTTAAGATTCCAGCTTAACAAGTTATACTCATTAGTTTGGTTAACACTATTAGATTAAAAAATGCTACTTTTCCAGATCTCCATTTATTTATACCTCTGATTCTCCATGGTTTCTTCATGATAAAGATACAAACAGTGTACTATTAGTTGATAGGGAATGGAGATTCTATTTGATCAAGTTTCCAAAAGACAATATAAACTCTGAATAGATCCTTGTGTTTTCTTTTTCATTTTTTGGTTTAAAAAAAGTTACTAGCAAATTTATTTTTAGAGGACCCATGCCTGCAACTTTGGCAGCTTTTTATATATTTGGGCTCATGTTTCTAGAATAAATGGTATAACCTCTGACAGTCAGCTGAAGATAAATCGACAGGGACTAAACTGAAAATGTGTTTGTTAGGTAGCTATTTGCTGAATTAAAGGGAATCCACATAATAGAAATAGTGAGAGATGGCGAGCATGTGTGCAAAGTCTTCAGAAGATTCAAGAATAAACTGCACTTTTTTTTTTACCAACTCTAGCAAACCAGGCGAAAATTATGTCCACAACAAAAATTGGAACCTCCAATGCTGGTACCAGCCTCCTGACCATCCAGCATTCTTACCTATGAAAAGGATTACCTTTCTTCCCACTCCCAACTATGGATTATGCAAGCTTCTATTGAATCTTACTGGCACCATGTGATTTGTTATTTGAATCTTCATTTGTGACACAATTATGAGCTGCATCACAAACTGGCAGCAGACTGAAAGATAAGGAGTCAATTCAGCTGACTAACTGTCCCAACTGACTCGAGGTATAGGGGATTAAAATCAGAAACAGAAGGATCTGTAGACTCATGAACTGACCATTGATAAGATAAATTAGTGCTACCTACCCCCCCCCCCAAAAAAAAAAAAAAGAAGATACAGTGGCAGTTTCCATGAGCAGTTTAAGGAAATACGTGGACTCAAAGAATGATGTGGCTGAAAACTTTCAAGAGCCTGACTTAGTTGCATAAGCTTCACTTAATCAATGGGTATTTCCACCTGAAAATTGAATAAAATGAATCTTGAGGTGGTTTCTGCAGTATAGCAACAGAGTAGCTACAGGAGTGATTTTCAGGGGCTCTAATTAGGACTGTCTTGCTGATGGATGGGAATCATGATTGGCAGAGTCCAGAGGAGAGATCAAATTCAGGTCATTAGATGTTAAAGAGGGTTGATTTACATATGGGCATCGGCTAGTACTGTATGTTGTTCAGTAACAAAGCAGCTAGTCCAAAGCATAAAATAAAAAAAGGACAAAAGCAAACAGAAGTTCTTAACCTTGTTCTAATTGGCTGCTACAGATGATTTGCAAAGGCTTATAAAGAACAAAATTTTCTGGGCCTGTTGCAGTATTAGTCAATAATGCGTTTACGGATACATTTTGCAGGTTTGTATCAGAAAGTAATCAAAGAATTCAATTACCAAAATATTCCTTGATCTGGACCCTTCTTTCTTGGGACTCCTTTCCAATGTTTTCCATTCAAGAATTTGTTTTTTTCCATTCTAGATCCGATTTTTTAGATTAATTAATATATTTCTCGATTCAACAGAAGTTTTTTTAGCTCTCTTTTAATCAGGTCGTGCTACAAAAGATTTTTTTATTTTATTTTATGCAAGTTTCATTTATTTTAGGTTATTGATTATTCTCTCTATTTCAAAGGAAAAACTTAAAAAACCCAAACCTCACAACACTTAGTTTCCACTCATCAACAACCCACTCTTACCCATACACAGTAGGACACCTAACCTGTCTTGCATCACTCTTCCTAAAATGAACTGATATGCAGCTTCTTAAGCACTACAAGTAATGTAGTCCTAGATAGGTAGGAGACCTACTAGGAGCCAAACAACAGAATCAAATAACAAAAGGGGCTGCTGGTTCAAATGGACAGCCCTAGGATTTAGGTCAATTCCTAGGGTTAGGGTTGGATATTGGGAAAGGGGTTTATAGCGTATTAATGGGCAAGTCTAGGGGTCAATATGGTATAAAAATAATAGGATTTGGGAAGGTTTCAAAATTTTGCAGTAAAGGACAGAATTGTGTTGCAGGTTTTGGGTTTTAATGGAGTGAAGGAATGGAGGGGATAACGTGGAGACTAAGGGCTAGGGTTAAGGTCGAATGTGGGGATTGGTGTGGGGAATATAAGCTGGAAGTAGGGTTCGAAAGTGATGGCTAAAACTGGAGTTATGGGGGAGTCCTAGTGGAGGTAGGAGTGCAGGTTTAATGGAGAATTAGGGTTTGATGGATGGAGGGGACTATGGATTAGGGAAGATGAAGGATTATAGAAGAAGGCTTAAAATAAGAAAACTGGTTCAAATTCACTATATTGCAGGACAATGGCAGCAGCTTGATGATTTGAAAGAGCCTCCCGATCTTCACAATGCAAGGAGTCGCAGGAGTCCACCTACCCTTTACCACCTTGAGATCCACAAGGATATACACTCACAAAGAGTAGCAGCAAAGGCAGCAAGCATAAAGCTAATTTTTATTAATCAAATTCGTATTCCATACATGGCCCCTTTAGAACATTATATAAAAGACTCAAAATTAGACTTAGACACTAAAAAGGAATGGCCTAACCCAATCCTTAACCTATTAGCTAACTTAAACTGACTAGGAAACTGAAATAGACTAAGCACTTAAAAACAACTTAAACTACTTAAAATAAAGAAGATTCCCAACTAGCCAATAGGATATAAGAACTTCTTAACTGATAGGATCACTTCACTTAAATTAGACCAATTGAACCAATTGGATGCAATCAATTTAAACCGGTTCAATTAAAAACACAAAATAAAACTAAGTATTGGGCTAATCCCGTATGCAACCTATGTACCCCTAGTTTAGGCTCATTAAAGTGGCCTAATACATAGAAAACCCTTGGGAACAAAGGCCCAACATGTATATAAACCAACCCTAGGCCTATTTCTTTAGAAATAGGCCAATATCTATGATGAACCTGCATCAACTCTCCCCAACTTGAAAAATTCGTCCTCGAATTTTGCAGTGATGAGGGAGAATCAACATGTGATTAGCAGCTTTGACCATCCCCAAACAAAATTCCGATGAGGCAGGAACATTAGGGATAAAGTCTTCAATGCGTGGAGCTTTCTCTTCGAAGAACCATGGTGGCATAACAAACTCTATGTGTTCTTTCTTTGGATCAGCAACAACTGTCAATATTTCGTCCATAGAGCCTTCAGTGTTAGCAACCTTCTCATCTAATGCATGAGACACAAGCTCCACCTCTTCAAGAGCAGCATCTTGAAGGTCATTGTTTTCCTTTGGAATGCACTCAATCAACTTTTCATCTTCTACTGTTTCAGCTTTGTCTACTTTGTTCTCTTCAATGTATACCTCTTCAGTAGAATCTTCTACAATTGTGTTTTAGACCTCCACATTAATTTGATGGTCGAGCTTCTCAACCATGATCTCAACTACTGGTGCAGCTTGGTATACTTGAATTTCTTTAGCTATAGGTTCTTGAATCTCTTCAACACAAACTGCGTTAGTAGAATCTTCTATTGGTACATCCGCCATTGGTGAAGCTTCATACACAATTGATGCCACTTGTGTTTGAGTGGACACGTTCGGCAGTCCTTGTGGTTGTACAGTCGATGTAGTCATCTTTGGTTGTAACCCTTTTAGAGTAAACAAATGGTATAGATGCTGTCAATCAGGTAGGACACACGAGTTGTTTTCAGGTTCAATCTAACCTTGTCGCTCGTCCAACCAATTGCAACCTACTACAATAAAGCACCTTGGAGATGGTACCGGCTTACACCAAGCACCATCATGGTATGAAAAACACCCAAATTCAACACAGACTTTACCTGTAGGCTTGATGCAAATTTCTCCTAATTGGGACAACATATCCACCACCGATTGTGAAATAATATTATTACGTCTCCTCTCATCAACAACTAAGATGGCTATGCTCCCATTGGGTAGACGAACTTGGGTCTTGAAAACGAAGGGAGGTGGGTCTTTCAAGGCTTGGTTGGAGCTTCCCTCCGCCATGGCTTTGATACCAATTAATGTAGTCCTAGATAGGTAGGAAACCTACTAGGAGCCAAACAACAGGATCAAATAACAAAAGGGGCTGCTGGTTCAAATGGACAGCCCTAGGATTTAAGTCAATTCCTAGGGTTAAGGTTGGATATTGGGAAAGGGGTTTATAGGGTATTAATGGGCAGGTCTAGGGGATCAATATGGTATAAAAATAATAGGATTTGGGAAGGTTTTAAAATTCTGCAGTTCTGGACAGAATTGTGTTGCAGGTTTTGGGTTTTAATGGAGTGAAGGAATGGAGGGGATAACGTGGAGACTAAGGGCTAGGGTTAAGGTTGAATGTGGGGATTGGTGTGGGAAATATAAGCTGGAAGTAGGGTTCGAAAGTGATGGCTAAAACTGGAGTTATGGGGGAGTCCTAGTGGAGGTAGGAGTGCAGGTTTAATGGAGAATTAGGGTTTGATGGATGGAGGGGACTGTGGATTAGGTCTAAGGGAAGATGAAGGATTATAGAAGAAGGTTTAAAATAAGAAAATTAGTTCAAACTCACTGTATTGCAGGACAATGGCAGTAGCTTGATGATTTGAAAGAGCCTCCCGATCTTCACAATGCAAGGAGTCGTAGGAGTCCACCTACCCTTTACCACCTTGAGATCCACAAGGATATACACTCACAAAGAGCAGCAGCAATGGCAGCAAGCATAAAGCTAATTTTTATTAATCAAATTCGTATTCCATACATGGCCCCTTTAGAACCTTATATAAAAGACTCAAAATTAGACTTAGACACTAAAAAGGAATGGCCTAACCCAATCTTTAACCTATTAACTAACTTAAATTGACTAGGAAACTGAAATAGACTAAGCACTTAAAAACAACTTAAACTACTTAAAATAAAAAAGATTCCCTACTAGCCAATAGGATATAAGAACCTCTTAGCCAATAGGATCACTTCATTTAAATTAGACCAATTGAACCAATTGGATGCAACCAATTTAAACCGGTTCAATTAAAAACACAAAATAAAACTAAGTATTGGGCTAATCCCGTATGCAACCTATGTACCCCTAATTTAGGCTCATTAAAGTGGCCTAATACATAGAAAACCCTTGGGAACAAAGGCCCAACATGTATATAAATCAACCCTAGGCCTATTTCTAAAGAAATAAGCCAATATCTATGATGAACCTGCATCAGCAAGTCTGTAATTCCTAATTTGTCCAAGTTGATTCACTATCCTTCCATCCAACTACTGCAGATCCTTGTAGTAACGTTGCCAATCTAATCAAAGGATCCACGTGATAGAAGGTTAGGAGCTACTTACGCAGGCAAATAATATCAGAAAAGATGAGATAATTAGAAGCAGATAGAATGAGAAAGGAAAGAACTCAAGGGTCAAAGTCCAAATCCTTTTTGTGATGACCTTTTTTCTTCTCTCAAGGAATTTTCTTAGATACTTGCAAAGTAAGAGTCTTCTGTAATAAATTACCCAGACAAGTGCTTCACCACTTAGCACCTAGGTTCCAACTGCATATCAATATATAGCATCACTTTAATAACAGGGGTATACCTAATAGCAAGAGGGGGGGGTAGGAGAAATCATGGAATCATATGACAGAAAAGAGCAAACTAGAATAGAAAAGGACCAGCAAGAAGGCCTAAGATCTTCAGAATCCCAGTTGTTCTTCTATTAACACTTCTCAAAATCCCATCAAATTTATATCACCATCATTGAACCAATAAGTGACAACATCCAGAGGAAGTAAAAGAGACGATAGAAAATATCAATGATAATATGTTACTATCTCAGTGCTCTAAAGAGATCAACGCATTTTCATAAGGCAAAAGATAAGGCAAAGTAGCAGTAACCTATAGAGATCAATGCACGATTTTCATGAGGCAAAAGATAAGAAAGATAAGGAAATACTTACAGTATAAGCATTCCAGCTTGGAACTGGTACGACCCCCTGAGGTAGAATCAATTGAGCATAACTAGAAGGACCTTGCCACCGAGGGCTTGGAATAAAAGAGGTCCTGGACAGGGGCCAATTTGTCATTCCTCCTGGATAAGACTGCTGACCAGGAGTTGTAGGGGAATGTACAGGAGGATAACCCGGAGAACCACGTAATGAAACCATTGCGCTAGAAGGTTGAGGATGGTGGAATTTACAAGTGCTTCCAAACTTACAATGTCCCGTTCTTAAATAATAAGCACACTCCTTCTCATTCTGCAAGGAATAAAATGAAATTCAGGAAATGTGTTCTCATCCTTAACTCAGCTCAGCCTTATCCCAACTAAATGGGATCGGCAAATGTGTTCTCATCCTACCAGAAAAAATTAAACATGGATGAAAAAGAAAAGAAAAGAAATGAAAGGACCCAACAGAAGAGAACATTGACCACAATTACAAAGAAACTGACGACAGCTGAATGTAACCAGGTAAACATCACAGTAATTTATAAATGGAAGATGAACAGTAAGAACAGACCGGGCGGAGTGGATAACCCAACATATTTAATGGAACTCTTCCAGAAATCCCAGCCTTGTCTCTAGGATGATGAAACTTGCATGTGGCTCCAAATTTGCACGTTCCCGTCTTCAAGTAATACTGGTACACATTTCAAAGTAAGACGTTACTCTTCAAACCATTGACTAGTTATCAATGGCCACAAGCCAAGAACCTCCCAACCAAAATGATGCAAAGTGTAAGTTTAATGGTGATTCTAAATTTTGAAAATCTAATATTAAATTGGTGTTTAAGAATATATGCTTTCTTTGATGCTGAGAAAGTGATCCTAGTAGCCAAACCTTCATATTTTCAAAAGCTAGGAATATGGATCAGCTTGTTTGTTATTTTATAAAAGCATATTTCTGCTGTGTATATGCTAATGTAATATATTGAAAATAATTTCTGAAAAAAGAGGGTTAATATTACACCTTATAGACCTCATCTCTTTGATGAAAAATAGAGGTATAGAAAATTTTATTTTTTTTTAAATCTTTCACTCCACTATTATACAGAAAATAAGACACATCTCAAAATTTTCTAAGTCAGTTTCCATAATGAGAGAGAGAGAGAGTTTTGTAAGATATAATTCCCACTAAATGGATAACTTTACATGACTGACAGAGTGTATTGAGCTATCACTAACAAATTGTTGCACTGACAATATTTGCAATTTTTTACATAAAAAAACAGATGCTTAATTCATAAAAAGGTTAGAAAAGATTCTCCAACCTCACAACCTGAAGGCTTTAATTAAACATTCAAAATACTTGGCTCAAGTTTATCTTGACAAGTATTCAACATATCTAACAATAAGAAACTACCATACCCACGAATGATGGTTACCTGGCATTCAAGTTGCCCTATTCTTTCGGGGTAACCTCCTTTAATCCTTGCAGTTGCAACAGCCTGAAATTTAATAGGACAAAACCAAACTCATAAATTTTAATATAACTCTATAAGCTAATTAAATATTCTATATGATATGTACAAAATTGCACAAACATATAACTGTTTTAAAAATAAATGGGTGCAACATGATTGCTATGTTTGCTCCACATTTTTCATTGTGCAGGGGCCATGCAGTCGGTGGTCTCCATAATTTCGTCAATTATCTTCGATGCTATCCAAAGAAGAGTATACCAACCACCGGAGAAACTAAAGAACAACTGACAAACTGAATGGCTTTCTAGTTTTGAATTAAATTCTAAAAGACCAAATAGGAGGAGGGGGGGGGGGGGGAGGGGGAAGGGGGAGAATCCTTATCGTCTACGGTTCCCTGACCGGTGCAGTTCCCTAGTGCCTCTCACAAGAGGGGGTGGGACCCACCCGGAGCACCTGACCGAACACTCTGCCTGAGTGGGGTCCACCCTCCTCCTATGAGAGGCACTAGGGAACCGCACCGGTCAGGGAACCACATACGATAAAAATTTGAAGGGGGGAGAAGGTGTCAAGGAACAAAAGTCAACTTATAAATAATGTCAATACTAACATATTAGTTTCACAGGGCTTATGATTTGCTTAATTGTGCAATATATCTTCAAACACCAACCTTTTATGTAAATGCTCTGTGATCAGAAATGACACTAGCTGTAAAAGTACAACATAATCTTACTGGCATGTTAACTTCCAATTGATTGGGTTAAAACCACAAGGCATGAGATGGGTGAAACAGGCTGCAGTGTTTACCAGCTTCCTATTAGGAGGATGATTAAATCGACATGTCATTCCAAATCTACATAGGCCGGTTCTGAGGTAATAAGCACAGTCTGGCTCCCCCGGACGCTCAGGAAACTGACCAGATTCCATAGTTTCATTCTGTCTTAAATTCATTTGCCACATTGCATCTGTGAAGGCCAAAAAACCGAGTTTAAAAAATAATAATCAGAAAGAAAATTAAGCAATTATGCAAGTCACATTCAGCACAACATTTTCACTTGTGTAGAGGCAAAAGACCAAACATGCAAGGGGAAACAACATCAAGAGATTTCACCGGCTGCTATAGTCTGAAAGTTAGCAACATGCTTCTCATTTTCCATTACTTCTGTTTCAGTTTCCCATTTGGGTCTGTAAGTTGGCTAGAAACTATAGTAAAAGAGCATTAATCAATTAAGAGATAGACTCAACTCTAGCAGGCACCAACATAATCAAAATACAGATAGCATTTATCTGAGGGGCATCAATCTGGGCTAAAAAAAAATACTCTCTTTGGGTTTAACTGACTGATGTTTTGGTCTTCAAACTGATTAAGAACCGGAACCAGACTATCCCAGTGGTAATTGATACTGGTTCCAAGATGTGGAACCGATCAGTTAATTGGGAAGGTTTTTTTGTCCCGGCCCGAAAAAGGTGGAACTGATTAGGCTTCCCAATTAACCAAAACCATCCTAATTGACACCCCAAAGTTATCCTTAGCAAACATAACTTCTCAGCATGGCTGACAATCAAGCATATTCTATCAGAGGATATTAGTTCAACAAGAGAGCAGAAAGACAAATACATTCCGTATTGATAAGATGTCTAAGATGTCACTAATTATGCAGTATACACTGAACTTTAGAAACCCAACCAAAATAAATTCCAAATCCCACTGGTCACATAGAGTGTGCACCACCTACGTGCTAAATCCGTTTCTTCGGATAACTAGTACCCATTAATAAATGTTTCAACAAAAAGGAAAGTGAAATTATTGTGGGACCAAAAACAAAACATAAATGAGCAAAGAAGTTAAGGGGAAGAACATTCCTGGAAGAACAAAAAAAGGACATACCCAATGCACGAGGCTCCCACCACTACAGGGTTGGGGAGGGTCATAATGTACACAGCCCTACCCTTACTTTCGCAGAGAGGCTGTTTCCAGACTCGAACCCGTGACCACTTGGTCACAATGGAGCAACCTTACCGTTGCACCAAGGCCCACCCTCTTAAGAACATTCTAGGAAACGGATGCCCAATTAATGCATACAGAACTGAAACAACCCTTTACCTCAGTTCCTATTTGGAGACATTTATTAAAATTTAGAACTTTCTCTAAGACAATAAATATAAAAGGAAAGAGAAATAGTATAGAACAAAGCGAACTGTATGCGCACAGAGGAAAGAACTCCAATTCATCAAAAAGTTTTTAAACAGGGAAACAAGAATCACTCTTTAAAATGATTTTTTAAGATATTATCTCATCAACAACGTCAAAGCAGACAAAGTAAAACACAAAAAGCAACTCGATAGATGGATAATGTTTTGTCTAGAAATTCTCAGAATACGAATTGCAGTATATTTGCGGAACGATCACGTAAAGTGACAACAAACCCGATGTAATATACAAGTGAACAAATTCAGTTCAACCATGATCTCCAATTTCCAACTGGAAACCCAAAAAAAAACTACAAAATTCACCTCCATTATTGTCAGAGGAAAACAAGAAATTCTCCAATAATTTCATATGTAACCTCCCCCAAATAAAAAAATAATTTTAAAAAATTAAAAACAGGGAGCACCTCACTCACGGCACCGACTGAAGCTCATTCCTTGATCAAAATCCCGCGAATAAAAAGCAAGAAAATTTCCAATAATTTCATAATTAATAAACCCAAAAAATAATGTCAAAAACTAAAAAAACAAGGAAACCCATCAATCACGGCACAAAATGAAGCTCATTCCTCGATCAAAATCCCACAAAACAAAACCTTCCAATCTTCCCCATCAATGCAAGCCAAACCCTAACAACAACTAGCAGACACAGGAAAGAAATTGACAAAAATTAGACAAAACCCACAAACCCCAGAACAAACTCTTTCACCTTCATCTAACGACGGCGAAATCATGGATTCCTCCGTACCAACCCCTCTTGGTATCTGAACTCCAGCATCGTAAGCCATCGAACCACAACCATCACCAAACCAAAACAGGAATTCCCCACCGGAATTCCCTTCCTCTGCCTAATTCCTAGTGTCGGCGTCGATCAAGCTAGAGCGAGAGAGAGAGGACAACCGATCTCTCCTCTCCACAAACGAGGAGAGGAATAAAAACCAGGACATCCACCAGACAACCAGTCATTTAAGTTGCCTTTTTTTTCTTCTTTTTTTTAACCCGCGAAGGGAGGCGAAACCGGAAACCGGAAACAGGGAAACTGCTATTTGGGTTCTGAGGGTGGTATCTCTATTATATTATATTATATTATTGCCCTTTTGTTTAAATATTAATTTTTTTTTATGGGTCTATTTAATACTATTTTATTTTCGCGGCAACACGAGGATTCCGTTCGCGGGAGAGAAGGGTCCGTTTGAACCGGGGCTGGGTTTTACACGCGCCGGAAGGTCACGCTCTAAGAGAGAGAGAGAGTGTGTGTGTACTATCGTCAGCGTGCTGACGGTTGGAGGAGGACTGAAGAGTGTGGGTGTGTGAGACCCAGAAATTTTTTAATTTTTAAGGGTCTTTTTTGGAAAATAAAGAACGGACTAAAAGAAAACACGTGGATGTTTATGATATGTTAAATCAGCCAGATTCCTCGTGCT
Organism: Telopea speciosissima; assembly: GCF_018873765.1. NCBI lineage: Eukaryota > Viridiplantae > Streptophyta > Magnoliopsida > Proteales > Proteaceae > Telopea > Telopea speciosissima. The sequence continues at coordinate 58,509,978 of NC_057919.1, read as the reverse complement.
CTCCCCATCTTTTGGTTCGTTTTTTCTTTGTTCTTTTTAGTTGGGATTAAATAATTAAGGCATCAGCTAAGATGTCATCTGCTAAACCATTAGAAAACTGGACTCATCTTTTTCGCCACGTCGTATGATAGAAAAAAACTGTTAAATCTAAGTCCACTTGATAGAAAAAACAATAAACAAAAGAGGGAAAAATGGTCATCGAATGAGGTTTAAATTTTTGCACAAATTTTTAAAGAAAGAACCGTATTATCATGTTGTATGGTTCGTGTCAGTGCAAAGTCCATGGGAATATGGAAAGGGCATTGTCCCATGTGATAGGGCATAGAGAACGTTACTGGGTAGCGTTCTTTATCCCTTTATTTCAGATGGTAGGAGCGTAATCAATGTTTCTCAATAGATTCTCTTTCGACAAAAAAAATTCCGAAACACCAATTAAATGTGATGGAATCTAGTGGCGTCTTTATATTCTTCACCTCCATTGTCCATTGAAATTGGATACTAATTTTGTTAAATTCAACTCATCCCAATGAATGTTCTTTTTTGAACTTTGAACTTCCCTTTGCACGGGGGGATTTACTAAACCAAAAAAGTGGACTAAGTACCGCTAACCCGAATATCTGTCCTCGTGCTAGAAGCTGATTTTTTAGGGCATCTTATTACAATATTAAGTACAAACTTGAATAATATAAAGTTGACAATGGCAAAGTTGCGGCGATGATTATGAAGAAAAATCACCTAATTATATAATGTAGACACAAGATTATTACTTTTATTATATTATTATTATTATTCAATAATAATAATAATAGTTGAAGTGGGATCCTCTTATTTATCACTACTAGGGCCCATCGATCACCGAATCCCCACCCATAATCTTTTTAGAAAAAAGAGAGCATCCAACTTTGTGAGCTACAATGCTTGTAGAATTCTGTGGTCCCAAATAGTTTGTCATGCATCCATCTTTAAAAGATATGACTTATATAAAAATGCGTTTCATTTTAAAATTTATAAGTGACAATAAAAATGGAGGGAAAAGAAAGCTACTTGGTTGTGTGGCATGTATAATTCTTACGCCTAGATATAAAAATGTGTGAAAATATCATATTCCCCCTATGAAAAGGTGAAAATTCTGGCCAAGACGATCCTTGCATGCATGTGCAAGCTCTAAAGGTCCAAGCAATGATCTCTTTCCCTGAAAAATAATACCAATATACCATTTGGGAAAATGATCTCTACTTGGTGTTGTTTCTTATGTCCTCTCATAGGGCACCTTGAGATGACGTCTCTGCCTCCTAGGTAGATACCCAGGCATGCTCACCCATTGGTCTAGACGCTTGTGTAAAGACCATGCGACTAAATAGAGATCTCTTGTAGGGGCATAAATGAATAGCAGAAATCCGTTTTTGTATCCGTGTCTGTATCCATGTAGCATTATCTGAATCCATCAAAAAGGTAAATGGATGCGAATACAAATAGGCTATAGCTATCCGAAAAACTATATTTACATGTAAACGGATAAAATATCCAATCCGTATCCATGTCCATATCCGTTTAGTACTATCCAATTTGTCCGAAAGCTAATTGGATGCGGATGCGGATGCGGATGCAGATATAGCACTATCCGAGCCGAATCCCATCCGTTTACATCCCTAATCTCTTGCCCATATTATTTTAATTATCTAATCTACATTATTATCTTTTTGATCTTCTTGAGACCCTATTTGATGGCTAATTGATTTTTTATGTTTTTTGGAAAAGAGTTTATTTATTTATTTTTTTAGATGAAAAGAGGTTAATTGACTATTTAAATAAATGAACATAGACATTTAGCTGTAATCACGATTCATTCATGTTGATTCTTTTCTTGTCTTACTTAAACCTATAGAAAAATAAACATACACACATGCATGCATGCACACACACACAACATCAATTGAAAAGCCTTTTAAAAACAGGAGAAAAAACCACAAGTCATGCCACCAATTTTTATTTGACATAATGACCTCTTAAAATTTGTCAAAAATCTTTAAAAAAAATGAAGTAGATTGATCATTGATATAAGGGTTCATTTGCAATATATTACAATTTAAACATTTGAGAGTTAAAATTGGAACAAATGCCATTGGCTTGTCACAAGAGATAATATTGTTTGTTTGTTTTTTTTGGGGTGAAAGAGACAATAGTTGCAACTTGCAATATGAAAAGAAGATAACTACTAAAAGGGACATACCCATTACATGAGGCTCTTGTTACTCCATGGTGTAGGAAAGGGCATGAAAAGAAGATAGCCACTGGGGAAAGAAAATTAAGCAAGAAAAAAAATATTTGTTAAAGATTATGCAAAAACTTACCCAACACTAATACATTAATTAGGCCATCTAATAATCAAATACCTATAAACAAGTAATTAATAATTACTAATATTTTGAGCAATCAAATTAGTTTTCTATTTTTTATTTTTACTTCATAATGGTCACTCAACCAAATAATTTATTAAAATGAATAAAATTGATTTAGGCTATGTTTGGAAGTCAAGAAAAGAAGATAATAAGTTAAAAAAACACGATGACACAATGATTAATTTATGTGTCTATCTCTCTCCTTAAATTCAAAATTTTTTGATTTTTTTTTTCTTTTCTTGGCTTCCAAACATACCCTTTAGTGATATGAAGGTCTATTCTACATTGGAAGGCTTAGAGGTCAAAATGGCAATAGAGGTCTTAACTAAAAAGGACGTAACCTCTTCTCTGTCAGTTATGCAATAATTTCACTACTGGCTTGGTGCTCTCCTAACACTTACCACCTATTTAAGGAGGGAAAACTAAACATCACTAATAACTAGTGGCATTTTATTCTTCACAACCATATAACATAGACCCCACACTAGAATCATCAGTAAAATTTCAACCCAAACTGAATTAAGAAAGTGGCTCAAATTACAAAGATGTCAATTTACATAGGAGAGAGTTTTCCTTCACCACATCATCCTATGGTTCAAAAACCCTTATAGGGGTTTAGTATATTCCCCAAAATATCCTCTGATATCCTCTTGTATGTACTTGAAGCCCCGTGATAAATGGATTCACATTCACCGTGACTTAAATGACTAACTTTGTCCATTTCAATAAAAATTTATATACATGTTGTGGCCTATATATCACATGGACCCACCAAGTAACCCTACCCACATGATAGGTCGTGAAGTACTAATGTCACATAAGATTTATTTTAAGAAATAAAGAGTACTTTATAGGGTTAAGAAAATTGTTTGTAGGGTTGTAGGCTTCTTTTTCACAAGTGTCATATTCTATGGAGGTTTGTAGTCCATTATCCTTCCGACCCTATCAAGCTCTTTGCTCTACCTAAGTTTTCCAAGAAGAAATGACCTCATGAGAATGCAACAATGTCTTTTTCCTAGTTGAAAAACCCTTTGGACACAAAAATAACCTAACATTAGTTCAACAATTTGTCAATTATCTAGTTTAACTAAATGCCATTGAATGGATAATGTTTTCAGATAATGACTTAAAGAAGTCTCTATCTCATCTCTTTCTAAAGCAACATTAACCACAACCAACAAAAGATGTCCAGTTTCTATGCATTGTCACAGGGGGACTTATCAACAAATAGCCTTAAGGTTTAGAAACCAGGAATCGGGCATGAGATCAGTCTCTATTGAACTGTGTAGTAAGCAAATAGGAACCAAAATCGAAGAGGTTCGATGTGAGTACCGATTTTCAGAACCAAGGTGGGATATGGTCTAGTTCCGGATCACACCAACAGTCACTAGAACTGAACTGAATATTTGGTTCCGAACAAATTTACACCCACAATCACATAGAAACATATGGAATTTATTATGATTCGATACGAATATCTACATCCACCTCAGAGAACCAGAGAATTTCTATTAACTAGAAAAATACTAAACCTCTCTCTACTTCAATGGTTGATTTCCCTGGGGTTTTCCCTAAAGAGACAATAAATAAGCATCCTAGAAACCCCGGCTCACAATTTTACCCCTATACATGTAATAGACCCAGAATGAACCTAGTAAAACATATACAAGCTCAATAATAATTGTATGTACCCTACATAATACAAGACACAACCGCAACAAATCTCCACATTGGTTTGAATTTTGCAAGTCACCCTGAAGAAAAATGATATTGATATCGATTTGCAAACTCCCTATCATTTTTACCCGCCACACCCAAAGAGTCTAAGTGCCCCACATCCTTGCCTGAGTGCCCTGCACAACTCATTGTTGCGCTATATGATGTGACTTTACCTCTCTTACTATTGTAATCTTATAAGAGAGATCACTTACACTCACAAGATCCGAAGCGAAAGTGAACCACTTCTTCCCAGATCTACATCTATCCATAATCTGAACATCTACTATCTTCGTCATCTACCTGTACCTTTTACTTGAGTTCCAACAATAGCTCTACCTATTTCAACACTCTTTATAAAATCTATGCGGAATCTCAATCATCTGTCCTTGCATCACAACTATAAAACGTATAGAAACCCAAAGAACTCTACTTTCAGATGATCTGTAACCTCCTAAATCAAATATTTTCAATGAAATTAGATTTTTCTTTAGACCCGGCACATGTCTAACCCCAATCAAAGTTTGCACAATCCCATAAAAATGTGAATCCACACAGTCCCAATCCCAACAATCTTACTTTGTCATTTGGATTATACTATTATTGCATGCATGATATGTACCAAAATAATTCCTAATTCAACATTGTTGGATCAATGGTAACCTAAGAGGGGTGAATTGGATAAATGATAAAAATGCATGTTCAAACTTTCTTGAAATGGAAGCAGTAAAAGTTTTGAATCAATACACCCAAAGTGATAAAAGAATAAGAAAAAGAGACGAGAATTTAGAGTGATTCGAGATCACTTCCTTGCATCTACTACCAAGGCTCTGTGAGCACTTGGACTTTAATTTCCACTATACCCAATTGCTTTCCCAGGTAGCAATCAAACTTTTACCAACCCAGTTACCTCATGTCCAAACTTGTGTGATTAAGCTTTTAGTCAAATCATTAACACTCAAAAAAAAATAATGAGAGAAGAAATAAATTTCTCGAAGGACTAATGTACAAGTTTCGTGCACACAACATTAAAGCTCAAGAGTCGCAATAAATTCTCAGATAAAGCACATGTGAACAGAGTTAATTGATAGTTATAAATGTCCAATAGTCCCTTTAAACAGGCTCAAGTGTTGAAAAAGAAAATAACTTAAGTTTAGTGCAAAAGCATCAGACATACGACCGCATAAGCCTACGAACATCTGCTAAACTCCAACGGTAAAAAAACACTAGTCATTCATATTCTAATGGTCATATTTCTAACCATTGAGACTCAATCCACATAGACATCTACATAATTGTGGAGATGTCTAGTTTAGCCTTACGAACGTCTTCACACCTGACAGGATGAAGAACTAAAAGACATGTATGAGAGTCAGAGTTTTTGTTTTCTCATCCGGTGGAATTGTCGAATGCCTCTAATATAACCTGACGTCTGCTAAGCTTAATGGATGTTACTTAACTTGACTCAAATACCACATTAAAGTGCGTTGTACACTGCTTCGGACGTCCACTTAATCAGGACATATATCATGTATGGCAGATGTAATCTTCCATCATCGGACGACCACTGACAAAAGACATAAATTATAACGCCTCCAAAACTAGCCTAGGGGTAAGGGCTGTCATTCAAACCACATGATCGAAAATGGTTTAGATAGTGAATCGAAAATTTAATCATATTTCTTAATTCTAATTAATCATCATCATCATCATCATCATCATAAATATACATAGCGGAAGACTCACATAACCATTAATCATTCTCAAACTCAATTGTCTAAATTTAAATGTGTTGATAGCATCACAACTAAAAGTGAAAATAATCTCAACTATTCAAAATCTTTAAATAAATCAATGTATCTAAATGAAAAATCAAAATCATCAACAATTGTTTCAACTATAAGAAAAATGAAAATCTCTAAATATCCTCATTCTAGAGTCCACCTCCCTCAACAATTGCAATACATTCTTCACACTGACAAGTTTCCTCCTCAACATCATCTGAAAAGATACTAAAGAATAAGCTTGGGAAAGCTTAGTGAGTAAGGGGAAACAAAATCATAATATCCATAAAACATACGGTATTTTCAATATCAACATTTCAAATCATATTCGATAGACAGTTTCATCAATTGTTTCAACTATAAGAAAAATGAAAATCTCTAAATATCCTCATTCTAGAGTCCACCTCCCTCAACAATTGCAATACATTCTTCACACTGACAAGTTTCCTCCTCAACATCATCTGAAAAGATACTAAAGAATAAGCTTGGGAAAGCTTAGTGAGTAAGGGGAAACAAAATCATAATATCCATAAAACATACGGTATTTTCAATATCAACATTTCAAATCATATTCGATATACAGTTTCATAACACAAATCAAATTAATCAAACCATATTATAAAATGGAGGGGAAAACATTGCCCTTATGTAGCGGTCTGCCTCACCATATACCCACTATAATTTAATTTTCAGTCGACCCAATGAGCTTAGAAGTAAGTGGGAGACTCACATAGTCTAGTAAAAAGCTCCTATAGAGGGGAAAACCTTGACCACATGTACGTAGTGGTCCATCTCAAACACCCTTCGTTCTAAACTCACCCGAACATCAATCTCCTATTGATAAGGGTAGCAAACTAAAGATAACAATTCATAAAATATTTAAGAGTCTCATTATGCCATTATAACACAGCCATGTATTTTATTCACAGTAAAATAAAACATGTCAAAATATTCATGATAATTCAAAACATGCCATGTCATAAGAATAATAAACCAAGAGTGATTTACATAAAATAATACATAGCGGTTTTGTTAGTCTCACTCATCTCGATGTTGCTCCAAATATCTATTTTGTTAACATTCAAAGTAAAACAACCTCAGCTACCTATGTACATATATATGTATCCATTATTAGTATATTATCTAATATATTCCTATATATCAAAAGAGTTTTTGTCAAATGCCCCCTCAAAATGCCCATTTATCCAAATGCACCCTTACAACTTTACAATTTACATGTGCCCCCTTACTTTCAAAACATTGTAACACTTTAGTCCAGTCTGTTAGTCTGGGACGTTAAACGTTAGTTTCATGGGATCTAATGGCCAAAATACCCTTATGACAAAAACCCCCCAAAATTAAAGAAGAAAGTGACCAAATTGCCCTCATCTTCCCCAAATCATTTAGGGTTTGAAATTTTCATATTAAAATTATATATCTATAGGAAGATAAAATCAATCTCCCATGATCCGATAGATCAATCCACACGACAGAAAAATCAAACTCTAACATTACCCCCTTGTGCCATCAATTATTTATTATTTCATGCATACCATAATTAGGTCTTAGATCTAGGATCAAAGTACTTACCTCAATAGTTCATTTAATAGAGAACTTCTTCTTCGGATCTTCTTCTTCTTCTTCTTCTTCTTCTTCTTCTCTCTCTCACTTTCACTTTCTTCCTTTTTTATCTATTTTTCTCCTGCGGCTCTCTCTCTCTCTCTCTATCCTTGCACACTATTCTCTTTCTCATCCTTTCACTCTAACTCCCTCTCTTTCTTTTCTTTTCTCTCCCCTACTCTTTCCTTCTTTTAACTTTTCTAGCAAAGTTCCTTTTAAAATTAGTTAATAAAGTGGGGCCTACCTATGACTAGATTAAAAAATATAACATCTTAAATCTTAATGCACAGCTGAGTTCTTGAACCTCTAACCTCTTTCTAAATAGATTAAGTTAAAACAAACCAGGGAAGGTGCTAATTTTTTAACTTTATTATGAGATCTTCTTTTAAAAAATGCTTATTTGGAAAAATCAGATATTAAAATTGTTAGAATTTACTCAATTAGATCAAGACTTCTGTTCCCATAGAAGTAATTCTTGATGGATTCACTTCCAAGACAAGCTTCAAGGAGTCCTTCGTCAGAAAATCATGAATCTCCTCTATTATGAAGAGGGACGTACAGTCTAGTGATTGTCAATTTGAAAGGTTAAACTCTTACTTTGAGGTACTAATATGGTGAAACATTGCTTGTGGATAGGATGATAACCAACTAGGAGAACATAAGAACCGATCCAATCTTAGTCTTTCTTCAACACGAGTTAAGCCCTTCCTACCAGGTGAACTTAATGCTTGGAAATGGTAGATCCAAAAGGGTATCTCACTTAACAAATTGAATAAAATGATTTTGGCGAGATGAACTCAAAGAACTACGTACCACACATGCTTTTCATACAGATAAAGCATTGAATTCTAATCAAGTATCTTTGGGATTACATCTTGCTTGGGATGGGCCGTTCAGCCGTTGTAATCCTGCGAAGAAATGAGGCCTATGTGGAAACGTGGGCCTAGGTGGGTTGGGAGTCCAAATGGAGAGTGGTTTTTAAAAGGATAGGCTAAGAAGGGAGAGTGGATTAGCTTTATATAAGTGGAGAGTAGTTACTATCCACATATTGTGGTAAGTCGACACCTAGCCAAGCCACAACTAACAACAACTGAGTCTTTAATTTTTATATATTTTTTTTATATTAGAAAATGGTGGGACCCACCACCATGTTCTTCAACTCCACCACTTGCCCCCTTCTTCGTGAACACCACCACCCCACCCCTCTAAGGATGTTAACGGATATTTGCAAATTCGTATTCCTATCCGTTTAGGAGAATTCAAATCCGTTCAAAAACTAATTGGATACGAATATGATAATCTTCCTATCATATCCGACCAATTATTATTCGATTCGTTTAGCAATTTGACAGTTTTAAAATGTCTAAAATATATCTCTGTGTCCATCGATCCAATTAAGTTTTTTTTATTTTATAATTTTATAAGTTAAAATAATGCGATTCTTTTTCTAGATTTTCTGTTGATTTATATATATTGTTTTATGCATTGTGATACATGGAATCACATATCTATTAAAATAAATATACCATAAAATCAAAAAATAGAAAACATACGCAATTCAGAGACTAAGAATAGTAGTAGAAAGGGTAGTTTGCGACTCTCAAGTCTCAACCCTAAACCTCATCAACAAAATGGTAAGAATGTAAATGGATAGGATATTATTCGAATCCGTCCAAAAATTAATAGGATATTATCTGAATCCGTCCGAATATAATTGACCGAATTCGATCCGTTTACATCCTTGTGACCCCTCTATCTCTCCCTCCAACAAATTTGTGCTTACGCCTTAAGCTCGCGATGTTCTTAAACAATAGAGGTTAAGCGCCCCTTTCTCTTTTTCTTCAAATACAAATTCGGCTATCAATGTTATTGTCAGCAACGATTACAAACATCTTGATTAAGAAGATTATTTTTATTTTAAAAAAAAAAGCTAGTTGATGGGTTATCTGTCATTAGGATTTAAGTTACAAGTTTGTTTTTCATCATCATAATCATAATTGATAAACTCAGGCTAACACTGAGAGGGGGTGAATCAGGGTCACTAAAAACTTTTTTCAATTCTTCTAACACTACATTTGATACTATTGTACTGATTGTCATACACTGCATAAACACCAACTGGCTGGAGCACCCCAATTTTACCAGTTCGTGTGCACCCTCGCCTTACAACCAACAGATTGGCTAGGCCTCCAAGGTATGCACACCCATCTTGCACTCAAATGTACTTCGATACAATTGCATAATATAAACAATGCACAGACACAGTGGTTTACGTGATTCGGCAAAGTGCCTACGTCCACGGTGCAATACCCTAACCAGGGTTTCGTATATTGCACTACACCTACTCAAAAGTTTTGATGGCTACAACCACCCAAGAACTTCCAATCCCTGCTTCAGTTTGTGCAACCACACAAACGAGGGCAACTACCGCAATCTCTGTACAAGCCTTCACTTGATAGAGTTACAATAATTAATTATAAATAACAGAGCCAAATCTCCCCAATACAATGGGCAAAATTGGCTTATAATCAAACTATGTTTTTTTTTTTTTTTTCTTTCAACTAAACATGCAACTTAGAAACTCACAATGAGGATTTACAATCAAGGATTACCGTTTGCAGAGTAATCTAGCAACCCGCAACATCTCTGGATGATTTTAGAATGTTGCACGCTTTCCCATTAGTGCGTAAAATCGAGAAAACAACTCCTTCTTCCTCTTTCGTGCACAGCAGCTTCTTTGCAGATTTTATAACATTTTTTTTTCTTTCAGAAGTGTTCTTCTCGTTTCTATGAACGCATAGTCTATCCATTGGATCAAGATCTATAAGTCGGATTCCAATTTAAAGGCATATAGTGGGGCGAAGAAGGGCTAGCGAGGGAGATGCTTGCGCATGGTTTTGTAGTGGCTTGATACATGGTGTGTTATTCACGTGCGTCACACCATAGTGATTTAAGTTTTGGTGTATATGCAAGGTTCTGCTCTAGTGTATGACAGATATGGTACACATGGGATGGAGATTCCATATAATGCATTACACATGGTTGAAGTTATAAGCACAAATCCTTGCAATAAAGTCAAAACGCGTTTTCAAAAACATGTTGACGTCAACATGACATCATCGAGAGGAATTAATGTTCCAACAACGTTAATGGGCTTCGTTATATTCTATTTGTCACAGAAAATCCTCTTATTTACGGATTATGCCATCTATTTCCTAATTCGGAGCGTCCATCTTCGGAAAGGCATATCTTGACCATCTGAACTCTGATATGGGTGCTACAAAGTGTGTTAGACTCATAGAGAGGAGGAAAACGTCCCAGTAAAAAAAAGCAGGTCCCAGGTTACTCTAGAGAGGAAACTTAACAGTTTCGGGTTCGATCTGAGTTTGGTTGACAATGGCATCCAGTGAAGGAAGAAGCATACATGAAAAAATTCCATAGAATATTCTTTCTTCTTTAAATCAACAATCACCCAACCTCTTCCTCTTAATTGGAATCTCTTGAATCAGACGCGATTGAGCCTCATCCGACGGACAAAAACATTTAGTAGCTTTATAAAATCAAAGGGGAACTACTATTCACAGAATAGCACTTAAAATATAAGCCAAATTTTTTGCTAAGTATGGGAAAAACGTCCTTCTCCAGATTTGCTTCGTTTTCATGTGACGACGCAACAAACTCCATAACTTCCTCGTCTGACATCGAAAAGAGGTGAAACAATTCCGTTGTACCCACGATTTGTCGAGCTACATTTCGTATGAAGAGTGTTTTGCCCAAATCTGCCATTAAAACTTCTAAAAATAGCTTCAAGTGGACCCCACTGCATGATCCTATGAAATCACAACTTTTGATGTATGAGGCCTTCACCAACTGCTTTGGCCCTTTGCCAAAAACTTCTTAGGGACCCAATATACTACCAATAGTCATCCTCCATGCTCGAATGCCGTTGTAACCCTACCAAATTTGCAAATTGCCCTTAACACAATGTAGAAGCTTATTTGACCATTTTAACTCTTCCAACTCACCAAAAACCACTGCCACATCATCAATATGGCTAGAAATGTTGCCAACAATGACAACAGAACTCCAGAATGCTCCAATTGCCTAACAATAATCATCATCAATCTGGTGATTGCAGAAACAACTATTTACTAGAAAAAAAAAGACTAGATTTATTCACTAGAACACAAAGATGCTACAAATACATTCCATCTCTAGCTACTCACAAATGAAGGATTCAAGAAAGTGAAAATTGGTCCATAAGAATACAAACAGTGGCTTCTGAGAGAGATGTCTGGCGTTGCACCTTTTTCACGACTTAAACAACTTGGTGGCTACTCTTCAGTTGTAAGTTTGCCACAACATTGTTGCTTTGATTTCTTCTAATTTCTACGAACTCTGGTGATGTTTTGTTGGTGCTAAAAAGGAAGGCTGAGTGGAGGAGCTTAACCTCAGTTGTCTAAGAGCGCAACAAGCTTAAGGCGTAAGCACACAAACACACACACACACACACAGGTGGGCGGTGGTGTTCGTGAAGAAGAAGGGGGCGGGCAGTGGGGTTGAAGAAGATGGTGGTGGCATGGGTACCAACATTTTTCTGATATTAGAAAAAGGGTAAACTACTTGTAGAGCCCCTTGTACTATGGCCCAATTGCTTGACACCCCCAACATTTGAAACTATTACTTGAAGCCCCATGAAACCTGACGGTGTTAGTCTATTGTTAGTGGTTAAATGAAAAAGTCCATTTTACCCTCACCCCTAACCTCCAATAAGCCGTAGAAACACAGGAAAAACCTGCAATTGAAATTGCAAAACCCACCTCTCAGTGTTGCACTTCTGCTGGACTACCAAGTACCACCACACAGGCTACATTGGTGGTTAAATTGTTCCCCAATTCTAACATCCCTTCTCTGGTCTTTAAAGTCGTGGAGCAAAGTCGAGACTTGAGAGGAATCAAGGAACAAATCCCGAATTCTAACATTGTCAAAAGAAAACCTCTTCAGTCCCCAAGGCTCCATTAATCTATTGTTCTTCGATATGGAAAAGGAGATGGAGATGCAAGTGGCTGCCCTCCATAAGAACAATTCATCGTCTTCAACGGTTTGGTTCCTTGGCCTCCTAAAACATCTGGATTCCTACGACCTGTGAAAACACTCTGCACACCTGCCACTCCCTTGACCTTTGACCTGTGCACCCTCAGGTCTCTTCCACCTAAAACGATCTGGGTAAAAAAATAAAAGGAAGGAACAATAGAAAAAGGGATCAAACTCTTCCACCCAATCCACGAGCTCAAGTAACCAGTCAACACCTCCTTCACATACCACTATTATGTTCTCATTAGTGAGAAAAATAAGGCAATGGCTATGATTAGCAGAGGTCTGGGGAATCGGTGGTTACAGTGAGAAGAGGGTAGGGGCTCACAAGTGGGATTATCCTGGGTTGTTTACTTCGTTCTTCTCCGGCGTCTGCAAATCGCCACAACAACAGCAAATGGAGTGGAGGTTTATTCAATGATGAAAGGGAAGACATCTTCCCTTCTACTATGGCCAAAGGGCAAAAGGGTCACTACCCTTAAGGGTAGTTTGGGCATTTAGAATTTTTCTAACACATGACGTCATCACTAAAAACTAACAGACATGGGCTAGTTGTAGGAAATCTTAAAATGCAAGAGGGCTTTAAGTAATAGTTTCAAACGTTGGGGGTGTCAAGTAATCTAGCCATAATACAGGGGGTGTACAAGTAATTTACCCTAGAAATAAAAGGCATTTTTAAAGCCTTGGTTGTTGATTGTGGCTTGGCTAGGTGTCGGCTTACCATAATATGTAGCTGGAGCTGATCCAAAAAGGCAGATTTAGAAGTGACTGAAGTAATGGGAGAGTGAACTGGACGAGAGGCTAAAGATGAGTGGGACAAGCTTGAATGCGCCAATGCATGAAGGGTTTTAGGGGAGATGAAAGGTCCTTGCTTTTTAGAAGGGAGGTGTGCTTGGATGCTAGGTGGAGAAGGAAGAGGTTGGATATAACTAAAAATAATAGAGGGAGGGATGCAAATAGGTTGGATTGTTTATCCTCGAGAAGCAACACAACCATGCAATGGCTGGGGACGAATCACCTATTGGATATGTATATCCATGAAACCCGATTTATTCCAATTTTTTGTTTATTGGACCATTTATACATTTTGGTTTAATATTGTCACATATGATATAAATTTTTTGAGCAATGTGTGTTCGTAAGTTTACACTTAAAATGGTAGTCACAATTAGGGTTTGGGTTGGGCACCCTTATCATATGGTCGTCGCATTGGGTATGCCTACACATATTGATGTTAGATTATGAATGCGAGTACACATATTGATGTGTACTGGCGAAGAATCTTCTTATGTCGATTTCCTCATGTGTTACTTCCAGATGTAGGTTTGGGATAGACATGTGTCATTGAGACCCAATACCTGAGAGGGCCTTATCGCTGTTAAATGTTAAAACATTCTTTGGTTCATCAATGACTAAGGCTTAAGAGAACCAAAGCCGATGTTCTGGGAATGCACAAACATTGTGTGAGTGAAAGAGTCACTCAACATGGTCTCCACTGCCCAATTGGGGAACATCAAAGAGAGGTTGTTTATGGATGGTCGGATGAGAATCAGGATCATGTACCATTTTGGAAATGATTTTACAAAGCTTATTTTCACATAAAATGATTTATTATATGTATGTTTTTTATTAAAATATTTAATCTTATTTTGCGGATACCGAACACGTACACAGACACTCTGATATGGATATGTATTATGGAATGGGGTTTGGTAGTATTAATATACATGCCCTAGATTCCATAACGACAATGTTGTTAGTGGAGGGTTGGTGCATAATAAGTTGTTATTATGCAAGGGTTTTAGGATTTCCTAATTAATGATTGATTTATTTAATTATAATGGATGTGATGCAATTATTTAATTATCCATTAATAATTAAATTAATTAATTATTTACTTTCCCTTTTAGATTCTGCTTCTTCATTTATTAGAAGCACATTAGAAAAATATGTTGATTTTCAATTCAAACTTAAGGGGAGAGAGAGAGAGAGAGAGAGAGTCTAACTCTCATAAGGAATACAAGAGGGGCTCTCAGCTATATAAACCCTGGGGGGGAGTCGGCTAACACTCTTGGCCAAATTTTCTCCCTTCCCCCTTGGACCAAAATCTCTCTCTTCTCTCTTTCTCTCTTACTCTCATATTGAGTGGTGAGGTTTTGGGTTTTGTGAAACCCTGATTTTGGAAAGATTGGATCTTTTCATGGAGAAGTTTGTTGCTTTGACTTGGGGAATCTTCGGCTGCATCAAGAAGGTTCAAGAACTACTTTCTTAAAGTGCTCATTGGGAGAAGAACCATTATCTAGAGGAGGAGCAACACTTGAGGCTCTCCAGGTTAGCGAATCTTGATGTTTTTATTATCATGCATTAAGATTTTAATTATTTATTATTCATGGGTGTAGACACCCCATTTTCTCTTTTCCCCGGAGATTTTCTGTGACGATGATGAGTACCCTCCAAGGCCTAGAGTCTTTTGTATCTGTGGATGTAGCGTCAGTGTACACTGCCCGAATCCATTTATCTATCATCAATTTCCCCTTATCGAAGCCCAAACTAGAGCCTCCAAGCCCTCCAAGATTCCCTGGAAAGGCTAGCCCTGACCCAGACGTAGACCCCTTGGAACAAGTCTGACCCAAACATCCCAATCCATTCTTGTCGACACCGAAGTCTAGGTTGACACTCAAAGACCCACGTCGACATTGACCCCACCTTCCATCGACATCGACATATCCCAGCTGACTGTCAAACAGAGCATTCCTACTGTCTACCTTACCTCGACATTTAGAATTTAAACATCGATAGTCATGCCATTTCCCTCGATGTTGAGTGCATCGACAACCACTTGATGTCGACTTTACCCCTCCTCGATGCCATTCGATCCCAGCTCAATGTCGAATCTGTGCAAATCCGAGAAGCCAAAACTTACCATGTTTAGCTCCAATTTTGATTTCTTTCGTGACTAAGCTTATTTTTGGTAACTTATGTTATACCCATACCCCGGGATGCAATTAAATATTATTTTTTCTCGTGACGTGTAGATACCGCTGCCATGTATGCTGGTGACCTGTTCTCCATGATGGTCAAACCCAGTTACAATGTCATTGACCACAGTACGGGCATATCGGTGGAGGAAAGGTTCCTCCATCGCCAATAAGGAAAGTTCATTGACGGCGACTTTGTTCACTATCCTCCAAGTACTAGCCCAGGAAGCGAGGAGTTTAGGAGAGAGCATCCTGGACCGTTGCCTCAGTTGGACACTTCGTTCAGTGATGAGCTTGGCATTGTTGTGGCGAAGCTATTTGGGGTCACGGGTGAAAAACCATGATAAGGGAGATGTAAGTTCTAACCTTTAATTTAATTACTTGCCCCTCCCTTTGGTGTCCTCAAAGTGCGGGTCGGGGTTTGAACTACCTGAGCTATTATGGTTGAATAGGGAATATTTCAATTGTGGGACCCACTTATTTAAGGAAGCGTGTGATGGGTTTATAATCCCATGGTGGATGGACCCATCCCCAAGTGGGTCCTTTTCTATTTGAAACCTGTGGGCAGACCCATTTAGCTTGAGAGGCCCATTGGGCTTAAGTGACCATCTAACTTAAGAACCCATTTAGCTCTCATGAACCATTTAGCCCATTAGGCCCATTTGGCTTAATGAGCTAAGAATGGGTTTCTATTTGTTTGAGTTAAAATAATACCGCAAGCGTACGGGTCAATCGTAGCTACGGGTCGAACACGAGGAGATATACGCCACTCTATTTAATTAACTTAAAAGTAATGCAAAGTGGACCAAATTAAAATGTTAAATTAAACTAATTAAACTAATGAAAATTAATGCATCCTAACTCATTAGCATCTAACAAAATTAAGGGATTAAATTGGCGTCCTAATGCATGAGCATCTAACCTATCAAACTAAAGCGAATTGAAAGGAATAATAAAAACGCATCACACTTCATAATCACATAAAAAGAAATAAGGGAATAAAAGTGCATCCACATACCACAACCATATAAAAAAAAAAAAGAAATAGAGGGAGAAGAAGAAGAAGATAGAGAGAGATAGAGAAAAGGGAGAATGAGATTAAGGGTTTAGAGAATGAGATACCTTGATGTGCTTGAATACTTGAATAAACTCACCATGGCTTCCTCTTCTAAATCTCCATGTCTTGTCATCAACATAGGAACTTAGACTAGGAAGCTTTAAACTAAAACTATTACAACCATTAAACTAGACTTATGAAATCAAAATTAAGAACTTGAAATCAAAACTAAGAACTTAAGCCAAAAATAGGAAAAGAAGAAAAATTTCACTAAGTGAATGAAATAAAAATTACACTAAAAAACTGAATTAAAATTGAACTAGAAACTAACTAAAAACTGAACTAAAAACTACTAACTTCTTACAACCCAAAGGGCAAGGGGTATTTATAGGGGAGAGAAGAGAAGGGAGAAGAGGGAAGTGTAGGAGAAATATTCCTAAGAAAAGAGAATATTCTCTTCTCCTTCCTCTTTACAATGCCTTGAATCCTAAGAAAAAGAAAAAAATAGAAAGAAGAAGAAGAGATGATTGTTTCACATAGACCTTCTATTTCTAGAAAAGTAAACTTCCAATTCCAACAAGTCTTCCTTTTCTTTGTAGATATCTTCTCAAGCAATAAAATCAAAGCATCTTTGATTTTTCAACTTTCCATAGGTGAGAGAATATTTTTCAAAATAAGTCTATCCCAAGTAGAATTCGTGAAGTGCCCTTGAGAAGTTGAAGGAGAGAAAGAGTAAGGGTGATGACTAGGATTCCTTCAAGAATAAATAAAATACCCATTCTGTCTTTCAGGAAACTTGGAGCATGGGGTGCTTATATAGGCCTCACCATTGTGTTCCTTGCGAAAAATCACCCAAAATAGACCCAAATTTCGTCCAATTTGGAGTTCGGAGCCCAAGATATCTCAAGTTGAAGTTGGACTGTCCAGAGCCCTCCAAATGGAATCTTTCGGGTACAAGAAATGTAACTTCTAATAATTTTGTTAAGGCCCCTGCAATCTGAACTTTCGCTTCACTTTGTCCCCAGCCGACTGTCAATAATTACAAATAAACCCCTATAGACCATTTTCGTGTTTCGATTCCAGAACGGCCGTAACTTCTTCGTTTCAACTCGGAATCATGTGCCGTTTAAACCGTTGTGAAGCTGACTCGATGGGCTACGCATCCAAGCCATTAACACCTTTAAACACCTTAAAAACATTTCCTTAGCATCATCTCCTCCATTTTCACAAGAATTCACCTAAAACCGAAAAGCACAAGAAAGCACCGAGTAACTCGTCCAATATGGTAAAATGTATGTTTTATGCCCTAAGATTTCACACATAAATGTGCTCATCAGATTCCCCACACTTGAACGTTACTTGTCCTCAAGTAAAGCAAAAGAAAAACTAATCTAGAATGCGAAAAATCCAAACTCACTTTCGTAGGACTCACGGTTGCACTTAGCATGTGCAACAAGCCTTTCAACCCCTAGGTTACCCCTAGTGGACGAGTTGTGTCTCGTGGGTGTTTGCATGAATATACACCCAAAATTCAATAAATCAAAAAGAATGATGTAAATTTTTCTCATGGCATAAGTAAGATAGGGCACACAATCTCAAAGAAATACTCAACTAAAGATTAAGGAGCCAAAGGTTCCCCCACACTTGAATTTTATCACCCCACATCAATTCAAGTAACAAGCATGCAACAAGTTCAAGGATCTCCTCATATTTTCCGAACACTACTCACTTTCAAGTAAACCCCCATAGCATCGATGGAACTAAAGACTTAGGCATTGAGTATTGTTGACCATACTTTTTTTTTTTTTCGGCATTAAGGCAAAAGTTTTTTCTTTCTCAACCACAAACTCTATTTCTACTCCACTCTTTTCTCTGAGTGACATGGTGGAGCATACACCGACACCCAAATACTTGGTAGCTTCGCTTTTGCATATATCCATAGAGACTTTGAGACATTGATGCAAGAGTTTTTTTTTGAGTTTCCTTCCAAGGAATTTCGATCAAGTCACCCCGCTTCATGAGGCACGATGCCTGTCCTAGTCCCAAGGAATTCCACTTTCTTTTCTATTCCTTATTTTTTTTTCTTTTTTTCATTCACTTCCACTTTCATGCCTTGCCTTGCCACAAACAAATTGGTCTCAACTACTAGCCAAAAGATCAAAGGGTCCATAAAACACATAGAGGAATCTAGCCATCAAATGAAATAACGCTCATATTTTTCAATTCAATCCCTCTCACCGGATACAAACCAATTACCGTCCTTGAAAAGGGATTTTTATTATTTCGCATGCTAGGATACCTAATTCCCTCTTTCTCTCGCTTTGCAATCAAAGAGACATATGCACAAAACCAAACTATTGTCACAATCAAAATTCACCAATTAAGCCCAACATCCCCCACACTTAATTCATGCAGTGTCCTCAATGCATGCATAAAAGGAAAAAATAAGAACAAGGGAGGAGATGAAGGGGCTTACCGAATATAATCAACAAAGAGAATCATGAAGAGTCATGAGCTTTACAAAAAGTGCTAGGAGCAAAGAATGAAATCTCAATCCATGGCCATGAAATGGAGAAATAGCTTGAGACCGAAAACACTCGACCATGAATTTTAGTAAAGCGAGAAATAATATGGAAGTTAAGAACAACTAAGAAATATTCAATAGAAAAATCTATCCTCATGGGACAGTGAAAATGAAGGCATTAAAACTCACCCATAAATTCGTCCCTCCTCTCCCGTTTGCAATGTAGAACACCTATCATTCTTTGAAAAATCAATCAAAAACAGATCACAATAAGCATAAAAAGGATTATGAATAACCTCATCTAAATAATCATAAAAAATTGGAGGTTTACTTAAATCAATCTTGGCAATACAACTATCCGCTCTTTGCATAACTTGGTTTGCCCAATAAGGATCATGGAAATATGCTTGAAAGGCATTATGACTAACATTGTCCTCCTCAATAAAATCGTCAAACCTAGGAGGTTTGGACAAATCAACATGTGAGACAATGAAATCCTCAAAATGACAATTATCTAAGTTTTCCAAAGAGAGAGGGGAGATCGAATTTCCGGGTTTCTATGTTATCATGAAAATCGATTCTAAATCAATAAAAACACTAGGCTCACTAAAATCGAAATTTTAGGAAAAAGTTGGACTTCCCGGTAGCTCATCAAATCTCGCTTCACTAATTTCCCGAGGAGACTCAATCTCAACAAATAAATCATCATGAAAAGCACTTGTTGGGAATGACTCTCATTAACCTCAAACCGGGTGGTGGACTTTCAATATCATTAAACGGGGATGGGGCGGTTTAGGTGACTAGGTAATGTACCCATTTTCTCCTCTTGTACCATGGTTATCTGAGTTGAGAGAGTTGCTTCTCCATGGTATTTTGGCTTGTTGTGAGAAGGTCTATGTATTTCTCAAGCTCATTCATCGGCCTCCTCACCCATGTTCGAAACTCAAGGGGTTGGTGATATGGTTCAAGGAGAGGTGGTCCATTGAGATTTAATGGAGGGTTGGGCATTGGAGGACCAAACCGACCATGATATTGGAAATTGGGTGGTCCACTTGGTTATTCCATTGATCCCACAAAAATCGGGATGATCACTCCACCCCGATTGTAAGTGCCAAAAGAATTGTATTGAAATTGAGGACTCACATTCTCATCACCATAGCTACCCCCATAAAGATTAGGGCATCCTTCCATAACATGGATTGTCCAGGGGCGATGACCAATCAAAATTTTTCAAAGCCCATAGTTGGGTTGGGGAGCAAAATTGTCTTGGGGTGGTGCAAAATTGTTCTCTCTCTTACTACTTTTGGCTTCCCTAACCTGTTTAAACATTTCCTCCAAAATCATGGTTGCCTTAGCATAGGTCCATCTTTCCCCCGAAGTCTTATTTGGAAGTGTATCTCCCATTATTCTAAATTAACCACCTATCCTAAATTGAGGTCTCCCATAAAAAAAATTTTAAAGAAAAATAAAAGACTAGAAAAAAAAAAAATACTAAAAATAAGAGGGAGCCCAAGGTAGATAGTGCATCTATCCCTCGTAAATCGAAACAATGGTTCCAAAGTCGTAAGGTTGCCATATAGGTTGACAAAGAGGGAACCCGTATAGTCTTCACGAGCCACCTACGGGCGACTCCAAATGGTTTCTGATGTAGGGTGGAGGACTACTATACGTTTATGTTTCCAACGCTCTCACTATGTCGATTTCCTGTTATCAAGAGTGGTCATCTCCAAAGATAAATCACATGCCAATCCAAACCACCCAACGAATCAAGGGGCACCAAGATTGGTTGGGTTTGGGCATATGAAGGACTTTAGATTGGGCGCACACTATTGAAACAAAAAAGAAACAAGAGGAGGTTTTCAAAAAAAAATTTTTTAAAAAAAAAAAAAAAGAAAGAGGAGAAAGAGAAGAAACTAAAGCACTTGAATTACTTAAAAATAAAAAAATAAAGTGGTCAATAATCTCCGAACGGCGCCAAAAACTTGTTTGAGTTAAAATAATACCGCAAGCGTCGGGTCAATCGTAGCTAGGGTCGAACACGAGGAGATATACGCCACTCTATTTAATTAACTTAAAAGTAATGCAAAGTGGACCAAATTAAAATGTTAAATTAAACTAATTAAACTAATGAAAATTAATGCATCCTAACTCATAAGCATCTAACAAAATTAAGGGATTAAATTGGCGTCCAATGCATGAGCATCTAACCTATCAAACTAAAGCGAATTGAAAGGAATAATAAAAACGCAGTCACACTTCATAATCACATAAAAAGAAATAAGAGAATAAAAGTGCATCCACATACCACAACCATATAAAAAAATAAAAGAAATAGAGGGAGAAGAAGAAGAAGATAGAGAGAGATAGAGGAAAGGGAGAATGAGATTAAGGGTTTAGAGAATGAGATACCTTGATGTGCTTGAATACTTGAATAAACTCACCATGGCTTCCTCTTCTAAATCTCCATGTCTTGTCATCAACATAGGAACTTAGACTAGGAAGCTTTAAACTAAAACTATTACAACCATTAAACTAGACTTATGAAATCAAAATTAAGAACTTGAAATCAAAACTAAGAACTTAAGCCAAAAATAGGAAAAGAAGAGAAAATTTCACTAAGTGAATGAAATAAAAATTACACTAAAAAAACTGAATTAAAATTGAACTAGAAACTAACTAAAAACTGAACTAAAAAACTACTAACTTCTTACAACCCAAAGGGCAAGGGGTATTTATAGGGGGAGAGAAGAGAAGGGAGAAGAGGGAAGTGTAGGAGAAATATTCCCTAAGAAAAGAGAATATTCTCTTCTCCTTCCTCTTTTACAATGCCTTGAATCCTAAGAAAAAGAAAAAAATAGAAAGAAGAAGAAGAAGATTGTTTACATGGCCTTCATTTCTAGAAAAGTAAACTTCCAATTCTAACAAGTCTTCCTTTTCTTGTAGATATCTTCTCAAGAATAAAATCAAAGCATCTTTGATTTTTCAACTTTCCATAGGTGAGAGAATATTTTTCAAAATAAGTCTATCCCAAGTAGAATTCGAAGTGCCCTTGAGAAGTTGAAGGAAAGAGAGAGTAAGGGTGATGA
Source organism: Telopea speciosissima (assembly GCF_018873765.1). Taxonomy (NCBI): domain Eukaryota; kingdom Viridiplantae; phylum Streptophyta; class Magnoliopsida; order Proteales; family Proteaceae; genus Telopea; species Telopea speciosissima. The sequence continues at coordinate 58,487,720 of NC_057919.1, read as the reverse complement.
CTAGGATTCCTTCAGAATAAATAAAATACCCATTCTGTCTTTCAGGAAACGTGGAGCATGGGGTGCTTATATAGGCCTCACCATTGTGTTCCTTCGAAAAATCACCCAAAATAGACCCAAATTTCGTCCAATTTGGAGTTCGGGAGCCCAAGATATCTCAAGTTGAAGTTGGACTGTCCGAGCCCTCCAAATGGAATCTTTCGGTACAAGAAATGTAACTTCTAATAATTTTGTTAAGGCCCCTGCAATCTGAACTTTCGCTTCACTTTGTCCCCAGCCGACTGTCAATAATTACAAATAAACCCCTATAGACCATTTTCGTGTTTCGTTCACAAAGCGGCCGTAACTTCTTCGTTCAACTCGGAATCATGTGCCGTTTAAACCGTTGTGAAGCTGACTCGATGGGCTACGCATCCAAGCCATTAACACCTTTAAACACCTTAAAAACATTTCCTTAGCATCATCTCCTCCATTTTCACAAGAATTCACCTAAAACCTGAAAAGCACAAGAAAGCACCGAGTAACTCTGTCCAATATGGTAAAATATATGTTTTATGCCCTAAGATTTCACACATAAATGTGCTCATCACTATTCTAGTGTTACCCAACCAAACAGGTCCTAAGGGCACTTTTGCCTATTAAGAACTAGAGGCATTTTTTTCTCTTTACTTTTCTCACCAAACCTAAACCATAGAGGAAGAAGAGAAAGGAGAAGAGGTGTGGAGGAGCTTGTTAAGGAGGCTTGAGGATCTTGTTCTTGGAGCCTCAACGTGGGTGCTACTTCCTTGAGGTAGGTAAGCCTTTAAGGCCCTCCCTTCCTTCTTTATTTGGTTTTTTTGGGGTTGGGAGATGGTGGAGAATCGATCTAGGGTTTGTCTTGAGACCCAAGAATCGATGGGAACTCATGGCCTTGATTTTGTGGAGCTAGTTGACTCCATTGGCTAACCTCAAAGCCCCCAATCCCATCCCCATTAATAGACATAGGGTTTCTACCTTATTATGCCCTAAATGAGGTTCTCCTTGCTTTCTTTTATTGAATCAATGGGTTGTATAGGCTTAATGGGGTCTTAGGACCCTAATGTGCCAAGGAGAAAGCCTTCTTGGTGTTTCTTTTCCTCCAATCTACTTGGAAATGAAAGCCTTGGTGAAGAATCCTTTGGAGTTTGGAAGCAGGTGGTTTTACCTGTGGTTTTAAGACCTACGAGAAACCACCCCTGCAACCACCCTGAGACCATCTCTTAAGAAGCTCTCTGTTGAAGTCGGTTTTACCTGCGGTTTTACATTTGAGGTAAAATCACACGTAAAACCGCATCTAGTAGAACCCTTCCTAAGCCCCTGTTAAGGGTGGTTTTACATATGGTTTTACGTTTGGGCATGAAACCACCCTACCTTTAAAATCTACAACTTAGGTAGTTGTGGGGAGACCTTTTGGGAACCCTCCCCTTTGACATAATTAACCATATTCTCTCTTTTTCACTAGGTTAAATCTTTCGTTTTTGCAACGTGCTACTTAATCGCGACGACATCTCATAACTTTGGGATATAACACCTAGGGTGAGTGGGTTTGGTTGTTTGGGGTTGATATTATTATTGTATTTTATATTATGTCATCATTATAAATTATTAAGCATGCTTGCGCATATTGCATACTTTTATATATGATTGTTATGATGTTGATTGGAGATGCTTTACCTTGATGGGTTAAGGTGCCGATGGGTGTCGATGCCGGAACCCCGGATAATATATATATTTTATGAAATAATTATGTTGAATGTCATGTTGAACTGTATGCGCCGTGCCGTGCTGGTAATCGGGCACTAAACCAGATGAAAAGTTGATGCGCCCGGATTACCTCTCGAGACGATAGGACTTGCATGTAGTATATCTGCGACTAGAATTTTGCACCTTTATGCTACGACCCTTACCAACAGGGGTTTAGGTGTTGGGTAATCAGTACACCGGATTCTGTGGAGGGGAGAGAGGCCAGTCATGGTAGTATTGGTTATCGGGATCTGTCACTGAGTGATCTTAGAGGCTTTGATCGGCGTAGGCTCCCTGGTGACAATTGAGAATTCATTGTGGTGATAAGATAAGTGACCCACATTGTCTTCCGAGTTGTCACATTAGCACATACCTCTGACTTAGTTGTTTGTTAGGTGAAAAAATGGAATTAACATGTGCATGCATCATTGGACTATGTGAATTGCGTGTTTGTGCATCCCCATCCCCTCACTGGCTCAGTGGAGCTAACCCCCTCGTACACACACTTTTTAGATTATGATGCAAGTGACGGGTATCTCGCGGGACTTGGAGTTCAGCCCTCGGGATATGATGAGATTGGTGAAGGGGAGCCAGAAGTTGTGTTCGAGGAATATGACGACGGTTGTCCTTATGATGATTGCGCCTACGGGCAGTAAGGATATTCGGGACTTGGTCCCTTTTTGATTTACTTTTGGGGCTTAGGCCCGTGTTTAAATATTTATTGTTATACCCTTTTGATAGTTATTAGATGGTCATTAGAAATGTGACTAACTACTGTATTTATCATCTAGCCTTTGAACATCTTGTTACTATTTAATTCTATATGCTTCCGCAATACTACTGATCTTTAGAATGTAATATTCTTTTTTCCCGTATTCTGATATTATATTGTGTTAATATTGGTTATGACTATGCGTTGGGACACTGTGTTAGTGATCCGGACAGTTTAGTAGGATGACACGCGTCGTCCTAGTCACCCTTTATATTATATTATATTCCTTGTCTGGAATAGGGGCGTGACAACTTATATGCGTATCTTGGCTCCCTTAAGCCCTAAGAAACTTTTATTTTGGAAACTAACCACTTGCCCACACCCCCTTTGGCTGTTACTTTGATCAAACACTCAACGTCAATGCATAGACACCTATTTTCGATGATCTGGATCGAACCCAACATCCTTACACGAATTTGGGAGTGCACATACCCCTCTCACATTGAGGAGGGTCCTTGGTTCTTCAATTACTCAATTGGTCCTCCCCCTCAATAGCCTTTGGTCCTCCACTTGACCTTAGCCTATTATCTCCATTGCCCATTGAGTTCCTACACTTGAGACTTCAAACTCAAAGCTTAGAGTCATCAATCTGGTGATTTCGGTGCTTGGATAACGAAGTGTCGCTTATGAAGAGACAAGAGAAGCCACTACAAGTGGTGAAACTTTCTCCACATATGAATCTCTTGAGTCACAAAGGGAAACCTCCACATCCTCTCTTATGGTCATCCTCTAACTACGTAGGTGACACTTTATCTTCTAGTTATTGTTTAGTTTGCATTGTTTTATTGTTTAACTTATTTTGCATCTCCGAAGGAGTGTGATTCCATCTCTCTAGATGGTGAACAAACCCCCTTCTCCCTCTCTCCTCTCTTTTTTTCTTTTCATGTTGTGAATCTTTTGCATGCACGCATATAAACATGATCCCCATCCCCTATAGTCTAAAACTCCCCATGCTCACGCCATGTCATGTTTTTCTCTTCATGCATATTCATACGGCATTACAAGCCCTTCATATATTCTCCACTCCAATCTTCATATTCATCCCTATGTCCTCCGCTTGTGCGTGTAGTTTGAGTTGGCTTTTTGCTTTCATATATCTATCAATTCACCATGCTAGTTTAGTATCAATCATGCATAGGTCACTTAGGTTTTGAGTTTTTATTTAACTTCTCCATAGACTAACTTTTGCTTTGCAGCCAGACCTCTAGGTATGTGTTTCTTCACTCTCACTTGTATTTTGTTTATTTTCATTACTTTTTGTATTTGGGTAAATTACATAACACGCCCTAAAAATCGAACGATACTCAACTCACCCCCTCTTATTTGAAAATACTCACCCGTCTCCCTGTATTAGAGCACTATATTACTACTTAGTCCCCACCATTAGTTTTATGCGGTTAAGTTATGATGTCAGCAAGTAAAATATTTTTAAACCCCTAAACTACCCTTAACCAATGTATAATTACTTTTTTACCCTTGGATCTAAAAACCAAAAATTCATCTTCTTCCTCACATGACTTGCAACTCAATCTCCGCCAGTCCAGTTGAGCCATGCATCGGAGAAGAAGTCTTGTAATCATACACAGAGAAAAGCATCAGGTGTGGTGGTAGCTTTAAGCTCCAACGGTCGATCAGGCAAGAGGAAGATTAGGGCTATGATGGAGAGCTCTCTAAAGGAGACGAGAGAAGGTGCTTCAGTTCTACATTTGGACCCCAAATCCACTATTGGTGGAAGTGTCGAAGATACCCACAGTGAGGATACCGCCTCCGAAGATCATCCCATCACCCCTTGGACCTATTCCGTTGCTAGGTGAGAGATGATCAATCATTCTTTCAAGACTTGTTTATCTATTTTCCTTGATTCTGTACTAAAAGTCTTTTCTTTTTCTTTTAATTTCTTATGGGGTTGTTGTTCGATGATTTCAAAGAATCCCTCCCTTTTCTCTCTCTTCCCAATTTCTCTTTTTTCTATTTTGGTTACTTTTCCATTTGATTGATTTTAATATGTTGCGTGCATTTGATTGTCCCTATCATTCAAGTGTCATGACAGTCTGGAGGGTAAATCTCTTAGCTTAGATGCTCAGGTGGTGGAGAAGAAGATGATGTTTGCAAGTTAGTTGCAGGTCTACAATGGAGTAATGTTTGCAGGTCTTTAATAAAAGCACTGATTCTACCTAATGAATCAACAATTCCATGGGAAAAGGAGTGGAGTGTCCATTTAATGGAAATTATCATGCCTGGGCCGGTGGGGCGGGGAGCAGGGGCGGGGTTGGGTCACCTGGGCAGGAAAGCAGGGGAGGGTAGGGCAATGGGGGTGGGTTGAGGGTTGGGGGAAGAACAGGGGGAGGGGGTAGTGATGATCGTGTGGGGAAGAGGATGGTGTGGGATGGGGCTGCACGGTGGTAATGATGGGTGGCGGTGGTGGTGGCTGCTGCAATGGTGGTTGTAGCAGTGGTGGTGATTTGGGGTATAATTGGAAATATCAAAATCGGTAACCTAAATATAATTTACAAGCTTTGGGTATCTAAAGTGTATTTTCTACAAACATTGGGTACCTCAATTGTCATTGTTTATCTTATTTTGGTTGAGGTTAAAATTGTCTTTTCAGTTTTTTGATTGTTTTAAGTTAACACCATTACTCTAGAGGGGGACGGATGTGTATTTTCAAATAAGAGGGGGTGAGTTGAGTATGGCTCAGTTTTCAGGGGTTGTCATGTAATTTATCCTTTGTATAAGGTTGTCAAACGGTGCGGTTCCGGTTCGGTGCACATTTTGCAAGTAAAAATCAAAACCGCACCGGATAAGAATCGCCCAAAATCAGAATCGATTTATATACAGTGCAATTTTAGCGGTTTATATTCGGTTTTCGTTATCCGATTTACATGCGGTTTGTAATACCGGTTTCATCTTTGTACCCTTTAATTTTATTTTCCATATCCTTGTTAAGTGGGAGAAATTATGTTATTTCATACATTTCTAACTCTAGGCAAAGTTCACTTAGACATGCTAGTTGCAATGATAATTTTAAGTGATTACTCAAAGCCGCACCGCAAAGGAAGCCAACCTAAGGACATCACCAATCCATACCCCACTCAATTCATTAACAAAGTCTACTAAGACATACTCGTACAATCGTACTAAAACCTTTTGCCCCTTCATGAATTTGGCACTAAAAGCGAAACTCAAAAAAATCTCTATAAGGAGTCCTAATATTTTAGAATGCTTAACCTCATTCGTAAACAAGGTTTTCTATTCGGTTTCTATTCGGTTAACTGGTAGTTTTTCGATTTTGAACCGAACTGAACCGGTAAATAGAGCCTATGAAATAAGAATCACATCATTTTCATACGATGCGGTTCGGTTTGGTTCGATCGTAAACGGTTGGTCCTGGTTCTGACAATCAATTTCGGTTCCATTTTGACACCCTTACCTTTGTATTTTACATTTTCTCCCCAATAGCATGTTATAACCCTACCTTGCCTAGCAATAGAAAGACCCGTAAGTCGGGGCGAACTAGGGTACCTAATACCTTTCTCGAACTGTAACTTGACCCGTACCTAGACCAACATACCATTTGTCCCCAAAAGGGTGCTTTCATGAGAGTCATTACATTATAATTCCAGGTCCTAGACCCACCGCTAGGTGACGACTCCCTACATCCAATTCACCTCTCTCTACTCCCCCAAAGAGGGATGCGGAGGAAGACACATGGCGTTCCTCCACCATGTCATTTGTCCTCACAATGGGATGCGAAAAAAAACCCGAATCGATCTCTTTTCGCTACACATCCAGGTATGGGATGGTTTCCTTTCCTTTTTCCATGTGATGGAAAGAGATTATTCTTTCTTTTCTTATTGCTTTCCTAAATTGATATGGGACAAGAAAGAGAGGTTCTTTCTCTTATTGTTTTTACCCTAATTCTAATGGGATGACAAAAGAAGATTAATGTAATAATTTTTAGGGAAATTTTCACGTACCTCCCTTGAGGTATCACATAATTACAAAAATACCCATTAATTTTGGGAAATTTTGCGTGTCCCTCTACTTTTCTAAAAAGTTAACACATGCCCCATTCCGTTAGTGTAGGACTAACAATGTTAAAATCAATGGGGTAAAGTGACAAAAATGCCCTTGCAAGAAAAAAGAGAAAAAACTGGCAACTCATCTTCCCTAAATCGTTTAGGGTTTGAAAAAAAGGAAGATGAGTTGCAGGTATCCTTCCGACAATACCAGCACAACCGAATCTGATAATAAAATCAGCTGAAATACAAATAACTCAAGCTAATCAGCAAAGATCTCACAAACTAAGAAAAAATAAAGCACACAGAAACAAGAAAAAAATAAATTTTTAAGAACCCTAGCTAAAACGAAAACTAAATCTCTATCCTCAGTGGAATAAGAACAACCAGAGAAGACCAGAAAAGAAATAAAAGGAAGAAAACCTAGATCCTTCTAGAAGATAGGGTTTTGAAGGGAGGACCTTGAGAGAAGAAGTGAGAGGGGCACTGTCATGGGGGCGGAGGAGCAGTTAATCTGAGGATAATGAGGATGGGATCAAAGATGAACCACCAACAGCGCCACTATCAGAACTATTATCGAAAGCAGAGTCGAAGCGAGGGGTAAGATATCTGCTTCCTCGGTTGGGTCCACCACCAAACCTTATGCTCAATACCATCTGATTTGCCTGCATAACTCAGTCTTTCGCTCTTTGATGTGGACAATCACCGCCAACCAATCGATCACAAAAAAAAAAGCTATAAGAGAGAATCGACCAACCCAAAGAGAGCCAAATTCAAGATTAGTCTCAGGCAAGAGTGCTGCAACAATCGACCTACCCAAAGAGAGCCAAAGAACTGAAATAATGTTGGAAGAAGACTTGAGGTCCAGTGCCTAGCTGAAACTTTACCGAGAGGGATGAAGTGATGCAGTGGTTGGGGTTGGTCAACCCAACTTGGATGTGTGAAGATTTCCCATAATTTTTTTTTTGGAAACCTATTGAGATTGTATTGCTTCTCTATTGATTGATAGACCAGGAAGGATACCTGCAACTCATCTTCCCTTTTTTCAAACCTTAAACGATTTAAGGAAGATGAGTTGCAAGTTTTTTCTCTTTTTTCTTGCAAGGACATTTTTGTCACTTTACCCAAGGATACATATACAGAATTGCACCAATCAACAAGAATTTCGCTCTTTTTATCAACTTGATGTTGAAAAATCCATGATAAAAAATTCATTTCGGACAATTGAACCTTCTCAAACTGTTTCTTTTAAGAACCAAAAAAAATTGTGCCAAAATAACAGATGCCAAGAACAACAAAAGGCCTTGGACACGTAATGGGTCTTGAAGTACTATTTCTACATCTCCCTGACCAATTAACATTGTTAGTTCTATACTAACGGAATGGGAGCATGTGTTAACGTTTTAGAAAAGTAGGGGCACGAAAATTTTCCAAAAGCTAATGGGTGTTTATGTAATTACGTGATACCTCAGGGGAGGTATATGAAAATTTTCTTAATTTTTACTATATCATAAATTTCCTATGATTGATTTACCATAGGCAACCATGGAGGTGATCCCATGATAACCTAACATCACCATTACGGAAATTTTTTGTATGTATATGCCACTTTAAAAATGGCAAACTAAATATAATAGATTTTGGCAAGCTAAAAATTTTCATAATTTTTATTATACTTAATATGCCATAATTTGTACTTCAAATCCTGACCTTACACGTGGACCCCTCAGATTCGCAAGCAAAAGGACGTTGGGGGCGTGCTTAGAGAATCCCACACGCGTGATGGTTACGAAGTATGGCCCACAACAGCAGTTACGTAACCACCAAGGGAAGGTCCCACATGTCTCAAGAATCCCGGAGATCCCAAGATTTATGGGGAATCACAACCAGAATGGGAGTTTCCTAAAACTGTGCACCCAGAAAAGGAAACTATAGAAAGAGGAAGGATGGCCCAAACTCGTATCCATTACTATAAATTAAGGGCTAGACCCTCATGTAAAGAGAACTCAATTAGCCATATTCAGTGTTCAATAAAGAAAGAGTATTTTCGTTGCCTCATCTCCGTTATTCCCAATTCCCTCTAGTTTCTTCATTAGCATATCAGTTGTGCTGCCGGTAGATTTCTCTCCGGCAGAAATCTTTGCACAACATTTGGCGCCGTCTGTGGGAACCGGAGAACAAAGACCTACGAAGATCCCACCATGACCAACACCCGAAACCTGTCAAGGATCACTCGATCCGCCGCCGCTGCAATGGCTACTCCTCCTCCAGGACCTTCTGCTGCTAGTCAAGGAGGAGCCTTAGCCCGTCCGACTGCTTCTTGGCCAGAAGGTGAAGATCTTATCCCAGAAGACCAGAAGCTGTCGCGTCAAGAGGAGTCTCAGCCAAGGCTCCCAGGGGACCCACCACCCTATGTAACAGTGGAACAGTTTGACGCAATGCCGGCCCGCTAGGATGATAAGATGGAGCAGATGTTGGAGATGCAGCGTGGCCTCCTACAGGGGATCCCGATACCCCCACCTCCACTGCCGAATGGGGGAAGATCTCGTTCATCGAAGCATAGCGAGAACCATAGCAATGCAAACAACACTCGATGAAGGACCAAGGAGATACAGGGAAACGCCAAAAATCAAGATTCGAACATGATGAAGGTAGAGCAAACCCTGAAAGACAAAGTCTTGGAACTCCAAGACCAAATGAAAGAAGTCATAAGGGGAAAGAACCAAGCCCTGATTCACAACTTTCACTTCACTACGGACTTGGCGTTCACGGATGAGGTTTGGTTTGAGCCCCTCCCAAAAGGGTTCAAGATGCCAACTATAGAGCAATATGCAGGCACCACGGATCCGGAGGATCACCTGGAAACTTTCAAGTCCCTCCTGTTCTTCCAAGGCTTTAGATGCTATAATGTGCAGGGCCTTCCCCTCCACCCTGAAGGGAGCGACGCGACAATGGTTCTCTCGGCTCCCTCCATGGTCTCTCTCCAATTTCACAGATTTAGGTCGGGCCTTCTTGGTCACTTTGTGAGTAGTAGAGTTCATAAGAAAATAGTCGCCAATCTTCTGGCCATAAAGCAGCGCCCCGACAAATCCCTCAGGGGTTTTCTTACAAGGTTCAATAAAGAAGCCCTGGAGATACGAAACTTGGATCAAATGGTAAAGTTTCAGGCGCTGCGTAGCGGAATTTAAGATGTCGAGTTGAAAAAGTCCTTAATCATGGACGAACCAGGAGACATGTATGAGTTGTTCTAAAGATGTGAAAAGTATATCAACTTGGCCGAAGTTCTTGCAGCCGAGAAAGAAGATAAAACCGAGAAGAAAGCTCAGGAAAAGAAGGAGAAGACCCCCCGAGAAGTTGGTGCAAAACGCAGTTGAGATGATAAGGATGGTAGGAAAAAGAAAGATGACAGAAAAGCTTGGGTCCCCAAAGCTGTAGATCTGGAATTCGAGCCGGATTATACGACCCTGACTTATACCCGAGCACACATATTGAATGAAATTAAAGACCATGTGACCCTATGCTGGCCGGCCAGGATGGTCAAGCCGGCGCATGAGCGCAATAAGAACAAATACTGTCATTTTCATCAAGACCACGGTCACGATACCGAGGAGTGCAGACAGTTGAAGGATGAGATAGCGGCTCTCATCCAGAGAGGGCGCCTAGGCCGATTCGTTAAGAAAGAAGGGAACGATCGCAGGCCAAATTACCTTGCTCGGGAGCCGGAGGGAAGATAAAGATCACCCCCCCAAAGCTGATAAAGAGGAATCACACCAAGGTAAGCCCCATATCGAGAATGTACCCCTGAGGGAGATAACAACCATATTTGGTAGGCCTGGGATGGGAGGAGAAACCTCAAATTCCCGAAAGCAGCACACTCGGAATGTACTCTAAACCGAGGCAACAGTTAAAAAGAGGAGAACTGATTACCACATAACCTTCTCTAATGAAGACCCGGCGGATATTCAATCTCCCCATGATGATGCCTTGGTAATCAAGATGGTTATCGCTAACTGCATGATAGGGAGGATCCTGGTGGACAATGGGAGTTCAGCTGACACCCTGTATTATGATGCATTTAAAAAGATGCTCCTGAAACCCGAGATGCTGAAAAGAGTGGAGTCTCCCCTATACGGTTTCAATGGGGCCCCGATACAGGTGGAAGGATCAATTGAGCTGCTGGTTATCGTGGAGACAGAACCCAAACTCTCTATGGTGATGATGAACTTCCTAGTGGTAAAGGAGAATTCCATGCACAATGGAATATTGGGGCGACCCGGACTAAATGCACTGCAGGCAATGGTCTCAACCCCACACCTAGTCATGAAATTCCCAATTGACCACGGGGTAGGGGAATATCGAGGAAGCCAGGTGGCGGTCCGACGCTGCTATGAAGGATACCTGAGGACCAAAGGAAAGGAGCCCCAAATGCATCTAATCCACTTGGATGACAACCGAGATATCGGTGAGCAGGAGAGGAGTGAGCCAGCCGAGGAGTTGGTCCTTGTGGAAATAGTGGAAGGGGACGCCACACGCATCGTCCAGATAGGCGCAGGCCTGAATGGCGAAAGAAAAACCGCCCTCATAAACTTCTTAAGGATAAACATAGACGTATTTGCCTGGTCTGCTGCTGATATGCCAGGGATGGATAGAAAGATGGCTGAACACAGACTCAGCGTATACCCCACCGCCAAGCCAGTATTCCAGAAGAAGAGAACCTTTGCATCGGAACGACAAGAAAAGATGATCGAGGAGGTAACCAAGTTGTTTGATGCCGGCTTCATCGAGTAGGCTATCTATCTAGAATGGCTTTCCAATGTTGTAATGGTGCCCAAGCCGAATGGCAAGTGACAAATGTGTATTGATTTCACGGATCTGAATAAAGCTTGTCCTAAAGACTATTACCCTTTACCTCATATTGATTTATTGATGGACACCACGGCAGGCCATGAAATGTTTTCTTTTATGGATGCCTACTCAGGGTATAATCAGATCAGGATGTATGAACCTGATATATTGAAAACTTCTTTTATCGCGGGGAGGGATACATACTGTTATATTCGCTTGCCTTTCGAATTAAAGAATGTCGGAGCTTCCTACCAATGCTTGATAAATTACCTTTTTAGGCACCAAATAGCCCACAATGTGGAAGTTTATGTAGATGATATGCTGGTAAAAAGCTTGAAAGCATAAGATCACATTGTAGATTTGAATGAGGCATTTCAGGTTTTAAGAGAAAGCAAGATGAGGTTGAACCAGGCCAAGTGCGCCTTTGGGGTCACGACAGGAAAGTTTCTCAGTTTCATGGTCTCAAGAAGAGGGATAAAGGTAAATCCAGCAAAGATCGAGGCTATACTAGAGATGCATCCACCTGGAAGAGTTAAGGAATTACAAGAACTCACGGGAAGAATAGCCGCGCTCGGGAGATTTATCTCGACTTCGGGAGACCGATGTTTGCCTTTCTTCAAGGCTCTCAAGAACCGAGCAAAGGAACTGAAAACCAAAGGGACCAAGCTCACCTTTAAATGGATCGAAGAATGCCAGATAGCCTTCACAGAGCTAAAAAGATATATGGCACAACCCCCTCTTTTGTCAAAGCCAGAACCAGGGGACATATTACAGCTATACTTGGCCATCACTGTTGTTGCAGTTAGCGCAGTATTAGTCCGAGGAGACGGGCACACCCAAAAACCAATTTATTATGTCAGTAAGGTACTCCTGGACGCTGAGACCAGGTATAACGGTGTGGAGAAATACGCCTACGCATTGGTTACGGCGGCTCGAAAGTTAAGGCCATATTTCCAAGCTTACACCATTAAAGTAATCACCAACCAGCCTTTGAAGAAGATATTGGCCAAACCCGACCACTTAGGAAGGCTGGTGGCGTGGTGCGTGGAGTTGGGGGAGTTCGATATCCATTACAAGCCCCAAACTGCCATAAAGGCACAGGCCCTAGCGGATTTTGTGGTGGAATGCACACTCCCTGAAGAAGAAATCCCCACCACCGCGGAACCTGAAGAGAGGGTAGAAGAGTGGACATTGTATGTGGATGGTTCGTCCAGCACACAAGGGTGTGGAGTAGGATTGACATTGACCAGCCCTGGAGGGTTCCTGGTGCAGTACGCGCTGAGATTTGAATTTCAGACAACCAATAATGGGGCCGAATATGAAGCCCTGATTGCGGGACTAAACCTGGCATAAAGTCTGATGGTAAAGCTTATCATCGTCCACAGTGATTCACAACTGATAGTTAATCAGGTCAAGGGGGAGTATGAGGCAAAAGAATCACGAATGGCCCAGTACCTGAGAAGAGTGTATGACCTTATCACAAAATTCAGCCATTTTGAGATACTTCAGGTACATTTGCAGATGCCTTCTCTAAGCTAGCCACCTCAAATTTTCAAGACCTGGGCAGAACAGTGTACCTGGATGTGCTCGGTACTCCAAGTATAGAGCAATCCGAGGAAGTATTACCAATCAAGGTGGAACCTTGCTGGATGGACCCTTTAGTCAACTACCTTCAAGAGGGAGTACTGCCTACCGACATGGAAGAAGCAAAGAAAGTCAGAATATGGGCTGCCAGGTACACGATGATAGGGGGAACACTACATAAAAAGGCATTTGCAATGCCCTATTTGAAGTGTCTCCGACCATCTAAGGCAGAGTATGTTCTTCGGGAGATAAACACAGGTATTTGTGGACAACACTTGGGGGGCATAGCACTCACCCATAAGGTCATTAGACAAGGATACTTTTGTCCATATCTCTGCAAAGAAGTAATGAGTTTTGTCCGCAAATGCCTGAAATGTCAGAAATTTGTACCCATCACGCGCCAACTAACAACGGAGCTCACTTCAATCTCAAGCCCATTGCCCTTTGTCCAGTGGGGAATGGATATACTGGGGCCCTTCCCTAAGGCATCTGGAGGTAGACCATTTGTGGTAGTGGCCGTCAACTATTTCACCAAATGGGTAGAAGTGGAAGCTTTGGCAATAATCATTGCTGCGAAGGTTTGGAAATTCTTCCTTCGTTCAGTCATCTACAGGTATGGAATCCCGAGAACCCTCATTACTGACAATGGAAAGTAGTTTGAGCAAAAATTCAAGAAATTTAGTGACCAGTATGAAATTCAACTAAGGAAGACCTTAATAGCTCACCCCCAATCCAATGGGCTGGTAGAAGCAGTGAACAAAATTTTATTACATGGGATTAAGAAAAAATTGGAAACGGCCAAAGGTTTATGGGTGGAAGAACTGCCTAACATTCTGTGGGCATATCGAACAACCACGAGGTTGGCAACTGGTGAAACGCCCTTCATGTTGACGTATGGAATAGAAGCGGTGCTCCCGATGGAGATAGGAGAAATCTCGCTGAGGGTGCAACTCTATAATCCTGAGGTTAACAACGAAGAACTAAGAATAAACTTAGACCTGTTGGAGGAAATCAGAGAAACAGCCCGGGTAAGGAACGTAGTACACCAACAGCGGACATCACGCCACTACAACACAAAGCTGAAAGCTAGAAGGTACCACCAGGGAGAACTGATCCTGCGTAAGGTAGAAGCATTAGATCCGAGATCCATGGGAAAGTTATCACCTAACTGGGAAGGACCATACAGAATCTCCAAACAAGTAGCCCCAGGAGCCTATCATTTGAAGACCCTAGAGGGGGTACCAATACCACGTTCCTGGAATGCAGAGAACTTGTAAAAATTTTATCAATAAAGGTCAGTTCCCAGTTGTTTGAATCCCAAATTGTCATTTGTTGAAAGATCAGGCCATGGCCGATAGAGACATCAGTGATTAATCAAGCAAGTTAACGGCAAGCATAATTCTCTTTGCAATATTATTATTTTTGTTACTAATAATGTTTGTTCAACATAATGGTGAGCTGCACCATATTCCCAAATCGGGATGATGGTCACAACATAATGGTGAGTTGCACCATAGGAGCGTTTCCCAAGTCAACATAATGGTGAGTGCACCATAGGCGTTTCAAATCGAGATGATGGTCACCCGACCATAATGGTGAGTTGCACCATAGGAGCGTTTCCCCAAGTCAAAGATGATGGTCACCCGACCATAATGGTGAGTTGTACCATAGGGGCGTTTCCCTAAATCAAAGATGATGGTCACCCGACCATAATGGTGAGTTGCACCATAGGGGCATTTCCCCAAATCAAAGGCGATGGTCACCCGATCATAATGGTGAGTTGCACCAAAGGGGCGTTTCTTCAAATCAAAGGCGATGGTCACCCGACCATAATGGTGAGTTGCACCAAAGGGGCGTTTCCCCAAATCAAAGATGATGGTCACCCGACCATAATGGTGAGTTGCACCATAGGAGCATTTTCCCAAATCAATGATGATGGTCACCCGACCATAATGGTGAGTTGCACCATAGGGGCGTTTCCCCAAATCAAAGACAATGGACACCCGACCATAATGGTGAGTTGCACCATAGGGGCGTTTCCCCCACTCAAAGGAAGCGGTCATCCAATCATGGAGGAAAGCACAAAAAAAGAATATAAGGCCAAGCCACACAAAAATGAAGTATGCAAAGGAAGTATACAAGGAAAATTGTTCGGATAACGAGATTCTTTTATTAGTATTCCAGTCTATCAATACAAGTATGCCATGACTCAGGTACAAGCTTACAAAGCATTCAACTTTCAAAAACAAATACACAACAAGGTTTACAAGTACACACATAAAGCTATGCTTGGTTTTAGAACCAGCTCTCCCCGAGAGGAGAAAACGTGGCAAACTAATAAGACAGCCACACCGATAGGAGAAAACCGTCTTTGTAGTCCCAAGTAGAAGAAGGCTGATGAAAATTAAGCGCTGGGGGATGTGAAGTGTGAGACAGAGGTAGCATTGACAACAGCATCACATAGAACGATACTGAGCTTGGCATTCATGATGCAATACCACCTGCTCCAAAGCAATCCCGAGAATCAAGAGCCAGCTGCCTTGCCAAATGGGATTCACCATCAACACGCTGAAGCCCCAAAATAGCCCTATTACTACTCCTCTCAAACCACAAGAGATGAGGAGCCCAAAGAGCCCTGGGCATTTCATGGGCTTCTTGTTCTCCAACGCATTGACAGATCCACGCCATCGCCCACCAAATACGTTAACAGTGAAGCCGGCGGGAAGCAACCACCTCAAGATTCTCCACCTCTCTGATGCAACATTCCCTCTGTAAAGAGTTGGCAAAGGGAAGGTACACAGAGAGGGACCATCACGGCTCGCCAACCCAAAGGACACTACGTGTCGATTGAGGATCGAAGCTGTGAAGGCCAATGTCGATTGAAGATTGAAGCCGAAAGTAGCACTTCTAAGAAGGTAAACCATCAAGAACATACAACCTCTGCATCTCAGAAAACAACGGCAACCAAAACACCATAAGAACCACAGAATCTCTACGAAACGGCAACGGAAAGGCAACATTGAAGAACCCATATCTCCATAGGAAGCAAAAGTGTGAAGGATACCAACCCTATTTATAGGGCAAAACGACGGTTCGAAGGCGAAAGAGAATATCAAGGGAACAATTACCCCACTTAATGGGAAGTTACACCCAGGGCCACGTGCTCCAACCCCAATAGACAAGTGCTTCTCCAAAAATGGGAAGGGGTGCGATTACCCAGGCAACGATTCGGCTTCTACGCCAACTCCATTAATGATGAAGTATGCGAAACATCAGTCAAACAAGGAAATAATAAATGTTAGCGTGGGGAACCTTAAAAAAATCTCTGAAAAGAGGATTCGCGCCATAATGAGCATTTATGTCAGAGAGAAGGGCAAATGTCACCAGAAGCCAAAGGAAAAGAAAGATTTGACAACTTAAGGAAAGAAAAACCAAGTGGCGCAGATTCAATAAATACCGAGCATAAAGCAAAACCTACCATATACATCAGAGGGGGCAAAAATCGTTGCCCAAGGTACAACAACAACAGTTACAAGTGTGTGAGCTTGGGACGAGGTGGATTAGGGGGCAAAGGCCCTGGAACATTCTGTGGAGGAGGAAAGAAAGGTATGGACAATGTTAAGGGGTCAAGTACAACCTCCCGTATAGGAACACGAGGGTCAAAACCCAATCTCATCTTCCCCCAATTAAAATAGGGAGCAACCTTCTTCACCCGGTCATATAGGTGTCGAGCGCCTTCCAAAGCCTTTGTCTGCGCAAAAACATCTAAATGCAGTCAATTGAACCACGTGGTTAATCGTAAGATTCGCCGCAATATATTTCTTAGCCCAGAGATAGTCGCTGATGTTATCCACAATATCCCGAGCAAACTCCAGCCTAGCCAGTAGATCTTCCTCCCAACGCTCAAGGGACCTATGATCTTCCAATTCCGCTTCCAAACGAGAATTATGCTTCCTTAGTATAGCATTAGCTTTATCATATGCTTCTATCCGAGATAGCAATTCCTTCTCACGCTCTAAAGCCTCCCGAGCAACGGCACCGGGCCAGGAAGAAGGTCCTAAGTGAAAAAGGGTTAAGGACTCATGGTCGGATATGGTTGGATATGCAATAAGACAAAGAAATCCGAAATAGCAGATAAAGCCCGTGGCCATTTGTCATTAATTAAGATGTGTGGGATTACAAAAAAAAAAAAAAACACAATAATGCAATAGCATTTGACGGAACGGAAAAATTAAACCATAGGAGTGTCTACAGCATCTTCTGGAGTAAAGGGGGCAGCTGGCGTGGTTGACATGGCTAAGGGAGCATTCTCCTCTCCCCGCTCAACACTCTGCATCATGTTCTGCTCGGGGACAGTCTCAGGAGGAATAGAAGTTACGGCCTGCCCAGGTTCACTGGCAGTAGCTCCATCAGGGCTGACCCCAGAACTTTGCCCACCGACCTCGTCGAGCGGCACCTGAGGAATCACAAAAGAAGAGGGACGAGGAATGTCCAATTTTCCAACCGAGGAGGCGGGCTTGTAGGCACCTGACTCTAACCGCATAAGCATGTTCTCCACTTCGGATATCCCCTCAAAGTTGAAATCTGGTTGCCTCTCCTTCACTTGAACCCAGATGGAGTGAGCAGACTTCAACATAGCCAGGGAAGCCGTCGCCATATGATGAACCTTGCAAGCTTCAGATTTAAGATATTCATTGAGGCCTTGTTTCCAACATCATTAATTTGAACCCTCAAGCTATCCATCTCAACCTGCAGCTCACGAAGCAATTGTTTCTTCTCTCCCAGCTTCTTTTTTACCTTCTCATAAGAGGTCACGAATGATCGAACTTGCTCCTCCGCCTTCTCCAGACTCTTCTGAGCTGCCGCCAGCGCTTTCGCTGTAGAATCTTTTTCAGTCCTCATAGTGGTTAATTCATTATTTAGGAGAGAGGACCGCTCATCGTTATACTGAACAACCTTCTTCAACTTCGTCATTTCCTTCTCGGCTTCCTGGTACACCAAGGCGACCTTCCTCTTGCGCTCTACCAACTCCGAAGCAAAAGCTAAAGCGTAAAATAGAAAGAGAACGAAGGTCAACAAGCAGGAAGAAATGAGTAGGAGTGTAGACCGAGGAAAGAATGTCACCTCATAGGCCCGTGCAAGGGTGGATTTCTCCAACGTCTTATCGGACATCTCAGAAAGCCAGTCCTGGTCCACTAGGGCAACGCAATTCAGGGCCATATTCTCGGTAGCCGCGATATTGCCAATCACCCTCTGGTCGTTGCTAATGGACCATCGGGGAACGAACACATCAAGATTGGCCTTGCTCTTGCCCTTGTCCTTTAGGTATTGTCGGGGGGAGGAAGACCTTTCTGGATCACGGAGGACCCCTCCTCCCAAGAAACCAACCTGGGTCAGAAGTCTTCTCCTTACCCGAGGAAGCTTCTACAATTTTTGAACCTCGGGGAGGCACCGGGGGAAGCTTGAACGATCCTTTCTTCAGGGTATCCTTGCTCGGCTCAGTGGAGGGCGCTTTTCTCTTCTTGCTCTTGTTCAAGGGGGCAAGAACTTTATCCCCTGCAACCTGAAGATCTTCCTCCTCTATGAAGGACGCTAGGGAATCCAAAGGAAACTCCACTGCAACCAACAAAAGGAAAGTATCAAACAAAGAGAAGATTATAATACAACCTGAAACACCCCAGGGAGTGGGAAGGGAGGAATTCCCAAAATGCTCACCCCGCTCTAGCTCGCCTATATCCTGGACATCGATAACCTCTGCCTTGATGCGGCTCCTATCAGCTATCATCTTCTCCAAAGTCGCCTGATCCTTGGAGTCCAAGGGTGGAATTTTGTTTCCTGCCTTGGCATTAGGGTAATTCCATGCGGTGGGACACCCAGGCTCCTCACAGACTACCCAGAAAAACCTCTGCTTCCAGCCATGGTTGGACGATGGCAAATAATCCACTATGGGTACACCACGTTGGCAAAAATAATACCACCCGAGGTGACCGCTATTCTGATTCAAGGTAAAGCACCTGATGAACAGGGCAGGGGAAGGGTGTCTCCCCAACTGAAAGCACTTGATTAAAAAGGCCCCCACACACCTCTAGTCGTTGGGTACCAGTTGGCTGGCAGCTATCTTATAATGCCTGAGGAGTCGACCCACAAAAGGAGAAAAGGGATATTGAAGTACAGCTTCAAAGGCATCAAGGATAAGCCCTACCTCTCGGGGTCGGGGCTGATTCAGTCTATCCTTGGGAGAGGAAACTCTAAGAACAACCTTCTCTGGAATCGCATAGACATTGCGGATCTCCAAAAGGTTATAATCAGTCAAAATGGAAGAAATTTCATCAACCCCTTTTCCATTGGTAAGATCCTGTTGCGGTTGTCGAACTCGATAACCCTTCCTCCCTAGCCTTTTCATGGAGTCAAGGTTGGAGGTGCTGCGTGGAGCTCCTAGGAACAAATGCGGAGATTCTAGAACTTGCGCCTCCAGCTAGGGGCGATCGAAGGAAGATTCCCAGGTTTCCTTCCTGGGTAACCCCGTGGAATAATCTCTCACCCTCGTCTAAAAGGGATTCTACTTATGAGTCATCTTTGGAAGAAGAACTTCTCTTGGATTTCCCCATTTCCCCGAGGCGGACACAAAAAGGAAGAAAAAGGAAATGCAGATAAAAAGAAAGAGAGAAAAGCACTTACTTGGGACGAAGAAGATTACGATTGAAGAAGATAGGAAGGCACAAAACGATGCTAGGGCAGAACTCGAAGAAATATCTTTGACAGAAAAGCTTGAACACGATGAGATGATAAAACTAAGGAAGGATGAAACATTTTATACCCTTGGGGACACCCTCGTAACTCCCATTAGATCCAAATGCACAATTATTTTCATCGAACCAGATGACAGGGAGAGGAAAGGACCTAGACCTCGAAGGAAGGGCGTCATCATCAAAGAACACCAAGAAAGTAAGGAAGTTCAAAAATTAAACTTTATGACGTCCCATCAATCTCCCCTCAAAAAGCGTAAAAGGAGACAGATATTTCGCTCCCACGCGCTAACAGTGGCTAGTGGCGGCACATGTATAGACGACCAATGAAGGGCAAAGATGTCCAACAAAGAAAGAATCATCTCCAACTAGGCCTAGCTCCGTGCATGCCAGACTCAAACAAGCAACCCGAGCTTCGGGCAATTCGTCAAGGCTCATCGTCGGTACTCATCAAATTACTCCCTGCACCTCAACCGAGGTAAAGGGAGTAGGGGGCAAATGATACGCCATAATTTGTACTTCAAATCCTGACCTTACACGTGGACCCCTCAGATTCGCAAGCAAAAGGAAGTTGGGGGCGTGCTTGGAGAATCCCACACGCGTGACGGTTACGAAGTATGGCCCACAACAGCAGTTACGTAACCACCAAGGGAAGGTCCCACGTGTCTCAAGAATCCCAGAGATACCAAGATTCACGGGGAATCACAACCAGAATGGGAGTTTCCTAAAACCGTGCACCCAGAAAAGGAAACTATAGAAAGAGGAAGGATGACCCAAACTCGCATCCATTACTATAAATTAAGGGCTAGACCCTCATGTAAAGAGAACTCAATTAGCCATATTCTGTGTTCAATAAAGAAAGAGTATTTTCGCAGCCTCATCTCCGTTATTCCCAATTCCCTCTAGTTTCTTCATTAGCATATCAGTTGTGCCGCCGGTAGATTTCTCTCTTGCAGAAATCTTTGCTCAACAATACTATAAATTTTCCATGATTGATTTCCCATGGGCAACCATGGAGGTGATCCCATGACTATGGACTACCTAACATCACCATCATTGAAATTTTTTGCATGTCTATGCCACTTCAAAAATAGCGAACTGAAAATATCATAAATGAGTTCCATTTTCTGCTCATTAATCCAATCTCTTTAATTGTACGACATAGATATCTTGTATTTCTCAAAAAAAGTGTTTCGATTGATGGGATTTGGTATGATACTTATGAAATCAATGATATTGATGAGTATCATTAGTCCATTCTTTTGTATGAATTACCCGTAACAGTAAACTTGCAAAATGGATCTTTTTATCATAAAGAGATTCGTTGTTCCTGATCCTACTTCAAACGATTGGAATAAGCCACATTACCTAGTAGAAGATGAACGAGATTGAGAACCCTGAGGTTGCAAACCAAGGAATACCCTCGAAATTCAAACATATTTGATCGATTTCTCTACCCACAGCTTTCAAAACCAGAGCTGCCATTAAATCCCTTGTTTTTGTTGGGCTGTAAGGGTAAATTTCTGCCATTGCCTCGGCTTCCCTAGAAGTGATATGCTCTATCCTAACTCTTTTGTAAATATTTCCTCTTGGTTATATATATTTTTCTTTTATCAAGAAAAAAAATAGTCAAATAACTTATTGTGTTTAGCTATATTGCAGAGACGCTTAACCAAAAAAAAAAAAAAAGAAGCTATATTGCAGAGACATGGAAGCCACGAATCTCTGAAACCAACTTCCTATTTGAACCAAAAAAAAAGTATAGAAACTCCTCACAGCTCTGTTACCTGCAAAATTGAACAATGGCAACTTTGGTAAATTCTGTAACTACATATAGGTTTTTATGTCTTAAAACCCAAAAGACGCCACCTGCCCACAAGTCCTCTAAAATAAACAGACGCGAAGGGCAAAGAGTTTTACTCTCTCTCTCTCTCTCTCTCTCTCTCTTGCTCTTCAAACCAGAACACCTATCATGCTCTACCCTCTCTCTTCCGTTTCCGCCATGCCCACCTTTTCTTCTTCTTGTTCCTCGCCTTCTCAGAAATCCAACAAGAGAAATTCTTCCTCCACTAATCCCAATAGCTCCACTTCTAATACCCTCCTTTGTAAGCATTCCCCTTCTGCAACCCTAGATATCCTTATTCTCATCCTCGTTCTCTTCTCCTGCACATTCCTTGTAACGTCATACTTCTCTTACATCTTCCGGTCCCTCTCCCAAATCCTTCCTTCTCTGCTCGTCTTTCACTCCGCTGCCTTTCGGGAGTCCCCTTTCCCCTACATTCTAGGGTTTCTTGTGTTCTTCACTGTCGCTGTTGTTTCCGTCGAGATCTGTTGCAGTTACAGGTCTAGAAAATGCGAGAATCCTGGTTGCAAAGGTATGAAGAATGCCATGGAGTTCGACCTTCAGTTGCAGACAGAGGATTGCTTGAAATCTTCCTCCAAGGAGATCGATAACCTACCCTGTAAAGGTGGGTCCGAGACGAATCCCGATTATGATTGTCTGAGGTCTGAGCTCAGAAAGATGGCACCCCCCAACGGACGGGCAGTGCTTCTGTTTCGAGCGAGGTGCGGCTGCCCCATCGCTAAGCTGGAGGCTTGGGGTCCCAAGCGTGGTCGGAGGCACAAGAAGTGAGTCCTCTCTTTATAACTTGGTTGTAACAACACTTTGCATTTATTTCAATTCTTCTTCCTACTGTAGTCCTCTCCATTAATTGATTTCAATTTCGTATCCTCCCCCTTCTCTTTTTGTGCGGTTGCATGTTGATTTAATTTAGTTTTTTTTTCCTTTTCTTCCCTTGTTTCATTGTCTATTTCGGTTTTGTACTTTTCATTTTGATCATCGAGTAAGAGCAGATGGCACATGGAAGAACTGTTGATTTAATCCGTGCTTGTTGAAGCTCCTTATAGCATGCATTTGATCTACTACTTGATATTGGACGCGATGCTTATGCTTTTTCGTTATGGTTGTCTGTTTACTGTGTTATATTTGCGTTGATGATGTTGTTTTATAGTTAGGGTTTTCAGTTTTCTGTGCCGTCTTTGCACTGATTGAGAGAAATATATCCCTGGTTTCTCCAGTTATGATTGTTTGCATTAGTATACATTTATGATGGTCGTACACCATTTAATGGGGTAAATGATTGGTTCTGTTAAAGAACGAGCGACAAAGTGGAGTCACACAGAGCAGTTTTTTAGTTCGTAGATGTATGGTGCGACAAGCTGATGGATGGGAACTTCATAGTTTTGATAATTCTTCTAATTGACTGATATTGTGGTCATTCCAATTTGTCCTTGAAATGGTTGATGTGGAATGATGTTCTGGTTGATTCACTCTTTTAGTGTTGGCAGAATCGTGGGCTAGAAAAGAGAGAATGAGAGAATAATTGCTTAGCTTAATTGATAGGTAAGCCCCTCTATTTATAATAGAGGGGAAAGTTATAAGAGCCTAAAATAGGCGATGTGGGACTAAAACCCACATGGCCGACTTAAACTTAATAACATAAAAACTATTCCAAAAGGACCAGAATACCCCCACAGTATTCTGGAGTACATATTCCAACACTCCCCCTCAAGTTGGATTATACAAATAATTAAAGAAAGAAGATCCAACTTGAACTAAAGAAAAAAAGAACTCCATAATAATGCTAACACTCCCCCTCAAGTTGGCGCATACAAGGTACTAATGCCCAATATGAACAAAATGGGAAAAAATAAGTTGTAGCAGAATCCAGCTTCAAGACGAATGCAGCTCTCAAATAAACCTTTAAGAACTTGAAAAAATAGATCTTCAAAACTTGGGCAGACTTGATCAGCAAACCGGGAGTGGAATGTCTTCCAAAAAAGGTAGCTGTCACCAATCTTCTATTGCTGTCCAGTGATGAATCTCCGAATGATAATCTTGAAGATAAGTAACTAGGGTAGCGAGCAGATGAATCAAGCAGCGGAAAAAATCAACCCAAATGTAGAACCTCATATAGGCAGGCAATAACCAAACATCTTCAATACTTTAATACCAATCTCCCCCTTACGGCAAACTCAACCCAATAACAAAGTAGATACCCATTGGCAATGGTGAAAACTCTGATCTTCTATGTTTTGCACCAGGTGTTCCCACAAGTTCTGCTTCTACAATGTCTGTAGGTGTACTGTACATAATCCCCCCTCACGTGTAGTACACGTGGACATAACAAGAGATAGGGCAAAAACATAATATTCCAGAATTTTCCAAGCGGTGCTAAGGGTAATGGAAAAAGGAAGAAATGGCAAATTAGAGAATACCATTAACTTCCAAAGGGGTTATGGGTATATGCCAAAGGTATGTTTTGGGAGGTGGTGAAGTGAAAAGAACAATGGGATAATGAACTATGGACAAAAACAATGCAACATAGTAATCTTCAACCTTTTTCAATCGATCAAACTAATTCCAAAACACCAATCTCCAATGATCAGATCTGAATTATAAAAAAACAGGTTTGATTTTTAGAAGGAGAAGGCACCATTCTTAAAAAACTTGATCAATCTTCACACAAGGAAGAACCAGGGTGCAAAATTCCAAACTATAAACTCCCACAAGCTAAATAAAATTGACGAAGATATCTGGACAGCAATGGATGTAAGAAGCTTCAACAAAAAACTTGGATCAGATCTGAATTAGTGAATAAGGCTAGGATCAACCTCTCAATGTAAGCCGGATATGAACCAAAAAAGCTTCACATAACTGAATAGATTCGTAGTTGCAACCAATAATCTTGGAACAAACTGTTGTAATCCCAAATAAGCTGATCTCCAGGGTAGTAGATTCGAGTCTTCAATAATGAAAGAAATTCGATCTCCAATAGTAGGATACTCAGTCTCAATAATAGGGCAGCAGTAGTCCATATAAAGGTAGCAGTAACATGTCAACCAGTCATGCTTACAGAAGCTAATCAATAGAACCAGCAAGGTATGTAGTAAAGCTCAATAGAACTAGCAAATTTAAGACAAATAATCCGATAGATCCATAGGTAGTTGAAGCAGCCAGCCACATAGGAACCAATAAAAAATAGGTTGATAATTGAAGAAATCAAGTCATAAGTGTGAACCTGAATTTTTTTTCAAAAAAACTCCAAGAATGATGCTGAAATTTGGGTTGAATACTCCTCCGATATGTATAAGACTTTCCTAAAAAAATTAGCAAGAGAGGACTGCCCTAACCCTTAGATCGATTATAGTCAGGGTTTTGTGAAAACCCTGAAAGTTGAGATCGATTGTAGGGAAAGGGAGCTTCATAAAAGAGAAGATGACTTGTCAAAGTTTGTTGATGGTTTGTAATAGATGCTGTCCACAGCTGCTTGAATGGATCTCCAATACGAATAACCAACCTCTTTTTGTGATTGAGACTTGATCTTCAAGAGGGAGAAACACCAAAAAATTGCAGAAAAATAAGGCAACAGCTATCACACGAAATAAAACTTCTTCAAGCCATGTATTGATGAAGTAGAATGTCCCCCTTGATAGTAGAAACACCTCCAAAAAACTCCAGCAGCAGCAAGCAACCCTAACCCTAAAATTGATATGTGTCAGGGTTTTGTAAGACCTTGAAAAGGAGGATCGATTGGGGTTAGGGGTCTTCAAACACTTGGAAAGAGGCTAATATTGAGGTCGAGTGGTCCTTGTAGATGAAGTAATCAGCCCTCCAAAAATCAGCAAAAGTTGAAACCTGTAACCCTAATTTCGGTTGGAGTCAGGGTTTTAATAGGTAACCAAATTAGCAGGTTGAGAAAGTTTTGCTGTAGAAACAAATCCAGCCATCGAAAGGCTCCAAACTTAGGTCGAGTAGGGTTTGTAGTAGTAGGGAATCACCCCAAAAATCAGTCGCATCGAAAGGGAAACCCTAAAATCGATTGGAGTCGTGGTTTTGAAAAAAACGACAAGTTGTGATCGATTAGGGTACTATAGGCTGGAATGGATAATGAAAGATGGAGAAAAAGCAAAAAAGGAAAGAGGACAATGGAATAGGGTAGAAAGGTGCTGGAAAAGGGTGCATAGGAGGTTCCAATAATGGAAATTCAGCCTTCCATGGTGATAGGGATCTGATCTCCAAAGAAGAGGGAAACTCCACATCGCAGAGAAGGTTCCAACAGAATTTTAATTGAAAAAAATAGATAGAATGGAGGAGGGCAACAACTAAATAATTGGATACTTTATTTACCTCATTAGTGCTGCCCCCTTACAAGGTTGAGAAGAAGAAAACCAGAAGAAGGAGAAACCGAGAAAGGGAGAAGAAGGGAGAAGTCGATTGAGGAGAAGGGGTTTCCTCTTTTTCTAACCTAGATCAGACCTGCTCTGATACCATGTTGGCAGAATCGTGGGCTAGAAAAGAGAGAATGAGAGAATAATTGCTTAGCTTAATTGATAAGTAAGCCCCTCTATTTATAATAGAGGGGAAAGTTACAAGAGACTAAAATAGGCGATGTGGGACTGAAAACCACATGGCCGACTTAAACTTAATAACATAAAAACTACTCCAAAAGGACCAGAATACCCCCACAGTATTCTGGAGTACATATTCCAACATTTAGGATTATCAACTCTGTTATTCCATCTTTGGTAAATTTAGCGACTGTGTTACCACAAAATTGTTCGAAGATCTAACCGAAAATGGATTAAATTTGAAAATTGGGAAAAAGAATGCTACCTGGTAACGTGGATCCTATGCCTAGACACAGTAGTGCATGAAATTATCGTCCTGCCCCCCCTCCCCCGGTGAAATCTAAAATCCCATCCATGTTGATGCCTCTATGCGCGGTCTTGTTGCTCCCCCACTAGTGCAGGGACTACACGACCAGGCATCGATCTCTTGCCCTTATAAATTTCTTTTTTTCTTTCTTTACTTGTAATTTTTCTAATTGATTTTCGGTAAAGTAAAATTCTTCTCCGACTTCATACAGAATATCATCTACATCAGAGATTTAGTCTTTGAATAAGATTTCTAACTCTTGTTCCTCAAACAATTTAATCATTTTTCTTGCGCTTGATCGTTTTCTATGATGCTGAGGTGCATAGTGGCCTTCATCATTACAAACATAGCCACGGGACTTTTTAAAATTCTTTTTATCTAACGGCTTTCTTTTTCTAATATATCTCATATTTTTTTGAAAACTTTCTTTTCTTCCATAATTTCCATTTAAAACATTTCCTATTGACTGTAGTACTTTTTTTAGGAATATTACAGCCACTTTTCCAAATTTTTAAGGATTTTATCACAACACCCTTGATCATCGGCCATGTTGTTAATTTGCTTTTTAACCTATTTTTTTAGCTTTTACCTTATACCTTAAGACAGTGTTTTGCTACAACTCTTAAGATGTAGCTAATGCTAAATCCTAAAGTATCCTTTTTATCTATTTTTGCCAAAAAATAAGAATAATTTTGCTTCAACTGATGTAATTGATAGTAGTATTTTAGGAAATTCTTCAAACTGACAAATGCTGCATAATTCTAATTTTGAAAGGACATAATTGGCATCTTGAAGATTATCATCACCAGCTTCTCCGTTGAATTATTCTTTCAAAATTTCAGTAAATTTTTTAAGAATATCCTCTAAAAGCTTCTTTAGTTGTTTCAGATTGTTCCTAGCCTTTAAGCCATTGCAACATGTCATCTTGAAGCATTGCTGCAATGTAATCTAGGAATCTTTCTTTAGATTATGTATTCTTATAATTTGTCATCAGGACAGTCAAAGACTGTGCCCAATCATCAATTGTCCGTTTATAACCTTTAAATGAGACAATTTTAATGTCTAAATAAGTCCCATGTTGAGCTATGGGCTGCCAATTCAAATCATCATGTCTTAGATGCATTGGACCAGTCTCCTCTTCTTTTAAAGTATAAGTTGATGGTCTGTCATCTCCTACTAAAATTTCTTCTTGATGACTATCCTGTCTATAATCATTATCTTTGATTTAAATTCCTTTTCGTGATTATCCTGCTTGGAATCATAATGGATGTCTTATTGGCTAGAAGTATCATCATTCATCACTGAATGTCTGAACCGCATCAAGTTCTTCTGATTGTCTATCAAAGAAGTATTTTATCATTTTTTTTTTAATCTTCGTGTGGTTGTCTATCACGGAAGTTGTGTCTGGTTTTCTCATCTTCTTCTGATTGGCTATTTGAGAAGTCATTAGTATAATTTTCAAAATTATAGCTAAAATTAATTAGAAAAATTACAAGTAAAGGAAGAAGAAATTTTATAAATTTCTAAATTCAATCCATTTTTAGTTAGAATCCTTGAACAATTTAATGGCAATGCAATCGCTAAATTTTCCAAAAAATGGAACAACATAGTTGATTTTATTAGACAAGAATAAAGCCAACAAATGGAGAAGAAAATCCCGAGGTCTGGTATATTATCTAGGTTTAATTCAAATCACATTGACTGCCTTATTTTGACTAGACAAAGTTGGTAGAATCAAAATTGAGACATGAGAGATTAGGTATACAATCTGATTCCTTTGACATTGCAATTCATTGGCAGACACTCCATGAATTGACCAAAACAACTCATACATCAATTTGAAACAAATCCCTAGAAAAAGGTTTTGTTGAGTTGTATGAACTATTTAGTGGTGCAGAACCTTGGGCAAAATACCCTATTTGGTTCGCTTATGGGCCCACCCAATGAATTAAAAATCCAAGCACAAGGAAAACAATGGCAATTTGGTAATAATACATCAATTTGAAACAAATCCCTAGAAAAAGGTTTTGTTGAGTTGTATGAACTATTTAGTGGTGCAGAACCTTGGGCAAAATACCCTATTTGGTTCGCTTATGGGCCCACCCAATGAATTAAAAATCCAAGCACAAGGAAAACAATGGCAATTTGGTAATAATCTGAAATTATCGAGGGTGAGTGGTGGAGCTGTAATTAAATAGAATCTCAAAGGGCTAATGGGTAGGGACAAGAGGGAGGACACCAAAGGTATTTGATTTATTGATTTAGGACAGATTTGAAATGAAGTTGAAATAAAGGGCAAGGGGTAATAAAAGAGAAAAAAGGGCGTACCCTGTGCACGAGGCTCCTGCCACTACGGGTCATGGGTTTGAGTCTCTGGAAATAGCCTCTTTGCAAAGTAGGGGTAAGGCTGCATGCATTATGACTCTCCCACAAAGAGAAAGTGAAGGGTAATTTCAAAACAAGGAATAAAGAAGGGTTAAAGGAGAGGGTATCATGAGCTGTCTATATACCCTATCGTCTTCAACCTCTTGAAAGGGGTTGTAGGAGGTAGAACCAGAATAGGAAAATACAGCCTCGAAATTGGACTAAAAAAGCCATGAAATTCCAGAGTAAGAATTGCCTAGTCTACAGAACTGATCCAACAACAATCGATGGTCGAGTTACACAAGCTTCTAAAACAGAAAACCAGCGGAAGTTGCAGGTATTGGTTACTCTCTGAACAAATCTCCATAGCGAAGACAATATGAACCTCAAGTATAGGACATAGGTCATCCTTAGCTGCCGAAAAAGAAGTTAGGAGTTTTCATTCTTTTCAATCTGCCCGACGAATTAAAATCTCTCCTAATTACTTCCTAAAATTTAGACTAATAAAAATAGAAACTCAATAAAACTTAATTTGGAAATTTCCCTTCATGTCTAATTCTAATATCTACCCATAATAAAAGATTACATATATTTCCCAAATAAATAAAACTTTCTAAAATATTACTAGACTCTAAAAACTATTGGACCCAGTTCTCGGTCTGGGTTCCCAAACAGGTTCGGGGTCACTCCATGGGAGTGCTCTTGCATCAATTCCCCCGGTGTTGAGAAAAACTCGACCACAAGTTTTGTAAAACGGGAGTATCAAATTCAATCGACCGGCATCCACCCTTGACTGTATAAAATCATCAATTAAACCACAATCGAATGATATGGAATCCGTGATGCGAAGTTCGTTGTTGAAGTAGTGACTTGGAAATATAAAATTGACTGGTTCACTCAAGAGATCAACCGGTTTTTCTCTTCCACAAGTTGATCTTCAATGACCATTGATGCCATTTCGTCTTCCATCAATGGTGGTTCGTCTTCTGGCTCTTCCACCTTTTGCTCAATGACTGAGATCAAGTTGTCCACACGATCAGATGTGTCCACTAATTGGTTCTTGATTTCCGTGCATTGTCGTTGAGTCTCCGTGCATTGTTGTTGAGTCTTTGTGCATTGTTGTTGAGTCTCGAGTCGAGCTTCTCTCGTATAAGTTGAATTTGTTGCCGGATCTCGAGTAAGAGGGTTGGATCCATCGTCTAGGTTTCTCTAATACCAATTTGGTGCAGCAGAATCCGGGGAAAAATACCTTATTTGGTTTGCTTATGGGTCCACCCAATGAATTAAAAATCCAAGCACAAGGAAAACAGTGGCAATTTGGTAAATAATCTGAAGTTATCAAGGGTGAGTGGTGGGACTGTAATTAAATAGAATCTCAAAGGGCTAAAGGGTAGGGACAAGAGGGAGGACACAAAAGGTATTTGATTTAGGATAGATTTGGAATGAAGTTGAAATAAAGGGTAAGGTGTAATAAAAGAGGAAGTGAAGGGGAATTTCGAAACAAAGAATAAAGATGGGTTAAAGGGGAGGGTATCGTGGGAAGTCTATACTCTATTGTCTTCAATCTCTCGAAAAGGGTTGTAGGCGGTAGAACCCGAATAGGAAATTGAATATACCCGTGAAATCGGACTCAAACAGCCATGAACTTCAGCAAGAATTGCCTAGGCCTACAGAACTGATCCAACAACTATCAATTCCAAAGATCAAGCGATGGTCAACTTACATGCTTCTGAAACAGAAAACCAGCGGAAGTTGCAGGTATTGGTTGCTCTCTGAACGAATCTCTACAGGGAAGACACTAGGAACCTCAACTATAGGATATAGATTGTCCCTAGCTGCCGAATCAAGCCCCCACAGTTTGAGGGTGAACATAGGACCCATATAGCGTGACTGCAATACTTGTTGGAATAAAACGAGAGGAGGAGAGAGGGGGAGGGGAATCGCAGAAGAAGGGTAATGTCGGACAGAATTGAAGGCTCAACCAGTCCCAAAACGGGATCTGAAATCAGGGCGGGTGACTTAGGTTAATGGAAATAGGGCTGGAATGCTCGAATGGGTTAAGGGGTTGGTCTAGGGTTAGGGTAGGGTGATTGAATGAGACTGAGACAGTAGGGGACTAAAAGGGTTAAACAAAATTCAGTAAAACAGCAGGTTTCCCCTCTGCCGATTTCACCAAAAGGCCAGCAAAACTGAGTCTGGGCAGAATTGGAAAGAAATCGAATAGCAGCCAATCTGCTGGGCAGATGAGGCTGAAACTTGGATCGAGTGGGGGTCTTGGAGGGTAGAAGGTGTGCTCAAAAGATGGGAGAAAGGTGATGGTTGGATTGAGCAGGGGAACGGTGCAATGGAATTAGAAGGTTAGGCTGAAAAAAGAAAGTAACCTGACAACAGTAGGTTGGGCAGCAGCAGAGCAGCTCGGTTGAAGGGATGGGTGATGCAGCTCCAAGAAGGAAGAAGAAGAAGAAGAAGCCCTGAACTTAGGGTTTGAATAGGGAGCCATAGATTAGGATTATTATTTTCCATACTTTGTTTATTTTCCTGTTTTTAGATTGAACCGGTTTAGAATTGGTTGCATCCAATTGGTTCAATTGGTCTAATTTAAGTGAAGTGTTCCTATTGGTCAATAGGTCCTTATATCCTATTGGCTAGTATGGGATCTTCTTTTAAATTAGTTGTTTTAAGTTAGATTCTTTTATTTTAATTTAGTAGGGGTATCTTAGTCAATTTACTATTTTAAATTAGTTAAGTTAGATTAAATCTCTCCCTTCCCCGATTTTAGAAGGAGGAGACTTTAATTTGTACTAGGATTTGGCCATTGGCCCTTTATTATAAAAGTAGAAATCGTGGGAGGCTCCCCCACATTGAAATTTCCTTTGAGTGTGCATCCTTGTGGATTTCAAGGTGGAAAGGGTGGGTGGATTCCTGCGACTCCTTACGCCGTGACGGCTGGGAGGATCTCTCTCTGAAGGTGGTTTCATCCTTCATCATTCAAGCTGCTGCCGGTGGATTCCAGTGGTAAGTTTGAGTTTTAATTCTGTTTTCTTATTCCTTCTCCTTCCCCATTCGATCCCCCTTTATTTTTCTGTTTTACTTTCATAAACCCTAGACTGTTGAATTCTGTCCAGACTTATTCCTCCATCAGAAATCAATCAAACTTAGGCCATAACCTCCCCACACCATTGTCTACACTTGACCCTAGCTGCTGCCCATAATCAACACTCAAAACCCTATATTCCCCTACCTCCATTAAAACCCCAAAACCCTAAATTTCAGAAACTATACTTCCAGCCATCCATTCCCCTTCAAACTTCAGTCGAGCCATCCCCTTACTATTTAGTAAGCTCGATCCCAAGCCCAGCCCTCACAGCCCACTTGAAACCCTAGTTTTAGTAGTTTTCCTAGTTTCTAAAACCCGAAACCCTAACCCTAAATCTGCAGAATTATAAAACCTAACCAAATCCTATTTTCTTTACACCAAAATAACCCCCTAGACCTGCATATTAAAGCCATATAAGATCCATTCCCAAATTCCCCTCCTAAACCCTAGAATTAACCTAAATTCTAGTGCTGTCCATTCGAACCAGCAATCCCTTTGGCTGTTTGATCCTGTGTTTGGCTCCTAGTAGGTCTCCTACCTATCTAAGACTACATTAATGAGGCTTCTAATGACTTGAGAACTTGAAGGGGATGAAGAACAGCAACTGGAATAGACCTCCTGGGCTTCCCACCGCAAGGAGTCAGCTAGATCATACACTAGCTCCTTGTCTAAGGATCAAACACCAAGGGAATAGCGAGGATCAAAATTCCTTGCTTGCCCTCCTGGGTTGTCTTTATATATTGCAATAAAAAGAAATAGCAAGGATCAAAATTCCTTGACCCCTTACTTGGGTTACAAGACTATCAGTTTCTAAAACTGATGTGAACTCCTAAATCTTGACACTTACTAAATATGAAAATAGAAACTGACTTCTTACAATGAAATTAGAAAGTAAATATCCTAGACTACTAACTTAGCCCAACCAACTGGTTCACTGGTTTATTACAAGACTAGAAATAAAAACATAACAACCCAATAGAACAGTACTGTTCATGTGAACAGTATCACGTGAACAGTGTTACACCAGCAGTAGTTGAGATCATGGTTTGAGGTATCGGATTGGATCGGCCGATTTTGGCCGGAGATCGGATCGGTATCGGCCGAGACTGATCCCAATACCGATCCGATCCAGCTGTATGGACGGGTAAAAATGTAAAAAAAAAGTAGTTTTTTTTTATAAGAAAACAGGGACAAAAGTGTCATATTTGCCCGAGTTTGGGTGATCCCGATCCGTAACGGCCGATCCGATCCCGATCCAATCCGATCCAGCCGATACCGAGATCATGAACCATGGTTGAGATTCAAAACTGCCTGTAGGCAGCAGCCTTCTTCTTTTTCTTCCTTGAGTACATCCTTTGTTTTGCATCAAAGGGGGAGGGGAATCGCACAAGCCAGTTTGGCTTCCAAATCAAACACTCACAATTTTCATTCTTTTCAATCTGCCGGACAAATTGGGTTACAAGCATATATATAAAAAAAGTAAGAATTTCCTAATTGAAGTCTAAAACAGCAGTAAAATTAAAATCTATCTCCTAATTACTTCCTTAAACTTAGACTAATAAAAATAGAAACTCAATAAAACTCAAATTGGAAATTTCCCTACATGTCTAATAGCTACCCAAAAAAAAAAAAAGAT
Source organism: Telopea speciosissima (assembly GCF_018873765.1). Lineage (NCBI taxonomy): Eukaryota > Viridiplantae > Streptophyta > Magnoliopsida > Proteales > Proteaceae > Telopea > Telopea speciosissima. The sequence goes on along the minus strand of NC_057919.1, from coordinate 58,454,178 downwards.
TACGTATCTTTCCCAAATAAATAAAACTTTCTAAAATCCTACTAGTCTCTAAAAACCAATTGGACCTGGTTCTCGGTCTGCGTCCCAAACGGGTTTGGGTCGATCCATGGAACCGCTCCTGCATCATTTACTTTTGATACTGCAATCCAACTAAGATTAATTAATCCGAAAGATATATCAGTCCCAACAGAATGGTATCATCAATGAGTTTACACAAGGTGATGAAGAACCATTACGAAAGCCGATGAACAGAGAAAATACAGTCTAATCCTTGCTTCAGTCTTGAATCTTGATAAACAAACTTTACAGCGTAATGCTATAGACTCTAAGCAAGATTCAATAGCATTAAAAAGTGTACAAGTTCCTATATTGCCAGGAACAAGTTTCAGTAAATCTGAAGATATTAAATTAAGCCAAGAAAAAAATAGGGAAATTGTTTTCATTTAGTCATGGCAAAAGAAGATCTACTGCTCTGACATTCCTAAATCTGCCCCTCTTTTAGTCATTATCTCTCAAGGCTCTTGGTCCCCTCCCTCCTCCCTCCCCCCCCCCCCCCCTTTCCCCTCCTCCTTGGCTCGGATAAGGTTATTTGGCTTCCCTCCTCCAACGGCCTCTTCAGCTCCAGTTCGGCTTGGAATTTTTTTAGGAAACCTGGCCCCTCTGTCCCTTGGCACAAGCTAGTTTGGTTCAAAGGCCATATACCTCACCATAGCTTCACTGTTTGGAGATCCCTTAGCCTTTGCCTCCCAACCCAAGCCTTCCTCCTCCACCGTCACATCCCTGCCTCCCTCTCTTGCATCTTTTGTTGGAATGGCTCCGAGGACATAGCCCATCTCTTCTTTGCTTGCCCATTTACCTCCACCATCTGGAAAAAAGCCCTCACAACCATTTGGCCGTGCAGCAGGAGACCCCTCGCCTTTTTTAGGGAATGGCTCTGGTTGGATATGACCTTTACTGGAGACACTATATGTGACACTGCCGGAAAGCTTGTTTTTGGCTCTGCTATCTACCACATTTGCATGGAAAGGAATCTTAAGAGATGGACTTCCAACTCTAGATCTTTTGATATGATTTGGAAAGCCATCTCCTTTGATGTCTCCTCCAAGCTCAGTTTTATCCTTCATAGATCCATTCCTGATACCCTAAGGAATAGGAATATTGTTGTATCCTAGGGTCTTGATTTTTCTCTTTTGCATGCCCTCACCTCTGCGTAGGTTGGCTCTCGGCTGCCCCCCTTTCTCTCTCCCCCTTTCCTCTTTGAATATCCCCTTCCCCCTTTTTTCCCAGCCCCCTCCTGGGGTTTGGTAATAGATTATATTCACCCAAAAAAAAAAAAAAAAAAAGATATATCTCGGGAATATTATATCATACAGGTTATAAGCCATATAATCTGTGTATTTTTATTGGTACAGGTGCTACAATTAGCGCTTGTAAGTGGAACGCTTTACCTTTTGAAAAGTGGGTGAAGTTGAAGAAACCAATCCGAGTAAAAGGAGTTAATAGTAATGAAACTTTGATTTAGTACAAAGCTAAGAAAACAGCTGTCTGGTTAAATAAAAGAGAATTCATTATTCATAAATTTTATGTTGTTTCCATCTATGCATGGTGATTTTATCCTTGGGAATAACTTCTTTGATAATTATTTATCAATGCATATTTTCCATAAATCAGTTTCACTAGCTTTAGCAGATGAGTTCGTAGAAATAACTTTGCTAGAACAACATGTGTATAATTGTTCTAATGCTGATATGATTCAGGTATTAGAAAATGAAGAAGACAGAAACACTGCTCTTCAAAGAGTAACTGAATTACCTGAAGAAAACTTACCAAAAAAAAGTTACCTGAAGAAATAAGAAAACATTTATACGAGAGCTATGAATTTATCAATCATATAGCTACTAGTAAAGTACCATTGGTCAATATTCAGAGATGGAATAAGCCTGTTTATTAGAATGTTTTCAAACCATTTTGATATCCAAGCAGAACTTGGAGTAGTATCACTTTTAGAGATTGAAAGGAATAATACAAGGCAGTTAAACTAATCACCAGCCATAGTCAGAGATGCAGTTAATTATTTAGAAATGACAAGATAAAAAAATTTGGGTGCATAATTACTCATCTCTAGCAGAGAGACCTTCACCTACAAGCTTTTGTCAACCATATCAACTACGGAGAATATCTACTGCATCACATCCAATAATATCTATAGAAGATAATAGGGTGACTTATAGGATGGAAATTTCTATAAATTGGAGGACTGAAAGAAAATAAGTTTAAAATATGAAGAAATCACAAACTTTTATGACTGAAAAATAATGTTTTATGGCCGAAGAACAGTTATCTTACCACAGATAGAAATTTATATAAATCCAATAGATTTGATTGCACATAGAAGAGCATTTGAACAATGGTACAACAATGTCTGGCAGACAGGAGAAATTGATGTATCAGAAGAAGTGCTGGATCAGAAGATCATCCTAGACAAGGAAGATGGAAAGAAGCCAAAAGTCCAATGAAGTTAGACCAAACTCCTATGCTCCTTATGCAAAGACTAGACCAGACCCTAGCAGACCAAGGTCATGTGATGAATGGGTTTGCCCAAACCTCATTAGGCCAACATATCCATCAATGACTAGACAAATCCATAATGAATCATACGCATCAGTGGCTAGACAAGTCCATCCATGTTCCTACAGATCAAACTCAGTTTCAGACAGAAATTGACATCAAAGATTTTTACAACCTTGGAATCCCCACAAATATCAATGAAGAGTTAAATGGTGTATGAAAATCATACCTTCTAGCCAATAAGGGTAAGTTTCAAAGGCATGTGGGTAAGCTAGCAGATAAGGTGGCTGAGCAAACAACACATCATAAATTTTTGAAAAATCTCAGTTTCAATCTCATCAGACAGATGAATTGGGATGAAGGTTTTTTGTGTGTTTTATGAAAAAAATCATCATTTCTGCAAGTATCTTACTTCTTAGCAGTCAGCTTTGAAGATCCCAATTTTGAAAAGATTTGAAAAATATGTCTTTGCTTTCCAAAGACATTACTTCCAAAATAAATTTTTGCTAAAATAATTGATCTTCCTATGATGATTAAGACCATGATCATTCATAAAATACAAATATGGAATTATTCCACATATCTGACCTTTTGAATGGAACCCGAACCGACACCGACATGTATGGCTGGGGGGACTGAGACCCCAAAGATACTTTCCACAAAACTTGACTTAGTGTGTGACTGACCCTTATACTCATAGGCAAAGGGTAATGATGATGATGACCATATCCAGTATAGTGACTATACTTGGAATTGGTGCTCCTCGTGCCAGAAATGGATGATGGTGTATGCAATTGCTCCTTATGATGAATAACCCTTTCCATACTCATGCCTCCAATACTGTTAGTAAAGCTCTTGATTGTGTCATCCATGCTATCTTGCTATTTCCCAGCTATTGTGTGAATCGGTGACGTCAGCTTGTCCTTTGGGCAAGTCCACAATGGTCATCAACCTATATGGCATGAGTGTACTAAGTCTCTCCTGTGTAGTGCACCATCATCATCATCATCACCACCACTGCTAGTAACCGAACCTGATAAAGTAGCTGTATAATTGTTCTGCTCCAAAATTTAAAGCTGGAGATCATTCTCTTTTTTGTGTTTTGTATCAAAAGCAATGACAGAGTCTATGGTGCTATACGAGTCTCGAAAGGACTACTCCTTGGTCGCTGAGGACAATAAGGTGAGAGCATATCTAAAAGGTAAATCCTTAAAAAAACTATATGTTTGTTTTGAAGGTTGACATCTATAAAGCAAAGATCTTCAGCACCATCACCAGTGGTTTCTCATTTGCAAGTTGGTCGATGATACCTGTCAATATTTACTATGTGATTACGTGGATTACACCCGAAATTGGTGCAGATATTCCTATGACGTTCGGCATGCCATACCCTACATGAAACTTGTGGTATAAGTTTTCAATTGTTGAATCATTGTGTACTGCATCTGTGAAGCTGGAGTTCATTAGGATTGGTCATTTCATAAGTGAATCTGGAACTTCCAAAGGTCAAATTGTTGTGGGTACAGGTGAAATCCCCTTGTCATCAACATACTTGAAAGAAGAGTATAAACAGATCAATCTTATGAAGCTTGAGGGGGGAATTGAATATAACATAAAAGAATGGATTGAAGTCAGTCTGGAATTGGAACAGATAAATATTTCACCTCCCATGTTTATTGAGGAGCAGCTGATGATGGTTATAGTCAAGACACCAATAATAATACTAAGAGGAGAAGGGAAGATCTAAGGAATTGATCAACCGGTTCAAACTTATCAATTCCGTTTTTTAGTAAATTTAAGAACATGGATGAATTAATGGATTCAATTAAGTATTTAAGCAACTGCTGCTAGAGTTTGTTTCTAATCTATGTGACAAGTTAAGACCAAATTATTCTTATGAATTGCCTTAAGGTGAGTGATGATTTAAAATTCAGTTCAATTGAGTGTTTTCTATCCTCTCTACACTTGTAGCAACCAAATTGACATTCATTAATTTTGATGGTTGGGTGAAATGAGAAATCCCTAGATATATGCTAGATGTGTAATTTTATGGCTCTTTATCTTATGACCCAAATATTTCTATATGGATGATTCATCAATGCTCTTAAATGGAAGTTAAACAAACACTAGCAGCAGTTGCTTAAATACTGAATTGAATCCAGTAATTCATCCATGCTCTTAAATTTAGTAGAAACAGAATCGATGAACTTGCGCTGGTTGATCAATTCCTTGGATCTCCCCTTCTCCTTCTTTTATTATTATTGGTGTCTTAGATATAACCATCATCAGTTGGCTCCTCAATAAACATGGGTGATGACATATTTATTTTTACCAAATCCAGACCGATTTGAATCCATCCTTTTATGTTATATTCAGTTCCCCCTCAAGCTTCACGAGATTGATATGTTTTAATTCTTTTTTCAAATATGTTGACGACAAGGGGATTTTAGTTGTACCCACAACAATATGACCTTTGGAAGTTCCAAGTTCACCTATGAAATGAGCAACCCTAATAAGCTCCAGCTTCAAAGATGCAGTACACAATGGTTCAACAATTGGAAACTAATGCCACAAGTTCCATATAGGGTCTGGTATGCCCAACGACATAGGAGTATATGCACTAATTTCGGGTGTAATCCGTGCAACTACATAGTAAATTTTGACAAGTATCGTCGACCAACTTGCAAGTGAGGAACTACTGGTGGTGGTGCTGAAAATCTTTGCTTTTGTAGATGTCAACATTCAAAACAAATATATAATTTTTTTTGGATTTAGCTTTTAGATATGCTTTCACCTTATTGTCCTCAGCGACCAAGGAGTAGTCCTTTCCAAACTCATATAGCACCATAGATTCTGCCATCGCGTTTGATACAAAACACAAAAATAAAAGAATAGTCTTCAGTTTTAAAATATTGAAGCAGAACAATTATGCAGCTAATTGGGTTCTATATATTGAAAGGTCGAGGTATTTGTGAATACACATGGCCCTCGTGATTGATATAGACTTAGATCTCGGCAGGATGATGCATTTTTTGCCGTCTTAACTCGATGTTATGTTTCAGTAGCCATATGGCCAATATAGGTCATTAAACTTAACATCCACCCTATTTTAGGCCTTCTAAACACAATGTAAACATTAGGCTTTATAAATTCAAACCCAAAATGTTACTTCGACTTCGGACACTAGGTTGGTAGTTTAAGACATGCATGAGGTCTACCTTGGGTATTCTATACAATATTTACAACTCATATAATTAAAGTAGCAGTGTAAAACAAGTTAAATAAGCATTACGAATTAAAATACATCAAATCATAAACCATTTAAGCATTAGGCATTTATTTCGTATTTCATAATCATGCATGGTGATGGTTTGACGGTTTGTTAATGATTGAGAGAAACATAGAAAGAGACATAGATTAAAGAAATACAAGTAAGTGTGTAATAAGTCCTACCATTTGAGAGTAGCTGGTGCTGAAATGAGTGTCGTGCCGAATCATCATAACGACCACGTTTTTTTTTGTTGTTGTTGTTATTGAAGCAAGCTCTACTCTAATTGAATCACAAAGGCTGTCCATTTCATAGTATGCTGGAATTAACGCTCGCAGTCGTTCACAACAACCTTATAAATTGAATCATCAGTCTGCTGGAGGTACTCTAACCTATATATATCTCCGAAATGTAAGGAACTTGTTCGAGAGCCACCGCTACTAGATGGTCCCCATGGAACCCGAACCGGCACCGACATGTATGGCTGGGGGGGACCGGGACCCCAAAGATGCTTTCCACAAAACCTGACTCGGTGTGTGACTGACCCTAATACTCATAGGTAGAGGGTAATGATGATGAAGAGTGGGACTTCCATAATGGTTCAAACTGACCATATCCGGTATACTGACTATACCTGGAATTGGTGCTCCTTGTGCCATATATGGATGATGGCATATGCCACTGCTCCCCATGATGAATACCCCTCTCCATACTCATGCCTCCAATATTGTCAGTCATGCTCTTGATTGTGTCATCCATGCTATGTTGCTGCTTCCCAGCTGATTGTGTGAATCGGTGACGTCAGCCAGTCCTGTAGGCAAGTCCACCATGGTCTCCCCACCATGGTCCTCATCATGTGTGGCATGAGTGTATTAAGTCTCTTTTGTAAAGTGAACCATCATCATCACCACCACAGCTAGTACCCGAACCTGACAGGAGGAGAACCCAAGTTGATGTATAATTGTTCTGCTTCAAAATTTTAAAGCTAGAGACCGTTCTTGTTTTTGTGTTTTGTATCAGACACGATGACAGAGTCAATGGTGCTATACGAGTCTGGAAAGGACAACTCCTTGGTCGCTGAGGACAATAAGGTGAGAGCATATCTAAAAGATAAATCCAAAGAAAACTATGTTTGTTTTGAAGGTTGACATCTATGAGGAAAAGATCTTCAACACCACCACCAGTAGTTCCTCACTTGCAAGTTGATCGACGATACCTGTCAATATTTAATACGTGGTTGCATGGATTACACCTGAAATTGGTGCATATACTCCTTTGTCGTTGGGCATGCCGGACCCTACATGGAACTTGTGGCATAAGTTTTTAATTGTTGAATCATTTTGTATTGCATCCTTGAAGCTGGAGCTCATTAGGGTTGGTCATTTCATAGGTGAACTTGGAACTTCCAATGGCCAGATTGTAGTGGGTACAACTGAAATCCCCTTGTCATCAACATACTTGGAAGAAGAGTTAAAATAGATCAATCTCGTGAAACTTGAGAGGGGGGGAATTGACTATAACATAGAAGAATGGATTAAAGTCGATATGGAATTGAAACAGATAAATTTTTTACCTCCCTTGTTTATTGAGGAGCCAGCTGATGATGGTTATATCCAAGACACTAATAATAATACGAGGAGAAGAAGGGGAGATCCAAGGAATTGATCAATCGACGCAAGTTCATCGATTTTGTTTCTAGTAAATTTAAGATTACGGATGAATTAATGGATTCAATTAAGTATTTAAGCAATTGTTGCTAGAGTTTGTTTTCCATCTATGTGACAAGTTAAGACCAAATTATTCCTATGAATTGCCTCATGGTGAGTGATGATTTAAAATCTGCTTCATTGGAGGGTTTTCTGTCCTCTCTATACATGTAGCTACCAAATTGACATCCATTAATTTTGATGGTTGGGTGAAAGGAGAAATCCCTAGATATATGGTAGATGTGTAATTTTATGGCTTATTGCTATCGTATGGCCCAAATTTTCTATATTGATGATTCATCCATCCTCTTGAATTGAAGTTAAAAAACTCTAGCAACAGTTGGTTAAATACTTAACTGAATTAATTCATCTATGTTCTTAAATTTACGAGAAACAAAATCAATGAACTTGCGCAGGTTGATCAATTCCTTGGGTCTCCCCTTCTTCTCCTCCATTTATTATTGGTGTCTTGGATATAACGATCATCAGTTGGCGCCTCAGTAAACATGGGAAGTGACATTTATCAGTTCCAAATCCAAACCGACTTGAATCCATCCTTTTATGTTATACTAAGTTTCCCATTCAAATTTCACTAGATTGATTCGTTTAACTCTTCTTTTAAGTATGTTGATGACAAGGACATTTTGGATGTACCCACAACAATCTAGCCTTTAGAAGTTCCAGGTTCACCTATGAAATGACCAACCCTAATGAGCTCCAGCTTCAAGGATGCAGTACACAATGATTCAACAATTGGAAACTTATGCCACAAGTTTCATGTAGGGTTTGGCATGCCATACGACATAGGAGTATCTGCACCAATTTCGGGTGTAATCCATGCAACCACAGTAAATTTTGATAGATATTGTCGACCAACTTGCAAGTGAGGAACTACTGGTGCTGGTGCTGGTGCTGAAGATTTTTGCTTTATAAATGTCAACATTCAAAACAAACATATAGTTTTCTTTGGATTTACCTTTTAGATATGTTCTTACCTTATTGTCCTCAGTGACTAAGATGTATTTCTTTCCAGACTCATATAGCACCATAGAGTCTTCCATCGGGTTTGATATAAAACACAAAAAAAGAGAATATTCTTCAGCTTTAAAATTTTAAAGTAGAACAATTATGCAGCTACTTCGGTTCGAAATATCGAAAGGTCGAGATATTTGTGAATATACATGGCCCTCGCGAATCTGATATATACTGAGATCTCGGCGGGATGATGCATTTTTTTTCGTCTCAACTCGATGTTATATTTTGGTAGCCATATGGCCAAGATAGGTCTTGAAACTTGACACTCACCCCATTTTAAGACTTCTAAACATAATGGAAACATTAGGTTTTACAAATTCAAAACCAAAATAATACTTCGACTTTTGGACCCTAGGTTTGTGGTTTACGGCATACATGAAGTCTACCTTAGCTATTCCACACAATATTTACAACTCATATAATTAAAGTAGCGGTGTAAAACAACTTAAATAAGCATTATGAATTAAAATACATTAAACCATAAACCAAGCATTAGATTATACATGGTGATGGTTCGACAGTTTGTTAATAATTGTTATAAACTTGGAAAGAGACATAGATTAAAGAAATACAAATGTAAGTGTGTAACAAGTCCTACCATTTGAGAGAAGCTGGTGCTGAAATGAGTGTCGTATCGAATCATCATAATGGTCAAGTTGTTGTTGTCATTGTTGAAGCAAGCTTTGCTCTGATTGAATCACAAAGGCTGGCCATGACATAATATGTTGGAAGTAACGCTCGAAGTCGTCCCTAACAACCCTATAAATTGAATCATTAGTATATTGAAGGTACTCTAACCTAGGTTATATATCTCCAAAACGTAAGGAACTTGATCGAGAGCCACCGCTACTAGATGGTTCCCGTGGAACCGGAACCGGAACCGACATGTATGGCTTGGGGGACCGGGACCCTAAAGATGTTTTCCACTAAACCTGACTCAGTGTGATTAACCCTCATACTCATAGGCAGAGGGTAATGATGATTAAGAGCGGGCCTTCCCAAATGGCTCAAACTGACCATATCCAGTATAGATGACTATGGTGCTTCCCGTGCCATATGTGTATGATGGTTTATACATCTACTCCCCATGATGAATACCCTCTACCATACTCATCCCTCCAATACTGTCAGTCAAGCTCCTGATTGTGTAAATCGGCATCGTCAGCCTCTCCTGTAGGCAAGTCCACTATAGTTTTCATCCTGTGTGTCATGGGTATACTAAGTCTCTCCTGTAAAGTGCACCATCATCATTGTCATCATCATTATCGCTACCACTGCTTGTACCCGAACTTGACAACTCAGGGGTTCTCTATTAAGTAGTTGCATAATTGTTCTGCTTCATAATCTTAAAGCTGGAGGCCACTCTCGTTTTTTTGTGTTTTATATTAGACAAGATGGTAAAATCCATGGTGTTATATGAGTCTGGAAAGGACTACTCCTTGGTCGCTGATGGCAATAATATGAGAGCATATGAAAAAGATAAATCCAAAGAAAACTATATGTTTGTTTTGAAGGTTGACATCTGCATAGAAAAGATCTTCAACACTGCCACTAGTAGTTCCTCACTTGCAAGTTGGTCGATGATACTGGTCAATATTTACAATGTGGTTACATGAATTACACCCGTAATTGATGCAGATATTCCTATGACGTTTGGCATGTCAGACCTTACATGGAACTTATGGCATAAGTTTCCAATTGTTGAATCATTTTGTACTGCATCCTTGAAGCTGAAGCTCATTAGGGTTGGTCATTTCATAGGTAAACCTGGAACTTCTAAAGGCTGGATTGTTGTGGGTATAGCTGAAATCACCTTGTCATCAACATGCTTGAAAGAAGAGTTAAATGGTATCAATCTCGTGAAACTTGAGGGGGGAATTGAGTATAAGATAAAAGAAGTATTGAAGTCGGTCTGGAATTGGAATATATAAATATGTCACCTCTCATGTTTATTGAGGAGCCAACTGATGATGTTTATAGTCAAGACACCAATAATAATACGAGTAGAAGAAGGGGAGATCCAAGGAATTGATCAACTGACGCAAATTCATTGATTCTGTTTTCAGTAAATTTAAGTATGGATGAAATAATGGATTCAGTTAAGTATTCAAGCAACTGTTGCTAGAGTTTGTTTTCCATCTATGTTACAAGTTAAGACCAAATTATTCGTTTGAATTGCTTTATGGTGAATGATGATTTAAATCCTGTTCATTTGAAGGTTTTCTGTCCTCTCTGTACATGTAGGTACCAAATTGACATCCATTAATTTTGATGGCTGGGTACAAAGAGAAATCCCTAGATATATGCTAGATGTGTAATTTTATGGCTTATCTCTATCATATGGCTCAAATATTTCTATGTGGGTGATTCATCCATGTTCTTAAATTGAAGATAAACAAACTCTAGCAGCAGTTGCTTAAATACTTAACTAAATCCATTAATTCATCGATACTCGTAAATTTACTAGTGTCTGAATCGATGAACTTGCGCCTGTTGATCAATTCTTTGAATCTCCCTTTCTCCTCTCCTATTATTATTGGTGTCTTGGATATAACCATCATTAGGTGGCTCCTTAATAAACATCGGAGGTGACATTTAGCTGTAATAAATCCAGACCGACTTGAATCCATCCTTTTGTGTTATACTCAATTCACCCCTCAAGCTTCACGAGAGTGATCCGTTTTAACTATTCTTTCAAGTATTTTGATGACAAGAAGATTTCAGCTGTACCCACAATAATCTAGCATTTGGAAGTTCCAGGTTTACCTATTAAATGACCAACCCTAATGGGCTCCAATTTTAAGGATGCAATACACAATGGTTCAACAATTGGAAACTTATGCCACAAGTTCCATGTAAGGTTTGACATGCCAAATGTTATAGAATTATATGCACCAATTTCGGGTGTAGTCCATGTAACCACATAGTAAATATTGACAGGTATCGTCGACCAACTTGCAAGTGAAGAACTACTGGTGGTACTGCAGAAGATCTTTTCTTTGTAGATGTTCACATTAAAAATAAACTTATAGTTATATTTGGATTTACCTTTTAAATATGCTCTCACATTATTGTCCTTAGCGACCAAGGAGTAGTCCTTTTCAGACTCATAGCAGCATTGACTCTGCCATCGCATCTGATACAAAGCACAAAAAAAGAGAATGGTCTTCAGCTTTAAAATTTTGAAGCAAAACAATTATGCAGCTATTTGGGTTTTATATATCGAAAGGTCTAGGTATTTGTGAATACATACAACCCTCATGAAACTGAGATATACTGAGATTTCGGCGAGATGATGAATTTTTCCAGTCTCAACTTGATGGTATGTTTCGGTAGCCATATAACTAAGATAGATCATGAAACTTGACATCCACGCTATTTTAGGCATTCTAAACACAATGGAAAATTTGGTTTTACAAATTCTAACGCAAAATGTGACCGACTTTGGACCCTAGGTCGGTAGTTTACGGCATACATGACGTCTACCTTTACTAATCCATACCATATTTACAACTCATAATTAAAGTAGCGGTGTAAAACAATTTAAATAAGTATTACGAATTAAAATACATCAAACCATATACCATTTAAGCATTAGGCATCATATTCATATTTCATAATCATTTATGGTGTTGGTTTAACGGTTTGTTAATAATTGTTAGAAACTTGGAAAGAGACATAGATTAAAGAAATACAAGTGTAAGTGTGTAACAAGTCCTACCATTTTAGAGTAGATACTGGTGAAACGAGTGTCGGGCCGAATCATCATAACGACCATGTTGTTGTTGTCGAATCAAGTTCTGCTCTAATTGAATCACAAAGGCTAGCCATGACATAGTGTGCTGGAAGTAACACTTGAAGTCTTCCACAACAACCTTATTAATTGAATTATCAGTATACTGGAGGTACTCTAACTTAGGGTATATATCTCCAAAACGTAAGGAACTTGATCGAGAGCCACCGCTACTAGATGGGCCCCGTAGAACCCGAACCGACACCGACATATGTGGTTGGGGGGACCGGGCCCCTAAAGATGCTTTCCACAAAACCTAACTCACTGTGTGACTGACCCTTATACTCGTAGGCAAAAGGTAATGATGATGAAGAGCGGGCCTTCCCAAATGGCTCAAACTGACCATATCCAATATAGTTACTATACTCGAAATTAGTGCTCCTCGTGCCATATATGGATGGTGGTGTATGCCACTACTCCCCATGACGAATACTACTCCCCTTACTCATGCCTCCAATGCTGTTAGTCAAGCTCTTGATTGTGTCAGCCATGTTATCTTGTTGTTCCCCAACTGATTGTGTGAATCAGCGATGTCAGCCTCTCCTGTTGGCAAGTCCATCATGGTCCTCATCCTGTGTGGCATGAGTGTAATAAGTCTCTCCTGTGAAGCGCACCATCATCATCATCACCATTGCTAGTACCCGAACCTGACAACTTAGGGTCCTCCTCATAGAGAACCCAAGTAGCTGCATAATTATTCTTCTTCAAAATTTTAAAGCTGAAGACTATTCTCTTTTTTTGTGTTTTATATCAGACTCGATGGCAGAGTCCATGGTGATATATGAGTCTAGAAAGGACTACTCCTTGATCGTTGAGGACAATAAGGTGAGAGCATATCTAAAAGGTAAATTCAAAGAAAACTATATGTTTGTTTTGAAGGTTGACATCTACAAAGCAAAGATCTTCAACACCACTACCAGTATTTGCTCACTTGGAAGTTGGTCGACGATACATGTCAATATTTACTATGTGGTTGCATAGATTGCACCCGAAATTGGTGCAGATACTCCTATGACGTTTGGTATGTCAGACCCTACATGGAATTTGTGGCATAAGTTTCCAATAGTTGAATCATTGTGTAATGCATCCTGGTAGCTTGAGCTCATTAGGCTTGGTCATTTTATAGGTGAATCTGGAACTTCCAATGCCCAGATTGTTGTGGGTACAATTGAAATCCCCTTGTCATCAAAATACTTAAAAGAAGAGTTAAAATGGATCAATCTCGTGAAGCTTGAGGGGGGGAATTGAGTATAAAATAAAAGGATGGATTGAAGTCGGTCTGGATTTGGAACAGATAAATATGTCACCTCCCATGTTTATTGAGGAGCCAGCTGATGATGGTAATATCCTAGACACCAATAATAATAGGAGGAGGAGAAGGGGAGATCCAAGGAATTGATCAACCGGCGTTAGTTCATTGATTCTGTTACTAGTAAATTTTAAGAACATGGATGAATTAATGGATTCAGTTAAGTATTTAAGCAACTGCTGATAGAGTATGTTTTCCATCTATCAGCAATATAGTAAATATTGACTAGTATCGTCGACCAACTTGCAAATAAGGAACTACCGTTGGTGGTGTTGAAGATCTTTGCTTTGTAGAGTCAATCTTCAAAACAAACTTATAGTTTTATTTGGATTTATCTTTTAGGTATGCTCTCACCTTATTGTCCTCAGCGACAAAGGAGTAATCCTTTCCAGACTCATATAGTATCATGGACTCTACCATCCCGTCTGATACAAAACACGAAAAAAAGAGAATGGTCTTCAGCTTTAAAATTTTGAAGCAGAATAATTATGCAGCCACTTTGGTGTTACATATCGAAAGGTCGGGGTGTCTGTGAATATACACGACCCTTGCGAGACTAAGATATAGTGAGATCTTGGCGAGATTATGCATTTTTTCCTGTCTCAACTTGATGTTGTGTTTCGGTAGTCACATGGCCAAGATAGGTCATGAAACTTTACATCCACCTTATTTTAGGCCATCTTAACACAATGAAAACATTAGGTTTTACAAATTCATACCCAGAATGTTACTTTGACTTCGGGCCCTAGGTTGGTAGTTTACGACCTACATGAGGTCTACCTAGGCTATTTCACACAATATTTACAACTCATATACTTAAAAGTAGAGGTGTAAAACAGCGTAAATAAGCATTACAAATTTAAATACATCAAACAATAAATTATTTAAGCTTTAGGCATCATATTCGTATTTCATAATCATACATGGTGATGGTTGATGGTTTGTTTTTAATTGTTAGAAACTTGGAAAGAGACATAGATTAAACAAATACATGTTTAGGTGTGTAATAGGTCCTACCATTTAAGAGTAGCTAGTGGTGAAATGAGGTTCGGGCCAAATCATCATAACGACCATGTTGTTATTGTTGTCGAATCAACTTCTGCTCTTGTTGAATCACAAAGGCTGGCCATTACATATTAGCTGGAACTAATGCTCGAAGTCGTTCACAAAACCCTATAAATTGAATCCGAGGTTCTAAAACTCGGTCTCGACCAGGCTGAGTTTTCTGAGATCTCGAGATCTTGGTGAGACAATGTATTGTTTTTTATTTATTTATTTATTTTTAATGTTTCAAAATTATTTTTGGTGGGAGTATGGCATAGTTGGCTCTGAAACTTTAAGGTAAGCTTGTTTTAGGTTTAATAAACATATTTAAAGGTTCAAATTGAAAGAAAAAAAAACCCAATTTGGTGTTTTGGATTTGCACCGTTGGTTGGCAGTAAAGGCCTAACCCTTAATGTAATATTTTGCCTATTCTACACATTTTTTTAATGATATGAGACATAATTGGCAAGTAAAACAAGTAAATTATGCACATAATATTGAATAATTATTTAAGAAATGGTTAAAGACTTAAAGTTTCTACTCCATGCCATAAGATACAATGAAGTGTTCGCAATGCATATTACACAGACACCCAACCTAAGTATAATGAATAATACATAAATCATAGACACCTTACTACCCTAGTCTTCCACGTCTTAATTCCCAAGTCCCAACAATACAATACTATGACTTTATGAGTACTGAGGAGGTCGAGATTCTCGAAATATTCGAGATTTCACCGAAATTTCTCCGAGATTCTTGAAATATTCGAAATCTCGATCGAGTTTTTCGAGTTTTTACATTTTTTTGTTTCGTATAATAACTCGTCTCAAGAAACTCGAGTTTTTCGAGATCTCGACGAGATTTTGAACTATAATTCAATCATCAGTATCCTGGAGGTACTCTAACCTAGGGTATATATCTCCGAAACGTAAGGAACTTGATAGAAAGCCACCGCTACTAGATGCTGGTCGTGGAACGCAAACCGGCACCGACTTGTATGGTTAGAGGGATCGGGACCCAACAGATGCTTTCCATAAAACCTGACTCAGTGTGTAACTTACCCTCGTTCTCATAGGCATAGGGTAATGATGATGAAGAGCCGGCCTGCCCAAAGGCCTCAAATTGACCATACCCAGTATAGTGACTATACTCAGAAATGGTACCCCGTGTGCCATATATGGATGATGGTGTATGCCACTACTCCCTATGATGAATACCACTCTCCATACTAATGCCTCCAATAATATCAGTTAAGCTCCTGATCGTGTCTATACATACTATCTTGCTGCTCACCAGTTGATGGTGTGAATCGACGACGTGAGCCTCTCCTGTAGGCAAGTCCACCATGGTCCTAATCTTGTGTGGCATGTGTGTACTGTGTCTCTCCTGTGAAGCGCACCGTCATCCCCATCGCCATCACAACTATCATCACCATTACCACGATCACCATCATCATCATCACCATTGCTAGTACCCGAACCTGACAACTCAGGGTCCTCCTCATAGAGAACCCAAGTAGCTGCATAATTATTCTTCTTCAAAATTTTAAAGTTGAAGACTATTCTCTTTTTTTGTGTTTTATATCAGACTCGATGGCAGAGTCCATGGTGATATATGAGTCTAGAAAGGACTACTCCTTGATCGTTGAGGACAATAAGGTGAGAGCATATCTAAAAGGTAAATTCAAAGAAAACTATATGTTTGTTTTGAAAGTTGACATCTACAAAGCAAAGATCTTCAACACCACTACTAGTATTTGCTCACTTGGAAGTTGGTCGACGATACATGTCAATATTTACTATGTGGTTGCATGGATTGCACCCGAAATTGGTGTAGATACTCCTATGACATTTGGTATGCCAGACCCTACATGGAATTTGTGGCATAAGTTTCCAATAGTTGAATCATTGTGTAATGCATCCTGGTAGCTTGAGCTCATTAGGCTTGGTCATTTTATAGGTGAATCTGGAACTTCCAATGCCCAAATTGTTGTGGGTACAATTGAAATCCCCTTGTCATCAAAATACTTAAAAGAAGAGTTAAAATGGATCAATCTCGTGAAGCTTGAGGGGGGGAATTGAGTATAAAATAAAAAGATGGATTGAAGTCGGTCTGGATTTGGAACAGATAAATATGTCACCTCCCATGTTTATTGAGGAGCCAGCTGATGATGGTTATATCCTAGACACCAATAATAATAGGAGGAGGAGAAGGGGAGATCCAAGGAATTGATCAACCGGCGTTAGTTCATTGATTCTGTTACTAGTAAATTTTAAGAACATGGATGAATTAATGGATTCAGTTAAGTATTTAAGCAACTGCTGATAGAGTATGTTTTCCATCTATATGACAAGTTAGTACCAAAATTTTCCTCTAAATTGCCTCATGGTGAGTGATGATTTAAAATGCAGTTCATTTGAGGGTTTTTTGTCCTCTCTATACATGTAGCTACCAAATTGACATCCATTAATTTTGATATGGCTTATCTCTATCGTATGGCTCAAATATTTCTATGTGGATGTTTCATCCATGCTCTAAAATTGAAGTTAAATAAGCTCTAGCAGCAGTTGCTTAAATACTTAACTGAATCCATTAATTCATCCATACTCTTAAATTTACTAGAAACAGAATCAATGGACTTGCGTAGGTTGATTAATTCTTTGGATCTCCCCTTGTCCTCCTATTATTATTGGTGTCTTGGATATAACCATCATCAGCTGGCTCCTCAATAAATATGGAAGGTGACATTTATCTGTTCCAAATCCAGACCGACTTGAATCCATCCTTTTAAGTTATACTTAGTTCCCCCCTCAAGCTTCATGAGATTGATCCGTTTTAACTCTTCTTTCAAGTATTTTGATGACAAGGGGATTTTAATTGTACCCACAACAATATGGTTTTTGGAAGTTCCAGGTTCACCTATGAAATGACCAACCCTAATGGGCTCAAGTTTAAAGGATGTAGTACACAATGGTTCAACAATTGGAAACTTATGCAACAAGTTCTATATTGGGTCTAGCATGCCAAACGTCATAGGAGTATATGCACCAATTTCGACTATAATCTATACGACCACATAGTAAATATTGACAGGTATCATCGACCAATTTGCAAGTGAGGAACTATTGCTGATGGTGCTGAAGATCTTTGCTTTGTAGATGTCAACATTCAAATCAAATATATAGTTTTCTTTGAATTTACCTTTTAGTTATGCCCTCACTTTATTGTTCGCACTGACCAAGGAGTAGTCTTTCCAGACTCATACAGCACCATGGACTCTGCCATCGTATTTGATACCAAAAAAAAAGAAAAAGAGAATGGTGTTTAACTTTAAAATTTTGAAGCAGAACAATTATGCAGCTACTTAGTTTCTATATAGCGAAAGGTCGGGGTGTTTGTGAATACACACGACCCTCGCGAGACGACATATACTTGTCCACATTAGTACCCATCTGTGTAGTTCTCTCTGGGTCGGGCCCATAGTTGTCACGGCGTCACGGCGATCCAAGTTGGTGGAGGGGTGTCACGTCGATATATCGACATGTTGCCCGCCATGGCGAGCATGTCGACCATGTTTTATTTTTTATTTTCTCTATTTTTAATGTGTTAATAGATGTATACTCGAGCCATGTTTTATTTTTTCTCTATTGTTTCTCAAGTTTTAAGAAGAAAATTCAGAAATCGAAGAAGAAATCGAAGAGGGAAAGAAGACAGGAAGAAGAAATCGAAGAAGAAATCGAAAGAAATTGAAGAGGGAAAGAAGAAATCGAAGACAGGAAGAAGAAATCGA